>NC_077237.1:51570522-52213022 GCF_947179165.1 Solanum dulcamara | reverse complement strand
AGATGTTAGTTGAAGGTCTTATCCCATACAAGTTGAAAGTTAAACTATGAGTTTTACTATAAAGTTTTATGATATGCATTGACCATGAGTTTTCATATGTTTTCAAATGCTTTTAAGCCTTACTCATATTCATTATGATTGTTCATGCATCTTATGGCATATTGTTCACATTCGTTTACTTGTTCATGGATATCTCACACACTTAGTATCTTCTATATACTAACTCATATTTTTCTTACATTGTCTCATAATGTAGGGGCAAACGTAGATCATCTAATTCGTAAAAAGAGTGCTTAGTTTTCTCCAAGAAGTTGGTGAGTCCTCATATCATCGAGGACATGACTTTCTTTCCACATTATTTCATTTACTTACTTCTATTATTTTGGGTGATCTAGGATATTCTCCTAAGCCCCCATCAAAGGATAGATTAGAGGCATGTTTAGACGGTATTACAATATGTTTTTTTTCTAAGATGGCTTTGTTGGGGTCCCTCACATCTCAATTTCCATGTCATGGCTTGGCCCTAGTTTGGATCGTGGTAAACTTGGTATCAAAGCAAAAGGTTTAGAATATTCCTAGGGAGTCTAACATATTGGGTTAAGTAGATTCATTTTCATTAATATGAAGTGTGCCACATCTACGAATAGGAGGCTATGAAACATCTAAGGACAGTCTCACTCCTTTTATGATCTATGTCTGCGGTAGAGTGGTTAAATCCTTCCCTCTATTCCTTGTTCTTTATGATTTTTAGAAAATCCTCCATGAATATAACCCACTAGAAGGAATGTTGTTAAAGAGGAGAAACAAGCTCTAAATGATCCTTTGTATAACCAAGTCTCCAATGCCGAGTTTTGATCTGCCATTTAACTAATTGCTCAAGACGTTACAGCCCAATTTAACCATGAGTGGCCACTCCTATGAACCCAAATATGGGTATAAAGGCAATAGGATTTCATGATTTGATCAGATGAATCCTCTGGAGTTTTGGGGTTCCAAGGTTGAAGAAGATCCATAAGAGTTTATTGATAGTATTCATAACATTGTGGAGATTATGGGGGTTAGCCCAATTAAGAGGGAAGAGTTGGTTATGTATCAATTGAAGGGTGTTGCTCAAATTTTGTTTGATCAATGGAAAAGTGAGAGGCCTAAAGAGGTAGATCTCGTGACATGGGATGAGTTTAAAGGAGTGTTTCTTGATCACTTCTTCCTGTTGGAGTTGAGGGAGGCCAAGATACAAGAGTTAATCAACCTTAAGCAAGGTGGAATGAGTGTGAAGGAGTATCTCCTCAAGTTCACCCAATTGTAAAAATATGCTTTATTCATAGTTGTCGAATCATGAGCTTGAATGAGCAAGTTCATACCGGGGGTATTAGATATGGTCTCAAAGGAATGTAAGATGGCTACATCAATTTGGGAGATGGATATATCTTGACTCATGACCTATAAAGAGAAAATAGAGAGTTAGAAGCTAAAGGAGAAAACTAAGGAGTCCAAGAGGCCAAGGACTGATGGTGGTGATTTCTATAATACTAAGTCCGAAGGTGGTGGATGTCCTCATTTTCTCCAAAGTTATTATGGCCAAGGATATTCAAATGCCACTACTATAAGGGTTGAAAAGTATAGGATGTCCAACCCCAAGCCTCAAAAAGGTGCTCTTATTGGCCAAGTTACTCCCACTTGCAAGAAGTGTGGAAACAACCACAAGGGTGAGTGTTTAGCGAGTTTGAATATGTGGTACCAATGTGGTCAGCTGAGTTATCATGCTAAGGAATGCAAGGTCAAATATGGTCATACTCAAGGCTAATTTTCTCATAGAGGCCAAGTTGCATAAGGTGCTTAAGTGAAACCAAAGGGTTGTCAATGAAATAATTGATTCTATGCTTTTTATAGTAGGAAGAGATGGAGGAGACTCCCGATGTTGCTACCGATATGTTATTGGTCTTTCACTAGGATGTTTATGCCTTACTTAATCCGGGTGAAAATTTGTCTTTTTTTTCCCTTTATATGGTAATGAGATTTGATGTTAGCTCCGAAATATTGTTAGAGCCTTTTTTCATATATACTCCCATAGGTGAGTCGGTTGTGGCTAAAAGAGTCTATAGAAGTTGTTCGGTTTTGGTTTTCTACAATGTTACTCTATGTGATCTAGCTGAGCTTGAGATGACTGATTTTGATATTATCCTTTGTATGGGTTGGATATATTCATGTTATGCCTCTATTGATTGTAGAATCCGAGTGGGTAAGTTCAAATTTCAAATAAGTCAGCCTTAGAATGGAAGGGCAGTAATTTTGTGTTCCAATGCCAATTCATTTCATGCCTTGAAGCTCGGAAAATGATTATTAAGGGTTATATCTACCATATTGTGAGGGTTAGGGATGAAAATTATGAAGCCCCTACTCTAGATTCGGTCTCTATTGTTAAAGAGTTTTTAGATGTGTTTCCCGATGTCCCTCTCGAAAGGGAGATTGATTTTAGCATAGACCTTCTTTTGGGTACTCAAACCATTTCTATTTCTCTTTGCCGAATGGCTCTGGTGGAATTGAAGGAGTTAAAGGATCAATTGAAATACTTGTTAGACAAAGGTTTCATTAAACCAAGTATATCCTCATGGGGTAATCTCGTCTTTTTTGTTAGAAAGAAGAATGATTCTCAATGTGTGTCCATTGACTACCGGCAATTGAACAAAGTATCCATCAAGAATAACTACCCAATTTCGAGGATATAAGATTCATTTGACCAATTGCAAGGGATAAGCTACTTCTCTAAGATTGACCTTTAATGTGGTTATCACCTACTAAAGGTAAGGGTGTATGATATTCCCAAGACGGCATTTCAAATGAGGTATGGTCATTATGAGCTCTTAGTTATGTAGTTTGGTTTGACAAATGCCCCTGCAGAATTCATGGATTTGATGAATAGGGTATTCAAATAATATTTATACATGTTTGTAATTGTGTTTATTGATGATATTTTTGTTTACTCTCAGAATGAGGAGGAACATGCTATCACTTGAGGATTGTGTTGCAAACTCTAAGGGACAAACAATTATTTTCCAAGTTAAATATATATGAGTATTGGCTTAGTAAGGTGGCCTTTCTTGGTCACATAGTGTCTGGTGAAGGGATTATGGATGATCCTAAGAAGACCGAGGCGGTAAAGAATTGGCCTAGACCATTGTCCCTTTCAGATATTAGAAGTTTCTTGGGCCTAGATGGATACTATAGAAGGTTTGTGAAAGGGTTTTCCTCGATCTCATCACCTTTGACTAAGTGGACTCAAAAGAAGGTGAAGTTTTAGTGGTCGGAAGCTTGTGGGAGGAGTTTCCAAGAGTTGAAAGATCATCTCCCTACCACTCCTATTTTGACCTTGCCGGAAGGGTCAGTTGGTTTTGTTGTATATTATGATGCTTAAATGGGTGGGACTTGGTTGTGTTTTAAGGCAATATAGTAAGGTGATAGCATATGCTTCTAGGAAACTTAAGGTGCATGAGTAGAATTATCCAACCCATGATCTTGAACTAGTGGCGATTGTGTTTGCTTTAAAGATTTGGAGACACTATCTTTATGGTGTCCATGTGGATGTGTTCACCGACCATAAGAGGTTATAATATGAGTTTAAGAAAAAACACTTGAACCTTCGGCAATGGACATGGCTTAAATTGTTTAAAAACTATGATATGAGTGTGTTGTACCATCCGAACAAATCTAATGTGATTGCCGTTGTATTAAGTAGATTGTCCATGAGTAATGTTACACATGTTGAGGAAGGAAAGAAAGAATTGGTTAAGGATGTTCATATGTTGGCACATTTAGGTGTACATTTGGTTGATTCAAATAATGGAGGTGTTTTGGTGCACAATAATTCGAAATCATCTCTTGTGGAAGATGTTAAGGTCAAACAAGACCATGATCCGGTGTTAGTTGAGTCAAAGAAGTTGATTTCTGAAAAATCCATAGAGGCTTTATCCCTAGGGGGAGGTAGTGTGCTTCGTTATCAAGGTCGGTTATGTGTGCCCAATGTTGATGAGGTAAGAGAATTGATATTGAATAAAGCTCATAGTTCCCAACATTCAATTCATCCGGGTTCCACCAAGATGTATAGTTATTTGAAGGAAGTGTATTGGTGGAACGGAATAAAGAAGGACAGCGGAATTTATAGCTAAGCGTCCAAATTGCCAACAAGTTAAAGTTGAGCATCAAATACCGGGAGGTCTAGCCCAAGACATTTAAATTCCTACTTAGAAGTGGGAAGATGTGAATATGGACTTTGTAATAGGTTTGCCTTATACTAAGAAGCAATATGATTCCATTTGGGTTGTTGTAAATCGAATGACTAAGTCATCTCATTTTCTATCGGTTAAGACCTTTTATGGTGCCGTAGATTATGCTAAGTTGTATTTTCATGAATTGGTAAGACTTCATGGTGTTCCCTTTTCCATTACATCGGATCGAGGTACTCAATTCACTTTAAACTTTTGGAAATCATTACAAAAAGGTCTAGGTTGAAAAGTTAAGCTAAGTACCGCTTTCCATCCTCAAATCGATGGTTAAGACAAAAGAACAATTCAAACTTGAGAGGATATATTGAGGGCGAGTGTGATTGATTTTAAAGGAAGTTAGGATGAAAATTTACCATTGATTGAGTTTTCCTATAATAATAGTTATCACCCTATCATACAAATGACTCCTTTTGAAGCATTGTATGGGAGGAGATGTAGGTCCTCGATGGGCTAGTTTGAAATTGGTGAGATGGCCTTGATTGATCCAAATTTGGTAGTAGATGTCATGGAGAAGGTGAGACTCACAAGGGAATGGTTGAAAATGGCTCAATGTCATCAAAAGTCCTATTCTGATGTTAGGAAGAGAGAACTTGAATTTAAGGTCGAAGATTGGGTCTATTTGAAGGTTTCACCCATGAAGGGAGTAATGCATTTTGTCAAGAAAGGGAAAATAAGTCCTAAATATATTGGGTCGTATAAGATATTAAGACATGTTGTCAAGGTGGATTATGAGTTAGATTTGCCATTTGAGATAGCTATGGTTCACACGGTGTTTCATGTATGTATGTTGAGGAAGTTTATAGGTGATCCGAATTCCATTGTACCATTACAAGATATAAGTGTTAAGGGAAATTTGACCTATGAGGAGGTTCTAGTGGAAATCTTAGACCGGCAAGTTAAGAAATTAAGAAACAAAAAAGTTGTGTCTGTTAAAGCTTTATGTAAGAATCAACAAGTTAAGATTGCTATTTGGGAAGCGGAGGCGGATATGATGAAATGATAGCCGTGACTCTTTCCCTCTACTCAAGCCTAAAGTAGTAAGTTTTTTGTATTCAAAGTTAATTGTACTCCTATGTATTCAGTTCCTCCCACTTCATTTCATATACATGCATGTTCAGGAAGTTCATTTTAAAGTCATAATTTATGTTAAGTTGAAGTCTTCATGTTCTATGAATTTTAAAGGTATCATAATATTCATGTTGGGTTTCTAGTCCTTTTTCTGTGTCTTTCATATGATAAGTTAATCTCATTTAAGGATGAATGTTCCTAAGGAGGAGATATTGTAAGATCCCGGAAGTCAAAAAGTTGGAATCAAGGAGGAAACTCTCAAAAATTTGAACTGACTCATGTTTATGAGTCACTCTATGACTCGTAGAGCTATCTATGACTCATAAGAGTTAGTTGTAGAGTAACCCCTTGATCATTGTACAATGTTACCCTTAGGAGAGGTTCTACAACCTAACAAGATGAGTCATCGTCTTATTGATGAGTCATAAAAACCACTCATTCTAAAACATCAGAGGCCACATTTTAGATGTTCCTCAGTATCGAGTCCACAACTTTAGAGGATGATTCATAGGAACTGTTATGAGTCATAGACACCACTCATAACCAAAGTTCAGAGACCCTTAAAGTTTGCAGGTTTTGGAACCTGCAGGACGAGTCTGAATGACAATTCATAGTCATGAAGACGAGTCTTAGAAACGAATAGTTTGAAAACTTCAGAGACTTGAAATCCATCTCTTTTCTCAGACCTGCAAGACGAATCATCTTGACGACTCATCATTATTTCTACAACTCGTAGAGTTGTTTTATAGGGTCAAAATTCTTGTTTTAATTAAGGGTATTTATGTCATTTCCTAAGGTCATATCAATAAACCTAGACATAATTATGGCTTATTTCAACCCTATATTTACCCAATTCTTTAAAATTTTCCTCATTCTAAATCACTCTCCCAAAATTTTCTAAGGCAATATCAAAATTCTCTCAAGGATTCTTCTCCAAGTTTCAAGCTAGGGTTTTAGATTTCACCAAGTTTACTCCTCTAATTTTGAGTACTTTCAATAAAGGTAGGTGGGGATTGATCTATTGTCCCCTTTCACCCGTGTATTCCCAAAGTTTTCTCAAGTTTCCTTCAATTTTTAATTCATTATGAACCCTAGTTTTGATGAATTGCATTGGGTTGTTTCAATTTTATTTTGAATTGTTATCAATGATTATTCTAAGAATGTTTCTACCTAAATTGCATAATTTTAAGTTGAATTATGAATATCCATGTAAAAATCTATTTTCAAGTTGTGATTATGAAGTTAAAGATGATTACCGTGAGTTGATTATGAGTATCAAAAATTTTTAAGGAAAGTTTTCATAATTTAAAGTTGAGATTATAATTTTAATAATGAGTTATGATGATGATCAAGATGTTATCAAAGAAATGTATTATGGTGTGATAAGTCTAATTCTCACACACTCATGTTAAAGATGGTGATACGTATAATTCACACCGAAGTTATGGATTCTTATTAACTATTAAAGTTAATGAGCTACTCCTAATATATTTTTTTAAATATGGATTGCTAGGTGGTTACTGTCTTTTCCTATTATGTTGCGATCATGTTTTATGAGTTTTCATTGAGATATTGACTATGCATCGAGAGGACTTCTAGGTGGGGTTCATTCAAGTAATGCAGTTAGTTACCCAGAGAAATCTTAGTAGCAATCTAAAGTCCCAAACTATGTTCCCTGTGTAGGATTGCCTTCATGGCCTACCTAGTTGATCCACATATAGCACAATAGAGTTGAGTTAAGTACCATGATCGAGTATACCCTGGCAAGATAGCCTATCCCTTCTCGATGAGGGTTCCATTGGATTCCATATTATAGCTCGCATGGAGTAAGATGTCAGTTAAAAGTCTTATCCCACACAAGTTGAAAGTTAAACTATGAGTTTTATTATGAAATTTTATGATATGCATTGACCATGAGTTTTCATATGTTTTCAAAAGCTTTTAATCCTTACTCATGTTCATTATGATTGGTCATGCATCTTATGGCATATTTTTCACATTCTTTTACTTGTTCATGCATATCTCACATACTTAGTACCTTCTATGTACTAACGCATATTTTGCCTACATTGTCTCATAATGTAGGGGCGGATGTCAATCATCCGATTCGTGGCTAGAGTGCTTAGTTTTCTCTATAAAGTTGGTGAGCTAGGATATTGTCCTAAGCCCCCATCAAAGGTAGATTAGAGGCATGTCTAGACTATATTATGATGTAGTTCATTCGGACATTGGTTGATTTATTCTATCTGTTAGACCAATTCCCATGAGCTTTTATTTCCGCTTATCTCATTATCATATTTCTTTACCTTATGTATGCAATGTATGCTAAGATGGCTTGGTTGGGGTCCTCGAATCCAAATCATCATGTCACAACTTGTCCCTTATTTAGGTTGTGACATGACATAAGATGCATGACCAACATAATAAACATGAATAAGTCTTAAAAGCATTGAAAACATATGCAAACTTATGGTCAATTCATCATAAAACTTCATAGTAAATCTCATATCTTAACATTCAATTTATGTGGGATAAGACCTTTAACCGACATCTTAAGACCATGCGAGCTATAACAAGGAATCCAATAAAACATAGAGAAGAGAGAGCTACTTACCAAGGTAGACTCCGTAGGAACAACTTTAACTTGGTGAGCTATATATGGATCCACTAGCTAGGCCATAAAGACAACCTATGTAGGTAACATAGTTTGGGACTTTAGGTTGCTACCCTTGGGTAACTAACTGCATTACCGGACCAAAACACACCTAGAAGTCCTTTCGATGCTTAGTCAATATCCCAACAGAATTCATTAAAATAGGATCATAAACATTATAAAGAAAGATAGTAACTACCTATCCATCTATCTTTATAAAACATAACAAAAGTAGCTCATTAACTTTAATGATTCATAGGAACCCAAAACTTCGATGAGAATTGTCTTTATCACAATATTTAAACATGATTGTGTGAGAATTGTACTTATCACACCATAATTGCTATCTTAGATCATAATTAATCATCATCATAAGTTTCATCATTAAATCAAAATCTCAACTTCATTCATGAAAACTTTCTTGAAAATTACTAAACTCATAATCAACTCATGAAAATCATCTTTAACTTTATAATCATAATTGGAAATAGCTTTATACATAGGCATTCATAATTCAAATTAAAATCATGCCATTCATGTAGACACATGCTTGTAATAGTCATTGATAACAATTTAAACAAAGTATAAATAGCCCAATGCAATTCATCAAAACTAGGGTTCATAAACAATTTGAAATTGAAGAATAACTTTGAGGAAACCTTGGGATTACATGGGTGAAAGGAACATATAGATCAATCCCCACATACCTTGATTAAAATCACTTAGAATCGAAGAGAAACCTTGATGAGAATCTAAAACCCTAGCTTGAACATAAAGAAGAACCTTGAGAGAATTTGTGTTCTTGCCTTAGGACAATTTAGATGAATGATTTAGAATAGAGGGAAAATTGAATGGTTAAGTATATACAGACTTTGAACTCTCCCATAATAGTGACTAGGTATATTGAATTGAACCTAGGGAAATGACATGAATACCCTTCATTAAATTCTAAAATTTGGACCTATGAAAGGCCTTCTACGACCTGAAAATCAGGTCTCTAAAGTTTGCCTATGAGTATTGTAATGTCCATTCGTCTTGTAGGGTTTAGAAACCTACAAATTAAGGGTCTCTAAAGATTTGAAATAACTTTTCCTTATCATTCGTCAACAAAATGGAGAGATGAATTAATATATTTATTGAATCCATTGACTCATTGTTGAGTCTACCATGATTGTACACACTTTATCTATCATAAAGATACTTCGGCAGACTTAGTTGAGTTAGGCATGGTTAACTTTGATATCATTCTTGGCATGGACTGTATTTTTCTTGTTATTCCTAAGTTGATTGTCAAACCCAAATTGTCAAGTTTTAGTTTTTTAATGAGTCAGTTATTGAGTGGAAATGTAGTCCATTTTTGCCCAAGGGTCAATTCATTTCATAACTTAAGACCTGAAATTTAGTTTCCAGAGGGTGTATCTACCATATTATTCGAGTTAGAGATAACAGTGTGCAGACCCTATCCCTTCAGCCAGTCCTAGATGTAAATGAGTTTTCTGAAGTCTTTCTTAAGGATTTACCTAGAGTCCCTCCTGATAGAGAGATAGACTTCAAAATAGATGTCCTTCCTTATACGTAACCTATTTTCATTTTGCCATATATAATGTCACCCGCAAAGTTAAAAGAGTTGAAAGAACAGTTCAAAGATCTTTTAGATAAAGGGTTCATTAGGACGAGTGTCTCAGCCTAGAGCGCTCATGTCCTATTCATGAGTAGAAAAGATGGATCTTTGAGAATGTCCATTGACTATCACCAGTTGAACAAAGTGAATATAAAGAATAAATATCCTCTTTTGAGAATTAATGACTTATTCGACCACCTTTATGGTGCCACTTGTTTCTCTTAGATAGACCTCAAACCAGGCAATCATCAATCAAAAGTGAGGGAAAGTGAAATCCCGAAGACAACCTTCAAAACCAGGTATGGTCACTATAGGTTCCTAGTTATGTCATTTGGTTTGACTAACGCTCCTGCAGCATTTATGGACCTCATGAATAGAGTGTTCAAGAAGGACTTGGACATGTTTTTTATCATGTTTATCGATGATATTCTGATCTATTAGAGGAATAAGGAGGAACATGTCAACCATCTCAGAATTATTCTCCTTCAGTTGAAAAAAGATATTCATAAACAAAAGGTGATGGATTTTGCCAAAGGGGGAGATGGATTATTGAGGTATCAAGGCAGATTATGTTTTCCAAGTGTTGACAATCTCCAAGAGATAATAATGGCAAATTCCCATAACTCTAGATATTCAATTCATCCAGGTTCTACAAAGATGTACTATGACTTGAGAGAAGTCTATTGGTGGATGGAATGAAGAGAGATATAGCAGAGTTTGTGTCCAAGTATCTAAATTACAAACAAGTCAAAGATGAGCATTAAAGTCCTTGTGGTGTAGCTCAGAATATAGAGTTACCAGAATAGAAGTGGGAGATTATCAACATAGATTTTATTACAGGTTACTGTGGTCTCGCAGATAAGATGACTCTATTTGGTGATTATGGAAAGAATGACCAAATCAGTCCACTTCTTTCCCGTTAAAACTACACATTCAGTAGAGGATTATATGAGGTCGTATATTTGAGCGATATTCAGACTGCATAGAGTTCCCTTGTTAATCATCTCAGATAGAGGTACCCAATTTACTACTCAGTTTTGGAAGTCATTTCAAAAAGACTTGGGCTTAAAGGTGAATCTTAGTACCGCTTTCCATCCTCAGAAAGATGGTCAGGCAGAGCGCACAACTCAGACTTTTGAGGATATACTGAGAGCATGTGTTATAGATTTCAAGGGTAATTGGGATGATCATTTATAGCTTATTGAGTTTTCTTATAATAAAAACTTTCATTCGAGAATTTAAATGGCTCTATATGATGCTTTTTATAGGAGGAGATGTAGATCACCAATTGGCTGGTTCAAATTTTGTGAATTTGCGTTGATAGGGCTAGACTTTGTTCATCAATCTATGGAGAAGGTAAAGATCATTCAAGAGAGGTTGAAAACTATGCAAAGTGGTCAGAAATCCTATATTGATGTTAGGAGAAGGGACATAGATTTTGAGGTAAGTGATTGGGTGTATTTTAAAGTTTCTCTCATAAAAGGAGTTATGAGGTTTTTGAAGAAAGGGAAGTTGAGTTCCCGATACATTGGTCCTTACCAGATTATTAAGAGAGTTGGCAATGTCACCTATGAGCTAGAGCTTCCACCAAAGTTAGATGTTGTTCATCTAGTATTTCATATCTCAATGCTTAAGAAATGCTTGAGAGACCCTTAACTCATTGTTCCTACTGAAAACATTAGAGTGAAAGATAGCTTGTCCTATGAGGAGATTCCGATCTAAATTCTTGATCGTCAAGTTCATAAATTAAGGACCAAGGACCTCACTTTCATCAAGGTTTTATGGGGAAATCAATTTGTTAAGAAGGCTATATGGGAAGTCAAGGAATATATGAAAAACACATACCCTCATCTATTCGATCCTCCTAGTATTAATGTTGAAGGTAATATTCTTATTCTTCTCTTTGAATTAGTACCTTCTTGAGTATGATATTTTAAGTTCAGCATTGTATTTGTGCCTTGAGTAGATCCTTAGCTTAGTCATCATTCTAGGATGAATTATCCCAAGGGGGAGATACTATAACACCCCATACTATTTTAATTTAGATGAATTCCTACACCCAATAGAATTCTTTTAGAAAAATGAGTTGTCAGGGGTCTACGACTCAACTCTACGACTAGTAGAATTTTCTACAGGCCTTAGGAATGGCTAGTAGATCCCCTAGACACTTAGTCAATTTTAGTGGTGAAGGACCACTTCTACGACCCAACTCTACAACCAGTAGAATTTTTTATGGATAGTAGGAAGGGATAGTAGAACCCCTAGACATTTAGTCAAATTTAAGTCTTTAAGGTCCTTTCTATGAGCCTTGTATGACTAGTAGAAAGTCTTACGACCCAAAAGAATTGGACGTAGAATTTAGCATCACATTTCAGTAGCTACAGGATTGTGCACAAAATTCCTACGAGTGAGCCTTACGACCAGTAGAAAAGGTTACAGGCTGTAGAAAAAGGGTCTGTAGAACCCAAGCCCAACCTCCACAGAATCCTATGGCTGGTCTTCTATGACCGATCAAAATGTCTAGGACCCGTAGAAGCTTGGTCATAGACCCAAAGTACTTTGAACCAGTGAGGACCATATTTAAACCATATTTCCTACAATCGGTCTTCTATGGACCGTAGAAGTTTCTACGGTCAGTAGAAGGACTCAAAGACGACCAAAAGTTAGTTATAATGAGGCGTATTCTAGTCTTTTTTCACCTTTATCAAACTAAACCCATGCCTTTTTGGGACTAATATAAGTCCCTTATCAGTACCCAATGTGACTTTTCTCTCATTATTACTTAGCATATTTTGAGAGCAAGGATTAGGGAGAAACGGAGAAGCTAGGGTTCAAGAGTTTCAAGCCATAGTTTCAAGTTTCGCTTAGATAATATTAATTCAAGGTATGTTAGGCTATCAATACATTGGACTACGTTCCCTATCATGCCCTACATCTTCATATAGTTAAGTTAAGTTTTGAGTTTGAGTTTCAATTCCAATAAAGTGAATTCTTAAGAGTATTGTTCTTTATTGAGTTCTAGTATGTGTATTTTATTATACTGTGATGAGTTGAGTTCTTGAGATCATGGATTCATGTTTGCATTCACATGAACCTATTCTATTCTTGTATTTATTGTTTTATGCATGATTTTGAGTAAAGAATGATTATTTACATCATTTAATCAAGAAAGAGATTAAGCATTAGTTAAGATAAGTTCAAGAAGTCTCTAAATATCTATTTTGAGCATGAGTATTTTATGTATTAATGAGTTGAGTTTATTGCATTTAACATCTATTTTTGAGATTAAATTGAGAAATTAAAGAATACTTTTAAATGCATTATTGATAATGGGTTTTTGCCAATCTTAAGAAGAGATATCAGTTAAGAGAAATTAAATTTGAGCTAAGTCCGAAAGAGACTAAAAGAGTTAATTTGAGTAAGTACATTCACTTCATATATGAGCAAAGTATTTTAGGAGTAGTATAAAGCAATGATTTTAGTACGGGTCTATATAACTCTAACCCCATAACCTACACCATCAGTGTAGATAGGATCGTAGCGTTCATTCGAGCAACTCCTCATAGTCCCAAAAGAGGACTTTTCAGATGGATCCATAGTTCAGTTATTGTCTTATACCCTGGCAGGTTATAGGATGTCTCTAGTAACATGGGTAGCACATTGTATCATCACAAGGCTCATAGTGATGGTTGTTAGTTAGAGAAACTCCCTAAGAAGTAAAGTATTATATTTAATATACTAAGTTGCATTTACTATTGCATATCTTTTAAAGCATTGTTTTTATTATAATGCATGTTTTATTATATTGATCTATTTTTAGATTGAGTTTCCTGCAGTTAAGTATCTTGAGTAAGTTTCCTTTTATTTATTTTACATTCCGTGTATTCCATGTACTGATGCCAATTGACGCTGCATCTTTTTAAGATGCAGACACAGGTGATAGAGATCCTAAACAGGCACACCATTAAAGATCAGCTTTCTACATAGCTTTAGTGAGACCTCTTTCCATTCAAATGAGCCCTTGATCTTAGTCCAATATTATGATAGCCTTACATACCTAGAATGAATATTTTTCAATTAAAATTGAATACCTCGCTTGAAAATCTTGAATCCTAGCTCTTCTTCTTCTCTCCAATCCTTGCTCTCGAAAGTTCTAAGAGTTAATGAGAGGGAAAAACCCCTTTGGGTAATAATAAGGGACTAATTTTAGTTCCAAAATGTCTTGGGTTTAGTTTGAGAAAGGTGGAAATAGACCAAACTAACCACATTAAAATTAGTTCTAGGCCGTCTACGGGGCACTTCTACAGATCATAGGCACTTCTACGGACCATACAAGGCCATTCGTAGAAGCCATGGTCTAAAATTGGACTTTACTAAAAATTGCATAATGGGTCTATGACCAACATCCTATGGGTCTTAGACGTTCTTATGGGTTGTAGTGACAAACTCAAATGAATTCAGGCACTTTGCTTGGGTTTCTGAAGATGAACCTACGATCCCCTTTCTACGGGTTGTAGGACCACCTATGACTCATCCTGCTAACTTGTTAGAAGGGTTATGAGGTCCATTCTAAAGGTGGGGGTCTATGGACCATTTTCTATGGCCCATGCAATGTCCTATGGGTCATCTCTTGGGTTATAGGAAAGGTCCTTGATCGATAAAATTTTTCTAAGTGTCAAGAGGTCTACAATCGTCTTCTACGGGTCGTGGAATGATTGATGGGTCATCCTGAATACCAAGATTTGAGAGTTTCTGAACATTCACCTACGAGCCTCTATACGGCTCATAACCCTTCTTATAGGTCATTATTATGGCCCGTAAAAGCTGGCCTTTGATTATGAAATTTGGCTAACTCTAAGGGGACCCTACGAGCCCCTCTCTACGACTTGTAGAAACTTCTACGGGTTGTAAGGTGGGTTCTAGGCCACTGACATTCTATCATTCTCTACTTCTTCTCAGGTTTTCTCTTGGTTCTCAAATTTCGTCTAGGATAGAATAGTACAAGGTTTTACAATATCTACCCATTGGGATCATTTGTCCTAGAATGATGAACAAACTAAGAATTTACTCAAGGCACAAATACAATTCAAAAACTCAAAACATCAACATCAAGAATAACTCACTCAATTTCATCAAACCAAGAAGGCACCAACTAAAACATAGGAGAAGGAATAGCACCTTCAACATCGACACTAGGAGGAAAGAATAGGAGTGGGTACTTGCTTTTCATATCCTCCTCAGCTTCCCATGTAGCCTCTTTAAAAAACTGATTTTGCCATAGAAATTTGACTGAGATAACCTCTTTAGTTTGCAATTTATGAACCTGACGATTAAGAATCTGAACATGAAAAACCTCATAAGAAAATTTATCTTTCACCCTAATATTTTCTATAGGAACAATGAGGGAAGGATCTTCCAAGCAATTTTTAAGCATGGAGATATGGAACACTGGATGAATGACATCTAACTCTGGTGGAATCTCTAACTCATAGGCAATATTTCCAATTCTCTTTATGATCTGATAGGGACCAATGCAATGAGGACTCCAATTTCCTTTCTTCCCAAACCTCATAACTCGCTTCATGGGCGAAACTTTCAAAAATACCCAATCATTGACCTCAAACTCCAAGTTTCTCCTCCTAACATCAGTGTAGGATTTCTAATGACTTTGGGTAGTCTTTAGCCTATTGTGAATAATCTTTACCTTCTCCATAGCTCTATGGACTAAGTCTGTCTCTATCAATTACGCTTCACCAACCTTGAAGTACATAATTGGCGATCTATATCTCCTCATATAAAGAGTCTCATATGGAACCATTTGGATGATCGAATGAAAAATATTATAGTAAGAAAACTCAATAAGCAGTAAGATGTCATCCCAACTACCCTTGAAGTCGATAACACAGGACCTCAACATATCTTCAAGTATTTGGATTGTACGCATCGTCTGACCATCTGTTTGCGGATCGAAAGTAGTACTAAGATTCACACTTGAACCCAAACCTTTCTAAAATGGCTTCCAAAATTGTGCAGTGAATTAAGTACCTCTTTCTGAGTTGATGGACAAGGGAACTCTATGCAGTCTGAATATCTTTCCAATGTACAACCTTGCATAATCCTCTGCTGAGTCTATAGTATTTGCGTCTTCACGGGCAAGAAGTGGGCTGATTTGGCCAATATATCCATAATCACTTAATCAAATCATGATATTTCCAGGACCGAGGTAAACCTATAATGAAATCCATGTTGATCATCTCCCCCTTCTATTCTAGTAACTCTATATTATGATCTATAGCACAAGGCCTTTAATGCTCCACTTTGACCTAGTTGCAATTTGGGCACTTGGATATAAACTTTGCTATGTCTTTCTTCATAACACTCCACTAATAAACTTCTCTCAAGTCATAGTACATATTTTTTGGGGCCAAATGAATTGAATATCTAGAGCAGTGGGTCTCTGCCATAATTCTATGTTGATTACCATCGACATTCAGAACACATAACCTACCTTGATATCTCAACAGTCCATCTCCCCCTTTGGTGAAAACCATCACTTTCTACTTATGGACATCTTTTTTTAGTTGGAGGAGAATAGGATCTTGACCTTGCTTTTCTTTAACTTCTACAACTAATGAAGACTCAGTCCCATTTTTAACAATCACACCTCCCTCATTAGATTCCATAAGACGAACTCCCAATCGTGCAATTCTATGCACTTCTCTAGCTAACTCTTTCTTTTTTCATCAACATGAGTGGTACTCCCCATGGATAGCCTACTAAGAGCATCAGCAACAAAATTAGTATTACCTGGATGGTAGATAATACTCAATTCATAGTCCTTAAGTAATACAAGCCATCTCATATATCTCAGGTTTAGATCTTTTTGGCTAAATATATACTACAAGCTCTTGTGATCTGTGAACACATAAACATGCATTCCATAAAGGTAATATCGCCAAATCTTTAGAGTAAATACTACTGCTTCCAACTCTATGTCATGAGTTCGTTAATTCCTCTCATAAACCTGAGTTATGTGGAAGCACAAGCTATGAATTTGCCTTTATGCATCAATACACAACCCAATCTAACTCTAGATACATCACAATATATGATGAAGACATTTGTTCCATTGGGTAGGGACAAAACTAGAGCAATCGTCAACCTCATTTTCAACTCTTGAAAACTTTTCTAACAAGTGTCGGGCCATTGAAACTTCATCTTCTTCTAAGTCTACTTAGTCAATGGCGATGAAATAGATAAAATTCTCTAACAAATCTCCAATATTAACCATCCAAACCCAAGAAACTTCTTATGGCAGTCAGAGATATGGGTCTGGGACAATTATTTATGGTTTTAGTCTTTTGTGAATCCACTTAAATACCTTCACCAGAAATGATAATTGCCTAAGAATGCCATAAATGCAAGCCAAAACCCACACTTTGAAAACTTAACAAACAACTCCTTTCCTTGAGAGGTTGGAGAATAATTCTAAGATGGTTGCCATGCTCCTTCTCACTCCTTGAATAGATCATAATGTCGTTGATAATATGATAACAAATATGTCGAGGTACTACTTGAACACTCTATTTATGAGGTGCAAAAATTCCACAGGAGCATTATTCAAACAAAAGAACATGACTAGGAACTCATAAAGTCCTTACTGGTTCTAAAGGTTGTCTTTAAGATGCCACATTCTCCTACTTTCAACTAATGATAGTTGATCTAAGGTCTATCTTAGAGAAACAGGTGGCACCCTGAAGTTAGTTGAATAAATCATCGATCCTCAGAAGAGTGTACTTATTCTTTATAGTGTCCTTGTTCAAATGCTGGTATTTAATACACATCCTCAAAATCTATTTTTCTTACATATGAATAGGACAGGAGTGCCCCATGTTGAGACATCGGCCTAATGAATCTATCATATAGAAGGTCTTTCAACTGCTCTATTAGCTTTTTTTAACTTTGTGGGAACCATTCTATATTGTGGAATAGAGATAGGTTGAGTATCAAGAAGAATATTTATTTTGATGTCTATCTCCCTATCGGGAGGGACTCTAGGTAAATTCTCAAAAAAGCCTTCAGGAAACTCATTTACAACAGGACATGACTAGAGGGATGGTATCTCCACACTATCATCTCTAACTCGATCAATGTGGTAAATACACCCATTGGAAACTAAGTTTTTGGGTGTAAGGCCCCGAAAATTAGAAAGTAGGAAAACAGAGTCCAAAAGAAGCTTTTTAGAAAATCTCAACCTTTTTGCACTAGGTGAATTTCACAGAGCCCTTCATAGGCCCTAAAGAGGACCACGAGCCATTGAGATCTCACATGGTCTAACTCTAGAAGTGGGAACTTAGGGATGGAGGACCACAAGAGGGTTCATGGATCGTAGGATGCACCACGAGCCGTAGTAATATCCTGTGGTTTGACCCCCTCAAGAGTCTTGAGAAATCCACACCACATGTGATGACCACAATCCGTAGAGACCCCTAAAGACCATGGTGGTCACGTGGAAGAACTCCTTTCTAACCAAGCTCACCAAAAATTCAAGTCCCTCACCACGATTGCTACCATGGGCCATGGTGAGCCTCACAGACTGTGGTGGGTCCTCCGTCTAGGTTAAATTTTAGTTACATTTATGGGTGTTTTGGTCTTTTCTCTATGATCACATTAATGAATGTGTACAGCTTTTGGGGATATATACTAACCTATTAACTACCTTAAGCCCTCCTAACCCTCTCATTCTCACCCAAACATTTAAAATACAAAATCTTGTCTCTAAAGTGTTCTCTCAAGAGTCTTCTTCTTTCTCAAGAAATTTAAAGGGGAATTCAAGTCAAGTATCCAATCAAGAGCAGAGTTAGGTCTTCCTAGATCAAAGGTATATTCAAATTCATCCGTAGGGCACCCATGGAATCCCAAGTTTTCCCTCAAAATCTCTTATGAATTCTTCTTCTAAAAGACCTAATTTCATGACTCTACATTGGGTCTTCTTACTCATGATATATCTTATGATTATTGATCAAATTATATAAAATTCATATTATATTTCATCATTTAAATATGAATGTCAATGACTCATGCTATAGCACGAACTATCTAATCAAGTTTTCTTGTTCCTATCACAGGCAGCTGGCAAAGCCGTGTTTGATCGTCGCGTACATACTCTGTTACAGCTTCATTCATGCGCTAATCAATTGACAGTGAAGCACAGAAGGAAGAGTTTTGATCACCGTCAAGCATAAGATTCAAAGCTGGAATCTTCCTACTCTTGTTAGTTAGGACAGAGCATCCTATCTTGTTGATTCTCCTTTCCCACCGCCTCGAGCTCTCGCTTTCAGGGTGGATACGTAAGAAATTCACTATGAAAATTGACATGACATAATCCGTGAAGAGTATGATGTGCCCGGTCTTCCTTCTCTTGATCCCCACCCACCTCCCGTAGAGGCGGGTCAATATCAATATCTATACCAGAGATTGCTTTTAGCTTTATCTTTTCAGAGACAGGAGAATTCCTTCCGTACTTACAAGAATGCTACTTAGGGAGATTCTAGTTTCTAGTATGTTTTTAATGAATCATGATCATTAATTTCAAAGGATTTAAATTAATATTTTGTGAATGCTTATCAAATCTTATGAATAACTCATGAAAGATTATGAATGATGTTTCAAAGATGCTTCAATCAAGAAGTTATGGTGTGATAAGGTAATTCTTACACAATCATGTTAAAGAGGTGATAACGTAGTTCTGACCAACTCATGGATTCTTATGAATTAATAATATTAATAAACTATTCCAATGATTTTCTTATGATAAGTATTGATATCTATTATTATGTTTCCTAGTGATGTTAATGAGTATGTTTTCTTGAAGTTTTGTTGGGATAATGACTAAGCACCAAGAGGAATTTAAGATGGGGTTCGGTTTGATAGTCATTGTAGCTACCCAAGGTAATCTTAGTGGCAACCTTTAGTCCCTAAGTACGTTTCTTTCATAGGTTTATGATTTCAATATGGAATAGCTAGTTGATACACATAACAAAGAGTTAGAGAAAGTACCATCACAAAGTCTACCCTGGAAAGGTAGCCAACCCCTTCTCGATATGGGGCACATCAGTTTTTATGTTGTAGCTCACATGGTCTTATATGTAGGTTAGAGGTCCTACTCACATCAAGGTATATAAAAATGTATAAAGCTCTCATAATGATGATTTGATGCATTGACCATAAGATGATATATTTTGAAAGTTATCATGGTTTCACTCATGATTTAAAATATTAGTCATGTATGATTCATATTGTTTATATCCTATATTTATTATTCATGCATGATTTTTACATAAATACAATGCCTACATTGTATCATAATATAGGGTCATATGATCTTCACGCACATCTCACTCATGGCTAGAGTGGAGCTTTACTTTTCCATTATTGGTGAGTCCTTATGCTTCAAGAAAAAGACTTTTATCTTTTCATCATTTTTATGACCTTTCTTCTATTTTCATGTGTGAGTAAGGAGCTTGTCTTATGCCACCATCTAGTTAATAGAGGCATGTTATATGAGTCTATGATGTCTTTCATTCAAGTTTAAGAGT
Source organism: Solanum dulcamara (assembly GCF_947179165.1). Lineage (NCBI taxonomy): Eukaryota > Viridiplantae > Streptophyta > Magnoliopsida > Solanales > Solanaceae > Solanum > Solanum dulcamara. The sequence continues at coordinate 52,192,802 of NC_077237.1, read as the reverse complement.
TATTCTCCTTTATCGATACTTTCATGATGAGGAATTACTTTGACATCTTTGTTGTTACTTATTTGCTTCATTTACCTCATGTATTCTCATGAATAATATGCTAAGAGGCTTGGTTGGGGTCCTTCAGGATTTTGATCTCCATGTTACACCTAGGATCTAGTTTGGGTCCTAACAAACATGGTGTCAAAGCACAAGTCTTGGGGAGTCTAACATGCCATGTCAATTAGAGTCTTATTCATCAGTGTGAAGCACCCCAAATCTGTGAATAGGAGGCTATAAGGCATCCTAGGAAACACATCACTTCTTTCATGATCTCATCGTATGATAGAATTAAAATCTAAGGCTTCCTCCTCTAATACTTTCTCTTTGCAATTTCAAAAATATGCCTCCAATAACGACTCCCATCCGAAGGAATGTCAAGATAGAGAAAAAACCTCCAAATGACCCATTGAATGAACAAGTGTCTCAAACAGAGTTCTGAGCAACTTTCCAAGTTCTTACTCAAGCCATGGAGGCTCAAGTTAACTGAGAAGTAGCTCCCATGAACCTGAATATGAGTAGGGTGGCTAGCCGAGTTTATGACTTCACTCGTATGAACTCTACAAAATTTCATGGTTCTAAGGTGGATGATAATCTATAAGAGTTCATGAAGAGTATTGGTAAGATTGTTGATATAATGGGTGTTACCTCGGTGGAAAAAGTGGGCTTGGCAATATATCAACTCAAAGGGGTTGCTCAAGTTTGTTCTGATTAGTGGAAATATGAATGAGGTAGAGATGATGGTCCTATTGATTGGGAAGAATTCAATGATGCTTTCCTTGATCGGTTCTTTCCTTTGGAGTTGAGAAAGGCAAAGGTGCAATAGTTCATCAATTTTCTCCAAGGTAACATGAGTGTAAGGGAGTATACCCTCAAGTTCACTAAGTTTTCCAAATATGCTCCTTTTATGGTTGTGGATCCAATAGCTTAAATGAGCAAGTTCATTTTGGGTATGTCTATTTAGTGGAAAGAATATAGAACTGCCATGCTTATCAAAGACATGGATATTTCCAGATTTATGAAACATGTCGAGCAAACTGAGGAGAAAAATTTGAAGGAGAGGTCTAGAAGAGAGTCCAAGCGCGCTTAAAAAGATGGTGGCAATTTCTCTCATGGTAAATCTGGGAATGGTGGTCATCCTTAGTTTTGTCAAAAGTATTCCAGCCAAAACACTTCAAACAGGCTTAAAAACTTGAGAAAGATAAGGTGCCTAATCCTAAGGCACAAGGAAGAGCTCTGGGTAGTTAATACATCCCTCCATGTAAAAAGTGTGGAATAAACCAAAAAGGAACACTTAGTGGGATCAGATGTGTGCTATAAGTTGGAAAGTCGGACATCATGCGAAGGAATATAGGAGTGGTGCTAGACCCCAGACTTAGACTCAGGCTACCGGTAGTCCAGATTAGCAAGCTACTACTTTGGGAGGCGATCTGTGCCAAAATAGATTTTATGTCCTTCGGACTCGTCAGGAATTAGAGGATTCGCCCGATATGTGTTGAAATTCTTTGCCTTTGATGTTTATGTATTGTTAGATCTAGGTGCTACTCTATTATTTTTTACTCCTTATCTATGAAATTTATTATTAGTCTTGAGATCTTGTCAGAGTCTTTTTGGGTCTATACTTCTCTCGGTAATTCAGTTATGGCTAAGAGAGAGAATTGAAATTTCCAGTTTCAGTTTTCCATAAAATCACCTTAGTTGATCTTGTACAGCTTGAAATAACCGACTTTGACATTATTCTCGATATGGGTTATATTCCTGCATGCTATGCTTCTATATGTTGTAAGACCCGTGTGGTCATGTTTCAGTTTCCTAATGAGCTAGTTTGAGAAGGACAAGCAATAATTTTGTGTTTAAAAGTCAATTCATCTCATGCCTTAAAGCTTAGAAAATAATTTCTAAGGGTTGTATTTATCATCTACTTTGGGTTAGAGATACAAATTTTAAAGGTGCTACTCTTGAGTCAGATTGGTTGTTAATGAAATTTTTGGAAGTTTTTCTCGATGATCTCCTAGGTATCCCTCTTGAAAGGGAAATATACTTTTGTATCAATCATCTTCCCGATACCCAATCTATCTCTATTCCTGTTTATCGAATAGCCCTGGCAGAATTGAAAGAGTTAAAGGATCAGTTGAAGGATTTGTTGGATAAGGGTTTCATTAGACTGAATATCTCTTAATGGGGTACTCTGATTCTCTTTATTAGGAAGAAGGATGGTTATCTCCTAATGTGTATTGATTATCAGCATTTGAACAAGGTCACAATTAAGAATAAGTATCTCATTCCAAGGATTGCTGACTTATTCGATTAACTTCAAGGAGCAATCTGCTTTTCAAAGATTGATCTTCAATCGGGTCATCATCAACTCCGACTAAGAGAATGTGACATTCCGAATATAACTTTTAGAACTCAGCATAGTCACTTTGAATTCTTGGCTATGTTTTTTGGGCTAACAAATTCTGTTGTAGCTTTTATGGATTTGATGAATAGAGTGTTCAAGAAATATATAGATATGTTTGTTATTGTGTTCATTGATGATATTTTGATCTATTCTTAAAGTTAGGAAAAGCACGTCAATTATTTAAGGATTGTTTTGCAAATTCTCAAGGACTGTCAGTTATTTGCCAAGTTTAGCAAGTGTGAATTTTCATTGAGGTTAGTTTCTTTCCTTGTCCATATCATCTCTGGTGAAGATATTATGGTTGATCCTAAGAAAACCGAAGTGGTTAAGAATTGGCCTAGACCATTGTCCCCTTCAGATATTCAGAGTTTCTTGGGCTTAGCCTATTATTATAGATAACTTGTTTAAGCTTTCTCCTCCATTGCATCACTCTAGACCACTTTGACTAAAAAGAAGGTGAAATTCCAATGGTTTGAGGCATGTGAGAAGAGTTTCCAAAAGATGAGAGATAGGCTTACTTTTGCTCCAATGTTGACATTGTCGGAAGGTTATGATGTGTTCATTGTATATTGTGATGCTTCAAAAGTTGGTGTTGGTTGTGTGCTAATGCAAAATGGTAAAGTGATAGCCTATGCTTCTTAGCAACTCAAGATGCGTGAGAAGAACAATCCAAACCATTACTTGGCATTAGTGACAGTGGTTTTTTCTTTGAAGTTATGGAGACACTATCTATATGGTGTCCATATGGATGTATTCACTGACAACAAGAGTTTATAATATATGTTCACTCAAAAGGATTTGAACCTTCGACAAAGAAGATGGGTTAAATTGTTAAAGGATTATTACATGAGTGTATTGTACCATCCAGGGAAGGCGAATGTGGTTGCCGACATTTTTAGTAGATTGTCCTTGAACACTGTTGCCCATATTGCGGATAAGAAGTCAGAGTTAGTTTAGGATATTCATAGATTAGCACATTTGGGTGTTCAATTAGTTAATTCTGAGAATGATGGTGTTATTGTCCAAAATGGTTTTGAATCATCTCATATGGCGGATGTTAAGGCCAAGAAAGATAATGATCCTACTTTTCTTAAGTTTAAGAAAGCAGATGCCGAAAAAGCCAATGAGGCTATTTCCTAAGGAAGAGATAGTGTTTTGAGATATTAAGGCCAATTGTGTGTTACCGATATTGATGGTTTGAGGGAAGTGATATTGTTCAAAGGTCATAGTTTATGGTATTCTATTCATCTGGGTCCACAAAGATGTATTGTGATTTGAGGGAAGTGTATTGGTGCAATGGTATGAAAAGGAATATTGCGGAGTTTGTGGCTAAATATCTTAATTGTCAACAAGTGAAGGTTGATCATCAGAAACCAAGATGTTTGACCCAAAATATTGAGATTCCTACTTGAAAGTGGAAAGCCTTGAATATGAACTTCATTATAGGGTTGCCTCATACCCGTAGGCAACATGATTCGATATGGGTTATCGTTGACCGAATGAGTAAGTCAGCTCATTTTCTTACTATTAAGACTTGATATTCAGCCAAGGACTATGTTAGATTGTGTATCCAAGAGTTGACTAAGCTTCATGGTGTCCCATTGCCTATCATTTTGGATCTAGGTACTCAGTTTACATATCTGTTTTGGAGATTTTTCCAAAAAGGTCTTGGTACTCAAGTGATGCTTAGTACAACTTTTCACCCTCAGATAGATGTCTAGGCTAAGTGTACCATTTAGACCTTAGAGGATATGTTGAGATCTTGTGTTATAGATTTTAAAGGAAACTGGGATGATTATTTGCCATTAATAGAGTTTTCCTATAATAACAATTATCATTCCATCATTTAGATGGCTCTATTTGAGGCCTTATATGGTAGGAGGTGTAGATCTCCTATTGGTTATTCTAAGTGGATGAAGTTGCCTTGATAGGACCCGAGTTCGTGCATGAGTCTATGCAGAAGGTTATATTGATTAGAGAGATTAAAAATAGCCCAGAGTCGACAAAATTCCTATTATGATGTGAGGAGAAGAGATCTTGAGTTTGAGGTTAATGATTGGGTTTACTAAAACATTTCACCCATGAGCTTGTCATAGATCTAGATTTGCCTCAATTTATTTGGAAAAAAAAGGAAGCTTAGTCCCCGCTATTGTGGGTCTATATCAGATTTTGAGGTGGATTTGCAAAATGGTATATAAGTTGGATTTGACCTCTGAGTTGGCATCGGTGAATTGGTGTTCAATGTATCTTTGTTGAGGAAGTTCATTGGTAACCCTAGATCTATTGTTCCATTAGGGAACAAGGAGGTAGCTTTAGTAACCAAAAGGTTGAAGGTGCTACATGGGAAGCTGAAGCCGATATGATGTCATGATATCCTCATCTCTTTTCTTCCATTCCTAGTTGAGGTATTGAGTACCTTCATGATCCACTTAGCCCAAATCATATGTTTCAGTCACTCTCATGTTTTAATATGCATTCATTTTCATAAAATAAATTTTAAAGTCATATTTTAGCTTGGGATTGAATATTCCATGTTTCATGCATTTTTTATATGTTTTGCATTCATACTGGGCTTCTATGTATCCTTCCTATCCTATTCATCCTAGTTTGAGTCACATTCGAGGATGAATGTTCCCAAATAGGAGATATTGTAAGGCTCTAGAAGTTGGAAAGTAGGAAAACAGAGTCTAAAGGTAGTTTTTTAGCAAATCTCAACTTTTTGGCACCAGGTGAACTTCACAGAGCCCTTCAGAGGCCATGAAGAGGACCACGATCCATGGAGAGATCACTTGGTCCAACTCTGTAAATGGGCACTTAGGGGTGGAGGACCACGAAAGGGTTCATGGACCATAGGATGCACCACGAGCCATGGTAATTTCCCATGGTCTGACCATCTCAAGAGTCATGAGAACTCCACATCATGTGTGATGACCACGGTCTATATAGACCCCCACAAACTGTGGTGGTCTCCATGAAGGAACCCCCTGTTAACCCATCTCACCAAGAGTTCAATTCCCTCACCACCACAACCACCACGGTTGTGGTGAGCTTTACGGAGCGTGGTGGGTCCTCCATCTCGGTGAAGTTTCAGTTAATTTCAGGGGTGTTTTGGACTTTTCCCTATGATCCCATTAATGAATGTGGACAATTTTTGGGGACTTATGCAACCTATTAACTACCCTAAGCCCGCCGAACACTCTCATTCTCACCCAAACACTCAAAATACAAAATCTTCTCTCTAAAGTGTTCTCTCAAGAGTCTTCTTCTTCCTCAAGCATTCAAAGGGGAATTCAATTCAAGTCTCCAATAAAGAGCAGAGTTTGGGCTTCCCAGATCAAAGTTATATGGGAAATCATCCATAGGTCCCCTTTCACCCATGGATCAATGTTAGAGAAGTAACTTGCCCCTTGCAATTGGTCAAATAAATCATCTATCCTCAGAATTTGGTATTTATTCTTGTTGGTTACTTTGTTCAATTGTCGGTAATCAATACATAGATATAGCAAATTATCCTTGTTTCTAACAAACAACACAGGAGAACCCTATGGGGATATACTTGGTCTAATGAAACCTTTGTCTAACAAGTCTTTCAATTGATCGTTTAACTCTTTTAGTTCCACCAGTGCAATTTGGTAAGGAGGAATAGAAATGGTTTGAGCATTGGGAAGAAGGTATATGCCAAAATCAATTTCCTTATCGGGAGGAACATCGGGTAAATCATCGGGAAACACATCCGGAAATTTATTAATAATAGTGACCAACTCTAGAGTATGGGATTTGAATTAGTATATCTAACCCTCACAAAATGGCAAATGCAACCCTTGGAAGTCATTTTCCGAGCTTTAAGACCCAAAATGAATTGACCTTTGAACACAGAATTACTATCCTTCCACTCTAAGACCGGCTCATTTGAAAATTGAAACATAACCACTTGGGTTCTATTATCAATAGAAGCATAACATACATATAGCCAATCCATACCAAGGATAACATCAAAATCGGTCATCTCAAGCTCAACTAGATTACATAGAGTAACTTTATGAAAAATCAAAATTGGCAACTTCTATAGACTCTTTAGCCTTAACTGACTCACCTATGGGAGTATAAATGGAAAAAGGCTCTAATAATGTTTTGAGGCTAACATCAAATCTCATGGACACATAAGATCAAGCAAGGATTAAACATCATAGTGAAAGAACTGTGACAAACTGGTAACAACATCGGGAGTCTCCTCCACCTCTTGCCTACCATAGAGAGCATAGATATGTTTGTTATGTTGACCACCCTTTGATTGCACTTGAGCCCATTGCTTAACTTGGCCTTCATAAGCAACTTGGCCTTGACGAAGACCATCTTTAACCTTACAATCCTTGGCATGATGTCCCCGCTTACCACATCAATAGCAAAAATTAAAACCCACTAGACAATCCCCCTTGTGATTCTTTACACATTTATTGCATGTAGGGTAACTTGACCAATAGGAGCACCTCCTTAAGGCTTAGGGTTGGGCACCTTATCTTTGTCAAACCTTGTAGTAGTGGCATTCAAAGAACCTTGACCAGAATACCTTTGTTGAAAATTAGGATCTCCACCACTTTCGGACATAACATAAGAGGAATCACCACCATCGGTCCTTTCCCTATTCGATTCCCTAGTTTTCTTCTTTAGCTTCTCACTCTCTATTTTCTCTGTATAGGTCATAAGTATAGAGATATCCATATCCTAGAAGAACCATCAGGGTCCGTGATGCTCACCACCACCCGTGGTTGTGTCCATGATGATTGAATTTGACTTGGATTTTGGGAGTTGCAGGGAAGAGTTTCAAAACAACCTCCACGGAACCCTTCACGATCTGTAGAGTGCATTACAGCCCTTGAAACTTTGGCGTGGTGTAGGCCCTATAGGTGGGTCTGTAAGAGTGACCACCATGGAAATCACCACGGTCCGTGAAGATCTACGTGGACCATGGTGTCCAATCATGGTCCTAGCCTTGGGATCATGTTCTGAGGTCTCAGAGGAGGGATCACCACAAAGGGTATCATAGCTTGTGGTGCCCTATTATAGACCTCTCCCTGTATAAGTGAACCTCAAGACCAATACCACGGTGTCTCACCACGAGGCATGGGGCTCACCATGGCCCGTGATGGCCTTCGTGGTCATCATAGGTGACAAAATAGCAGATTTTTCAGAAATGTCACGTTTTGATCCTTATTTTCTGATTTTCCAAATTTTGGGGTCTTATAAACAAGTCTATCATGACCCAAGTATAAGACGATTAGGAACCTGAAGAATCTCAACCAATCCATCTTAGCATACATCGCATACATAAGGTAAGAATATATTAAGAGAAGCAGAAAAATCAACTCAAAAGTGCAAGTTTAAGGAATAGAAATACATAATCTGATGTCCAAAATGGACTTACATCAATTGAAATGCCTAAACATGTATTTATACTCAACTTTGATAGGGGCTTAGGATAAGCTCCTAGCTCACTCAAACATAAAGGAAATCAAAGTAGCAATATGAAAGAAAGTCATTGTCCTCGATGAATAAGGACTCACCACCTTCTAGAGAACTAAGTAACTCTAGCCACAAATAGGATAGTTGTCGTTCGCTCCTACATTATGAGATAATGTAGGAAAAATATGCATGAGTACATAGAAGGTACTAAGCATGTGAGATATGCATGAACAAGTAAAGGAACATAAGAAATATAACATAAGATACATGACCAACATAATGAGCATGAACTAACTTAATGCATTTGAAATATCATGTAAGCAATGGTCAAGAATCATAAAACTTCATAGTAAATCGCATATCTTAGCATTAAAATTGTGTGGGACATGACCTTTAACCGACATCTTAATACCATGCGAGCTATAACATAAAATCTGATGACTCCAACATACAGAAGAGAAAGGCCACATGCCAAGGTAGACTCTATGAGAACAACTTTAACACAATAGCTATATGTGAATCTACTAGCTAAGCCATGAAGGCAACCTATGGTGGCATATAGTTTAAGGGACTTGAGGCTGCTACTAAGGCTTTTGGTAGGGCCCCCACCTCAAAGTCTGTTTGATACTAAGTCAAATCCCACGAAATACATAACATAGTAATCATACTTAACATTTATCATAAACTAGTTCATAAACTTCATAATTCGTAGAGTAGCTCATTTTCATGTGACACTTGCAATGTGAGTATTAGCCTTTCAATATTGCAACATCATAATTTCATAATTCATGTCATTAGGTTCATAGGTCACCACATAGGGTCTTAAGTCACCTTTCTTCATAACTTGCGTTTAATTAATAATTTGAACATAATTGAATTTCAAGATCATAATTCATACTTAAACTTAGAGTAAAACTCATATACATATCAATTTGAATGAAAACCATGATAATTCATTAAAATCATAATCATACTTCATAATATCATCATTGAAAATAGTTTCATGCACGGAAAATCATAATTCAACTTGAAATCATGTAATTCATATAGAAACAAACTAGTAATGATCTTTTATAATAATTAAAAACATAATTGAAATAGTGCAATGCAATTCATCAAATTAGGGTTATAAACCCAATTGAAATTCATGAGATTTTGAATGAAAACCTTGGGAGTCCATGGGTGAAAGGGTCTCATATATCAATACCTACATACCTTAGTGAATTTACTCAGAAATTGAAGGAGAATCTGATTGCTTTTGAAACCCTAATTTGAAGATTCGAGAGGAACCTTTAGAGAATTTTTTTTGGTCTTGCCTTAGGAGAATTTTTTAGAATAATTTAGAGTAGAGGAAATTTTAAACAATTGGGTAGTTATAGGATTGAAATTGGTCATAACAGTGTCTAGGTACATTGAATCAAAGTTTAGAAAAGATGAGATTGCCCTTCATTAAAACTAAATTTTGGACCAACGAATAGGGGCTTATGATCTGTTGTCAAGTCTATGACTCATAGACTTGAGTCATCGTGCAGGCTTCTAAAAAGACCCTAATTTCAAGGTCTTTGATTTTTTCCTAGGAGTCATTTCTATAACTCGTCAACTGGACTATGAGTCATAAATATGACCCATCATGCAGGGTATAAAAACTTGCAAATTGAGGGTCTCTGAACTTTGTGTACGAGCCATCCTTACGACTCATCAATAGGACGACGACTCATCCTGTTGAGTCATAGGATCTCACCTAATAATATTAATGGACAAGTGCAACTCCCTCTATGACTCATCTCTATGAGTAGTAGAATTCTCTACGAGAGGTAGAGTGAGTCATAATATTGAATCCAGTCAACATTTTGAGGAATTTCTTGGTTCCATCTTTCTGACTTTCGGGGTCTTACAATTAGAAAGTCAAACATCATGACTCAATTGACTTTATGAACAAATAGGTAAAAAGGATGAACTTAGTCCAACATTTTCATAACCTTACATACCCCGAATGACGATCGTCTTATTAAAATTGAAGACCTCGCTTGAAAACCTTGAACGCTATATCGTTTCTTTCTCTCCAATCCTTGCTCTCAAAAGTTCTAAGTATTAATATGAGGAAAAACCCCTTTGGATACTAACAAGTAACTAATTTTAGTCCCAAAAAGTCTTGTGTTTAGTTTGGGAAAGATGGGAAAAAAACAAACTAACCCTCATTAAAATTGGCTATAGGCCATTTATGGGAACCTCTACGAAACATAGACAGTTCTACAGACCGTAGAAGGCTAGTCGTAGAAGCCATGGTCCAAAATTGGACTTTAATAGAATTTACATATGGGGTCTACGACCAAACTCCTACAGGTCATAGACCTTCTTACGGGTCGTAGTGACCATCTTATACGAACTCAAGAACTTTGCTTAGGTTTCTAAAGATTAACCTATGATTTCTTTTCTACGGGTCGTAGGACCACCTACAACGTTTCCTTCTAACTCATAGGAATGATTTTAAGGTCCTTATAAAGAGGGGGAGGGGTCTACGAACCATTTTATACGAACCGTACAATATCTTATGGGTCATCACTTGGCTCATAGGAATTGTTACACCCCACACTTTTAAACTCGGAATGTCTCCTAAGTTACTTAGAAGCTATTATGTGAGCTACTTAAGTTACGACCCTATTGAAAAACTCTAAGAAGGGAGAATGTGACACCCCGTGCTAGGGAAGGTTGGAAATAGGGTCAAGAGAAGTTGGAAGGAGTTGGAGGCCAAGTAACGAGTCGTAGGACTTGACTTATCTATGTAAACTACTAATTTAGAAGTCTTACATACGTGAGTTACTTGATTACATACCAAGCTTATGTAGCAAAGGTTTCATAGGCTCTTAAAGTGAGACGAGATTACGAACGAGATTACGAATCCACGAGGAAGAAAAAAAAATTTGGAGCAGCCAATGGGAGGGTGAAACATGGCAGAACCTAAGAAGGCAGGTGACCCACCTGTTTAGGGTCAAGTAGGTGACCCACATGCTTGGGGGAGGTGGGCCCCACTACCACGTGGCAGCCCCTCCTTGAACATGTAGGTGCGGTGGCCCAATAGGGGCTGGACACGTGTCACCTCTTGGGGATGACACGTGTTACACCCTAAAGCCACATATATATGTGTATATGTATCATATGCTTCAGTTTTTCATTAAAACATCAGCCAACATGAAGAAAAAAACGTGAAAGAGAGACATAGAGAGGCAGCCATGGCCTTTGAAGTTTAAAGGTAAGTTTTTCAATTTTCTTCCGTGAATTAATTATATACGGTGTACCTTAAGTACGTGGATACGTATATATGTATTTTAATACGTTCATGGAACTAAAACTCCAGCTTTGTAATTGGAATTTGGAAGAGAAAATAAGAGAAAAACGTGAAAGGGACAAGGGAGAAGGGCTACGGATTTGACCCTTTTGGGGTAAGCTTCCGGGTTTCATTCCATGAATTAATTAATTATGGTATCCCGTGGTTATATTATGATGTTTAATAACGATAAAATCCAATTTTGGGCAGCGAGGAAGTCGCACAAACTGCCCGCTCAAGTTCAGCGCGTTTGAAGAAGTTCCGAGTTGCAATTTGGCTAGTTTTGGCCAATTTCGGGTAAGGTAAGGCTTCTCCTTTAAATTTGGAATTTATGGTGTTATTATAGGGTGTATGACACACCTTTTGGGCTTCTGGAAGTTGTGTAAAAGTCATAAAAAGTTCGACGTTTGGAATAAACTAAATTGAAGTCGCTATAGTGGAATTGTTGCCGAAATAGAGTGTTGTTCTTGTGAGGTGATGCTGCAGGGGTGTGGCTTGTGGTTTCAGGGTATAAAAATGTTCTAAATTATGTGGGGGAGCTGCTGGTTTCATCCACACGACCCCCTGCTTCGTACGGTTAAAGGTTTGACAAAAATGGAAACTAGAAACCCTATTTTGATATCGTAATTTTGAATAAGTCGTTTGGAATTCATGTTGTATATGGTTGGTATGAATTGCTGCAGGTTGTTGTTTTTTGTTGGCTGTAGGTCTTAGGGACCTAATTGGAAATTTGGATAGGGCACATTATAGGGGAGGTGCTGCCCAATTTTCGTCGACGCCTTAGCAAATAACAGAACTAGTCGGGGAAATGACTAAGGAACTAGATTCCATTAATACTAAGATGTAACCTAAGGTTCTGGAAAGTTAAGAGGGGTTTATATTCATATTACTTTCATGTTTAATAGGTTCAAAGGACGACGATGCGAACAGGATGAGGAATAACTTAGACAAGGTATGTAAAGCTTTCTCTTAGCATGTTTTGGTATATGTTCGTACAGCTATCTTTCTTTCCTTTTGGCAATGTTTAGCCTTAAGTGAATTGTATATGAAGTGCGGGGATAATTCCATTCCCAGAATTCCAAGTACGCCTCATAACCCCTATCCACTATTCAGTATTAGAGTTTCTTGTGAAGATTAAATATTGCCTAGTAGGGCTTCTATGTGTCAGAATGTAATGTATGGGAAGCTATCTCTCATTTCCATTGAGATGTATTTGATACAAAAATGAGGTTACAATTCCATAGTGGTTCACCGAGCCCCGTGAAGGGCCGGGTATGAAATATGTATATGAAGATCACCTGAAGGAAAGTACAGACTAAATAGAGCTTATTTTCTTTCTTCTTTTAGGGCATGTCCTTGTCTTAGTTGTAAGTTGAATCTGATCTGAACTCCGAGGTAACTCCATTCTTAAACATCTCTTAATTACTTTTGAATATCGAACTCTGATAGTAGTTGAACTATTTCCCTGGAAACTTTTATATGTCAAAGAGATAACAAATGTACAGGCTCCAAGTCTTACAGACTATATGTTAACAAATGTTTCTGGTTCCATAAGCGATTTGGCTTTACTTTAGTACATGTCTAGGAGCCCCGAGATTATAATTGATATTGCCCATAATGGCATTTAGAAGTCACTCGAGATGGCTACACTACTACTTGAGTCCTCTAACAAAATGTTAATCTTCTTATATGGTCAAGTCTCTAATAATGACTTAAATTGCATATAGTTACTCACTACACTACTCGTGTATATTGTAACACTTCTTTCCCTAAGTCCTGGGCCAGGATATGTTCTCGTGCACAGGATATATGATAATGTGTTCTAATAAGGTGGTGATGGTGCTAGGCCTATGATGGTCCTACAGATGTGATTCACCGGACCCCTGAAAGGGCCGGCTATATTGTATAAATTGAGCATACATGCTTTTGTGATTCATAGAGTACAGGTACAGGACTTTGATTTAATAATTTTTTCCCCTGCTTCTCTATTTCGAATATACCTCCAGTGTATGATGTTACATTTTACATACTCAATACATATGTCGTACTGACTCCCTTTCCCGGGGGGCTGCGTTCATGCCCGTAGGTACATATACAGATTTTGGGAGTCCATCAGCTTAGGATTCCATGCAGCTCAGCTGGAAGAGGCTCCATTGTATCGAGGCCTAGTTTTGATACTGTCCACGGATGTATAGAAATTATTTTATCCATTCAGGGGTATAGCGGGGGCCCTATCCCGCCATATGTTGTCGTTTATATGTTTAGAGGTCTGCAGACATGTATATATGGGTTGTATATGTCAATTTGGTTCAACTGGGTCTATATGATATATTGTAAATGTTGTTATGTTATGGCAGCCTTGTCTGCTTTTGTGCCCTGTCATGTTGTGATACAAATAAAAAGGGCTATAGGTGTATGTAAATGTTATCGCCTAGTGGGTCTCTGTTACATGATATTGTTTTATTTACAGTTCAATATGACCACAGCTGATAGATATGTGTACGGGGCGTCCAGGTCGGACCCCAGTCGCGACCTACGGGGTTGGGTCGTGACATGAATGGTCCTTGACCAATGAAGTTTGTCTAAGTGTCAAGAGGTTCTACGATTGTCTCTTATGGGTAGTAGAACAATTAATGGATAATCGTGCTTGTTCGTCCTGCACACTAAGGTTTTAGAGTTTTTGAACATTCTTGTAAGACCCCGGAATCTGGAAAGTCATGAAGCAAGGATCAAAACATAAAAATCTGAAAAGCTGCAAATTCTGGCATTAGGTGATGACCACGGAGGACATCATGGGTCATGGAAATCACCACGGACCGTGGTGATGTTCCTAAAGCTCATCTTTGCAGGGTGAGGTCCATGATAGGTCACCATGGACTATGATGAGCACTACGATCCGTGAAGCCTTCTGTGGTGACCCCTCCTCTGAAGCCTCAAAACTTGATCCCAAAATTAGGAACAAGACTGGCCACCACTAGCCATGGAACATTTCACGGACCGTGGTGGTCACCCCTGCAGGTCAAGTTGCAAGACCTGCACCACGTAAACTCTTCACGGACCGTGGTGCAAATCACATACCGTAAAAGGTCCCGTGAAGAAAATTCTGAAATATTCCCTACAACTCAGAAATTTCAAAGTTTAATTCCAACATAACGGACACAGCCACGGACCATGGTGAGTACCATGGGTTGTGATGGGTCTTTCGTGGTGAGCCCCAACTGTATTTTAATGAGGGGTATTTTTGACATTTCCTTTTCTTTGATTAATGTATGTGGACATTTTTGGAACTAGATTCACTACAAAAATATCCTAAATACTCTTTAACCTACTATTTTCCCTCATTAACTCCCAATCAACTAGAAGACTTCTCTGTCAAAGCTCCTGCAAAGATCATCTTCTTCATCAAGCTTTTGGGCTAGGGTGTCTTCAGGAACAAGTCTCCTTTATCAATTATAAGATCAAATTCAATTAAGGTATGTAGGGATTGATCCATGGGTCCCCTTCACCCATGGAGTTCCAAGGATTTCTTCCAAAATATCATGTTTTTTAATTGGGTTTGTAACCCTAATCTTATGAATTTTATTGGGCTATTTAAATTATTCTTTTAATCATTATATTCAATATTTATAACTATGTTTCCATATGAATTACATGAGTTCTAAGTCCAATTATGATTGTTCATGCATGAGGGCTATTTTCTATGATGAATTATGAAGTATGACTATTAATTTAATGATTTTAAGGTATTATCACAATTTTTAAGTGAATTGATCATGCATTCATGTTCTACCCTAATTTTCGAGTATGAATTATGGTTATGTATTTCAACGGTGATCATGAATTATAAGTATGTTTCAAATTCTAATTCTCATGCATATTATGGAAAAGGTTACTTAGGGCCTTAATGTATGATGTGAATTATGTATGAACTACGACTATGTAGGTATGATTGTAATGATGAAAGGACAATTCTCACATTACAAGTATGTTATAAAATGATCTATTCTATGAAGTTTATGAACTAGTTATGATACATGCTAAGTATGTTTACTATGTTATGCATTCCATGGGATTTGGCTTAGCACCGAGTGAAATTAAGGAAGGGGGGCCAATCAAAAGCCTTAGTAGCAGCCTCATGTCTCTTAAACTATGTGCCACCATAGATTGCCTTTTTTTCCTGGCAAGTGGATCCACATATAGCATACGTATCACCCGCCTAGCGGGGTAGAGACTACCTTGGCAAGTAGATTCCTCTCTTTTTGGTGTAGGGGTAATATCCGGATTCCATGTTATAGCTCGTATGGTCTTAATGTCGATTATGTTTCATGTCCCATATATGTATGATCTCTTATGTACTTTCAAGATATTTATTATGCTTTTCAAAAGCATTGATCACTATGATTCTCTCATGGCCTTACTTTTCCTCCTCTTATCATGTATTTTACTTGATCATTTTATCTCATTATATACATTTCATATCATGCCCTCATACTTAGTATATTCAAATGTACTAACGCATATATTTTCCTACATTTTCTCGTAATGTAGGGGTTGAGGTTGAGGACCATATCTACCCATATGGCTAGTGATCCTCCTATTGGCAAAGTCTTGGTGAGTTCTCATCTATCAAGGACAAGTATGAATTGTTGTTTTTACTTCTAAATACATTTACTTATTTACTTGAGGGTGAGATAGAGACATGTCTTAGCATCCGCCCATATTCATGACTAGAGGCATTGTTGGACAAGTATGTAGAGTCTTATGTTATGTGATCATATTTCTCTTATGTTTATTTTAGATTCTTTTCTATGATGTTTTCGCATAATCTCTACCTCATATATGCTTACGATATAAATAAAAGGCTTGGTTGGGGCCCTTCAGGTTTCGATCGTTATGTTATGACTAGGCCCTAGGTCAGGTCATGACAAACTTGATATCAGAGCACAAGGTTCAAGTGTCCTGGAGAATCCAACATGCCGCATCAAGTAAAGTTTTATTCATGGATGTGAAGCATGCCACATCTATGAATAGGAAGCTATAAGGCGTTTTAGGAATTTCCACTTCTTTCATGATCTATGTCATGCTATAGAGTTTCCCTTAAAACTTTCTCTCCCTAACATTCCTTCTTTGCGAATTTTAGAATTCATGCCTCCAAGAATACCACTATTGCCAAGGGGTAACAATTCTAACAATGCCTAAATCCCTCCGTCTCATCCATACAATGACCCTCTACTCGTGCAAGTGATGCATGTGGAATTCCAGACCCTTTTTACCATGCTAGCCCAAGTTGTGTCCAACCAAGGGATTGCGTGTAACATCCCTCAAAATTTGAAAAGAAAAATTCTATATATATACCCTAAGAATGCCTTGGAAATAGGCCACTCATATAGCGCATTATCCTTAATTTTTTTGGAAAATTCGACTTTGGAATATCGATCAGGGGGTCAAAATCTGTGGGAAAATGGTCTCAGTGGATTTGTAGGACCTGTAGAATGGAAGAAAGATTTTTGAAGAAACCACAAAATAGTGTGGTCCACGACAGGACCGCATTGCCGACCCTAGAAGCTGCACAAGACAGAGTAGTCTACGATAGGACTGCATCATAGACTGTGGACAGTCTTTTGGCCAAGTTGGTCACGATAGGTCTGCGACGCGGACCTAGGAAGGTGTCCTGGCCGAATTTAGTTTTTTTTAGGGCATTTTAGACTTTTCCCAAATTATTAGTTAATGAACCTAGATGTTTTTAGGACCTAATTCAACTCTATAAATTTACCTAAACTTCTAATTCAATTCATTCTTCTATAATTCATCTATCAAATATTTCTCTCTCTAGAAAAAAGGCTCTCAAGGGTTCCATTGAAGACTTCTAGCAAATTCACTCAATTTCTCCATCAAAATTCTCAAATTCTTCCAAATTAATTTGTGTTCTCACTCAAGGTGTGTGGGTATTGATTCATGAATCCTTTCATCCATGAAGCCCAATCAATTTCTCAAGGTTTTTTATTAAATTAAAGTATGGTATTTTATGGATTTTGTGATCTCCATCCCAATTGCATGAATTTTGATTTAAAGTATGATCATAAGTCTATTTAGATATAAATTGATGGTTATTAAATTAAATTGTAGAGTTTTTCCATAAATTCTCGTACTTTAATTTCTAAGGTTCATAATGTAAATTATGAGTATTTTGATTCTTACTTCTAAAGGATATTATCTATATGAATTATGTATGGGATGATATAAAGTTTATGATGGTGCATGTTTTCAAGTAAATTTCATGATTTTCAAGTTAATTGAACATGTATTATAGTCATGCCCTAATTTCAAGATTCATGTTATGGTCATAAATTTTTAAAGTATGAATTATGACTATGTATTTCCATGATGATCATGAATTCTAAGTATGTTTCAAGGTATGAATTTCATGCAAGTTATGAAGTAAGGTGACTTAGGATCCTATGTGGTGACCTAAGGCCTATTGATATGAATTATGCAAAAATGATTGTAATAATGAAAGGACAATTCTCACATTACAAGTATGTTATGAAAATGAGCTACTCTATGATTTCAAGCCTATGATCATGACTATAATATATGATATTATGATCTTATGTTATGTATGTATTCCATGGGATTTGACTTAGCACCGAGTGGACTTGAGGTGGGGACCCTACACAAAGCCTTAGTAGACCCCTCATGTCCCATAAACTACGTGCCACCGTAGGTTGCCTTGATGGCCTAGCTAGTGGATCCACAAATAGCACATGTTCATGATTAGGAGTCTACCTTGGCAAAGTAGCCTCCTTCTTCTCGATGTGGGTATCATCGGATTCTATGTTATAGCTCGCATGGTCTTATTGTCGGTTATGGTTCCTATCCCACATATGTATGATTTCTTAAGTATTTTATGACTTGAACTTATGTTTTTAAATGTTTTTGTCAATATGATTTTCTCATGACTTTATGTATTCCAACTTATCGTGTGTTTGACTTGACCTTCGCATTCCATGATTTATATTGCATGTCACGCCCTCATACTTAGTACATTCCAACGTACTAATACATACCTTTTGTCTACATTCTCTCATAATATAGGGGTTGAGGTTGAAGATCCTTATCGTCTACGTAACTAGTAGGCATCCTCTATTAGAAGGTATTGTGGTGAGTCCTCATTGACCAGGGACTAGCTTTAAGTTACTTACTACTTTCTTTTCAAAAGACTTTTTCTTATGTTGTATATTGAGGGTGAGCTAGGGACATGTCTTAGCCCCCGTTCATACTCATGTTTAGAGGAATCTAGTTGGACATATATTTGAGTCTATGTTGTCATAAAATATTTTCAGATTTCTATTCATTGTTTAGACTCTCTTATGATGTTTCCGCTTTTAAAATTTTACCTTATGTATGCTTATGATATATACAAGAGGCTTAGTTAGAGCCCTTCAGGGTTTCAATTACCATTTTACGACTAGGCCCTAGGTCAGGTCGTGATAAACTTGGTATCAGAGCACAAGGTTTTCCAAGTATCCTAGGGTGTCCTACATGCCGCGTCAAGTAGAGTCTTATTCATGGGTGTGAAGAGCACCACACTTATGAGTGGGAGAAATGAGGAATTTAGGAATTCCCACTTTCTTTTATGATCCATGCCATGCTATAGAGTTTACGTTAAGACTTCTTTTCTCTAACGGTCTTTCTTTGTGATCTTAAGAAATATGACTCCAAGAAGACCACTATTTCCAAAGGGAGAGAATGTTAATGAAGCCCAAGATCCCCCGCCTCCTCAAGACAATGGTCTTTTACCAGACCAAGTGACTAATGCGGAGTTCCGAACCGCTATCACTATGCTAGCCAGAGTAGTGACCAATCAAGGTGTTGTGGCTCCTCCTAATGTTTCTACCCCATCCTCAAGAGTAAGGGACTTTGCATGAATGAATCCTCCATAGTTTCATTGCTCAAAAGTCAATGAGGATCCTCAAGAGTTCATTGATGAGGTTTACAAAATAATGAGTATTATGGGGGTGACTTTAGAAGAAAAAGCAGAGTTGGCGGCTTACCAACTCAAAGGTGTTGCTCAACTATGGTATACTCAATGGAAGTTTGAGAGGGTG
Organism: Solanum dulcamara; assembly: GCF_947179165.1. Classification (NCBI taxonomy): domain Eukaryota; kingdom Viridiplantae; phylum Streptophyta; class Magnoliopsida; order Solanales; family Solanaceae; genus Solanum; species Solanum dulcamara. Next base: position 52,173,469 of record NC_077237.1, on the reverse strand, counting down.
GATGAAGGTCCTATCGAATGGGAAGCTTTCAAACTTGCTTTCCTTGATCACTTTTTCCCTTTTGAGTTAAGGGCGGCTTAAGTGTTGGAGTTTATAAATATTCGACAAGGCAACATGGGGATGAGGGACTTCCCTCAAGTTTATTAAGCTATCCAAGTATGCTCCTTCAATGGTTGCTGATCCACATGCCCGAATGAGTAAATTCATATCGGAGGTGTCCGACTTGGTTGCTAAGGAATGTCACACTGCTATGCTTGTTAAAGAGATGGACATATCTCAGCTAATGACTTTTGCCGAACAAATTGAAGGAGAAACTCAAAGAAATGAGGATGAGAGATTCTTAGAGGGCCCGGTATGAAGGTGGGTTCTCTAATGCTAGGACCATTGGTAGCAGTGGATGCTCTCATTAAGTCTAAACCTCGGGGAAGAAGTTTGCTAAGGATAGGGTGCCATACACTAAATCTTAAGGTGAAGGAGGCGTAAATGCTAGTAACCATTCTCCTCCAAAATGTGCAAAGTATGGAAGGAATTATGGAGGAAAGTGCTTGATCGGAACGGGTACTTGCTATGGATGTGGCAAGATGGTCTATAAGTGATCTGAGTGCCCTCTTGTATCCAACCAAGGTAGAAATGGTTGTCCTATAGGAGTCCAAGTACAATAAGGCGCCCAAGCTCAACCTAAGAGTGGCCAACGCATTAACCGCTTTTATGCCCTTCATGCTAGGCAAGAGGTTGATGAGTCTCCTGATATGGTCACGGGTATGTTATGAGTCTTTAACTTTGATGTATATGCATTGCTTGATCTTGGTGCTAACTTGTCTTTTATTACTCCTTACATTGCTATAAGGTTTGATGTGTGCCCCGAAGTGTTAATAGAACCTTTCTCGATTTATACTCCCGTTGGTGGCTTGGTATTAGCCAAGAGAGATTATAGAAATTATTCCTTAAGGGTCTTGTACAAAGTTATTCCATGTGACCTTGTTGAACTTGATATGACTGATTTCGACATCATTCTTGGTATGGATTGGTTACATGCTGCTTATGCATCTATATGTTGTAGAACTCATGTGGTTAATTTTCACTTCCCTAATGAGCCTGTTCTTGAATAGAAGGGTAATGATTCAGTGGTTAAGGGTCGATTCATCTCATGTATTAAGGCTCGGAAAATGATTTCCAAATGGTTCATTTATCATATTGTGCGAGTTAGGGACATTGATTCCAAAACTCCTACTCTTGAGTCGGTCCCTATAGTTAATGAGTTCTCCAACGTGTTTCCCGATGATTTGCCTGATGTTCCTCCCGAAAGGGAGACTGACTTTGGCATACATATCCTTCTCGATACCCAACCTATCTTTATTCCTCCTTATTATATAACTCCGATGGAACTTAAGGAGTTGAAAGAAAAATTGAAGGATTTTTTGGATAAGGGTTTTATAAGACCAAGTATTTCATCATAGGGTGCTCCCGTGTTATTTGTTAGGAAGAAAGATGGGTCACTCCAAATGTGTATAGACTACTGGCAATTAAATAAGGTCACCATAAAGAACAAATATCCAATCCCAAGGATAGATGACTTGTTTGATTAATTACAAGGAGCAAGCTATTTTTCCAAGATTGACCTCCGTTCCGGCTATGATCAATTGAGGGTAAGGGAATGTGATATTCCCAAGACGGCCTTTTGGATAAGATATGGTCATTTTGAATTAGTAGTAATATCGTTTGGGTTGACAAATGCTCCCTCTATATTCATGGATTTGATGAATCATATTTTCAAGCCATATTTGGACATGTTTTAGTGGTGTTTATTGATGATATCTTGATTTACTCTCAAAACGAGAAAGACCATATGGGTCACTTGAGGATTGTGTTGCAAACATTGAGAGAAAAGGAACTCTTTGCTAAATTTAGTAAATGCGAATTTTGGCTAAGAGCGGTTGCATTTCTTGGCCATGTGGTGTCCGGTGATGGGATTAAAGTAGATCCAAAGAAAATTGAGGCAATTAAAGATTGGCCTAGACCATTATCTCCTTCGGACATTAAAAGCTTTTTGGGCTTAGCCGGATACTACAGAAGGTTTGTTGAAGGGTTCTCATCTATTGCTTCGCCTTTAACTAAGTTAACACAAAAGAAGGCAAAATTCCAATGGTCGGAAAAATGTGAGAAAAGTTCCAAATATTGAAAAATCATCTTACGTCAGCTCCTATTTTGACATTGCCTAATGGTTCAGATGGGTTTGTTGTTTATTATGATGCTTCACGTGTTAGTTTGGATTGTGTCTTGATGCAACATGATAAGGTTATAGCCTATGCCTCTAGGCAACTTAAAGTACATGAAAGAAACTACCCAACCCACGATCTTGAACTTGCGGCGGTTGTGTTTGCATTGAAAATTTGGCGCCACTATCTTTATGGGGTTCATGTTGAGGTGTTTACCAACCATAGAAGCTTGCAATATGTGTTTAGTAAAAAGGACTTAAATCTTAGGCAAATGAGGTGGCTTGAACTCCTAAAAGACTATGAGATGATCATATTTTACCATCCGGGTAAGGCAAATATTGTAGCTGATGCTCTTAGTCGATTGTCTATGGGTAGTGATGCACATGTTAAAGAAGGTAAAATGGAATTCGTCAAATAAGTCCATAGATTGGCATGTTTAGGTGTGCGTTTGGTTGATTCCAATGATGCAGGCGTTCGTATACATAATGGTTCGGAATCGTCTCTTGCGGCAGACATTAAAGCCAAATAAGACAATGATCCAATTTTGGTCGAATTGAAGAAGTCGATTGCCAAAAAGTCCGTTGAGGCTTTCTCCCTAGGAGAAGATGGGGTATTACGTTACCAAGGTCAGTTGTGTATTCCAAATATTAATGGAATAAGAGAGTTGAAATTGATTGAGGCCCATAGTTCTCGATATTCAATTCATCCAGGATCCACCAAGATGTATCGTGACTTGAGGGAAGTGTATTGGTGGAAAGGCATGAAAAAGGACATAGAGGAGTTCGTGGCTAAGTGTCCTAATTGCTAACAAGTGAAAGTTGAAAATCAAAGGCCAGGAGCTTTAGCTCAAGAAATTAAAATTCCTATATGGAAATGGAAAGATGTGAACATGGACTTTATCACGGGTTTCCCTCGTACTAAAAGACAACATGATTCTATTTGTGTCATTGTGGACCGAATGACCAAATCGGCGCATTTTCTACTGGTCAAAACTTCTTATAGTGTCGAAGACTATGCTAAGTTGTACATTCGGAACTTGTGAAACTTCATGGTGTTCCTTTGTCGATTATATCAATAGAGGTACTCAATTTAGTTCACATTTTTGGAAGTCATTTCAAAAAGGTCTTGGCACTAAAGTCAAGTTAAGTACCACTTTTCATCCTCAAACCGATGGGAAAGTCAAGAGAACAATTCAAACCTTGGAGGATATGTTAAGGGCATGTGTGATTTACCTTAGAGGAATTTGGGATGATCATTTACCATTGATTCAGTTCGCTTACAATAATAGTTATCACTCTAGCATCCACATGGCTCCTTTTGAAGCCTTGTATGGGAGAAGATGTAGGTCTCCGGTGGGGTAGTTTGAAGTTGGTGAGATGGCATTGATTGGTCTAGATTTGGTAATTGATGCAATGGAGAAATTAAGACTCATAAGAGAAGGATTGATAAGGGCTCAAAGTTGTCAAAAGTCCTATTCGGACATTAGGAGGAGAGAGCTTGAATTTGATGTAGACAATATGGTGTATTGGAAGATTTCACCTATGAAAGGGGTAATGCAGTTTGGTAAGAAAGAGAAGTTGAGCCCTAGATATATAGGACCGTATAGGATATTGAATTGCATTGGCAAGGTAAAATATGAGTTAGACTTGCCACTTGAGTTGGCTTTCGTTCATCCGGTATTTCATGTGTCGATGTTGATGAAGTTTGTGGGTGATCCAAATTCAATTGTACCAGGGGAAAATGTGAGTATTGAAGAAAATTTGACTTATGAGGAGGTCCCGATTGAGATTTTAGACCGGTAGTGAAGAGGCTGAGAAATAAAGACGTTGCATCTGTCAAAGTGTTGTAGAGGAATCAACAAGTAGAGAGTGCTACGTGGGAAGCAGAATCGGACATAATAAAGTGATATCCTTATCTCTTTCCTTTCACTCAAGACTAAAGGTACTAAGTTTCTCATGATCAAATCCATTAAACATCTATGCTTCAGTTCCATATGTCATTCATATGCATGCATGATGCATGAAAATGATTTTTCTCAAGGACTATGTTTTATTTTAAGTATGAAGTTTACACGTCATATGCATTTTTCAAAGTGTCCTCATGTCCATGTTGGGTTTCTAAATCCTTTTTCCATGTCCTTCCTATATTAGTTGAATCTCATTCGAGAACGAATATTCCCAAGGGGGAGATAATGTAACATCCCTCAAAATTTTAAAAAATAAAAAATAAAAAAATTCTATATATATATACCCTAAGAATGCCTTGGAAATAGGCCACTCATGTAATGCATTATCCTTAATCTTCTTGGAAAATTCGAGTTCGGAATATCGATCAGGGGTCAAAACCTTTGGGAAAATGGTCTCGGTCGATTTTTAGGACCTGTAGAACAGAAGAAAGATTTTTAAAGAAATCACAAAATAGTATGGTCAGCGACAAGACCGCATTGTAGACCTGGGATACAGCACAAGACAGAGTAGTCCGCGATAGGACCACATCGTGGACCTATGGACAGTCTCCTGGCCGAGTTGGTCACAACGACGCGGACCTAGAAAGGTGTCCTGGCCGAATTTAGTGTTTTTAGGGCGTTTTAGAATTTTCCCAAATTATTAATTAATGAACCTAGATGTTTTTAGGACCTAATTCAACTCTATAAATTTACCTAAACCTCTAATCAATTCGTTCTTCTATAATTCATCTATCAAATATTTCTCTCTCTAGAAAAAAGGCTCTCAAGGGTTCCATTGAAGACTTCTAGCAAATTCACTCAATTTCTCCATCAAAATTCTCAAATTCTTCCAAATTAATTTGTGTTCTCACTCAAGGTGTGTGGGTATTGATTCATGAATCCTTTCATCCATGAAGCCCAATCAATTTCTCAAGGTTTTTTATTAAATTAAAGTATGGTATTTTATGGATTTTGTGATCTCCATCCCAATTGCATGAATTTTGATTTAAAGTATGATCATAAGTCTATTTAGATATAAATTGATGGTTATTAAATTAAATTGTAGAGTTTTTCCATAAATTCTCGTACTTTAATTTCTAAGGTTCATAATGTAAATTATGAGTATTTTGATTCTTACTTCTAAAGGATATTATCTATATGAATTATGTATGGGATGATATAAAGTTTATGATGGTGCATGTTTTCAAGTAAATTTCATGATTTTCAAGTTAATTGAACATGTATTATAGTCATGCCCTAATTTCAAGATTCATGTTATGGTCATAAATTTTTAAAGTATGAATTATGACTATGTATTTCCATGATGATCATGAATTCTAAGTATGTTTTAAGGTATGAATTTCATGCAAGTTATGAAGTAAGGTGACTTAGGATCCTATGTGGTGACCTAAGGCCTATTGATATGAATTATGCAAAAATGATTGTAATAATGAAAGGACAATTCTCACATTACAAGTATGTTATGAAAATGAGCTACTCTATGATTTCAAGCCTATGATCATGACTATAATATATGATATTATGATCTTATGTTATGTATGTATTCCATGGGATTTGACTTAGCACCGAGTGGACTTGAGGTGGGGACCCTACACAAAGCCTTAGTAGACCCCTCATGTCCCATAAACTACGTGCCACCGTAGGTTGCCTTGATGGCCTAGCTAGTGGATCCACAAATAGCACATGTTCATGATTAGGAGTCTACCTTGGCAAAGTAGCCTCCTTCTTCTCGATGTGGGTATCATCGGATTCTATGTTATAGCTCGCATGGTCTTATTGTCGGTTATGGTTCCTATCCCACATATGTATGATTTCTTAAGTATTTTATGACTTGAACTTATGTTTTTAAATGTTTTTGTCAATATGATTTTCTCATGACTTTATGTATTCCAACTTATCGTGTGTTTGACTTGACCTTCGCATTCCATGATTTATATTGCATGTCACGCCCTCATACTTAGTACATTCCAACGTACTAATACATACCTTTTGTCTACATTCTCTCATAATATAGGGGTTGAGGTTGAAGATCCTTATCGTCTACGTAACTAGTAGGCATCCTCTATTAGAAGGTATTGTGGTGAGTCCTCATTGACCAGGGACTAGCTTTAAGTTACTTACTACTTTCTTTTCAAAAGACTTTTTCTTATGTTGTATATTGAGGGTGAGCTAGGGACATGTCTTAGCCCCCGTTCATACTCATGTTTAGAGGAATCTAGTTGGACATATATTTGAGTCTATGTTGTCATAAAATATTTTCAGATTTCTATTCATTGTTTAGACTCTCTTATGATGTTTCCGCTTTTAAAATTTTACCTTATGTATGCTTATGATATATACAAGAGGCTTAGTTAGAGCCCTTCAGGGTTTTGATCGTCGTGTTACGACTAGGCCCTAGGTCGGGTTGTGATATTGCGGCTCCTTCTAATGTTCCCACTCTGATAGCAAGGGTAAGAGATTTTGCCAGAATGAACCCTCCGGAGTTCCATAGTTCAAAAGATGATGAGGATCCTCAAGAATTCCTTGATGAGGTTTATAAGATAGTGAGTATTATGGGGGTGTCATCCGAAGAGAAAGCGGAGTTAGCAGCTTATCAACTTAAGAGTGTTGCACAAGTATGGTATACCTAATGGAAGATAGAGAGGATGGATGAAGGACCTATTGAATGGGAAGCCTTCAAACTTGCTTTCCTTGATCGTTTTTTCCCTCTTGAGCTAAGAGAAGCCAAGGTATTGGAGTTCCTCAATCTTCAATAAGGTAACATGGGAATAAGGGACTATACTATCAAATTCACTAAGCTCTCCAAGTATGCTCCTTCAATGGTTGTCGATCCATGTTCCCAAATGAGTCAATTCATATCGCGGGTATCCGACTTAGTTTCCAAAGAATGCCAAACCGCCATGCATATTAAGAAAATATATATATCTCGGCTCATGACTTTTGCCGAACAAATTAAGGGAGAGTAACTTAAGGAGATGAGAATAAGAGATTCCAAGAGAGCTTAGTATGAAGATGGGTTCTCAAATTCTAAGTCTGGTGGTAATAGTGGACGTTCTTAACAAGGCCAAAGTTTGGGAAAGAAGTTTGTAAATGATAGAGTGTCATACCCTAAGGCTCAAAGAGGAGGTGTGAATGCTAATAGCCCTTCATTTCCCAAGTGTACAAAATGTGGGAAAAATCATGGGGAGATGTTTGATGGGAACGGATGCTTGCTTTCAATACAGCAAAATGGGTCATAGGCAATTCAAATGTCCTCATGCAACCAACAAGGGTAAAGAAAGTCTTCCTCAAGGCTACGTTGTTCAAGGTGGCCAAGCTCCACAAGGCACCCAAGCTCAACCTAAGGGTGGTCAACGCAACAATCGGTTCTATGCCCTTCATGATAGGTAGGAGGTGGAAGAAACTCCTGATGTTGTTATCGGTATGTTTTGGGTCTTTCACTATGTTGTTTATGCCTTGCTTGATCCGGGTGCAAATTTATCTTTCGTTACTCCATATGTGGCTATGAGGTTTGATGTTAGCCCCAAAATATTGATGGAGCCTTTTTCCGTTTACACTCCTGTAGGTGACTCGGTTATGGCTAAAAGGGTCTATAGGAAGTGTCTTGTGTCGGTTTTAAATAAAATCATCCCCTGTGATCTTGTTGAACTTAACATGATCGAGCTTACCTTATTCTTGATATGGATTGGTTACATGCCTCTTATGCGTCTATATGTTGTAGAACCCGAGTGGTTAATTTTCAGTTTCCTAATGAGCCTATTCTAGAATGGAAGAGAAATAATTCAATAATTAAGGATCGATTCATTTCATGTCTTAAGGACCGGAAGATGATTTCAAAAAGTTTCATCTACCATCTAGTACGAGTTAGGGATGTCGATTTTGAGACTCACACCCTTGAGTCAGTTTCAGTTGTTAATGAGTTCCCAGAAGTTTTTTCAAAAGATCACCCAGGTGTTCATCCCGAAAGGGAAATAGACTTTAGCATTGATCTCTTACATAATACATAATCTATCTCTATTCCTCTTTACCGTATGGCTCTGGTAGAACTTAAGGAGTGAAAGAGTAATTAAAGGACTTGTTGGATAAGGGTTTTGTAAGGCAAAGCATTTCACCTTGGGGTGCTCCCATGTTGTTTGTTAGGAAGAAAGATGGGTCACTCCGAATGTGTATAAATTATCGGCAATTGAACAAGGTCACAATTAAGAATAAGTATCCTATCCCAAGGATTGATGACTTGTTCTTCTATCAACTTCAAGGGGAAAGATACTTTTCAATGACTGACCTCCGATCGGGGTATCATCAACTTCGAGAGAGGGAGTGTGAAATTTCAAACACAGCTTTTAGAACTCGATATGGTCACTTTGAATTTTTGGTTATGTCTTTTGGACTAACAAATGCCCCTGCAACCTTTATGGATTTGATGAACAGGGTATTTAGGCAATGCTTGGATATGTTTGTGACCATTTTTATTAATGATATTTTGATTTACTCACTGAGTGAGGAAGAATATACCAATCATTTAAGGATTGTCTTGCAAATTCTCAAAGACCAATAGTTGTATGCAAAGTTTAGAAAATATGACTTTTGGCTAAGGTTAGTTGCTTTCCTTAGTCATATTGTTTTTGGAGAAGGAATTATGGTTGATTCGAAAAAGACAGAAGTTGTCAAGAATTGCCCTAGACCATTGAGTCCTTCTGATATCTGGTGTTTCTTAGGCTTAGCTGGTTATTATAGACGGTTTGTGGAAGGTTTCTCTTTCATTGCATCGCCCTTGACTTCCTTGACTAAGAAGAAGGTGAAATTCCAATGGTCTGAGGCTTGTGAGAAAAACTTCCAAGAGTTGAAACATAAGATTACCTCCACTCCGGTGTTGACTTTATTAAAAGGTTCCGATGGTTTTATGGTATATTGTGACTCTTCATGAGCCGATCTTGGCTATGTCCTAATGCAAAAGGGTAAAGTAATTAGTTTGTGCTTCAAGGCAACTTAAGGTGCATGAAAAGAATTACCCAACTCGTGATTTAGAGTTGGCGGTGGTGGTATTTTCTTTGAAATTGTGGAGACACTACCTCTATGGTGTCCATGTTGATGTTTTCATCAATCACAAAAGTTGCAATATGTGTTTACTCAAAAAGCTTGAATCTTCGACAAAGGAGATGGATTGAACTATTGAAGGATTATAAGATGAGTGTGTTGTACCCCCAGGTAAGGCGAACGTGGTTACTGACGCTCTTAATAGATTGTACATGAACAGTGTTGCTCATGTTGAGGGTGAAAAGAGAGAGTTAGTTCGAGATGTACACTGATTAGCCCGATTAGGTATTCGATTGGTTGATTCCAAAGATGGTGGTGTTATTGTACAAAAATGGATCTGAATCATCTCTAGTGTTGGATATAAAGGCAAACCAAGATGACGATCCCACTTTGGTTGAATTGAAGAAAGTAGTTGCCGAAAAAGCCATCGAGGCTTTCTCCCAAGGGGGAGATGGTGTTTTGAGATATCAAGGCCGATTGTGTGTGCCGAATGTTGATGACTTGAGAAACATGATAGTGGCTGAGGCTCAAAGATCGAGTTATTCTATTCATCCTAGTTCTACAAAGATGTATCGATATTTGAGGGAGGTGTATTGGTGGAATGGCATAAAAAGAGATATTGCAAAATTTGTGGCTAAGTGTCCCAATTGTCAACAAGTTAAAGTTGAGTATCAAAAACCGAGAGGTTTGTCTTAAAATATTGAGAGTCTAACTTGGAAGTGGGAAGCATTAAATATGGACTTTGTTATGGGTTTGCCTCGTACTCGTAGGCAGCATTATTCTATTTGGGTGATTGTTGACCGAATGACCAAGTCGGCTCATTTTCTCTCATTTAAGACCACATACTCAGCGAAGGACTATGCTAGATTATATATCCGAGAGTTGGTCAAGCTTCATGGTATTCTGTTTTCTATCATTTCTGACAGAGGCACTCAGTTTACATCCCAATTTTGGAAATCTTTCTAAAAAGGTCTTGGTACCCAAGTAAAGCTTAGTACAGCTTTCCACCCACAAACGGATGGTCAGGATAAAAGCACTATTCAAACCTTAGAAGATATGTTAAGAGAATGCGTGATCGACTTTAGAGAAAATTGGGGTCACCATTTGCCTTTAATAGAGTTTGCTTATAATAATAGTTATCACTCTAGTATTGAGATGGCTCCGTTTGAGGCTTTGTACAGTAGGCGGTGTAGATCCCCTATTGGATGGTTTGAGGTAGGTGAAGTTGCTCCGATAGGACCTGAGTTGGTATTTAAAGATATAGAGAAAGTCAAACTCATTAGAGAAAGATTGAAAATGGCCCAAAGTCGACAAAAGTCCTATTCGAATGTAAGAAGGAGGGAACATGAATTTGAAGTTAATGATTGGATTTACTTGAAACTTTCACCCACAAAGGGTGTGATGCATTTTGGTAAGAAAAGGAAGCTAAGTCCTCGCTATGTTAGCCCATATCAGATTTTGAGGTGAATTTGTAAGGTAGCCTATGAGTTGGATTTGCCTTCAGATTTGGCATCGGTGCATCAGGTGTTCCCTGTGTCATTATTGAGAAAGTTTATTGGATATCCTAGCACCACTGTGCCATTGAACAGCATTGAGGTCAAAGAGAGTCTCTTGTATGAAAAGGTCCCAATTGAGATTTTGGACGAATTAGTTAGAAAGTTAAGAAATAAAGAAATAGCTTCAATTAAAGTATTATGGAGGAACCAAGAGGTTGAGGGTGCTATATGGGAGGCCAAAGCCAACATGATGTCCTGATATCCTCATCGCTTTCCTTCCGTGCCAAGTTAAGATATTTAGTTCCTTCATGACCCAAATAGCCCAAATCATATTTTCTAGTTGTTCTCATGTTTTCATATGCAATCATATTCATGAAATAAGTTTTAAAGTTATGTTTTTGCTTAAGATTGAAGATTTCATGTTTCTATGCATTGTCGAGATGTTGTGCATTTATGTTGAGTTGTTATGTTCCTTTCCTATTCCATTCATGGTAGCTTGAGTCCCATTCAAGGACGAATGTTCCCAAAAGGGAAGATATTGTAAGACCTCGAAATCTGGAAAGTCATGAAGAAGGGATCATGTCACGACCCGACCTAGAGCCTAGTCGTAACATGGCGATCGAAACCCCGAAAGGCTCCAACCAAACCTCTTGTACATATCATAAGCATACATAAGGTGAAATATAAAAGCGGAAATATCATAAGAGAGACTAAATCATGAATAGAAATCTGAAAATGTCTTATGACAACATAGACTCAAACATACGTCCAACTAGATGCCTCTAAACATGAGTATTGGCGGGGGCTAAGACATGTCCTTAGCTCACCCTCATTACACAACATAAGCAAAAGTCTTTTGAGCAGAAAACAGTAAGTAACTTGAAACTAGTCCCCAATCAATGAGGACTCACCACAACACCTTTGAATAGGAACGCCTACTAGTTAAGTGGATGATTAGGATCTTCAACCTCAACCTCTACACTATGAGACAATGTAGGAAAAAAGTATGCATTAGTATGTTGGAATGTACTAAGTATGAGGGCGTGACATGCAACATAAATCATGAAATGCAAAGGTCAAGTAAAACACATGATAAGATGGAATACGTAAAGTCATGAGAAAATCATATTGACCAAAGTATTTAAAAACATAAATTCAAGTCATAACATACTTAAGAAATCATACATATATGGGATATGAACCATAACCAACAATAAGACCATGCGAGCTAATAATGGAATCCGATGATACCCACATCGAGAAGGAGGAGACTACTTTGCCAAGGTAGACTCCTAATTATAAACATGTACTATTTGTGGATCCACTAGCTAGGCCATAAAGGCAACCTACGGTGGCACGTAGTTTATGGGACACGAGAGGTCTACTAAGGCTTTTGGTAGGGTCCCCACCACAAGTCCACTCGGTGCTAAGTCAAATCCCACGGAATACATAACATAAGATCATAATATCGTATATCATAGTCATGATCATAGGCTTGAAATCATAGAGTAGCTCATTTTTGTAGCATACTTGTAATGTGAGAATTGTTCTTTCATCATTACAATCATTTTTGCATAATTCATATCAATAGAACTTAGGTCACCATATAGGATCCTAAGTCACCTTACTTCATAATCTGCATGAAATTCATACCTTGAAACATACTTAGAATTCATGATCATCATGGAAACACATAGTCATAATTCATACTTTGAAAATTCATGACCGTAGCTTGAATCTTAAAATTAGGGTATGACTATAATGCATGTTCAATTGACTTGAAAATCATGAAATTTACTTGAAAACATGCACAATCATAAACTTTATATCAGCCCATACATAATTCATATAGATAATATCCTTTAGAAGAATGAATCAAAATAATCATAATTTATATCATGAACTCTAGAAATCAAACTATGAGAATTTGTGGAAAAACTCTTTAATTTAATTCAATAACCATCAATTTATATGAAACTAGTCTCATGATCATGTTTAAATCAAAATTTATGCAATTGGAATAGAAATCACAAAACTCATAAAATACCATACTTTAATTTGATAGAAAACCTTGAGAAATTGATTGGACTTCATGGATGAAAGGATCCATGAATCAATACCCACATACCTCGAGTGAGAACACAAATTAATTTAGAAGAACATGAGAATTTTAATAGAGAAATTGAGTGAATTTACTTGAAGTCTTCAATGGAAACCCTTGAGAGCCTTTTTTGTAGAGAGAAATATTTGATAGATTTATTATAGAAGAATGAATAGAATTAGAGGTTTAGATTAATTTATAGAGTTGAATTAGGTCCAAAAACCTCTAGGTTCATTAACTAATAATTTATAAAATGTCTAAAATGCCCTTAAAAACTTAAATTCGGCCAGGAAACCTTCCCAGGTCCGCGTCGCGGACCTATCGCAGCCAACTCGGCCATAAGCTGTCCCCAGGTCCGCGACCCGGTCCTGTCACAAACCACATTATTTTGTGGTTTCTTTGAAAATCCTTCTTCCGTTCTACGGGTCCTAAAAATCCACCGAGACCATTTTCTCGTAGGTTTTGACCCCCTAATCGATATTTCGAACTCGAATTTTTTAAAAAGATTAAGGATAATATGTTACATGAGCGGCCTATTTTCAAGGTATTCTTAAAGTATTTTGTGGGCATTTTTTAGGGATGTTATAGATCAAACACATAAAAATCTAGAAAGATGCAAATTCTGGCATCAAGTGATGACCACGGAGGCCTTCACGAGACATAGAAAGCACCACAGACAGTGGTGAGCGATCGTGGTGATGTTCTTGATGCTAAGATTTTCATGGTGAGGTCAATGACAGGTCACCATAAACCATAGTGAGCACCAAGGGCAGTGAAGCCTTCCATGGTGACCCCTTCCCTAAAGCCTCAAAATTTGATCCCAAGGCTAGGACCACTACCGGCCACCATAGGTGGTGGAATATTTCACGGACCGTGGTGAGATCTGTGGTGGTCACCCCTGTAGGTCAAGTTGTAGGACCTGCATCACGTCTACTCTTCACGGATCTTGTAGCACTTCACAAACCATGAAGGGCCCCGTGAAGAATGTTCTGAAACCTTCCCTGTAAATCAGAAATTTCAAAAGTTTAAGTCCAACATCATGGACACAACAATGGACCATGGTGAGCACCATGGGCCGTGTTGGGTCTTCCGTGGTGAGCCCCAACTATATTTTAATAAGGGGCATTGTTGACATTTTCTATTCTTTGATTAATATATGTGGACATTTTTGGGACTACAAAAATATCCTAAATACTCTTTAATCTATTCTTTTCCCTTATTAACTCCCAATCAACTAGAAGACTTCTCTCTCAAGGCTCCTCCAAGATCATCTTCTTCTCAAGCTTTTGGGCTAGAGTTTCTTTAGGAACAAGTCTCCTTTTCCAATTCTAAGATCAAATTCAATTAAGGTGTGTAGGGATTGATCCATGGGCCCATTTCACCCATGGAGTCCTAAGGATTTCTTCCAAAATCTCATGATTTTTAATTGGGTTTGTAATCCTAATCTTATGAATTTTATTGGGCTATTTAAAGTATGCTTTTAATCATTATATTCAATCTTTATAACTATGTTTCCATATGAATTACACAAGTTCTAAGTCCAATTATGATTGTCCATGCATGAAGCCTATTTTCGATGATGAATTATGAAGTATGATTATCAATTCAATGATTTTAAGGTATTATCACAATTTTCAAGTCAATTGATCATGCATTTGTGTTCTGCCCTAATTTTCGAGTATGAATTATGATAATGTATTGCAACTATGATCATTAATTACAAGTATGTTTCAAATCATGATCTTCATGCAAATTATGGAAAAGGTTACTTAGGGCCCAATGAAATGCCTTAAGGTATGATATGAACTATGTATGAACTACGACTATGTAGGTATGATTGTAATAATGAAAAGACAATTATCATATTACAAGTACGACATGAAATGATCTATTTTATAAAGTTTATGAACAAGTTATAATACATGCTAAGTATGTTTACTATGTTATGTATTCCGTGAGATTTGGAGTAACACCGAGTGGACTTAACGAGGGGGCCCTGCCAAAAGCCTTAGTAGCAGCCTCATGTCTCTTAAACTACTTGCCACAATAGGTTGTCTTTTTTCCTGGCAAGTGGATCCACATATAGGGCAGTATCACCCGCCTAGCGGGGTAGAGTCTACATTGGCAAGTAGATTCCCTTTTTTTCTGGTGTATGGGCAACATCGGGATTCCATGTTATAGCTCGCATGGTCTTAATGTCGTTTATGGTTCCTAACCCATATATGTATGATCTCTTATGTACTTTTAAGATATTTATTATGCTTTTCAAATGCTCTGATCACTATGATTCTCTCATGCCTTACTGTTCCTCCTCTTATCATGTATTTTACTTGATCATTACATCTCATTATTTACCTTGCATTTCATGTCCTCATACTTAGTATATTCAAATGTACTAACTCATACTTTTGTGTACATTGGCTCATGATGTAGGGGTTGAAGTTGAGGACCATATCCACCCACATGGCTCGTGAGCTTTCCATTGACAAAGTCTTGGTGAATCCTCATCTATGGAGGACAAGTATGAGTTGTTGTTTTTGCTTCCAAAGACATTTACTTATTTACTTGAGGGTGAGCTAGGGACATGTCTTAGCCCCCTCTCATGTTCATGACTAGAGGCATTGTTGGACAAGTATGTAGAGTCTTATGTTGTCGAATCATATTTCCCTTATGTTTATGTTAGACTCTTTTCTATGATGTTTCCACATATGTTATACCTCATGTATGCTTATGATATGAATAAAAGTCTTGGTTGGGGCCTTTCGAGGTTTTGATTCTGTGTTATGACTAGGCATTAGGTCAAGTCAAGACAATTCTCCTCCGAGCCACCCTACTCTTTCTACGAGTCATAATTACGGCTTGTAGAAATTGTCTTTTCATTATGAAATTTGTCTAAGTGTTAGGGAGGCCTACGATCCCCTCCTATGACTCGTATAAGCTTCTACGGGCTGTAAGGTGGGTCATAGGCCATAAACAGTCTATCCTTCTCTCTTTTTTCTTAGGTTTTATCTTGTTTCTAGAACTTGCTTTAGGATAAAATAGTATGGGGTGTTAGTATTTTAAAGGCTTAATAGATTAGTTAGACAATATTCACTTTATTCATTGAGTTATATATTCATTATCTATGTGATTGAGTAATGAGGCTTATTTTGAGAAGTTAAGTTAATACATTTATTATGCCCATCTAATTTACTTGTCATAAGCTAAGTCTTCCGCTTAATAAGTAAGCCAGGACAAGAGTTTGCTTGGGAACCAATAATGATTTCTGAGTGCCGGTCACGCTTAGGATATAGACTCGGGGCGTGACAGTTTTCCTTAATTGGCCTAGATAATGGATCCACACATAGCACATAATGATGAAGATTATAATACGGAGTCTACCTTGGCAAGTAGCCTCTGTCTTCTCTATGTGGGAGTTACATCGGATTCTATGCTATTGCTCACATGGTCTTAAATGTTTGTTAAGGTTAATATCCCATAAAAAAAACTACGTTTCTTATAAGCTCTCTTTTGTTTTTTAAATTTATGTATTGACCTTATCTTATATTTGATGATTTATTCTCATAATTTTATAGAATGTTGGTCATGCATCCCATACCTATGCTTATCATGTTATCATACTTATATTTTTACATGCTTCTCACATACTTAGTACATTTCATGTACTAACATATGATTTTGCCTACATTGTCTTATAATATAGGGTCCGACTCTCAGCCTTCTGTACGTGGCTAGTTTTGTATTTCTATTGAGTACATTGGTGGTGAGTCCTCATATTTTGAGGACACAACCCTTATGAGTTTTATGCTTTCCTTTCATAACTTTTAGTTTCTTATGTCTGGGTGAACTAGGGCTTCTCCTAAGCCCTCGTCGTGGTTAGTAGAGGCATTATTAGACTATGGTCATGTAGTCTCATGTATCCGGATGCTAT
Organism: Solanum dulcamara; assembly: GCF_947179165.1. Classification (NCBI taxonomy): domain Eukaryota; kingdom Viridiplantae; phylum Streptophyta; class Magnoliopsida; order Solanales; family Solanaceae; genus Solanum; species Solanum dulcamara. The sequence continues at coordinate 52,156,725 of NC_077237.1, read as the reverse complement.
GTTTTGAGTTTTCTCTTCTAGCGAGATTGTTATGTTAAGACTTATCTTCCGTAATCTTCCGCATTTATGATTTTCTTTCGATATTTCTTACTTACCTTATTTATGCTATACTAAGAGGCTAGCTTGGGGGTCTCTTGAGATCCTAAGTGCCATGTCACATCTCTTTCCTAGCTTGGGTCATGGCACTTGTTGTGTTCTTTCCTCAAGGACCACCTTTATTTCTATTGAACAAGCATGGATATGTTATAGTTGTGAAAGAAGAAAAGGAACCCTTAGTGGAATCCATGGCATATTTTGTTTTGAAATAAAAATAATTCGACCTCTCTGGGTTATGATATGCGGTATTTGTTGTTTTGATAAATTGACTATGTTGGATATTTGTATGAAATTATGTATATTGATGTGATAAGTGTGACATAAGATAAAGCATGAACATGATAGTTGGTCGTTGATAGTGAAACTTTGTGTCATGTGTGAGGGAAATATTTACATTGTTCTTACATTGTATGTCTATTCAAAACTTGCCCCGTTAGTCTTACCTGCATCATAGGATTGTTTTTTAGGAAAGGATTATAGGTCATTTTCGAATCCATCCCACTTAGCCTAAATGACTTATCAAATTAAAATGTTATCCCTTGATCCATGACTTTGAGCCTAAGCAGGCCCTTTTTGTTGAATTACCCTATTCACCTTCCTGATTTTTCATATAACCTTTATTTTGATCTTGGTCCCTCCTTGGACATTTTGCACCTCAACTCAAGGAAATGACTAAGTTGAGGGTGTCTATTGTAGAAGAAAATGAGAAAAAAAGAGTTATGGAAAGAATAGTTTGATGCGCAAAAGGGAAACAAATGGGTGTGGCAGGTGCTTCTACTAAAAATATTGTGTTAGAAATAACTGTCGCACCTAACACTAAATGTAAAAAGAGTAAAAAAAATGAGAAGAGGAAAGATAAACTTGGTTAAAAAGGCAGAGTTAAGTTAGCATAGTGTCAAAGAGGTAAATAGTCACTATTTTCATAAATATATCACCATGTCCCCAAGTCTACATTACAAGCCAAATAAAGTACCATAGTGATCCTAATCTAACTGTTCGATAGTCAAGGTGTAGAAAATAAGGGAAATCCTATGGTATTATGCATGCATTGTTTGAACTTCATTGTGAGAGTGAGTATTTTCTTAGTCCCAAAATTTAAAAATAATGATGTTGTATGTGAACGAGACTTCTTTATAGTGAGCGCACACGAATAGCATTGTTGGTTGCTGATTATCTAGGTGACTGTTGTTTTTGCATGTAACACAGTCTGTTAATATGGTGACGTTATTCATTTATTTGCATGTGTTGACTTGAGAAGTCGGAAATTTGCAATAATTTTGATACAAGAAAGAGGAGGGGATCATGCTTGTGAAATAAATTGTTGAAAGCCATGTGATTGCAATAGGTTCTTAGTCTTATTTATCGAAAAGTGTTGTGATACGATAGTTATGTAAGTCACTTAAGGACAAGAAATGATTTTAAGTTGAGGGTGTTGACATGTCATGTATTTATGACACGTTTGACGCTTAAAATTTAGGATTAGTGTACGTTCTTTAACGCTTTTTAGTATATTTGATGTGTTTTGTATTTTTTTTGCAGGTAAAACAGGATTTGGTAGCTAAGTGTAGGAAAGAGAAATTGTTCAGACATTTTTGGGATTCACGAGCACAGTCTGAGCCGTGGATTGAACCACGAACCGTAGATGGTTTCATAGATGGAAATTCAAAGACATGCCAAAAAGCCTGAATTCTATGAGTGGCAACCACAAGTCATAGAAGTCTTCATGAGTCATAAATGTGGATCGTAGAAGAAATACTACAAGTGTACAAAAAATCTAATTTCCACGAGTGGGTATCACAACCCGTAAAAGCATTCACAAGTCGTAGATAGAGATCGTAAATAAACTACTGTAGTGCTTAAATTCACGAGTTGAAACCATGAACCATAAGGATCTGCGAGTTGTAGTCCATGTTCGTAGAAAAAAAACCTACAGGTTCCCATATCTCTTTCTTTCATGAGAGGATTCCACGAGTCGTGGAACCATCTACGACCCATAAAGAATGTTTGTAAAAGCTACCGAAAATTATTTTCCTAGTTTGTTTAGTATAGGTTTTTAATGTCTGTAACTACTTTCTTAGGTATTCTTTTACATTTTACTCTTGTTTTCTGGTTTAAACACTTAGAGAAAAACAAGTCCTTGATATTTTTTTCTAGAATCTTTGAGAGAAATCTTGGCTTTTGACTTTAAGTTATAAATCAAGATTTCAGATTTCTACTATTCATCTTGTAAGTGTATGCATATGCATAATTTATTTATCATTAATTGTTATAATACAAGTATGAGTATCTAAACTCACAACTAGGGTTGTGGGAACCATATAGAATTAATGAAGCAGACCTACTATTTGGTAATTCTTGAAAAAGTGTGCATGCATGTATTATTTTTCCCTTCGTTTTGATTACTTTTAATGGTTGTAAATGTTAGAACTTTCCTTATTCTTACTTGTTGGATGAAAGGAGTAAAAAATGGAAAAACATATTGTACAACAGAGATTTGAGGCTATCAACCCTCATCACATAACTTGATCTTGTCCGGAAATAGTAACGCAAGCACTCGTAGATGGACAAAGTTGCATGGTGACATTCATGATTTTAGGGACAAACAACTTAGGTGAACTTAACTTAACAATCCTGCATGCTACACACTATAAAAGGTTACTAATATTCGGTCTTACTGGGTTATGACTTCAAAGGGATCACAAAATTCTAGTTTCATCTCTCATTGATTAAAAAATATGTTTACTTGATATTTTTTTTACTTTCTACTTGTGAAGAATATAAAGATTATCTATTATACAAGCCTCCCTCCTTTCGGAAATAATATGACTAAGAGCATAAATAACCATAATTGACCTGGGTCCAAGCTATATTTCTTGTGGGATCGATCCTAACCTTGGTTATATTCTATATTTGAACAACGTCCACTTTATACTTATTTTTTGAGGTGTAATTTGACGTATCACTGGGACATAACGATGACCTTCTCTCTCTGTGTAAACTTCCTGAGGGCTATTATGATTTAATAACTACCTACGAGGCTAGGAACTACCGGTATGAGTATATAGACTAAATTAACACCTTCTAGACTTATGAAGGCTCGGGTAGGTGGTCTTGTTTGATATTTGTACCCGCCGAGCTTGTGGAGGCTCATGTTGATTATATTGTTTGTTGTTTGTACCTGCTGACCTTATGAGGGCCTAGGTAGATTGTTGTTTGATTAGTGTTTTTTTTTCTAGATTCAAGAGTATCTGAGTATGCTCAACTTCTTCTTGACTCCCTTATCTGATTACTTTCAGTACATTATGATACCTTCTCAATTATTCTATTGTCTTTCATACTCGGTACATTAGTTCGCACTGACACCCCTTTGCCTAGGGCGCTGCATTTTTGCATGCAAGTTCTGATCGATAGGCACACATGTCTCCTTAGTAGTGTAGCTGAGTTGTAGTAGATTTGTTAGCTCCCTTTCTTTTAGAGCCAAATGAAATAGTTTGTGATACTTTTTTTATGTACAATTGATTGGTAGGTCGAAGCCTTTTTTCGACCAAGTATTTTACTCTTAGAGGCTTATAGACTTTGGGTTGTATAGATTTATTTTGTTGACTATGTTGACCTTCTTGTTTTTCCCTTTTAGCACAACTACTTGTTGGCCTTGATCGTGTATGATTGTATGTATTCACTTTATATGTTTTTAGATATCATGGTGTCCTCGACGGTTCGCATAGCGTTACTTGATTATAGATATCATGGTGGCCTCGACGGTCCACACAAAAATTAGTTTCTATTCTATATGAATTGCTGGATTAGCTGAGTTGATTGCAGGTTTTGTTGACATGGGTCTTGCCGACCAAGGACTTATTTTTAAGTCGAGATATAATTAGTTATTTTCTTGATTTTATGGCTGGTATTATGCTGATAGTGTAGTTGTTCAGCAAGGATCGATTCAGGATCAAGTGTGGCACCATGTGTCAGTTGCATCCCTAAGTTGGGGTGTGAAAATTGTATTTTAAACTTCAAAATTGAGATAAAGTATGCACTGTATATTCAGATGAAGCACCAGGAAAAAATGCATACTTATAAGTAAACCATTAATATGACTATGCGACAATTAACAGATGGATAATACTTACTTGCACGCTTATTTTTTAAGTTTTCCTCACTCGCACATGCTTAAACGATAGCGTAATCACACTTTTGGTAACTTCAACTTTTAGCGGTAATAACTATCAAATAGCCAAGTTTGGAGATAACTACGACTAGGAATAATTTAAAGGTGTCACTGAATAATTCGTGCCAAAATTTAAGGAGTTTTTGGTATCCTTTATTTTTCCTTTTATATACAATTATTTATATAAAATTATATTTGAATAATATAAATATCATTTTATAAAATTTTATATTACATGACTCGATATATACATAGACGCTTATGTTGAGAAACTAATCTATGTAAAAGAAATGAACATTATCTTATTATTCTGTTTAGCTCTATTTATGCGATTGTATTTGATTGAACACAAAATTTAATTAAAATTTATGATCTAAAGTAAATACTACATATTTATGCATCTTATAAATTATTTTTATAAGAATAAAATAAATAATAATACTATGAAATATAAAAATATACTACCAATAGGAGTATCATTTCTTAATGGGATGAAGGAAGGGAGCATATGTATATCTGTTACTAAGAATCATTTGGCTTGAAAACAAATTACGGTGGAATTAGCTATATTGAGATAAGTTATTCCGAAATTTATTATGCTGTGATTATCTCTTATTGATTATTTGGTTTGTTGTATTCAAGATAATGTATATTGCATAATTTTTAAAAACAAGTTGTTTGTTTATAAAAATATCCTCCACCTTATCTAATTTTTTTTAATATTGTCTTTGCAAGCTTTAGTTATTCATTTTAAGAATAAAATTTTTATCTTATTTAACTTAAATATTTTTATGGGTGCATTTCATGATTATATCGCGTGTGTTTAAAAATAATTTTTTTATCTTATTTAGCTTAAAAGTAAGTTTTTAAAATAAAAAGTAATTTATTATAGATGCTACTTCATTTAAGTACATATCACTCTTAAATAGTAAAATATAAAGTTATCTTCATTTTAATTGATATATAAAATATATAATTTCAAGTGACTTAAAAAAGTATTTAATTAAGAATATGTAATTCAATAGTAGAGAAAATAAAATATAAATAAATATAAGAGTTAGTCAAATAAATTCAACATATAATATATTCATAGATAAAAATTATATTTATATAGCATAAATGTTTAATGAAAAAATATGAAGGAGTAGTCAAGTTGTGATTGTATATGTTGTATTAAAAATTATGTGAATGTATATGGATGTGAAAATGATGTATAAAAAGGATTTCGAAGGATACTTTTATTATTTATCAATTTCATTTTAGAATAAGTTGTGGCGATAACACTATTCCACCCAATTTGATAAGGATAACTTATTTAATATTAATTATTAATCATAAAATAAATTATTTCTAATGAAACAGAAGATTAAAAAGTAGTCATAATTATTAGTAGACTAATAGCCTGTTTGAATTGACTTATTTTTAAGCAGCTTATAAGTTAAAAAAAAATAGGTGCAGACCAACTTTTTTTTTAACAAGCTGTTTTCAACTTATAAACTATTTAAAATAAATTCATCCAATCAAACACTCAAAAAAAAAAAAAATAACTTATAAGTCAATCCAAATATTGTAACTCTCGTTATCCATGTTACCAAACGACCCTAAAATGATAGAAGATATTAGTAGTTTTGTTGTTCCTTGATTGCGTATGAGGTGAACCATTTCTCATTGTTACTTCCTCCATGTATAAAGCACAAACCAACCCTCACTCCCACGCTTCAAAACTCAAAATCCCCTACCGGAAGCAATACCCAAGAAGGGTAGGTTCGTATAGTCTTCTTCCATATATATGCGCACACACCGCCACAAATCTTTAATCCATCTCTCTTTTAAGAAAGAAATCATGGTAACCGGCGAAGATAGGTCGGAGATAGTCTTTTTCGACGTGGAGACAACTATACCCACGCGAACAGGACAGAAATATTCACTCTTGGAATTTGGGGCAATTCTTGTTTGCCCAAGAAAGCTTGTTGAGCAACTTAGTTACTCCACCCTTGTACGACCCTCCGACCTCTCTCTTATTTCCACGCTTTCTGTTCGCTGCAATGGAATTACCAGAGACGCTGTCACTTCTGCCCCTTCATTTGCTGACATCGCCGACAAAGTCTTTGACATCCTCCATGGTTATTATCTCTTCATACCTACTGCTTTATTCAGCCATTTCTATTGCCTTTCGAAAATATTAAAAAAAAAATCCACCTGCTGAAGCAGTTTTTTCTATTAATTACCTAATAAAAACCATTTTAGGGCCTGCTCATGTTTGAATTTAGCTACAAAACTCTGCCTCAGGCCATTTGCATTTTAATCTTAGTGGACAAATTTACTAAGCACATGTGCTTGTGGACCGTAGCAGGTTGTTAAGTGGTTTACTAGACCATTTTATGTTTCCTTTTCTCACTTTCCTTCCTATAGAGGCAGGCAGGATTCAGAATATTTCTATCTGCCTCTGCCTCCTCAGTGTTTCCTTTTTGACAGTGCTCTGGACTTTTAAATTGGTTATATTTGTAATATGGTGGATCTAATTGTTTTTCTTTTATGAGACTTTACCTTTTTTTTTGTGCTTGCTATGTTGTTTTTGTAGGGAGGATATGGGCGGGCCACAATATACTAAAATTCGATTGTCCAAGGATTCGGGAGGCATTTGCTGGAATTAACAGGCCTGCACCAGAACCTAAGGGAACAATTGATACACTTGCTTTGTTGACTGAAAGATTTGGAAGGAGAGCTGGTAGTATGAAGGTATACCAATTCTTCCCCTCTTCTTCATGAAAAAGTAGGGAAGTAAGTTTATTTTACTCGTAATAAACAGTTGGCTTCAAGAGTTCTCACTTGTTAGAGAAGTGTTAGTTTTTTGCCTTCATCTGGGAAACACTAATGGGCCTTCGGGAGTACTCAAAGTTATGATATTTCCCAAACCTAAGCCAATTACGTACACGCCAGGGTGATACGCTAAGCAACTCATTTTGACACAAATTTATTGATTGTCAAGATCACTAGAATCAGCCTTCTAATATTGGTTTGTATTTATGTTAGAACTAGATTTAAACTATAGCATTACTTTTTTTAATCCTGGTACTTCTGTACAGATAAATGTTTACTTGAGAAAGGGTTTCTATTTGTGTTGTAATCTGGTAGGTGGGTTCATATGCCAAAATTCAAAGATGAACTCCCCAGGACTGCAAAATTTTCATGCTGTGTCTTCATTTTTGTATGCTTTCATTTTTTTTAAGCTTTATTTGGAGAAGCAGGAAACTAAAACAAAATAGTAATCTTCCTTTTGCATAGAATCAACCAACGTATATGACAAAACCTCTGGTTTGCTGTGAAAGAGAAGTGTATAAATGTTTCCTCTTTCAGATCTATCTGTTGTTTTATATGTTGAAGTTTCCATACATAAGCATAGGAGAGTATTTGTAAGGAGTATGTAGGCCAATTCTGCTTATAGGGGAGGCTGTTGCAATCCTTTGTACAGCTGGGGAGGTCTTGTGTACCACCAAGAAATGTCACAGGGTACAAGTGAAGTGACATCAGTCGTAATGTTTAAAACTTCAAGTGATGATTTGGTTGCATTCTGTTTGCAGATGGCCACTCTTGCTACTTATTTTGGCCTTGGACAGCAAACACATAGGTAACATTGTTTTCTCCTTTCTTAAAACTTATTTCCTTGTTCTATTGTTGCAACCAAAGGTTAATTCTCTTTAGCTATTCTCATCATGCCCATGCTCTGTCTGTGGATAAATTATCAAGCCATCAAGTCAAAGTAGTACAAAGCTTTGTTCAATGTTTCGTTAATAGAGAATAACCCTTGACAAAGTCATCATCCTTTTAATGAACTTCTCATGTATTTGGTTAGGTTCTTATAAAGTTTCAAATAAGATACAATCGACTAAAATACTCCATTGTAATGAAGGAATATGATATAGTATTAATCTATATTGCATTTATTTTGAGAATATTGACTACAGCGACTACTCTTCAGAATAATTAAAATTATCAAAAACAAAAAATAGACATCCATGTACTCTCAATTCTGATTAAATACAACATTTTTATCAACATAGTAATATTAACAACCAATATAAAATAGAGTGTGGTAAACCTAAGGTGTTCCAACTATATTATATGCAATAGAAGCTCTTTGTATAAAGTGAAGAAACTGCTTAGGCAGATTTAGAAGAAGTATCCCATGGGGTGTGGTCCTTCCCAGGACCTGCCAAGTGCTAATGCAAGATGCTTTGTGCACTGGGCTGCCCTTTATTTCAGCTTGTAATTAAAATAGTCCCTTAACTTAGCATACTAAGTGCACTAGCGACAGGAACTGCTATTGGAACTTTTTTGTATCGGAATGAAATATCCTTGAGGATTAGGCCCATTTTATCTAGTAACCAAATGGAGGGGACCGAAGATACGGGATAGGGTGTTATTGTATTTATTTGGAACTTTTCAGCCAGTTTGGTGTCTTGCTCAATATGACTTGATAGGCAAAATTGAATATGTTTGTGTTGTTTGGTTCATGTCTTTTCTTTCTTTTAATTAGTTATTGACATAACAGTCCCGCGACTTCAGATTTTGTTTATTTAGTTTGGCTTAAGGATGTGGGGTGTGTGTGAGATGTTCAGTCTTGCTAATTTCAACATAGATGTGTTTTGCCGATAGGAAACACAATCAGTGTTATTGTAGGTGATTTAGATGATTTTGCCCCATGCAGTGTGAACTGCAAGCTTTGGGGATATTTTTCACTGTCTCTACATTGACGTTCTACTTTTCAGGAGTTTGGATGATGTCCGAATGAATTTCGAAGTACTAAAGTACTGTGCAACTGTCTTGTTTTTGGTAAGTTGTTCATCGTCATACTTTTGCTTTTTAGTTCTTCAAGTCTAGGTTTGCTAATGTTAACAATGATTCTCAAACTGACATGCTTTTGTTTTTTCTTCTCATTGCATTATTTTCCTTTTATCCTTTTTGTCCATACGGTCATGGCATATATGTTAAGATATTACAGTGCAATAAATCTAAAGGAAGTATATTACTCTAATTTCTTCCATGTCTATGTCAAATTGTAGAATGTTTGGTATGATCAATGAAATCCACGTTGCATAAGATATTACAGTGTAATAAATCTAAAGGAAGTATATTAGGGGTAGTTGCATATTTATTAAAGCAACAGCATACCAGTGTAGTCCCACAAGTGGGTCAGGGTTGGTGGTGTGTATGAAACATTACTCTTACCTTGTAAAGGTAGAGAGACTACTTCCAATAGACTTTTGGCTCAAGTAAAGGATATCATAATCAAGTACCGAAAGGAAATACAGTAGTGAAGAAGACATGCGAAAAATAAAAGGAGAAAAGAACACTAGCAACAACAAATAATACGGTAACTGAAACAAAATAATAAAATCGAAGAATAAAAAATTAGGAGAGTTATCACAACAATACTAATAAGGGAACTGGACAACACTCTACTACCTATTAACCTTCTTCCCTAATCTTTGGCTTCCATATCTTCCTATTTATGGTCATGTCGTTGGTAAGCTGCAGGTTTGCCATGTCCTCTCTAATCACCACTACCCAATACTTTTTCAGCGTACCACCTACCTCTACCTCTTCTCAAACTCACCATTGCCAACTTTCACACCTCCTCACTAGCGTATCTGTGCCTCTCCTCTTTACATGCCCGAACAATCTCAGGTTCGCCTCCCTCATCTTGTCCACCACGGAGGCCACTCCACCTTGTCCCGAATATCTTTGTTCCATACCTATTGCTCCTAGTACGCCCAAACATTTATCTCAACATCCTTATTTTTCGCTACTTTCATCTTTTGGACATGCAAGTTCTTGATTGACAAATAAATTAAAATGTTGAATCAATGTAACTGATCAAGAAAGTAAGTGAATTGTAGCTGATCTGAAGCAAAAATAACAGTGTCATCTTGCTAACAACTTAAACTTTTGATTTTTAACACTGTTCATAATTGTATCAGGTCTGGAGATCAAATTTCATCAACAAAATAATATTTTCACATGATTAGTTCAATAAAAAGAATCAAGTTGCACACAAGGAGCATTTTGAATGCCTAAAATAAATGATAAAAATGTCACTTCTCCTACAATTAAACTTTTAGATATGACAGTTGACACTATGCAATCGAGAACTACAAGGCCATGTTTCTAGATCTTATGAGGATATTTCTCTTAAGCATACAATATTTTTCTCTCTACTGCCGGTGAATCCTCCGGCGACCTCTCTCTCTTTCTCCGGCGTAACTTCAGCGATTTCTCTTTCTCCTCTTGTTCTTTTTTCTTTCTTTTTGCTTGTTTTCCAGCGAATATCTCCAGGTTTGTTTAGATCTGGCCTAGATCTATTGATTTCCGGCATCGTCCAGCTGTTTCCGGCGAGAACTTTTCGGTGAACTTTTCGTCGCCGACGAATTTTTCCGGCTAGTTCTCCTTTTCTCTTTCCTTTGCCCCTCTTATCTTCTCCATATCAAGTCGTTGTGAACAACATCTTGACAATCCGACGTGAACAGTAATTCCAACATGAACAGTGTTTTTCGAAGACAACCAGGTTCATTTCAACTGGAGTTGGTACTTCCGATTTCCATATCTATTCTTTGTTCATACACGTGTAGTTACATTTTGCTAACTTTAGACCTTTAAGTAATTTATTAGTTTATACGCATTTTCGTGGCTTAGGGTAGTGATGGTAGACTAGGGTCATGTTCTCGTTCATGGACAGGGACGAGGACGAGGGTAAGGAGGGGTAAGTGGGTTTAAGGAGAGTCTAGACTGAGAGTAGGTTCTTGGAACATTGGGACGTTAACGGGAAAGTCCATAGAGCTAGTTAAGATTCTTAAGAAGAGGAGGATTAATATAGCTTATGTCCAAGAGATCAAATGAGTAGGTCCTAAAGCTAAGGAGGTAGACGGGTATAAGCTTTGGTTTTCTAGTAGATCGAAGTATAGGAATGGGGTAGGCATTTTAGTAGACAGTGATTTAAGGGATCAGGTGGTGGAGGTTAGGAGAGTCACTGATAGGATAATGTCGATTAAGGTGGTCGTTGAAGGAATCACTTTGAACATTATTAGTGCTTATGCGTCGCAAGCGAGCTTAGGTGAGGAGGAGAAAAGGCGCTTTTAAGAGGATTTGGATGAGTTAGTGGAAGACATACCGCCTACTGAGAAGCTTTTCATGGGAGGGGATTTCAATGGGCACATCGGGTCTATTTCGGGAGGTTATGATGATGTGCATGGAGGCTTAGGCTTCGGGGATAGAAATGGAGGAAGAGTTTCACTTTTGGATTTCGCAAGAGCTTTTGGGTTGGTGATGGCCAATTCGAGTTTCCCTAAGGAGGACCACTTGGTAACCTTCCGTAGTTTGATAGCTAAGGCTCAGATAGATTTTTTACTCCTTAGGAAGGATGATAAAGGTCTGTGCAAAGACTATAAAGTCATTCCGAGCGACAACCTTACAGCCCGACATAAGCTCTTGGTGATGGATTTAGGGATCAAGATGACGAGGAAGAAGAGGGTCGGGGATGATCGACCTAGGATCAGATGGGGGAGTTTGGCCTCAGCTGTGCCCTGGAGATGGGAAAGAAATTGAAGGATATGGGTGCCTGGGATAGTAGTGGAGATGCGATCAGTATGTGGGATAGGATGGCTAATTGTATTAGGGTTGTAGCAAGGGAAGTGTTGGGAGTCTCAATAGGTAGTCGTAGTCGGCATCGAGGGGACTGGTGGTGGAATGGAGAAGTGCAAGGGAAGGTGGAAGCAAAGAAGATGGCGTATGCGAAGTTGATAGAAAGCAAGGATGAGGTAGAGAATTGGACGAATAGGAAACTTCATAGGATAGCGTGGAAGGAGGCGAAGTCGGCGATTTCGATGGCAAAAACGGCAGCTTTTGAACGCCTTTATGCTAAACTAGAATAGAAAGGAGGGGATAGGAAATTGTTCAGGCTAGCCAGGGCACGGGAGAGAAGGGCACGCGATGTGAATCAAGTGAAGTGCATTAGGGACAAGCATGGAAAAGTATTGGTAGATGAGACTCTCATTAAACAGAGATGACAGTCATACTTTCATAAACTCTTGCATGAAGAAGGGGACAGAGACATTGTGTTGAGAGATTTGGAACATATAGGGAGGCGTCACGATTTTGGGTATTGCAGGAGTATTAAGGTCGAGGAGGTTAAGGGTGTTGTTCGTAGGATGAGCTGGGGAAGAGTGACCTGATGAGATTCCTGGGGAATTTTGGAAGAGCGCGAGCTCGGTAGGTTTGGAGTGGCTGACTAGGTTATTTAATGTCATCTTTAAGACGACAACGATGCCCGAAGAATGAAGGTTGAGCCTAATGATCCCTCTATACAAAAACAAGGGGGATATCTAGAGTTGCAACAACTATAGAGGTATCAAGCTACTAAGCCATACTATAAAAGTGTGGGATAGAGTGGTGGAGATGAGGGTGAGGAAAGGTGTGTCTATATCAGAGAACCAGTTCGAATTTATGTCGACACGCTCAACTATAGAAGCCATCCATCTTATGAGGAGACTAGTGGAGCAGTATAGGGAGAGGAAGAGGGACTTGCATATCATATTCATCGACCTAAAAAAGGCTTACGATAAAGTTTCAGGAGAGATTCTATGGAGATATTTGGAGGCTAAAGGTGTACCTGTGGCGTACATTAGGGTGATCAAGGACATGTATGAGGGAGCCAAAACCAGGGTAAGGACAGTAGGAGGGGACTCAGAGCAATTTCCAGTTGTGATGGGATTGCATCAAGGATCAGCTCTTAGTTCCTTTTTATTTGCCTTGGTGATGGATGGATTCACACGACAAATTCAAGGTGAGATGTCATGGTGTATGCTTTTCACGGACGACATAGTCCTGATCGATGAGACTCGTAGCGGAGTTAACTCTAAGCTGGAGGATTGGAGACATACCTTGGAATCTAAAGGGTTTAAGCTGAGTAGGACCAAGGCAGAGTACTTAGAGTGCAAGTTCAGTGAGACACCTCAGGAGGTTGGAGTGGAAGTTAGGCTTGGTGCTCAGGCCATCCAAAAGAAAAGTAGTTTCAAGTATCTTGGGTCTATCATACAAGGCAGCGGGGAGATTGATGATGATGTCACACATCGTATTGGGGTAGGGTGGATGAAATGGAGGCTTGCTTCCGGAGTACTATGTGGCAAGAAGGTGTCACTACAATTTAAGGGCAAGTTCTACAAAGTGGTGGTTAGACCGGCTATGTTGTATGGGGCGAAGTGTTGGCCAGTTAAGATCTCTTACGTTCAAAAGATGAAAATTGTCGAGATGAGAATGTTGAGATGGATGTGTGGGCACACCAGGAGCGATAGGATTAAAAATGAGGCTATTCGGGACAAGGTGGGAGTGACCTCGGTGGAAGACAAGATGCGGGAAATGCGACTGAGATGGTTTGGGCATGTGAAGAGGAGAGACACAGATGCCCCAGTGCGGAGGTGTGAGAGGTTGGCCATGAATGGTTTCAGAAGAGGTAGGGGTAGGCCGAAGAAATATTGGGGAGAGGTGATTAGACAGGACATGACGCAGTTACAACTTACCGAGGACATGACCTTAGATAAGAGGGTGTGGAGGACCCACATTAGGGTAGAAGGTTAGTATATAGTCTCGTGATTTTTCCTTATTAGTAAGCGCATTACAATTCCTTGTGCTCTGATTTCTGTTATTATCTATTAGTGTTTGTACTTTGATTACTCTATTTTATCTGTGTCGCTTTCGTTATTTGCTTTCCCATATCGCTTTGAATTTCTTAGCCTTATCTGACCTCTTTTTATGCTTTTATTGAGCCGAAGGTCTTTCGAAAACAGCCGTCCTACTTTGGTAGGAGTCAGGTCTGCGTACACTTTACCCTCCCCAGACCCCACGTTGTGGGATTTCACTGGGTGGTGGTTGTTGTTGTATCACATCTAAAAATTCTTCTGATCAGAACAGACTATTAAACTTTGCCATGGGTTGAATAGCTAAATTGTTGTACTTGCAGGAATCCAGCTTGCCTGACATATTAACTGAGAACAATTGGGTGTCTCCTAATGCTGCTATAAGAAGTCGTACTACTGGAAATACTATTTTGAAGGGGATGGGCTCGAGCATAGATACACCTTCATCAAATGTCAAGATAGGAAGTCCTATGAAATCTGTTGCAGAAGCTTACATAGAATCAGACAATCGGATACTTCCACTTGTGAGCAGAAATGTGGAGGAGGTACCAGATCTTCTTGAAACAAATTTCTTGAGGCCTGACCCTTTTAACTTGGTCCAATTCAGTGCCGAAGTAAGGAAATCCATTCAGTTAGATGAAATGGAAGAAGAACCTGTTTCATATTCTCGAGATTCTTCTGTGTCAATTGCAACTGGGGGTTGCATTGGCTTCACAGACTTCTTAGAACCAAATAAAATTTCAGTTTCTTCCATCTCCTTAAGTCTTGCCCCCTTACATCGTGGAACTCAGAAGATACAAATCTTGCACAACAATGCTGAGTTGCAAGTTTGCTCTAGATGCCTGAAGGTGCGGTTTGGAATTAGTAAAAGGTTTGTTGATTATGCTGGTCGGCCACGGTTGAGTTTTGTGGTGGATGCATCATCAGAGTTATGCCAACTTTTGGATGCAATTGATAATCTTGCTAAGAAGTTAACCGAGGATACAGGTAGTATGTCAGAATGGAGGCCTGTGGTAAACAGAAAGCCTGGCTTTATGAACTGTCATACCATTCGTTTGAAGTAAGTTCTGATCTTCCTCTCTTCCTTTACTGGATAAGTGAAGCCTGCTTAATTTTCCTGTTATTAGAAACCAGGAGACATTTTACCTTTTGTTTTTTCTGGTATGTTCTTGATGCATATGAAATCAAATTTCCCTTTTTCGTTATGCTTTGTAATATGATGATAGTCTGCTTCTTCTGTATATGCTAGTCTTCCTTCAGATTTTTGAACCTGATGAACAAGTAATAGATGAGCTCTTAGTGCATGGCTAGTTCAGGCTTTCATATATTATAATTTATATTGAAAGTTAGGATAGAAAAGCAGTATATTACATAGAAAACCTATTATTATAGTCTCTGCTTTCATTCACAGCTCTACAGCTCCACTCACCAGGGCAACAAGCGTTTTTACTGATCAATATCCCTCTTTGTGCTTCGAAACAAAGTGATGGTTAGACCGACTCTATTGTACGGGGTGGAGTGTTGGCCAATCAAGAAACTTCATGTCCAGAAGATGAAAGTCGCGGAAATGCGAATGCTGCGGTGGATGTGTGGGCACACTAGGATGGATAGAATCAGGAATGAAGATATCCGAGACAAAGTGGGAGTGGCATCGGTGGAGGACAAGATGCGGGAAGCGAGACTGAGATGGTTTGGGCATGTTAAGAGGAGAGACACAGATGCTCCAGTGCGGAGGTGCGAGAGGTTGGCTATGGACGGTTTCAGGAGGGGCAAAGGGAGGCCGAAGAAGTATTGGGAAGAGGTGATTAGACATGATATGACACAGTTGCAGCTCACCGAGGACATGACCTTAGATAGGAGGCTATGGAGGACTCAGACTAAGATAGTGGCCTAGGTGGCCTATCTTTTCTCCATAGTAGTCGTAGTCACGCTCATTTGTTTATTAACATATGATTTTTGCATGGGATTACTGCTTATATTAGTTGACTCAGTTTACTTTGGGTATCCTATTTTATCTATAGTAGTTAATGCTCCTTTATCCCCGATCTCTCCTACCCTGACTTTATCGCTCTCATTATTCATAGTTTTATATTGTTTGCTATATGTCTTGCTCTACTGACCTATGCCTTGTTTTCCTTGTTTCCCTTGTTTCTCCTCCCTTGTTCTTCTCTCTTAAGCCGAGGGTCTTTCGGAAACAGCCGCCCTACCTTTTAAGGTGCGGGTTAGGTCTGCGTATACCCTACCCTCTCCAGACCCCACATGGTGGGACTATACTGGGTTTGTTGTTGTTGTTGTTGTGCTTCGAAACTAATATTATAGTGTATTTGAACGTGCAGTTTACCAACTGTTGTAGATGGTAATAGCTCCCGCTGGGTCACAGAGATATACCAGAAAGAGCCTTCCACAACACAGAAGCTTTTGTTCAGTAGGTTTGATGTGGCAGAACTGGATTCCTTGATCACTCCAGGGACTCTGTTGGATGCATACTTCTCGGTGGATTCATATGACTATCAACAGACTGCAGGCATCCGCCTGGTGGCTAAAAAGTTGATTGTGCATACCTCCCAGATGGATGAGGTGCCTTGTCGACTGGCATAATGTAATATACGTACAATTTGCTTCTATTGTCTACGTAGTTCTTTACTTAGGACGTAGGAGTTTCCTGTACAGTGACAATAATGCTATTCAAATTGTTTCCTCTAATCTAATAAATTGGGTGATTTATCATCTTATTATAAGTTGAATGACCTTTATACACGGCCCTTGGTTGTGTGACATCCGCAAATGACTTAATGCAGCACTAGATAATGCTCTGCTGAAAACAAAAAAAAATTGATGGCATAGGACAATACACATTGCTTGACTCTGATGAAACTGTTCTCTGACAAGCTTCACGGCAAGTTAAAGAGAAGGTGTATATGTATACAATCTTTTGATGGCAAGTAGGTATGAAACTTGTATAAGAACAGCCCCCACCCCCTGTCCCTTTCCCCCACAAAAAAAGAGGAGGAATGAGTAAAACCTCCTTTCTTTATTCTTAGATACATAAATATGCGGAGCTCTCTCGTTAATGAGTAATTTCCTTGAACACTCATCCATGTTTGGAAAATTGTTTAGAAATATCATTTTTATTTTCTTTTAGGACTACAATATCACTCAATTATTTCTATTTTTTCCAAAATATAATTGATACAATAAAAACATCTTTATCTCTTCTAATAGAATGACATGTCACATTACTCTTTTTTATTTTTTAACAATTTCGTTTATTTTTTTCAAACCATCCATATTTTATACTGAATAAAAATTTATTACTTTTCATATTGATAAAAAAAATTATTGTTGTAAAAATGTCATGTTATATTTTTAACTCCGTTTACTTTTAATAAAATTTATTATTATTTATTTATTATATTAACAATAAAGTTGCATGTGTATGTATCTATTTTATCATAACAAGAGATCAATGATAAAAAAATAATTTAATTTCACTTTTATTATTAGTTATTCATTCTAAATTATTTTTCATTTTTAGTTGTTTACTTTAGCTTATAAAGAAATAGATATTTTTATTATTATTATTACGTTTAACATTAATTATTTATTCTAAATCATTCATTTTTAAGTTCTTAAAGAATGTGCAAAGTGCACTGTTAATAGGATGTCATGTAACATTATTCTTTTCCTTTTTAAAAATAATTTTTTAAATTATGCTTATTATAATTACTTAGTTCTAGAATCTCTTTTAAGTGAAATTTAGTTTCCACTTCTTCTGTCCATCTTTATATCTTTACTTATTCGTTATTAATTTAACACATCTCTTAAGAAATAACAAATAGAATGATAATTTACTGTATCACTCTCTAAATATAATAAATTTAATATTTTGAAAAATGCATTGACAAATGACTATAATTAATAATAAAAGTGAATTATGAATTAAGTAATAAATTATCTTTTTGATTTTCTAAAGTTAACAAGTAAAACCAAAACAAATATTCATAATATAACGAATATATAAAAATGGACGGGGAATAGTTGCTAGGAGAAAAGTCCATAAAATGAATTAGTACATACAATATTCTTGATTTTTGGTGAGTACATGAAAATTGTTCTCTAACATCATATTTTTGATCATTTTTTTTTCTTTTTTCTTTTTCGCTCACTTTTGCTTGTTTTTAATGTGCACTTTGCACATTTTTTAAGAACTTAAAGAATGAATGATTTGAAAAACGATTTAGAATAAATTAATGTTAATGTAATAATAATAATAAAATAATTATCTCGTAATAATAGAAAAATAAATCTTTCTCTTGATATTTGAAGTGAATAACTAAAAATGGAAAATATTTTATAATGAATAGTTATTATTAAAAGTAAAAATAAAATTATTTTTAATCTTTCTCTTGATATGATAAATAGATAAATACAAATACAATTTTATTTTTAATAAAATAAAAAATAAATAAAATTTATTAAAGTTAACGGAGTTAAAAACATGACATGACATTTTAAACAATAATAAAAATTCTTTTTTTTAACATTATGAAAAAATAATAATTGTTTTATTGGATATAAAAATAAATGATTTAAAAGAGTTAAAAAAATTATTTTTAAAAAGAAAATGGGTTAATATGACATGTCGTCCCATTAGGAGAGAGAAATATGTTTTTATTGAGTCAAGTATATTTTGAGGAAAATAAAAATAGTAGAGTGATATTATAATACTAAGAGTGAATTCCTTAGACAGTCACTTATGTTTTGAAATTTGCCCTATAATATCACTTTTTTTCTTTTAGGACCACAATATAACCAAACTATTCCCATTTTCCTCAAAATATATATACTCCTCTATTCTAATGGGATGCCACATTTTTTTAAAATAATACAATAAAAGCTTGTTTGATGTATCATACTTGTTTGGCTCTTTGGTTGCTTGGTTGTGCAGGTACACAAAGTCTCAGACAAAGGGAGACAACAGCCACACAAGCAAGGGCCTCACCTACTCCCATCACCTCTCCATGCATACCAGATGCATTCTTTCAACACCTACAACAGCTCCCTTACATTCAAGACTCTTGGAACTCCTTCTTGGTTCATGTGTGGATGTGCAGGTACACCCCTAATTAGCTTCGACAGCACTGGAACTATGCAAAATGCAAGGCACACAATGGTGCACATCAAATCAGCTGCTCAAGTCAGGGAGGCATCACATACAAGTTGCACTACACAACTACTCTATCTTTCATGATCCTCAACAACAACCCCAAGGCTACTGGCTGCTATAGCTCCATTTACTTCCTATCCTTTCATCCTCCTTAACTACTCATTCTTATATTGATGTTGTTGCATATTTTCTTGGATTTACTTGGTATGACAAGACTAAAAAGGGCAAAGATGAAAAGAATTTTCCCATCCCATGCGAGATAGAAGTTTCATATACTTTTTTCTTCTTCAATTTAGCTATGTCTGATACGTAGCATAGTTGAATAGGAATAGTGTAGGTTACTCTCTTTTTTCTCATGGAAGGGGAGAGTCTCCCTCATTTATGCTTTCCTAGTCGATTTGTACCGGGAGGAGTCATCTCATAGGTTTACTGCTTTCTAGTTATAGTTAGCCTCTCTTTTGTATCGGAGATGAGTTAGCTGACCATAATAGGTTAGCCGACTTATGAACCAACATAGGATCGGAGGTAAGGTTTATGTCCCCCTTCTTGTATTTTTATTTTGTTTATTTATGTTAAGGCTTGGGGTGCTGCTCAACCCCTGACTGTGCACGAGAGGTGAGAGCCTCGTGTAGGGTCTGTTCCCTTAAAAAAAAAAAAACTTTTTTTAGGTATTTAATTGAAGCATTTATCCCATTCTTGAATTTTTTATATAAGGTAATCAAAATTTAAATTTAAACTAACTAATATTTATTATTTATTTTTTAATATTTATTATTAAAATTCACATTTGGATTTTATAATAATTTATTTATTACTCTCTGCATTTTAATTTATTTTTCTTATTTTAATTTTACACGAAATTTTGGAAAATAAAAAATATTTTTTGAATATGTTGTTTATTTTTTAAATCAAACATATGTCAAATATACTAAAATATCTTTTAATTTTGTGTCTTAAACATGTCATGTGAAAATTTTAAATCAAAAAGTTGCTAAAATAATTTTTTTTTTAAAAAGAGATACTT
This sequence comes from Solanum dulcamara, assembly GCF_947179165.1. Taxonomy (NCBI): domain Eukaryota; kingdom Viridiplantae; phylum Streptophyta; class Magnoliopsida; order Solanales; family Solanaceae; genus Solanum; species Solanum dulcamara. The sequence goes on along the minus strand of NC_077237.1, from coordinate 52,136,581 downwards.
TTTTTTAAACAGACTAAAACAAAATTAGGACAAATAAGTTGAAAAAAATAAAGTATTTGATTTTTATCCATGGTCAATAATCAGAAATAAAGATTTTCCTTGATAATAGCTCAACGGAATATATTATAAACTAAAAGCTGGTTTAGATAAATAAAGATGATTTTTATTCAAATAAGTTGTAAATCCTACTCAGTACTCCCTCTCTCGTTTAGTCCTATCATGTTTGTCTTGTGATGTATTCCCGAATTTCTCTGTTTTTACCTTTTTTTTATCTTACCCTTTTCATCTCTTCCTCTTAACCTATTTTCTTAACAACTTCTTCTTTAACCACACTCCGGACATATATTTGGCAACAAATTCGTCCTTTGTTTATTAAGCAGACTTTCAAGGCCAAGAATCATAGAAATTTACAGGTTAATCCATGATTGTTATTAAGAAATTAAGAGGTTAATCATATACTAAGGGTAAAGTAATTAAACTGTGTAGCAGTTTACATATAAAAACAGTAAATTAAAGTAATAACATATTTTTTTGGAAAACTTGGATATAAACATCATAAAACTTACATGATTTAACTAAGAGAGGTTTCCCTTTCAGGAACCCCCGAAGAACTTTGCAAAAACATGAATATTAGAAACAACACATTTATTATTATACAAGCTTTATTACACAGCAGAGGAAATAGGGTATAGGATAGGAGTAATAAACATGGAAGAAAGGGAATTGAAGGTTGAAGGTTGGTTTTTTCTTACTTGGTTCTCTCTATTCTTCTCTCTTGTCTTTCTAATTCACACGACTATCTCTTATATAAGTATAAGAGATGGGAAACGAAAGATCCTAAAGCAAGCTACGTGGCCGTTTGATGGCCGACACATTTAAGATAAGATTCTTAATAATGTAAGTCGGGTGCGCTGTGGGCCTCATTGTCACATGCATTATGAATATATCTTTTTGACCGACAGATGCGTGCTTTCAACAGTTTTTTCCTCTTTTGGAGGGTAGTGATAAAGTTGACAACACTCTTTACAAGACATTAGTGGGCATACCCACACGGCAAAACTATATTCGTTCAAACTATATACATTACTTATTGTTTTTGAAAAATTGCTCCAGAGTCTGTTTAATTATAGCTTCTATTTTATCATTGCTTTTTCTTTTTAGAAATTATGCCTTTTCTAGAGTTGTCTTTTTGAAAAGATTTAGGGAGTCTTCTTCGTGAGGAAGAAAACCCCTCGTCCTCACTTTTTGGCAAAGTGACAGTCATTAATGGGTTTGATGAGTCTTTACTGGCTACCGTTTGAACTGGACTAGCTGTATCTTGATCCGTTATATTAGATTTCTTAGCATTCAGAGGGGAATGCACACCCTTCTCATCCATTTTTGAGTTAGATGGAAAACTCATTTCAGGGATCTGAGTGCTTGTATCAGTCTTGGAAGCAAACTTTTGAAATGTCTCGAGTTGCTTCATTAGTCTCATATTCTCTTGAATGAGAGCTTCATTTTTTGCATTGAGTCTTTTGAAGGCTTCAGTCATGGTAGAACAATGGTCACAAAAAAATATTTTGTCTAAATCTTTTTGGATATTGTATTGAGGAGTTTGGTCTGGGCTTTGTCTTAGGGCTGGAGAATTATAGTAGTTTTGCCCAAGCATTCCTCTGGCATAGTCTAAAGCTTCAGTAGAATTATTAAAATATTTAAAAAGTGGATTTTTAATTCCATTCATTAAGTCTGCTACTTCTATTCAAGTCTGAAAAACACCATTTGTCTTACCATGTATAACAACATAATATTTCAATTTATTCTCCCTACTTTTATCTAAAAAGTATTGACATAAAGCATTAGTAGCTACAATAAAATGTTTAGTGTCTTTTTTTGTTATAGGCTATCCATAGATTGTCTACTAAACACTTCTGGATTTATCTAAAGTACAATCTAACATTATTCTAAATGATAGGTTACACTGAGGATAGGAAATTAAATTGAGCTTACTAAAGTAAATTCTTTTTTAAAATTGAACTTACCAAAGTAAATTTTTTCCATCATCTCAACTGAACCTTGAGGTTTAAAATTTATCTTTCCTAATAGAGTCTGAGCGTATGAGTCTTGTGGGGCTCTGCCCTTGCCTTTGTCTGCTGGTGAGTTGCCAGTTGGTCTCATGATGAAATAACATCACATTAGTTAATTTTAAGTTGTAATCTACTTAATTTATCAACTAAATCCTTATCTTTTCTTTTATTGTATTCAAACACAATATTATTATATATTGATATTATATCAATAAAGTTAAGCCATCTAGCACGCCAGGTAGAATAATACTCAAATATTAGAATAAAATGATAGAAAGACATACTTCAGACTGTTCCTTTAGGATAATATTATTTATGCCATTAGAATCCATAAATAGAATAAGATTAATACAAAATTGGATACGCGAAGAAATATAATATAGATGCGAGCTTAAACAATCTCTTAAAAAGTTAAAAGAACACTTGAAATGGATAGAAGAACAGTTCCTTAGGATAACAAAATAGATTTCCTAAGAAATCTTGAATACATAGACCTACGAATACATCCTAAAAAGAAATACAGATCATTACATGAAAATAACATTATAAAGTGTAACTTTGTAAGGGGAGAACACGTATTACATTCTGAAGATAAATAATATAATACTTTGATAGACTTAATAATAAATTTCAGTGACAACGTCCATCTAAAAGATAAAATCATAATAAGACTTTTAAAAATAATAGAGGCCATTTAGAGTAAACAAACAAAGATACTAGATAAACTAGAACAAACTTTGACTTCTTAAAGTCTCAACAACTTGAAGTACATAGAAAGGTTCAATATCTGAATACAAAGTTTAATCTAGAAAACATACCTACAAAAATCGAAATAGAAAAGTTAGTAAAGACAATAATAGAAAAACCTAAAGAATTAGAAATCAAAAATATTCAAGTAGTAACAAAAATTATAGAACAAGTAGAAATAATAACTAGTGAGATAAGCGACTTAAAAGAAATAATAAAAAGACTAGAAAAGATTTCACTTTCATGAGCGAAGAAGACATAAATTATAAAAAAGCCTTAGAAAACACAACAAAGTATCACCAGAGCTAGTAGGTTTCTCTACACATATCCCATCAAGCCAATCAGTTAAGGTAATACTAAAACAAAATAATACAATAATAGCATTATTAATAGAATTGAACATAAAGGTAGACAAATTAGTAAAAGAAAAACAACCAGAAGTCCAACCATCCAAAAATACAGAGATAGATGAATTAATTACTCAATTAAAGAAAGTTGAGATAACCTCACAACACGATAGATAGAAAATAATTAGAAAACCACAAAAATGGACTTTTTGTTTCAAATAGATCCAGAAGAACCGTCGAAGAAGAGCGGCCAAGAGTAAGTTTCTCAGATAACAGAATTGGAAATAACTTTATCTCTAGAATATTAGCTAGAAGACCCTCCACTGAAGAAGAAAATCATGTATTAAATGAAATAATAGATGTGGATAGAGACTTACAAATTTTCCAACAGAATCAATTAAAATTATTAAATCCAAAAACATTATACAATGTAAAATATTTCTCTCGAGATAATCAATTATACAGACATTACAGAGAAGAATAGATCTCAGCAGTAGGAGAAAACTTTTCAACTTAAATTTAGTAAATCCTGCATTCATAAAGACAATAAAGAACCTAAAATAATGTTAATGCACATGAGATTAATAGTCATAGGAATAAAAGGATTAACTCAAAAAAATTTAGGATCCAAAGTTGTAATAGTACTATATGATGATAGATGGTCAGACTTAAAGAAATCTATAATGGTATTAACAGAAGTAGATACGACAAACAATTGAGGAATATTTTATATCACCCTAGATTTTCTAATAAACCTAAAGGAATTTGAAAAACATATTAAAATAGGAATACAGACCAAAGGTTACGAAGAAATGAATAATGGAAACAACTTGTTCATGTGTGTAGGTTTTATAGGAAAAATGACTCTAAGTAGTAATGTAAAATTTATACTTCAAGTAAATGATGTAGTAGAAGTAATGGGTAATAACGGGATAAAATTAATCAAACCAATAAAAATTAATCCGGAAGAATATGCAGGTTTAGAATGAAATTTAGACAAGCTTAGCAAACCAAAGGTATTTGCACCAGAAGCTCATCTAATGTATACTAGTTCTAGAGTAAAAACTTCTATTAGATTCACAGACTATACTTATACAAGTCAAAAAGACTTAGATGATAATGAAACAGAAAGCACTATAGAAACAGAACAAGAGGAATTTATGAATATTGAAATAATACAAGAAGGCTATGAATTAGATAAAGCTATAGAAGAAGCAAAGAGACTGTATAAAGAAAATAATTATATAGTTTTTAAATGTAGAGGATGTAAAAAAGCCAAAAATGGATATAATTGAAACAATAGAACATTTTAGAAAATGTAAAGATAGAGATGATAATTTAGCATACAGAACAAAATTATCATACAGAACAAGAGAATCAGAATCCCTATACACAACCTCTGTAAATGAAGAAAATGAGGACATATTATCAATAATTAATCATACGGAATTAATGGAAGCCACTAGTTCAAATAGTGCTAGCCCTTTCCAAATAACTACTCCAGACCAAACTATTAGTTATAGTACAGAAAATCTACCGTGTAAAGCATGGTCTAAACCCGATACAGAAATAAATAAAAATATTAAACCAGCAGGTAGAAGAATGCCAATAGAAGAATCCATTAGACTACAAAAAGAAGAAAATAAAGAAAAAAAACTTAATATAGCAGCACATGATCCACAAATGTAGAATATAGTTATTGACTTATGGAAAGGAATAGTAGTAGCAAACTTTATAAAAAAATATCATTAAACAGACGCAGAAATAATGTATAAATACTTAGAAACTTTCTTAGGAGAATCATCTAGAGCATTATGGGAGGCATATAAACAGATCTATCCTCAAGAATTTCAAGGCTTAATAGACTTAGGACCAAACCCATATATAAAATACATGTTCTGTTAATTGGAGAAGATTCAAATATTAGTGGCACTACAAAGAAGTGCTGTAATAAAATTAGAACAATTAAGTATTTTAAATTGGATGCATATAAAGAATTTTCTCAAAGACTATTTTTACTATTATACCATTAGTAGAAATACTTCCGATGAAGAATTACGAAAAGAAATTATTCCATACATTACCAGGAGCTTTAGGAAGAGAAATAGAAGAAAGATGGTACAAAAGAGAGGGTATGGTTCAAAATCCCACAGCCTTATGGTCTATAGGACAAAAAATACAACATGTAATAAAAATATTACAAGAAAAATGTACCAACATACAGATACAGAAACAACTAAAATAAAATTAAATGAATTTCTGTAAAACAATGATATATACAACTCAAAGCTATGATAAAGAACCACGCAAGCAAAAGAAATATAAATGACGATCTTCTTACAATCAAAAACTATACAGGCGTAAGAATTACTACTTACATAAATCTTCAGCCAAAAAGTTGTACTTAAATAAACACAGACATGCTAAAAAATACAAAAATAATAGAAATTATATAAAAAAATTAAAATGTTATACTTGTGGAAGTATAGAACATTTAGCAAATATATGTCCCAAATAAAATAATAGTCGAACTAGAAATTCTCAATTAGTAGAAGAACTTCAAGAAACCTTATTAAGTGTAGTTGAATACATGTCAGGCACTTAAAACACATACTCTATTATGAGTATTGTAGAAGAAAAGACCCAATCAAAATCATCTGATTTAGAAGAAGATAATCTAATTAATGAAATAGGATTAGAAATAAATGAATTAAATCTAGAAAATTTATAAATAAGTACAATGATGAATATTATGCAAGAATGTACTCATAATTTTGAAAGACAAAAAGAAATAGATAGTAATCAATGTAGCATAGGTAAATGGTACCCTAGTAAAATAAATAGAGCTAAATATCAAAAATGGTATATGGAAGCCTGTATTAGCTGCATAGAAAATAAATTAAAAATAAAAATCACTAAACATCAAAAATAAACCCAAGTAAAAGATACAACCACGAATCTAAGATTAATAACATTAGAAACACGGGTAAAGGAATTAGAACAAAGACTAATTTCTCTAGAAAAGGGAAAAGAAAAAGTAGAAATAGATGATACACCCACTAAAGGGACAATAAATCTAGACCAAATAGAAACAGAATGTCACGACCAAAAATTGAGGTCATGATAGCACACATACCAAATTTCATCCTGATGTGTAAGCCCAAACAAATAAAATAAATTAAATCATACGAGACTCCTAAGGGAAGTCCGGCCACAATTAAACACAATAAATGGATAACAATGAAATTATCTCAAAACCTAGTGTCATAAGTATAAAGAGCATCTAATACAAGGTTCGAGTCTGAAGATACAACATAAGTCTCTGAATGACACAAAAGATTGAGAATTAAAGATAGACTAGTGACGATCCGAATCCCGGGACCTCACCACTAATTTGAGAATACATACTCCGCTAGAATATCATCTTCCACGTGAGGTACCCTGACTAGTATCTACATAAAAAAAGAACACAGAAGTAGGGGTGAGTACAATCCACCTGTACTCAGTAGGGTTTAGCCGACTGAGTATAAAAAATTAATCAAACCTATAAAATAAACTAAGGAACGCTTCCACTTACATACAGAAAAGTCCCACTCCGACATCGATGTCGCCAATTTATATAGAATGGTGCGAATACATTAATCCCATAACAACTCATAATCATAATTAACTGCATAATTCAAGCAGTACAGATATCAATCCAATACAATGCAATATGATGATGCAATGATGTAGTGGTATGGTGGAATCAAGACTGTCACACAGCCTATCGTATACATCTGCCGAGCTGTGCTACCAGACAAGACTATAACATCCCTCAAAAATGCTCACAAGTTCCTTAAGAGTGCCTTGGGATTAGGCCGCTCATGTAACACATTATCCTTAATCTTTTTGGAAAATCTGAGTTCGGAATATCAATCAAGGGGTCAAAACCTGTAGGAAAATAGTTTTGGTGGATTTTTAGGACCCGTAGATCAAAAGATAGATATTTCAAGAAACTGCACAAAACAGAAAGGTCCGCGACAAGTCCACGTAGCGGACCTAGCAAGGGTTTTTTGGCCGAGTTAGATTTTTAGTAAGGGCATTTTAGACTTTTTCTAAATTGTTATCTAATGAACCTAGACGTTTTTAGGAACTAATTCAACTCTATAAATTAACCTAAACCCCTAATTCTATTCATTCTTCTACAATTCACCTACTCAAATATTTCTCTCTCTAAAAAAGACTCTTAAAGACTCCATTGAAGACTTCAAGTAAATTCACCCAAGCTCTCTATCAAAACTCTCAAGTTCTTCCAAAATATTTGGTGTTCTCACTTAAGGTATGTGGGTATTGATTCATGGATCCTTTCATCCATGAAGCCCAATCAATTCCCCAAGATTTTCTATCAAATTAAAGTATGATGTTTTATGGGTTTTATGATCTCTACTCCTATTGTATGAATTATGATTCAAAGTATGATCATGAGTCTATTTTGATATAAATTGATGGTTATTGCATTGAATTGAAGAGTTTTTCCATGAATTCTCCTATTTTGATCTCTAGGGTTCATGATAAAAATTATGAGTATTTTCAATTATACTTCCTAATGATATTATCTATATGAGTTATGTATGGGATGATATAAAGTTTATGATCATGCATGTTCTCAAGTCAATTACATGATTTTCAAGTCAATTGATCATGCATTCATGTTGTACCCTAATTTCAAGTACAAGCTATGGTCATGATTTTTCAAAGTATGAATTATGATTATGTATTTCAATAATGATATATTTATGTATGTATGATTTTTAATACGGAAAGACAATATATGTTATGAAAATGAGCTACTCTATGATTTTCAAACCTATGATCATGATTATGATATATGTTAATTATGATTTCTATGCTATATATATATTCTGTGGGATTTGACTTAGAACCGAATGTGGACTTGAGGTGAGGACTCAAAATATGGGGTCCTTATATAAAGTCTCTTGTCTTATAACTACGTTCCACCGTAGGAACAAAAGGATTAAAGACGAATACCCAAATCTCTAAGAGGTGAGTACCCGAAATATCAAGGCTTGGAGGTGAGTACCCGAGTCTAAGAACTAGGGGTGAGTACCCGGTTCACATAACCGCTTAGTGGATCCACTTAGGCATGTAAGAGTCTACCTTGGCAAGTAGTCTCCCCTTTCCTCCGATGTAGGGGTAACATTGGGATTCCATGTTATAGCTCGCATGGTCTTCTTATCGGTTATAGTTTCTATCCCACATATGTATGGTCCTTTTCATGTTCTAAATGACTAATCCTATCTTTTACTTTATATGATACTCTTATGGTTTATTATGCAGTGATACTTTTTAAAGATTACTTATGATTTTTACTTCTCCTATCATGCTATTTAAAATGGTCTTTTGTACAAACATGGTTTTCTATGCATTACATTGCCTACATACTTAGTACATTCTAATGTACTAATTCATACTTTTGCCTACATTTTCTCATAATGTAGGGGTTGAGGTTGAAGATCATATTCGTTCCACGTGGCTAGTTAAGCTTTTATATCTACCGATGTTTGTGGTGAGTCCTCATTTATCGGGGACTATCATCGAGTTGGTTATTATTTCAAAGACTTTATGTTATGTTTCATATTGAGGGTGAGCTAAGGACATGTCTTAGCCCCCGCCCATATTCATGAGTAGAGGCATCTAGTTGGACAAATGTTTTGAGTTTATGTTGACATGTGTCGTTTTTAAATTTTTATTCATGATTTAGACTCTCTTATGATGTTTCCACTTTTGCTTTACCTTATGAATGCTTATGATATGTGCAAAAGGTTTGGTTAGAGCCCTTCGGGGTTTTAATCATCGTATTACAACTAGGCCCTAAGTCAGGTCGTGACAAGGACCCATGGGGGTCTCACAGACCATATACCTCAATCACAATATCTCATCATTCGTGCCACCTCCTCGTGGTCAAGGGATCACAATGTATCCACTACCTTGCCTAAAACTGCCTTGGTCAGGGATTCAAGATACAAAGGTTTAAAGGTGTTTTATATTCTTTCTCAAAAAGAATTTCCATATTTCTCAACTTCCCATATTTCGTGACTTGATGAATAAGGATGAATGCATCAAAACATGTATGGTATGGAAGTAATATTCAACTAACATGTAGTACAAGGTTCAAAGTTCTCAAAACTTAACATACACATGATATTCACCCTCAATAAATAGTAATGGAAAGGAAATACTTCAATTTAAATATTCACCCCTTTCTCAACAATATTTCAATACTCAAGCATGTTCAAAACCCCCAACTCAACCCCTCAGGTGGGCATCACAAGTCAAATAATATTCTCAAGCCTCTCTCATAGGAAAATCATGAATCATATGCTCCCAAGCAAATAAGATAATAAATAAGGCCCCCACACGAGCTATGTAATATAAATAAGCCCCCACACGGGCATTACAATATATGTGCATTCTCAACTCATACTACAACCCCATTCCAAAGTTTATAACATATGAATGACTAATTATCCAATCTCAGTCTCAAAGAAGGATAACCAAACCTACCTTAATTGCCGAAACTGCACTCGGATACCTCCATAGGACAAGCAACTCTCGAATTCAATGCCCAAAATGACAAACTATTAACAATAAAACATACACATCGCAAGGAGTTCAATGAAATTCATATTGATAGGTTTCAGAACCGAAGGTAAAATAGTCCAAAAATTCTAGAGTTTCAAATCATTAAAATATAATTTTCTAACATAGAAAAACACCTCATAACCCACCTTTGAAATCTTGATATAAAGATGTTTTAGAAGATAGTAATTGCATAAAGGATAATCTCACCACGAAGTTCCTTGCAGAAGAACTCACAATTTAGACCCAAGAATTATTAAAAATAAAGCAAAAATGAACAAGAAACAATCCCCCAAAATTCATTAAATTTTCAACTCGAAAATGATAAAGGCAACGGATAGATTAGCAAATTTATCTCAAATGAAGCTCCTAATAAAGATTCAGAGCTCACAAATAGTTTCCTATGGAAAAACTACACAGTTTAGAGCTTTGAATCACTGAATTCAGATCTAAGACGGCCAAGAAATCATCTTCCAAAGTTTACAAAAATCTGAATCCGAAAATGGTCAAGGCAGCATCTAAAACATTAAATATCACCTCCAACGAAACTTCTAATCAAGATTCCAAGATCATCAATGGACTCCCCATGAAATTCTATTGAAGATAGCCTCTTGAATCGCCAAATTTGGACTTAAAAAGCTCAAGAAATGAGGGTTCAAAGTTTAGAAAAAAATCTGAAAAATCTAGTGCAAAAGTGCAATTTTTTCAGATTTTTCTATTATTTGAAATCTCCGAACGGACCCTTGGAATTCGTTCAGAACTCAATAAAAATAAATCAGATATACTATCCCACTAAATTTGATATTTTGAACTCAGTGATGCATTCAAAATTATCATACGAGATCATTTTAATAAAAAGTGGATCTCACATCAAAGTGCCAAAGTCGTTCTTGGCCTAAAATTCCTTAAATTCCCAACTCAAAATCTCAAATATTTGTTATAACTCCAAAACTAATTTCGTCAAATCTCCTAGACCAATTTTTACATTCCGACGCTGCTGGAATTGAAAAAATTCCATTCTGAGACCCGCAACTCTGATTGGTATCGAAAATCACTTTTTCACCTCTTAACTTTATTAAACTCAAGAATTTGCACAATTTACAGACCATTAAGATTTTGACACTTTAAAATACACAAACCGATCAAATAATACTCGAGGGCACTATCGATAGGGGTAAAATGGTAATTTCACAAAACTTTAAAAAATGACCCTCAAGGTCATTACAAAATCCACCACTAAAAATGATGTTCGTCCTCGAACATAAGATAAAAGAAAGTACATGGGGTCTTAAAATATTGAGGTTACCGGGCCTGCGTATTAGACTCTAACTTCTAAGTCACCTCCTCAACAGGCCGATGCCGCCACTGTAACTTGACTGAAGTGATATCCTTGGTCCTGCGTCTACGAAGCTGCCTATCTAGGATAGCTGTCGCTCTTCCTCATAAGTCAAATACGGGTCCAACTCTATTGCATCATAAGAAATCACATGAGACTCATCTGGTATGTACTTGCGAAGCATGGAGACATGAAACACAGGATGGGCAGCCGATAATCTAGGGGGTAAGGCCAACTCAAAAGCCACTCCACCCACTCTCCTCAAAATCTCGAATGGGACAATTAACCTAGGGCTAAGCTTGCCCTTCTTCCCAAACCTCATCACACCCTTCATGGGCGATATTTTAAGCCACACACAATCACCCACCATGAACTCTAAGGGATGAACCCTCTTTTCAGCATAACTCTTCTAACAACTCTGAGCTGTTAATAGTGGACACTGAATCAAGCGCACCCGTTCCATAGAATCTTTGAGTAAGTCAGTATCAAATGCATTGACCGCAATAGAATCAAACCACCCAATGGGTGATCGGCACCTACGACTATACAATGGCTAAAATGGTGCCATCTGAATGATGAAATGATAATTGTTATTATAGGCAAACTCTGCTAAGGACAAGTGTTGATCCCATCGGGCACCAAAATCAATCACACATGCCCTAAGCATATTCTCCAACACATGAATAGTCTTCTCGAACTGACCATCGGTTTGGGAATGAAATGCTGACCTCATCTCTAGTAGTGTACCCAAACCATGCTGCAATGCTCCCCAAAAGTGAGAGGTGAACACTAAACCCCGATCCAACACAATAAAGATAGACACCCCATGCAGCCTAACAATATCACGAAGATAGATCCTAGCTAACTGATCCGCATTGTAGCTAGTCTTCACCGGAAGGAAATGGACTTATTTGGTCAATCGATCCACAATCATCCAAATAGAGTCATACTTACCAAATGCCATGGGTAATCCCGACACAAAGTCCATAGTGATACGATCCTATTTCCACTCGGAAATGGGCATTCTTTGCATAGGACCACCTAGTTTCTAATGCTCATACTTCACTTGTTGGTAATTTAGACACTTTGCCACAAAATCAACAATGTCTCTCTTGATGCCACACTACCAATAGTGTTGTTTCAACTCGTGAAACATCTTTGCCACTCCCGGGTGAATCGAATACTTAGAACAATAAGCCTCCTTCAATATCATACGTACCCATTCACAAACCTTGGGCACATAAATGCAACCATTAATCCTCAAAACTCCTTCCATATTAAGAGAGGTTGATTTTGCTTCACCACTCAACACTTTGTCTTGAATGACCCTTAACTTGTCATCTTCAAACTGGTGTGTACAAAACTGGTCCATCAAAGTAGACCTAGCCTCCACAAAGACCAAAATATCATGATGTGTAGAAATATTAAGTCGTACTAACTGTCTAGCCAATGACCGAACCTCCAATGCCAAAGGCCTCTCATCAGCCTTAAGGAAGGCCAAACTACCCATACTAGATGCTTTGTGACTCAGGGCATCGGTTACCACATTAGCTTTGCTCGGATGCTAAAGAATGGTGATGTCATAGTCTTTTAATAACTCTAGCCATCTATGTTGCCGCATGTTCAGATTCGACTGAGAAAAGGTATACTTAAGCCTATGGTGGTCAGTATAGACCTCATAATGCACTCTATAGAGATAGTGCCTCCACAACTTCAGAATAAACACCACCACCGCCAACTCTAAGTCATGGGTAGGATAGTTCTTCTCATGTACCTTTAAATGTCGAGACGCATAATCTATATCTCTATATTTTGCATTAATACACCACCTAAGCTGACTCTCGAAGCATCACAAAACACAATAAAGGCCACACCCTTCTCGGGTAAGGCTAAAATAGGTGCTGAAGTTAATAACTCCTTAAGCTTTTGAAAGCTTGACTCACACTCATCAGTCTACTAAAATGCCGTGGTCTTTTGAGTTAGCCTAGTCAATGGGGTTGCAATAGAAGAGAATCCCTGAACAAACCGATGATAATAGCCTGCCAAACCAATAAAACTTCAAATTTTGGTAACTGAAGTAGGCCTAACCCAATCACGAACCACTGCAACTTTGGCCGGATCAACCATAATACCATTCTTTGTCACTATATAACCCAAGAATGTCATGGACTCAAGCCAAAACTCACATTTGGAGAATTTTGCATACAACTTCTCCTTTCTCAATCTCTAAAGGACTGTTCTCATGTGCCTAACATGATCCACCTCATTCTTGGAATAAACCAAGATGTCATTAATAAACACGATAAAAAATGAGTCTAAATAAGGTCGAAATATCGGTTCATCAACTCCATAAAAGAAGTTGGGGCATTATTCAATCAAAGGACATAACCATAAACTCATAATGCCCATAACGAGTCCTGAATGCAGTCTTTGGGATATCATATTCTCCAACTCTCAATTGATGGTAACCCTACCTCAAATTTATCATTGAGAACACCGATGCACCCTGAAGCTGGGAAAATAAATCAATGCGAGGGAGAGGATACTTGTTCTTGATGGTGACTTTGTTTAACTGTCGATAGTCAATACACATCCTCATAGTACCATCTTTCTTCTTCACAAATAAAATTGGTGCACCCCACAGTGATACACTAGGTCTAATAAACCCCTTCTTTAATAAATCTTCCAATTGTTCTTTCAACTCCTTCAATTTTGCCAGAGCAATCCGATAAGGAGAAATAGAGATGAGTTTAGTGTTAGGCTCCAAAGAAATCACAAAATCGATATCACGATCAGGAGGAACTCCCGGCAAGTCTATAGGAAATACATCTATAAACTCTCTCACCACCCTCGTAGTCTCTATAGAAGATGACTCCTTAGTAAGATCACGTACATGGGAAAAATAAGATACACAGCCCTTATTCATCAAGCGATGAGCACGAAAATAAGATATCATCCTCTTAGGATACGAACTCGGATTATCCTTCCACACAAAGCTAGGAAAACCAGGATAAGCTAAGGCCACGGTCTTTGCATAATAATTTAATATAGCATGATAAGTAGATAACCAGTCCATACCCAGTATCACATCAAAATCAATAATGTCTAATAAAATTAAGTCTGGATGGGTCTCTCTACCCAAAAATATCACCAAACATCCCCTGTATACCCGATCTACCACTAAAGATTCACCTACTGGGTAGAAATAGTAATAGTCACAGCAAGGGACTCACTCACATAATCAATACCCACATTGAAATAAGTCGGCACATAAAAATAGATAGACCCTGGGTCAAATAATACTGATGTAGAATGATGGCAAACTAGAACAATACATGTAATAACTACATCAGAGGCCTCTGCCTCATATCTACTCGGTATAGCATGGCATAATTGATGGTCACTCTTATCCTGTGAACCACCATAAGCACTACCTCATTCTCTACCCTTAGCACCACGGGTGCCACCTCAAGTATTCTGAGAAAAACCTCAAACAGCTAGAGCATCTATAGAACAAATAATTAGTGCCCCAGGTCGTCTAGTAGAAGGAGCACGTTTGGGGCAATCTTGGGACTTATGCCCAAACTCATCACACACATAAAAAACTCGAGGACCTGAACCCTATAGAGGATAACCAAGAGTGTCGACACGACCTCCAAAGCCCAAAAAACCCTGAATAGCTACCTAGACTGGTCTTCCCTAATAACTATAGGTCCCTTAACTCGAATATTCTCTGTCCTTGGAGGAATGACCGCTGAACTAACCCTGGCGTTAGCTACAACACTGCACGGGTCAATATGCACAGTGCCTAGTATCCATCATTTATGGCTAGGACCCTGTTGACAGAACCTCATAGCCCCACCCTGTCTAGCACGTCGAATATTCTCTATCATCCTGGCATGATCAATAATACTCTGAAATGTACCCTCAGACAGTACAAGAGAGGTTGTAGCCTCCTGGAGATAACCGACAAATCCCTTCACCAGCTTGGTAATTTGCTCGAACTCAGTAGGAATACTGAACATAGCATAATGAGATAACTCATGGAAGTGAGCCTCATAGTCAGATACGGATAAGGAGCCCTGCTCTAGTCTGTCAAACAAATCCCTGCGCAGATCACGCAGGCTATAAGGCACAATATCTTAAGGAACACCTCAATAAACTGCTCCTAACTCATCATAGAAGAATTAATAGGTCTACGAGCAAGAACCAACCTCCACCACTCCTTAGCTACTCTCGCAAGCTGATATGAAGTGTAAGCTACTCTATATACCTATAAAATGCCTAGGTTGAACATCTTGTCTTGGCACACAGTCAAAAGGTCATAGGATTTCTCTTCGGCTGTACCATCAAACTTTGGAGGCACTAATCGAAAAAACCTCTCAAAGCTCTTCTGCTCAGCTACCGACATGGCAGCACTAACAGAAACTAGCAGAGCTATAAATCTTGGAGGTGCAACAAAAGGCACTAAAGAAGAACCAGGAGTCTTAAATCCTAAACTGGATCCCTGAACTAGCGGTGTAGTACCAACTATGATAGGAGAACCTAAAGTACCTGGAAGAATACCATGGGTAGGAGCACCATCCAATCTAGCTAATAATCAAACCAGTAGATCCTGAAGTATCGAAATACTATCGGGAACCAAAAGAGGATGGGATGGACTCTATTCCTCAGTCTTCTGCTCCAAGTCATCCTCATGCTCATATATTGGCTCAGGTGATGGCTCTCTATCTTGTCCACGAGCAGTGCCACTCCCCTTGCTCGGCCTCATCCCTTGACTCCACCACATCCTCTAACTCGCCTGCGTACTGGGGCTCGGGCAGCAGGTGCAACCTCACCCTTAGTAATTGTGGCTCTAGTACTCATTATCTACGAAGAAAAAATAGATCAGAGATATATAATACTTAATATGAACAAATTGCATGAAGGGAGTATAAATAAGGAAATCCTACTATTAAGTATCTTGTAGCCTCTCGAAGATAAGTATGGACGTCTACATACCGATCTGTAAGACTCTACTAGACACCCTGCTCTTTAACTTATGAGACCAGTGAACCTAGGACTCTAATACCAATTTTTCACGACCCAAAAACTGAGGTCATGATGGCACACATCCCAAATCTAATCCCAATGTGTAATCCCAAAAAAATAAAATAAATAAAACCATATAAGACTTTCAAGGGAAATTAGGCCACAATTAAACACAATAAAAGGAAAACAATCAAATTATTCCAAAACCTGATGTCATAAGTATAAAGAACATCTAATACAAGGTTCGATTCTGAAGATACAACATAAGTCTTTGAATGATATAGAAGACTGAGAATTAAAGATAGGCTAGTGACGATCTGAATCTTGGAACCTCACCACTAATCAGAGAATACACAGTCTACTAGAATATCAGCTGCTATGTGAGGTACCCTGACTAGTATCTGCATCAAAAAGAGATACAAAAATAAGGGTGAGTACAATCCACCTACACTCAGTAGGTTTTAACCGACTGAGTATAAGAAATTAATCAAACCTATGAAATAAACTAAGGAAAGCTTCTACCTGCATACAGAAAAGCCCCACTCTGGTATCGGTGCCGCCAATTTATATGGAATGGCATAAATAAATTAATCCCATAACAACAACTCATAATCATAATTAATCAGATAATTCAAGCAGTACAGCTATCAATGCAATGAAATGCAATATGATGATGCAATGATGTGGTGGTACGGTGGAATCAAGACTATCGCACAGCCTATCGTATACACCTGCTGAGCTGTGCTACCAAGCAGGACCCATGGGGGTCTCGCAGACTATATACCTCAATCATAATATCTCATCATCTTTCACCTCCTCGTGGTCAAGGGATCAAAATGTATCCACTATCTTTTCGTAAAGCTGTCTTGGTCAGGGACTCAAGATATAAAGATTTAAAGGTGTTTCATATTCTTTCTCAAAAAGAATTTCCATATTTCTCAACTTCCCATATTTCATGACTTGATGAATGAGGATGAATGCATCAAAATATATATGACATGGAAGTAATATTCAAATCACATGTACTACAAGGTTCAAAGTTCTCAAAACTTAACCTATACATAACTTAGTCATTCTATCAACAATTACCCAAATCGAATCATGAAACTTTCGGATATGAGGCAAACCTACTACAAAATCCATATTCACATCTTCCCACTTCCAAGTAAGGATTTCAATGTCTTGGTCTAGGCCACCCGGCCTTTGATACCCACATTCACTTATTGGCAATTTGGACATTCAGAAATGAACTTTGCTATGTCCTTCTTCATGCTACCCCACCAATAGAACTATTTTAAGTCTCGGTACATTTTTGTCGAACCGGGATAAATGAAGTATGTAGAATTATGAGCCTCCATCAAGATCAAACTTCTTAGGCCATCAACATCTGGAACACATAGATGACCTTGGTAGGATAGCACCCCATATCCCCCTTGGGAAAATACCTCTATCTTCTTTTCCTTCACCAACCTCTTTAACTCGATAAACGTTGGATCAAGATCTTGCTTTAATTTAACTTCCACCACTAAGGAGGATTCAGACCTATTTTGAACAACCATATCACCATCATCAGTACCACATAACTTCCCCCCTAATCTAGCCAACCGGTGAACATCTTTCACCAACTTTCTCTTCCCTTCATCCATATAGGCCACATTTCCCATAGACACTCTACTAAGTGCATCGAGAACCATATTGGCTTTACCCGAATGATAGTGCACACTCATGTCATAGTCCTTAAGGAGTTCTAGACACCTCCTTTTCCTTAGATTAAGGTCCTTTTAGGTGAACACATATTGATGACTTTTATGATCGGTATACATATCCACATGCACCCCATAGAGGTAATACCTCCAAATCTTCAGAGCAAAAACAATAGCCGCCAATTTAAGGTCATGGGTAAGGTAGTTACGCTCATGCTCATTTAATTGTCTAGAAGCATAGGCTATGACCTTGCCATTTTACATTAAGACACAAAACCTAAACCAATTTTTGAAGCATCACAATAAACTACAAACCCTTCTAATCCTTCTGGTAGAGTCAAAATAGGAGCAGAGGTAAGTCAATCTTTCAAGGTAAGTCAATCTTTCAAGGTATGGAAACTTTTCTCACACTCATCTGTCCATATGAATTTGGCTTTCTTTTGGGTCAATTTCGTCATAGGAGATGAGATGGAAGAAAACCTTTCGACGAACCTTCTATAGTCTAGACACAAGAAGCTCCTAATATCTGAAGGAGACAACGGTCTAGGCCAATTTTTAATGCCTCTATTTTTATAGTATCAAACTTGATCCCATCACTGGACACTACATGACCAAGAAATGCCACCTCCTTCAACCAAAATTCACACTTACTAAATTTTGTAAGCAATTGCCTATCCCTTAATGTTTGAAGCCAACTCTTAAGTGATTTTTATGTTATTCCTCACCCCGAGAGTAAATAAAAATATTATCAATAAAGACCACCACAAAAGTATCAAGGTAAGGTTTGAACACCCTATTCATCAAGTCCATGAATGCCGCCGGCGCATTCGTCAACCCAAAACTCATCACCATAAGCTCAAAGTGACCATACCTTATTTAGAAAGCCGTTTTGGAAATGTCACACTCCCTCACCCATAGTTGGTAATAGTCGGATTAAAGGTCGATCTTGGAGTAGTGACTTCCCCCTTGCAATTAATCAAACAAATCATCTATTCTAGGGAGTGGGTACTTGTTTTTAATGGTCATCTTATTTATTTGTCGGTAGTCTATGCACATTCAAAGTGATCCATCCTTCTTTCACACAAATAACATGGGAGCATCCCATGGCGAAATACTTGGTCTTATGAACCCCTTTTCTAACAAGTCCTTTAATTTTTTCTTCTACTCTTTCAATTCTGCCAAGGTCATTTGGTAAGGAGGAATAGAGATAGGTTAGGTATCGGGGAGGAAATAGATACCAAAATCAATTTTTCTTTTGGGAGGGACACTGGGAAGGTCATCAGAAAGACATCGGGGAACTCATTGACTAGGGGAACCAACTCATGAGGAGAAATTTTGGAGTCGACATCCCTCACCCTCACAATATGGTAAATACAACCCTTAGAAATCATTTTTAGGCCTTAAGATAAGAAATGAACTTACCCTTCACCATCGAATCACGGCCCTCCCATTCAATAATAGACTTATTTGGAAATTGGAACTGGACTCAACGAGTCCTACAATCTATGGAAGCATAAGATGCATGTAACCAATCCATCCCAAGAATGATATCGAAATCTACCATGTCAAGCTCAATGAGATCACAAGGAATAACTTTATGCAAGATAGACACGAGACAACCCCTATAGACCTTTCTAGCAATAACCGACTCACCAACAAGGGTAGACACCAAATAGGGCTTTAATAACATTTTGGGTAACACATCGAACCTATTAGAAAGTAATGGAGTAACAAATGATAAATTTGCACCCGAATCTAATAGTTCATACACATCAAAATCAAAGACCTTTAACATACCAATAATGACATTGGGTGCGTCCTCAACATCTCTTCTCCTATGCAAGGCGTAAAAGTGGTTGGTGCGTTGGACACCTCCTTGGATTGTTGACCATGAGCAATTTGTTCTTGAGGCCTACCACAGCCATATCTACAATCCCTAGCATGGTGTCCCAGCTTGCCACACTTAAAGCATGCATTAGAGCTGGCTAAGTATTCCCTTTTGTGAGTCCTTCCACACTTCTTGCAAATGGGGAAAGTTTGAGCACTAATAGTCTCTCTTGGAACCATTAGGTTATCACCTTTTTCCTTGTTGAACCTTGGATGAGGATTATTGGTGGAACTTTATCCCACAAACCGTTGGCCTTTTCTATTGTTACCATAACCGGACCTTTAAGGGTTAAACCCTCCACCATCTACTCTAGCCTTTTTGAAACCCCTTGATCTCTCTCTCAGCTTCTCTTCTTCAATTTGTTCTACATAAGTTATTAACCAAGAAATGTCTATCTCCTTGACCAACATGGCCATTTTGAACTCCTTGGACACCAATCTTGAGACACCGGAAATAAACTTGCTCATCCTAGCTCTTGGGTCAGAGACCATAAAGGGAGCATACTTTGACAACTTAGTAAATTTGAGAGCATACTCCCTCACGCTCATACTTCCTTGATGGAGGTTGATGAACTCTTGCATTTTGTCCTCCCTTAGCTCCAATGGAAAGAAGCGGTATATGAAGACACCTTTGAACTCTTCCCATCCTATCGGCCCCATTTCTTCATCCTTCTTAACAACCCATTATTCGTACCATACTCGAGCCATACCTTTAAGTTAATAGGCCACTAGCTCGACCTTCTCTTTCGGTGGCACACCCATGATAGCCACAATCTAGTATACCTCATCAATGAACTCCATAGTGTCCTCATCTAGTTTAGAACCATCAAACTCAAGCGGATTCATCCTTTGGAAATCCTGAATCCTAGAGGTTAGATTTTGTATTTAGGGAGGAGGAAAACCTTGATGCCCTTTATTGGATACCATTTGAGCCAACAACGTAATGATATTGCGAAACTCGGCATAGGTTACCCCTTCCTCATGATATAGGGAATTGGGAACTAGAGGAGCTTGGTCCTAATCGTCAACCCTTGGTCTTGGAGGTGCTCTTCCACGAGTCATTATCTAGAGAAAAAAAATGGGTCGTTAGTTAAAGGAAAGCTTAGGACACTCTAAGGCACAACATGAATTTGAAAGAATTGAAAACTTTTCTAAATGTCCCATAGTCTTCTATTCATAGTTATGGAGCGCTTCACAACTATGAACAAGATTCTATTTGATGCGATATGTTGGATTTTGTGGACCATTCAAAACCTTAGGCTCTGATAAAAAGTTTTTCATGAACCAAGCCTAGTCCTAGATATGACATGGAGAATAACAAACTTGAAAGTACCTCAAACAAGCCTCTTAGCGTTCTTTTAGCCTTTTATAGGTAATGACAATAAATTAACAAGAAGAAATCATAATAGTAAATCTTTAACTTACATATGTCCAACACTACCTCTAATTTTTAGATTTAATGGGGCTAAGAAAAGTCTTTTGATCACCTTCAATCATAATAGAATGAAATGCCATAGTAAGTGTTTAAAGATCTCAACATATCATAAGCTAGAAAGATAAAGGAGTATTGTTCCCAGAACATGGAAACTCACCAAAGGTAGTTTACAAATGAAATCTCAACTAGCCATATGGAGGAGAACGAGGAGGAGCACTGGTCCCTATATGGTGATATCATGTAGGCAAAAGAGTATGTGTTAGTACTTTGAATGTACTAAGTATGTATGCATGCATGAACATTGAGGAAACATTAAAACATTTATGTAATATAAAAAATAATGCAATGCATGCATAATCATTCATATAGATATCCTTTAAAATATTTATTTTATGGGAAAATGACCATAACCGATATTTAAGACCATGCGAGCTATTATATGGAATCCAATATACCCCCCTACGTTGGCCGGGGCTTTCATTTCTTTAACTTTAAATTTAAGGGCTTTCATGGATCCATTAGCCTAAGCCTACAAGGGCTCCTATGTTGGCACATAGTTAATGAGACAAGGGGTTGTTACTAGGATTCCCTTACTGAATTCCACCTCAATGACCTATTCGATGTTAAGTCAATCCCACAGAATAGTTTAATACTTCAAAATAGTCATAGCATATAGCTTGAGAATTCAAAATCATTATATTTGGTAGAATAGCTCATTAAAATATTTGGTGATTCAAATATGCAAGAATTATCCTTATAGCATAAATAATCCATCATTTTTTATTTTATAAGACTCTCTTTTTATCATAGACATTGCTTTCATAAACATTCATTTGGATTAAAAGCTTTTAAGTCAAACTTCATTGAAAATATAGTAAAACTAGGTGGGTTCAAATCACTTTAACTTGAAAACATGTATGTAAATAAATATGCATAAATACTTTGAAATCCATTAATTAAAAATCATGCTTTAAACAACCCACCATGAATTTCAAGAACCTTTAAGGAGATAAATAAAGAAATTACTTGCAAAACATCAATTCATACATATGAAATCATGTTGCATCAAAATAGACTAATAATCATTAGTGTAACCATGATTCATGCTATTAAGTAAAAATATGAATTACCCATAAGAAAATATTACTTGAAATCAAGAGAATTAATTGAAAGAGTTTTTGGACTATATGGGTGGAAAAATCCATGCATAAACACCCACATAACTTAGAGTAAAACTTAAAGAAAATAAACATAATTTATCATATAATTAAAATACTTTAGGCATGAGAATGGAAGAAATACTCTCATTGAAGCCTTACATACCTGAAATCCGAAGCATTACTGAGAATCGAAGGACTTAATAAACACTCTTGAATCCTAGAATTTTCTCCCTGCCGGAATGTTTTGCGTACTACCTGGAGTATATGAATCACCGAAATAGTATTTATACACTACTAAGAACTAAAACCATATTTTAAGAATGAGTAAAAGAGTGTATAGAGAGAAGAGTTGCTTGAGAAAGCTTGATGAACAAAATAATGAAATAAGGTGGGTATTTATAGGTATGAAGGAGGGACCTAATAATAATTAAAATAATTATAAAGAAAAATCTAAACATTTAATGAAAGATTGTGATGTCATCGGTGATGTAAAATGGAGGACTATTGATGTCATGGGTGGTGTCAAATGGATCTATATCTTTCCATTGTTGGTGAGATGAACCTTCTTTTAATGGAATACCACTTTTTCGGAGCTGCGTTTGAAAAAGAAAACTTCCCCATTAGAATTTAGTGTCTCATATGAATTTTTTCTCTAGAAGTCTGCTTTCACTCTGTTTAAGAATCAACCAATTTGGAGCATCCTATAGTGAGAAAAAAATTTTCTTCTACAAATACTCCATTTCATCACAGCACCATGTCTTGGAATAATTAATTTATTTGTCATACTTAACCTCTGAAACTTAAAATATGGTCTCATAAAATTTGTAGGTAATGATGTTTGAGTTATTCAAAAATTTGAATCACCTAATTTAGACCATCCTATTAAAAGTTATGCCCAAAATACAGAAGTGATATCATATTCATTGAGAATTATAACATCATATACAACGTTTTTAGAGATTGTTACACTAACAATGAAGATACAGAAAAATTTAGTAAATAAGTTAAAGAATTATTAAAACTAGAGGTAATAAGAAGATCTACCTCTAGACATAGATCTACAGCATTTATGATACGGAACCATAGTGAACAAGTAATAGAAAAGGCTAGAATGGTAATAAATTATAATAGACTAAATGACAATATTAAAACAGATGTATATAAATTACCAGATAAAAGTGAATTGATAAATATGATACAAGGTAAAAAGATATTTAGTAAATTTGACTATAAATCAGGTTATTGGTAGGTGAAATTGCACCCGAAAAGCATAGAATGAACAAAATTCACTTGTCCTGAGGGACATTTTGAATGGCTAGCTATGCCTTTTAGCTTAAAAACTGCTCCACCTATATTTTAGAGAAAAATGGATGATATGTTCGGGGACTATAAAAAAATTATATTAGTTTATGTAGATGATATTTTTGTATTTAGTAAAGATATCCAAGAGCACTTAGGACATCTACAAACGGTTTTTAGACTCTTTGTAAAATATGGATTAATAATTAGTAAAAAGAAAATGGAGTTATGTAAGACACATATAAAGTTCTTATGAGTAACTTTAGGAGACGGAAAAATAAAATTACAACTGCACATAACTAGCAAGGTATTAGATATGCCAGATAAATTAGATGATACAAAGGATCTACACAATTATTTAAGCCTTGTAAATTATGCTAGAAATTTTATCCAAGACTTATGAAAGATAGCCGGACCCTTGTATGCAAAAACAGGAAGAAAAACATTTTAATATAGAAGATATTAAATTATTATACCAAATTAAAGAAAAAGTTAAAAATATACCAGATTTAAAAATACCCTTTGAATCAGATTACCTAATCGTCCAAACAGATGGAAGTAAGTTAGGATGGGGAACCATTCTAAAAGCCAGACCTAATGAATATAGTAATAAAAATAAAAAAAGAATATGTGCATACCAAAGTGTTCAATATAAAGAAAAAGGGAAATATGGGTATTATAGAAGACGAAGTATTAGAAATAATATATGGTTTAAATAGCTTTAAACTATATATCTTCAATAAAGATGAGTATTAGTAAGAACAGATTGTGAAGCCATAGCTAAATTTCATTAGACAATAAATAATAAAGCTAGTAGTAAGAGAAGATGGCTTAACTTTATGGATATAATATCAATATATAATAATATTCTTTTTGAATACATTAAAGGAAAAAATAATAATTTAGCTGATAAATTAAGTAGATTACAACTTAAAACTAACTAATATGATGTTATTTCACCATGAGACCAACTGGCAACTCGCCAGTTGACAAAGGTAAGGATATAGCCCCACCAGACTCATACGCTCAGACTCTATTATGTAAGATAAATTTTAAACCTCAAGGTTTAGTTGAGATGATGAAAAGAATTTACTTTGATAAGTTCAATTTAATTTCTTATCCTCAGTGTAACCTATCATTTA
Source organism: Solanum dulcamara (assembly GCF_947179165.1). Classification (NCBI taxonomy): domain Eukaryota; kingdom Viridiplantae; phylum Streptophyta; class Magnoliopsida; order Solanales; family Solanaceae; genus Solanum; species Solanum dulcamara. The sequence continues at coordinate 52,111,786 of NC_077237.1, read as the reverse complement.
GAATAATGTTAGATTCTACCTTAGATAAATCCAGAAGTGTTTAGTAGGCAATCTATGGATAGCCTATAACAAAAAAGACCCTAAACATTTTTATGCAACTACTAATACTTTATGTTAATACTTTTTAGATAAAAGTAGGGAGAATAAATTTAAATATTATGTTGTTATACATGGTAAGACAAATGGTATTTTCTAGACTTGGATAAAAGTAGTAGACTCAATAAATTGAATTAAAAATCTACTTTTTAAAGGTATTAATAATTTTATTGAAGCTTTAGACTACGACAGAGGAATGCTTGGACCAAACTACTTATTTATCCAGCCCTAAGACAAATCCCAAACCAAACTCTTCAATACAATATCCAGAAAGACTTAGACAAAATAATTTTTTGTGACCATTGTTCTACCAAGACTGAAGCCTTCAAAAGACTCAATGCAAAAAATGAATCTCTTATTCAAGAGAATATGAGACTAATGAAGCAACTCGAGACATTTCAAAGTAACTTTGCTCCTAAGACTGATACAAGCACTCAGATCCCTGAAATGAGTTCTCCATATCACTTAAAAATGAATGAGAAGGGTGTGTATTCCCCTTTAAATGCTAAGAAATCTACTGTATCAGATCAATATACAGCTAGTCCAGTTCAAACGGTAGCCGGTAAAGACTCATCAAACCCATTAATGGCTTTCACTTTGCCAAAAAGTGAAGACGAGGGGTGTTCTTCCTCACGAACAAGATTCCCTAAATCTTTTCAAAAAGACAACTCTAGAAAAGGCATAATTTCTAAAAAGAAAAAAATTATAAAATAGAAGCCTTATTTAAATAGACTCTGGAGCAATTTTTCAAAAACCAAGGACAATGTAAACACGTTATTAGCAAGGACAGTCCAAGTCCAATCAATGATATATTAGTTCCAAATTCATATTTAGAATGATAAGTTAACATTCCAATTAGAACTCCAAATTCAGACGAATGCGAATATGGAGACAATAATTACTAAGATGCTCAAGACCCATATGAGGATAATGAATAAGGAATGAGTTTTGATTCTATCGCCTTACACAATTTATACTAGAAGATAATACCGAAGGAGAAGAAGACGAAGATGATAAGGTGATAAGATCACCTAAAGAAGATAAGACATCTGTGGCTATGCTATTATGTAAAAAAAGTAATGTATATTGTTTGAACGAATATAGTTTTGTCATGTGGGTATGCCCACTACTTTCTTGTAGAGAGTGCTATCAAATTTATCACTACCATCCAAAAGAGGGAAAAACTGTTGAAACACGCGTCTGTCGTTCAAAAAGATATATTAATAATGCATGTGATGATGGAGACCACAGTGCACCCGACTTTCATTATTAAGAATCTTATCTTAAGTGTGTCGGCCATCAATAGTTAGGCCACATAGCTTGCTTTAAAACCTTTCATTTTCCATCTGTTACACCTTTATAAGAGATAGTCGTGTGAATTAGAAAGACAAGAGAGAAGAATAGAGAGAACCAATAAGAAAAAACCAACGACCAAACCTTCAAACTTCAATTCCCTTTCTTCCATGGTTATTACTCCTCTCCTATACCCTATTTCCTTTGCTGTGTAATAAAGGTTGTATAATAATAAGTGTGTTGTTTATAATCTTCAAGTTTTTGCAGAGTTCTTCGGGGGTTTTCAAAAGTGAAACCTCTCTCAGTTAAATCATGTAAGTTTTATGATGTTTATACCCAAGTTTTTCCCTCAAAATATATTATTACTTTAATTTACTGTTTTAATATGTAAACTGCTGTACAGTTTAATTACTTTACCCTTAGTATATAGTTAACCTCTTAATTTCTTAATAACAACCATAGATTAACCTGTAAAGTTTTAGGATTCTTGGCCTTGAAAGTCCGCTTAATAAATAAAGGACGAATTTGTTGCTAGATATATGTCAGGGGTGTGGTTAACGAAGAAGTTTTTAAGAATATAGGTGAAGAGGAAGAGATGAAAAGGGTAAGAAAAAAAAAGAAGGTAAAAATAGGGAAATTCTGGATATACATCACAAGACAAACATGATAGGACTAAACGAGAGAGGAGTACTGAGTAAGATTTACAACTTATTTGAATAAAAATCATCTTTATTTATCTAAACCAACTTTTATATCTAAATTATTTTAATTTGGTATCAGAGTAAGTTTCTCAGATAAAAAACTTGGAAATAACTTTATCTCTAGAATATTAGCTAGAAGACCCTCCATTGAAGAAGAAAATCATGAATTAAATGAAATAATATATATATATATATATATATATATATATATATATATAGAATATGTTGATATCATAATTAACAAAATAGTTGTGTATTGATATATTAATTTAATGTACTCAAATAAATAAGAGAATAACATTTTATAGTTAATTTTAAAAAATATTGAAAAATAAATAATAAATATTAGTTAATTTTAATTTAAAATTTGATTACTTTTTATAAGATTTAAGAATGGGATAAATGATTTAATTGAATACCCAAAATAAGTTGCTTGTAGAGACACATAACAAACTTTTATTGTACTGTTAAAAAGCTTTTTGTTAAAAAAAAAGAGAATCTAAGTGACATGGCATGTCATTAGGAGAGAAGAGTATATTTTGAGAAACATATGAATAACTGAATGATATTGTGGTTCTAAAAAAATAAAAATGATATTATCAAGTAAATTTTCAAACGTAGGTGACTATCTAAGCAATTTACTCTCTTGTTAATGCGAGAAGTTCCCTATGTTAGGCAGGTGACATGGACGTTCGGGAAATTTTTGTTAAGCTCAAGTTCCAAGTTTAGAATCAGTGTGTTTGAAAAGTGGTAAAGGTGTATAACACCTAAAACTCTTGTTTAAAATGTTGTATGAATTTTTAAGAGGAGATATAGTTTGCAGCAACGACAACATATTCAGAATAGTGTTATAAGAGGGGTTTGTGGAGGGTGAGGTGTATACAAATCATACTCTTACTTTTGTGAGATAGGAAGGATTGCTTTTGATAGACTCTCGATTTTTTAGAACATGGTTTGAAAGAAATGCAAGAGTAAAAAGTTATGATGAAACTGTTAAAGAAAACAAGTTCTGACAGTAAAATATCAGAGATAACCAAATTAAAAGTAACAATAACAGTAATAAAATTGAAGAACAAGATAGTGTTAGTATAATAATAGTAATACTATTAAAGGAACAAATATGTACTCTACAGTAGAACCCTTCTCTACCATTAAGAAGAGAGAAGACACTCGAGTATCTACTAACCGTTTACCCTAATTCTCAACCTCTAAGCTTTCCTATCTAAGTTTATGACCTTAGTGAGATGAAGATGTGTCATGTCCTATCTAATCAGCTTTCCCCAATTCTTTTTCGGTCTACCTCTATCTCTCTTCAAATCTATCACCATCAACCTCTGTCACCACCTTATTGGGCATGAATGCTCCTTCTCTTTCCATGATCGAACAATCATTCCCTCACTTACCACATCTTGTACATAGGCTAATCCTATCGTGCCCTTTATATCTTCATTTCTGTTCTTGTCTCTTCTAGTATGCGCACACATCCATTTAAGCATCTCCATTCCAGCTACCTTTATCTTTATGTGAGTTCGTGACAGACCAACACTCCACCCCGTACAACATAGTCGTTCTAACAACCATTCTATAAAACCTACCTTTAAGTCACAATGGCCCATTCTTATCGCATAGGATAATGGATGTAAGCATTCATATCATCCACCCCACTCTAATACAATATGCGACATCCTCGCCGATCTCCTCATTTTCTTTGATTATAGACCCAAGATATTTTAAGCTTCCTTTCTTGGGGATGACTTGTATCTCAATCGCCACTTCCCATCTGTCTTGTGTGATGTGACATTAAACTAGCACTCCATGTACTCTATTTTAGTCCGCTTTAACCTAAAATATTTAGAATCTAGGGTCTAAGGTCATAGCTTGGTCACTCTATTACTTTGTCGTATGCCTTTTCCAGGTCGATCAACACCATATGTAAGCCTCTTTTCCTTTTCCTACACTACTCTAATACTCCTTAAAAGATGAATGTTTTCCATTGTCGATCGCTCCAAACATGCAATCAAATTGGTTCTTGAGAGAGTTAGTTTTGCAACAAGTTGGAAATGTTTAAGGGAAGAAACCACTTTATGCAACATGTCGTAACTTCAAATGGTCTTATCTCCCAATGTATCAGGAATTGAGATATGTTCTATTTATCAATTATATACCTTGAAGTGTAGTTTTAAATTCTTCAAATTGTGTCATTTTGACATTCATTCAAAATGTTATGAGAATCTTCCTGAAGATCATCATGTCAAAAAATCTATGTATAATAGTAGACAAAAATGTATGCCCAAACTAAAAAAGTGGGATATGCGTTCTACCATGTCATGGACATGGAATCATGCATGACTATGTCACGCCCCGAGAGGGTACCCTAGGCGTGACCGACACTCAAAAACTATTTCTGGCTTACGAGAGAACCACTTGGTCTCATTTCTTATTTATTCATCAGCGGAAGACTTAAGAATACTAATGTGGGCTTGTCATAATCAAAGGAAAAATAGATAATTCTTCGAAGAAGTAGTTTCTAAGGAGAACTACTCCAATTACATCATTAAACTCTGTCTATGAAGCCTCTAATACTCTTAGATGGTGCCAATGACATGTCCATGGCTACCTTAAAAGAAATATAATACTCAACAATAATTAAAGAATAAAGAGTTCCTCCGAATACAAGAAGGACTCACCAAATAGCTGAAAAATAATGATCTTCAACGAAACGCCTGTTGAGGATCTCTAACACCTGTATCTGCATCATAAAACGATGCAGGTCGAATGACGTTAGTACGTGGAATGTACGAGTATGTAAAATGGTAGGAAGGTAAGGACAGATATCAATAAACTCCTCTCAAGAAAACTCAGCTCAAAATTCAACATCATCTCAACATCAATATGTAATACAAGTTTAAAATATAATAATAAAAATAATAGTAATAAGCAATGCTTACTCAGTTGGGAGTTTCTCTAACCGACAACCATCACTTATGAGCTAGCGATGATACAACGAAGCGATGTCGTTGCCACATCCATCCAATACCTTGCCAGGGTAAAGGACATCACCATCTTGGATCCACTCATCAAAGTCCTCTTTTTGGGACTTAAGAGGCATAGCCTCCATCCTACGCTGACTACGTAGTTATGGGGTTTGAGTCAATTAAACTCTTACCCAACTCGGTGCTCAATACTACTCCCAAAATATGTGCTCATATTAATCTTATCATCTAGTCTCATTGGACTTTAATTTAAATCATCAAACTCATCTCATTACCTCTTCATCAATCATTATACTTCAAAAACATCATTTATATCTCATCAAAACATCTTGCTCAAAACATCATTTACTCAAATTCATTTAAACTCAACTCTTTTGCTCTTTAAAAACTCAATAAAAATACATATATAGTATTAATTTATATCACTCTTTTTATCAATGAAAATATTAAAAAGCCAACATCTTTACTCAAAACATGTGTAAAAATATTCATGAACATCAAATCAATTAGGATTAATGGGAAAGTAGCCATGAACAATAATTCCAATAATATGAGATAATAATAATAATATTAATACATAAATATATCTAACCCAATAGAAGAAGAATTAATTCATTTAGAATTCAAGATTTGGATAAAACTCAACTATAACTCAATTATAATGAATTTAAATATTGAGCGCATGGACGAACTCAATCCAATGTTATAAAAGCCTTACATACCTTAAATCCGAAGGTTTACTCCGAATTGGAACACTCTTGGACCCCTAGCCTTTTCTTCTCGCCGGAGCGTTTTGTGTACTATCCGGAGTATAAGAATCACTAGAGTAGTATTTTTATACTACTAAAACTAAAACTATATTTGAAAAGAAGTATATAGAGAGAAGAAATGCTTAAAAAAGCTTGATGAATAAAATGAGGAAATAAGGTGGGTATATATAGGTGAGAAAGAGGGACCTAACAATAAATAAAATAATTATAAAGAAAATCTGATAATTTAATGGAATATATTGATGTCATGGATGATATTAAATGGAGGACAATTTATGTCATGAATGATGTCAAATGTATCTAGATCTTTCCATGGTAGGTAAGATGAGTTCTTTTTAACAGAATACTCTTTTTCGGAGCTGCGTTTGAATAAGATAAATTCCTTATTAGGATTTGGTGTCTTCATAAGAATTGTAGATATGGAAGTCTACTTTCATATCGTTCAAGAATCAACCAATTTGGAGCAACCTACAGTGAGATATGAATTTTCTTGTATAAACACTCAATTCCGTCACAACACTATATCTTGCAAAGATTAATTTATTTGATCTACGTATACTCCTAATCTTAATATATGTGCTAATGAAAGTTGTAGGTAATGATATTGTGGTTACTCAGAAATTTCAATCACCTAATTTGGACCAACCTATGAAAAGTTATGCCAAAAATACAGAGGCTGTATTATTTTCATCGAGAATTGAAATACCGACATACAACATTTTAGGGGTTGTTACAGACTACTTGTCTAGTACATGTAAAAACTCCCCGAAGATGATGTGAATAATTTTTCTCATCCGCAAAACCTAGCGCATGCCTCCAAAAGTCTCTATTTGTAACTCCAACTTTTGAGGTAAGTTCTTATGATCAAAATAGACTGCTTAGCACGTGGGAACATGAAATATAACAACAAAGTTATGGTTTTTGGCAGAAATCAAGAGAAATTATTACGTATCCTAAAGGATTTAGGCTTTGGATAATTGCGTTAACAGGTAATTTTTGATGCTCTTTAACTTGTCAAATTACTATTTTCAGAACGTATAGAGAGTATTGGCTACAAGTGTTAGTAATTTAATGAAGTGTAGAAAATATATTAAAGGCTAGTTTGCAGCTTTATTAATTAAGGTGGTCTTAGTAAACTTGAGGATCGTGTGAGTCTAATGTTGATAAGGGTTGTGTGAGTTTCTGAATGAGATGACCATCGTCTATATCCGATTTCATGTAGAGATGTGGGACTATTGAGAGGGATTCCGAAGACAACATGTGAGGAATATTAAGTCCGTGAGATTAATAATATGATCATGTGTGCATGGAGATATGAATCCTGATGGGTCCATACCCATGGTAAGAGCAACCCAGTGCACTAAAGCTTCCGCTATGCGCATTGTCCGAGGAAGAGCCCGACCACAATAGGTCCATATCCATTGTGTGAAAAAGAAAATAAAAGGAAGAACTTGACATGCATTAAATATTGACTAATTGATTGGCATGCAACAAATGTCAAAGAAATGTAGATTTTGTAGGTTGTCGGTAAAATTTGCAACACACTTTGTTGAAATTACAATATTGGCCTATGTCATTAGGGATATAGGAATGCTTTTTCTTTCTCTATAAATCGATAGATTGTGTCTCATTTGAATATACATCAAAAACACAAAGGAGAGAAAAGAAGAGTAAGGCATCACAGAGAGAAATAATCTTTTAGGAAAAATAGAGAGTGTAAGCGATATTGTAGTAAGGTGAGAAAAACAAAAGAGGTTTATTTCTTTTGAGTTTGTAGTGGTCTTTGCAGTATTTACTCAGACCTAGAAGTGTATAATTTCTTGCTATAGTGATATCAGTTGCTTCTCTCGACCCGTGGTTTATTTTCTTATTCAGAAGGGTTTCCACGTAAAAATCTTAGTGTCATTATTGCTCTTTTTATTCTTGTTGATTAACTATATCATTGTGTTATGCTTTTATTGCTTGTATTACCAAAAATATTATTTCTATGTTTAGTTTATTCCCAACAGATCCATCCTTCATGAGGCACTGACTTGGTACCTCCCTTGCAGTTTGCACGGTCATTGTGAAAAAGTTGGCTAAGTGAATTGAGAAGTGAATCGTGTGATAAATATCCTACCTTTATTACTTCCCTTGACTATCTTTCATGCATTAATTCATTATCTGTACATGTCTATCTGGTTGATTTAAACTACATTTAATGCTTTAGTGTTATTGTTAATTGCATGACTATATACGATGTTGTTGCTACACTTGTTCTTTAGGATGCTTCGGTCCATATCTTGGAATAATTGAAAACATTTGTTAGGACAATACTTGTAGTTGCAACTAGTTCTCAGTCTCAAGGTGATACGGAGACACTCATATACCCTAGTACAATAAGATGTACCTATGTTTTCGACCCTTGGATTTTAGCTTTATGGCCTCACCAACTACTATTATGACACAACCTATTGCAGTCCCTCCACTAGTGATTGGCTCTCCAATGAGTAAGGATTATCATGACAGGATATTCAAGTTCCATAAGATGCATCTTTCTTTCTTCGGTGGGCAAGGAAATTTGACAACTATTCACGACTTCTTAAATCACAATGCTGAGATATTATCTTTAATGGTATTGTTGGAGATCCATAGAGTTGAGTTCATTAGGAAGGAGATACTGCATTGGAGAGTGTACAAGTGGCGAAGATCAAGTGAGTTACCTCCTTTTACTTGGGCTCGGTTAGAGCAGTTATTCTTAGAAAGGTTCGTCCCTTCTTGTCTTCAGGATGATTGTGCCAACTGTTTGAGCATATTTGCTAAGGTACCATAACTGTGATAGAGTTTGATATAAAGTTCACAGAGTTATCCCGATATGTAATTATTGTGTTTCCTACTGATGAGGAGAGGGTGAAGATGTTCATTGGTGAACTTGGTTATGTTTATAGGGTGAGCTTTTCATGAAAGGTGAAGCTGATAATTCCCTGAAAAAAGGATGTTGATAGGGCCAGATAGATTAAGAAGGTTCGTAGGCAGGAGATGGAGTTGGAGGGAAAATGGACCCATAATTCTGGTAGGTTTGCTGGTTTCTGTGTTAGAGGGAAAGGTTTAGTTCCTAGAGGCCCATATATTCCCGTTCACTCAACTTCATATTCATCCTACAATGCACTACCTAGATATGGTGACCACACACAATGCTCCTATGAGTTCTCAGAAGAAATCTCAGCAACCTCGTAGCGGGTTAGAGATCCAAATTTTGTTATGAGTTTCAGGAGTTAAAGACTTTCAAAGATTAAATCTTAGGCTTCAGAGGGGTATTCCATAAGCAGATGCTCCTATTACTACTCGACCTTAGGCTATTTCTGCGTCACCACAACAACATGTTGGGAAAAAGCAACACTGACTAATTTCCGTCCTATCTAGACCGCCTTCAAGAAGAAAAATAATATAAAAAAACACAAGATATAACGTGCAAATCCAATGCGAGAAAAATCACGGACAACCCAGAAAAATATTCACTATATGAAAAATTATTATAACCATATAATACACAATATTTCTCTCACACACCCCAATACCTAAAATACTATAACCAAGAGACCTCCAAGAGATACCATCCCTAAATTCCTCAATGGTAAAAAACTAATACTATACCATGTATTTTACTATTGTAAAATACCATACTACATATTTTATACATTTTGGTATTTGGTGTATTTTTGGTGTAGATACAACAATGGAGCTAAGTTCTTTAAATAGCTTACAAAAACTATATGCATCTGCTATCTCACCGATGTGGGATAGCCAACATTTTTGACTTTTTTTTTTCTTCCTTTTTCAAACCAATAACCACCAAATCTCCACTTTTGAAAAAGAAGAAAAAATTTATCCCCTTTGGCCTTTACAGTTCTCCAGCAACACATTACAAAATTAGTTCTCCACATAATTCTATACTCGATCAACCATGTACAACTGCAACTTTGACATTGTCTGCTACTGACAATCATAATTTTAAATTCAAGAATTATCATATCCCCTTACAAAGAGTATATCCACTCAGATTGAAAAACCAATCCAAGGATTTTCACTTGAAATCACTTTCCAATTTCAAGAATTTCAATTTTGGCTCATGTCAAAAAAAAGCTTGCTAATAACTTATGGTGCAATACTCTTGTAGATTTCTTGAGAGTTCATTAGACATAGACATCCTTTCCACCACACACCTTGGCATCACCAATCAACCAATGCCCATGTGCAAATTGTGGACACGCTAGAATCATTCCATCATTTATCATGACAACCTTGGAGAACATGTCATAAGGATATCTATCCCAGCGTACAGTCGGAGCCTTTGCCAAATAGCCCCTTACAATCCTATCTTGTCCGAGTTTACTAGTTATAGATAAAAATTTCCAGTCCACAAAGATTCAAAAATTCCACTAGTCAAATCCTTAATTTTATTTTTACCATTTGACCAGACTTGAATCTTTGACCGCCTCTTTTGATCCCTTCTTGCGTTAACAGAGAACCAGAAAAGTCCTAAAGCTACATCCCCATCACAATCATACATGTCATAAATCACAACTGCCATAGTTCGAGAACCATTGCTGAACCTTCTTCATCTGTTAACTAATACATACCAGATTTTTACAACACTTGCTGATAATTTTTCATCAGCTTTGAATATATTTTCTCATGCAACCAACTACAAAACTCATTCTCTAACCAAACTTCTCAAATCTTGTCCCTACATGCTTAACATATGCTAATAAATGGACAATAAAAATAAAAAATACCCCCTAAATTAGTTCCCAGGAAAGAGAGATGGATCACAATGGTACACTTAAGTACCAAGTCTTTTCTTAGACAGAACCTCTTTAGATTGTACTTATTCCACTATTACCAAATATAAAAGTATCCCAAAGCAACTCTACCAAAATAGCAAACACTACCAAAATCAGACTCCACTAGGACAAAACTTCTGCTTGAAAATAATAATCCTATTTCAGAATTCTTTTTTGATTCAAAAGAATTATTCCACACCAAAATCTCTAATACTACTTTTTGGGAAAAAGAAACACTGACTAATTCCCATCCCTTTCGGACCTCCTTAAAGCAGAAAAATAATAATAGAGAAATTGAAGAAAATAAAAACAACACAAGATATAACGTGGAAATCCAATGAGGGAAAAACCATGGACCACCCAGAAAAATATTCACTATATAAAAAATTGTTACAATCATATAATACACAATCTCTCTCTCACACACCCCAATACCTAAAATACTATACCCAAGAGACTTCCAAGAGATACCATCCCTAAATCCCTCAATGGTAAAAAATAATACTATACCATGTATTTTACTTTTGTAAAATACCATACCACATATTTTATATATTTGGTATTTAGTGTATTTTTGGTGTAGACACAAACAATGGAGCTAAGCTCTTTAAATAGCTTACAAAAATTATATGCATCTGCTATCTTATCGATGTGGGATAATCAACCTTTTTGGCTTTCTTTTCTTCTTCCCTTTTCAAACCAATAACCAACACGACACTCGGTGATTCATAACTTACTAAACGTGGTTCTAGAGAATGTAGAGGTGTGTTTCCAACTAAGGGTAGTTAGGCCGGTTGTTATGCATTTTCTAGTAGACTAGAGGCAATGACATCAAGTGTAATCATCATAAGTTTTATTTGATTTGTCACCAAGATGGTTTGTGTTATTTTACTCGATTAAAGGAATATGTCTGAACAATCAGAACTACAACTCCATAAACATCTAACATGCCTCTACTTTAGTCTAGATGGGGGCATATAACATATTCCTAGCTCACCCATAGAAGAAAAAAATGTCAAGACAAAGAGAATATGAACTCATATTGGTTGCGCTCTCCATACATGAGGAATTACCAATCAAGTGGTAGCGATTGAAGTAACTATATCCACGAGTAGGAGGAGCATGAACGTCAGACCCTACATTTTGATATAATGTAGGAAAAAGTATAACACTAAGTATGTCAGAAGCATACATGAACAATAATAATAGGACATAAGCAATATGAACGTGAGATGCATGACCAATACCTTTAAAACATGACTACACTTTGAAAATATTTAAACATCATAATCATGGTCATTGCATCATAAAATCGACATAAGGGACCATATCATAGCATACACTTTTTTGTGGGATAAGACCTTAACCAATACTTAAGACCATGTGAGCTATAATATGAAATCTGATGTAACTCCCACATCGAGAATAGAGAGGCTACTTGTCAAGGTAGACTCTATGAGAATATCTTAACATCATGAACTCTACGTGGATCCACTAGCTAAGCCATAAAGGCAACCTACGGTGGAAACGTAGTTCGGGACTATAGGTTGCTACTAGGATTCCATTAGGTAGCTACTTTGGATACCAGACCAAACCCCACCTAAAATTCCTCTCGGTGCTTAGTCATTATCCCAACAGAATTCATTAAAACATCATCATAAAATAATCGTAAGAGTAGCTCATTACATGAGTGATTCATAGGAATCCATGAGTCGGTGAGAAAGCCTTTCACCTTTTAAATATGATTTATGACAAAACCTTTCACAATCTTTATACATTGCTAGAAACATTATTGAAATATAATTTCATAGCTTTTTCAAAAAAAATATCATCAAGTTCATGATCATAATTTCATAAGTTCAAAATTTACAATTCAAAAGCATTGCTCAATGCATGGTTCCATGTGGAATAAATTGGATATCATGTATTGTAGTAAATTCACGGATGATAATGAATAATAACATTGATTTAAATAGAATAAAAAGAATCCATGAAGAATTGACATGAAACCCTCAAAATTAGGTGAAATTTGATTTATAAAGTTGGGATCCTTTGGGGCCCAATGGATGAATGAAATCCATTGGTTAACTCCCACATATCCTGATCAATAGAGCCTTAAATCCAAAGAATATGGAGACTTGGAGTTTGGGAATCCTTGAACCCTAACTTGCTTTTAAGATGAAACCCTTGAGAGAGTGTTTTTGAGAGAGAAATATTGCAATTGAGGATTGGGGAGTGAATGAGAGGAATTTAAAAGGTTTGGATAGTTATAGTATTAGGATTTAGGCTTAAAATGAGCTACCTTAGGGATTAAATGAGTTCAAAAGGAAAAAAAAGCCCTTACTTAAAACAGGTATAGGACTGATGGGCGAGATAGGCCGTGATCGCTGACCTCGTCGGGGAGTCGCCATTATCCCTAGCTTTCTCACCAACCTTCCTAGTTCTGAGGGAAAAATGTCGAAGGATTTTGGTGAGTTTGACTTTGCTCACCTACTTGGTCGGCGAGTCACCGATCTGACCTTCTTCCTCGCTCAGTTCTTCCTTTGTCTTCCAAGTTCTCTGAAGTTTTATATGAGGTTAACTTACTTGCTTTCCCATCTCGACTAATTGCCATTCCCTCATCCTGCTCGCTAATTTCCCTGCTCCTGAGATCACTTCTCTACCAATCTCTTTGAAGTTTTAGATAAGGTAGGCTTGCTCGCCTAGTCTACGCAGTGAGTCACGATGAGCCTTCTTTGCTCGCCTAACCTTCCTTCTCCTTGAGTCAAGTCCTTAACCACCTAGAAGAGCCACTGAGAAGTTTATCAAGTCGTATAAGGGGTTTGGCGAGATTCAAGACAAATTTTCAACGATTTCTTTTCCTGACTCAAAAATTCATCTTTCCAACTTCCAAGGCCTTACACCCTTGCACTATAAGGATGTACCAATTTGCAAAGGTGTTATGTGATTTGAGGGAAAGTATTACCTTGATTCTTTATGTTATTTTCAAATAACTTGGTTTAAGTGTTCCTACTCGACTATTATGTGCCTTTTAATTATTGATCATTCAATCAAGAGAACCATAGGCATCCTCTATGATGTTTTCGTAAAGGTAGAAAAATTCATAATTTTGGTACATTCATGATTCTTGATAGTGAGATTGATGTTGAGGTTCTAATAATCCTAGGTAGGTCATTCTTGTCTACCGAGAGAGAACTAGTAGATGTGGAAAGCAAAGAATTGAAGTATTGAGTGAATGGTGAAGAGGTGAGTTTCAACGTGAGCAAGTTAATGAAACAATCAAGTGATCTTCAAGTGGTATTGGTTCTTGATATGATTGATAAAGCAGTTGACAGTATGGAAAGAATATCTTGTATTGGTTAGTCTTTGGCTGCCATTTTATTGAATTTTGATGGGTAGGAGATATAAGACTGATGAAGTTGTAGCCTCTTTATCGGATTTGGGTTTCCATCATGCGAATAGCATGAAACTCAAATTTATTTGAAGAATTAAAAATGTCCTCCTGCAAAACCGTTAATTGAAGAACCACCAAATCTTGAGTTGAAAGTTCTCCCCTCACAACTTCACTATGCTTTCTTAGGAGGTAACAATACCTTGTTAGTGATCATTGCCGCTGATTTGCTAGATTGGCAAGTAGATGTTCTTGTGAGTGTGTTAAAGAAATTCATCAAAGCCGTTAGGTGAACTATTGCTAATTTCTTGGGGTTCCTCCTGGTGTATGTACTCACAAAATTCAATTCGCTAGTGATTATAAGCAGAGAATTGAGCATTAAAAGAGGTTGAGCCCTCTGATGTAAGAAGTTATCAAGAACGAAATAATTAAGTGGATTAATATGGGTGTGGTCTACCCGATTGCAAATAGTAAATGGGTGAGTCCCAACCAATGTGTGCCTAAGAAGGGTTAAATCATCGTGGTTCCAAATGAAAAAGGTGAGCTTGTGCCAATACAACCGATTGCCGGTTTGATAGTTTCTATGGATTACCGGAAACTTAATTTATGGACCGAGAAAGACTATTTTCTCATGCCTTTTATGGATCATATGTTAGATCGCCTTGCGGGAAGGGGGTGATATTTCTTTTTGGATGGTTACTCAGGTTATAATCAAATTTCCATTGCACTGGAGGATCAAGAAAAGATAACTTCCACATGTACTTATGTCACATTCACCTTCAAAAGAATGCCATTTTGATTATGTAATGCTTTGGTGACATTTCAAAGATGTAAAGATCTTTGTAATAGAGATGTGGTTTTCTAGGATGAAGTTTTTCCATTTGCTGGAGTAATGTCACAAACAGATCCTTTAACTATGTCCTTTGGTTCCCCCTTAGAAATGATTGATTACCTTGTTCTTGATAATGAAGTTTTTGTATTGCTGGTGAAATTCATATTGAAGACATTGTTGTTCTAGAGAATGAAGTTGTTGATGTTGCTAGTGAAACTCATAGATAAGCCTCGATGAGGGTTCGTTAGTGCATTATTCATTTAAGATTAGTCAAGCACCAACATCTCTTAAAGAAGTGGCCTTACCCTTTCTTTCTACAGCACCACCACTTACAGACCCTCCTATCAAAAAGACTTCAAGAAGCACCAGGGAACTTGCTTGGATAGAATATTATGTCATCGCTAGTTAGAAGCAAAGTAGTACTAGACATCCTCTAGCAAATTCTCTTTTCTATGAAAAATTAACTCCTTGTTATAAGAGATATTTGAGAAAGATATCTGATTATGTGGACCCCAAATACTTCAGACAGGAAGCCAAAGATGAAAGATGGATTCAAGTTATGAAACAAGAAATTTAGGCCCTTGAGGAAAATAATACTTGGATGGTAGTGGACTCACCAAAGGGGATGAATATAGGTTTTTCTAAGTGGATATATAAGGTGAAATATAAAGCAATAGTGAGTTGGAGAATTTAAGTATAGGATAGTAGCTAAGGGATATAGACAACAAGAAGGATTGGACTATCATAACACCTTTTCTCCTATTGCTAAGATGGTGATAGTAAAATGTGTCAGTGCTTTAGCTATATCTAAAAGGTGGAACTTATATCGAATGGATGTACATAATGCCTTCCTCCAAGGTTATCTCAATGAAGAGGTATGTATGAAGATTCCTAAATTTTTTAGAAGGCTAGGTGAAACCAAAGTGTGCTTGCTGCTCAAGTCATTGTATGGACTTAAGCAAGCTTCTAGACAATGTAACTTCAAACTCACTACTGCCTTGTTGGCTACTAGTTTAACTTAGAGTACACACTCCCTATTTACTTTGAAGAAAGGTGAATACCTAGTGATTGTATTGGTCTATGTTGATGACTTACTAATGTCAGGAATGCACAAATGACCATTGAAGATAAGGATAGTTTGCATCAGCAGATTAGGTTGAAGGATATAGGTTAGCTCAAGTATTATTTTGGGCATTGAGGTGTTGAGATCTTCAAAGGGTGTCTTCTGAATCAAAGGAAATACATTTTAGAACTTATTTCTGATGTAGGATTCACTGGTTCCAAGCCTGCACTGTAACACCTCAAAAGTTAGAAAGTTGATTTGGAAAGAAAAGTTCAAAAGATCTTCTGGTGCACTGGTTCTACAAGACCATGTATGGTTCATAGAAGGTTGTATGGACCATAGAAACTAGTCGTAGGTTGATGGTTAGAACTTAGAAAATGTTGAGCCTCTAATATTTTTGTACGAGCCTACCTACGGACCGTACAAGGTCCTACGGTCTATAGAAGGCAATCATAGGTGAGTTCCTGATGGTTTAAAAATGTTTATTCTCAGAAAACTTCCGACGAACCAATAAAACAGTCCATAGATGGGTTATGAGATTCATGGGAGAGGTCGCATAAGATATTTAGAGAGCTGGGTTTTCAAGGTTAGATAGGAAAAAAGGGTTTACGGCTCGTAGAGAGGTCTAAAGGCCGTAAAGTGGGTTTGTGGTTTTTCTTGAAAAGTTTGTGTCTCAATAAGTTATCTACGGAAGAACAGGATGGTCCGTAGGTTGATCCGTAGATTCCCTCTGACATATATTTTTCAAAGCTATTTGGATATTTTCCTACCCTCTTAATTAATAAACTATGTCAGTTTAAGCCTATTCATAAGTCCTATAATCATTTCTAAGACCCCCAAACCCTTCTCATTCATTCTCATTCACTCCAAACCTAATTCCCTCTTTTCCAAAATTTTCTCTCAAGGCAAGCTAGGGTTCCTCACACTTCAGGTCTCTATTAAAGATCTATTTTAGGGCTTTGAGTCAAGCTATGTGGGAATTCATCAATGGATCATTTCCATCCATTGAGTCCCAAAGATTTCTATATTTCTTCCATGATTTTCAATCTAAATTTTCTAGGGTTTTGCAACTCTCTTATGAGTTCAATTATTTATGAGTAAATTCATCCTATTTGATCTCATTATACATAATTAAATCTTAATTTCATATTTCCAAGATTTTTTTACATGAATCCACACTATATGCATATGTTGATATTGAAATCATGTTTTGAGACTTTAAGCATACATCATGAACTGAAAATACTATGATTTAAGGATTCTTTTGAATGACGTATCAATATGATGTTAATCAAAGCAAGTTTGCTTCAAATGTAAGTATTCCCATTAAAGAAAGATTTCCATGATTTACCACTTTCGATTGAAATGTAATTTTATATAAAAAATTATATTGATCTAGATGCTTTAGATAAGTGTCTTTTATGATTATTTTATGAAATCATGATATGTTTAAAGAAGATATTCTTACGATTCAAGTTTGTTATGATGAACTTGGTATTACTAGATTCTTAATATTATCAAAGACTACGATATGTTTATGTGTTGCAGTGAGAGTTTACTTAGTACCGAGTGGACCTTAGGGATGAAGGTTTCCATTTAGCGTTTGTGGACCTTCAGAAGTAATCCCCAAATCCCAAAACTTTGTGTCCCTATTGGATATCCATGTTGGAAAATCAACTTAAGTTAGTGGATCCACAAATATCTCATGTTCATTGTCCTTACATGGCAAGTAGTACAATTTCTTTAAGATATGGGAAAAATAATGGAGTACATTTTATAGCTCACATGGTTTATGTCACTTAACGGTATCTCTCACAAAGACTTAAAATTTTCACTTATGTAATGACTATGAGTTTTTTACGATTATTACATTGACAATGTATTATGCTTTTAACTTAGATTCATCATATTATTTGATGTTTTAACTTGTTCATTGCATTATCTAGTTTTAGACTTATTATGCTATGTTATTAATGTTCATGCATCATTCCTCATAATAATACATTCCAAGTATTGATCACATAGTTTTGCCTATATTATTTTATAATATAGGTCACGATACTTTACATCAGGCTCGTGGTTAGTACACACTCCTATCAACCTTTATAGTATTTGGTGAGGCCTCATGTTCTGAGGACGTTCATTTAGAGTTTGAACAAACTTTTATTCAGCTTTTCTTATGCTTGATAGAGCTAAAGACATATTCTAGCATCTCATCTATAATAGAGACTTTGAAACATTAGATGATTGAGTTTATATTTTTTCGTATTATTCTATTAAGACCATGTTAAGACTCATCCTCTACTTTGTGAATTATTTGGTTATCTTAGTTTGATTATCTTAGTATCATACTTATGTCAAGTTGATTTTTAGGGTCTTTCAGGATCCTATCTGCCATGTCACACCTACTGGGTAATTCATATCATCAAAAACTTAGTATTTAGAACAACAGATTTTTAAAAGATTCCTAGGTATCAAAAATCCTCATTGATTAAAGTCCTGTTCATTGGTGTAAAGTGCACCAAATCTATGAATAGGAGACTATGAGACATTTAAGAAACTTCACTTCTTTCATACTATTCATCATGTGGATGAGGAGAAACAAGCACTTAAAGCTCTAGTTTATCCTTTAACCAATAAAGTCACTCATGTCAATTCTAGGGCTACTTTCCAAGTGCTTGCCCAAGCCTTGACAGCTCAAGCTAATTGTGAGGTTGTATCTCCCATGAAACCAAATATGGGTACGGTGGTTAGATAGGTTCGATACTTCACTCGGATAAATCCTCCTAATTCCATGGTTCAAAGGTGGACCAAGATCCGCAAGAGCTTGTTGATGGAATCCAAAAGATTGTGGATATCATGGGTGTGACTCCAGTGGAAAATATAGATTTGGCCGCTTATCAATTGAAAGGAGTTGCTTAAGTGTGGTTTGTTCAAGGGAAGGAAGAAAGGGCTATTGATGCGGGCCCTTTGGATTAGGACAAGTTCAAGTGTTCTTTTCTAGATCAATTCTTTCCCCTTAAGATGAGGGAGGCCAAAGTGTAAGAATTCATTAACTTGAAGCAAGAAAATATGAGTGTGAAGGAATATGCTTTGAAGTTCACTCAATTATATAAGTATGACCTGTCTATGGTTGCCGACTCTAGAGCTTGGATTAGCAAGTTTTTTTCTGATGTCTCAAAAATAATGGTCAAACAATATAGAATTGATATGTTGATCAAGGAGATGGATATCTCGAGGTTGATGACTTATTCTCAACAAATTGAGGAAGAAAAACTTAAGGAGTGGGCTAGAGAGATTAAGAGAGCAAGGACCGATAGTGGTGGCTACTATCATCAGAGGTCTGATAATGGTGGTCGTTCTCAATTTCAATAGAAATTATCTGGCCTAAATACATCTAGTTCTCTTATTAAGAAGTTCAACAAGGATAGGGTATCTAACCCTAAGACTCAAGAGAGTGCTCCTAGTGGTAAAACTTTCCTACTTTCTAGTAGTGTGGCAAGAGTCACCTAGGGAGATGCTTAGCCGATATCAATAGATTCTATGGTTGGGGTTAGGTTGGTCAGAGATTGAGAGATTATCCTTCGCTTGCTAGAAAGGATAAAGTTGGTTGTTAGAAGACTCAATCTATTTATTTAGGACACCTAGTTCAGTAGGGTGTTTCATCTAGTTCTGGTGGTCAAGGTCAGAACAGGTTTTATGCTCTTCAGACTTGACGGGATTGGGAGGATTCTCCAAATGTAGTTACCAGTATGTTATGAGTCTTTTAGTTTGATATTTATACTTTTTTAGATCCGAGAGCCAATCTTTCCTTTGTGACTCTTTATATTACTACGAAGTCTGATGTTACTCCTAAAATTTTATTAGAACCTTTCCTAGTGTCTTATCTTAATGTTGATTCAATTTTAGCTAAATATATTTATAGAAATTTCCTGGTTTAAATTTTTCAAAAAACCACCTCAGTCGATCTAGTAGAGTTAGATGTGACTGAGTTGAATGTTACTCTTGGTATGAATTGACTTTATTCTTGTTATGCCTCCATTGACTGTAGAACTTAAGTGGTTAAGTTTCAATTTTCGAATAAACCAGTCATAGAGTGGAAGGGTAGTAATTCAATATTTAATAATTTTATCTTGTGCCTTAAAGCTAGAAAGATTATTTTTAAGGGTTGTATCTACTATCTAGTACAGGTTAGGGATACAAATTCTGAAACCCCTACTCTTGATTTATTTCCTATTGTGAATGAGTTTCTAGATTATCTTCCGGGTATTCCTCCTAGAAGGAAAATTGATTTAAATTGACTTTCTTCTATATACCTAGCCTATCTCTATTCCCCCTTATAGAATGGCTCTGGTGGAACTTAAGGAGTTGAACAATCAGTTGAAGGGTCATTGGATAAGGGTTTGATTAGACCTAGAATCTATCTATAGGGTGCTTCAATTCTCTTTGTTCAGAAGAAAGATGGTTTTCTCCACAAGTGTATTCATTATCGCCAGTTGAACAAAGTTATAATAAAAAATAAATATCCCCTCCGAAGGATTAATGACTTGTTCGATTTGCTTTAGGGTGCTAGTTTCTTTTCAAAGATTGACCTTGGATCGGTTTTCACCAACTTAGTGTGAGAGCATGTGACATTTCAAAGATGTTTTTAGGACTCGATATTTTCACTATGAATTCTTGGTTATGTCTTTTGGATGAATAAAGCTTCTACACCTTTTATGGACTTGACGAACAATGTGTTCAAGCAATACTTGGATATATTCATCATCGTATTTATCGATGACATTTTGATCTATTCTTGAGTGAGGATGAGCATGTCAATCATTTAAAGATTATCCTGCATGTTCTCAAGGATCGCCAGTTGTTTGCTAAGTTTAGAAAATATGAGTTTTGGTTGAGTTCGGTTATGTTCCTTAGCCATATTATATTTGGTGAAGGTATTAGAGGTGATCCTAAGAAGACCGAGATGGTTAAGAACTGACCTAGACCTCATTCTCCCATATATATTAGAAGTTTCTTGGGCTTAGTTGGTTACTATAGATAGTTTTTGGAAGGATTTTCCTCTATTGCTTTACCTTTGACTACTTTGTCTCAAAAAAAAGTGAAATTTCAATTGTCTAAAGCTTGTGAGATGAGTTTCCAAGATTTAAAGAATTGGCTTACTTCAGCCCTTGTTTTGACTTTACTGAAAAGATCAGATGGTTTTATTTTGTATTATGATGCCTCTAGAATTGGTCTTGATTGTATTTTGATGCAAAATTATCAAGTGATAGCCTACGCTTCTAGGAAACTTAAAGTTCATGGAAAAGAATTACCCGACTCATGGCACTATGTTTATAGAGTTCATATGGATGTGTTCACCAATCATAAGAGTTTGCAATATGTATTTAAGCAAAAAGATTCGAATCTTCACCAAAGAAGGTGTCTTGAATTGTTGAAATATTATGACATGAGTGTTCTTTACCATCCAAGAATGGAAAGTGTGGTTGCTGACGCTCTTAGTAGATTGTCCTTTAATAGTTTTTCTCACATTAAGAATGAGAAAAAAGAGTTGGTTCGTGATGTGCATCGACTAGCTCATTTGGTTGATTCTGAAAATGGTAGTGTTATTGTGCAAAATGGCTCAAAATTTTCTCTTTTATCGGATGTGAAGGAAAAACAATATAGTGATATGACGTTGGTTGAATTAAAGAAAGCAGTTTTAGAAAAAGCTATTGAGGCTTTCTCATAAGAACGAGATGGTGTGCTTTGTTACCAAGGTCAATTGTGTGTTCCAGATGTTGATGGTTTGAGGCAACAAATATTATCAGAAGCTCACTAGTCTCAGTATTTATTCACCATAGATCCACTAAGATGTACCATGATTTGAGGGAAGTCTATTGGTGGAATGACAAGTAGAAGGATATTGTGGAATTTGTGGCTAAGTACCTCAATTGCCAACAAGTGAAAGTTGAGCATAAAAAGGTTTTGCTCAAGATATTAGCATTCCTACTTGGAAGTAGGAAGATTTGAAGGTGGACTTCATTGCAGGATTACCTCGTAGGCGTTGTCAGCATGATTCGATTTAATCACGACCCAACCCCGTGGGCCGCGACTAGGATCCAACCTGGACCCCCGTTTACGTAACTGTCGACTACAGTCAAATTGGACTATGTATAACATGATACTGCTCACAAAAATCTCAATGGGTTAAAACCTTTTCATGTTCATATAGCCTCCTAGATATAGGAACCAAACACATGAACCCAGTGGGTGATAAAATATTCATACACGTGTGGCCTCTTTCATTTGCATCATGTCATGAAAGGGAAAGCCAGCCGATAAGGCTGCCACAACATAATAGCTTTTACAACATATCGCATAGGCATAACCGAAATAAACTCCTAAACAACCCACACACATATGTCTACAGACCTCTAAGAATAGGAACGACAACATATGGCGGGACAGGTCCCCCGCCGTACCCCTGCATAAACAAATATATACATCGCAGGAGCAGTACTCAAAAGCTAGGCTCTGAAATAGTGAAGCACTTCCAACATAGCTGAGCGGAAATCCTAAGCTGGCGGATCTCCGAAATGAACATCTGTACCTGCAGGCATGAAACGCAGCCCCCCGAAGAAAGAGGGGTCAGTACGATATATGTACTGAGTATATAAGCACAACATAACTGAGATAACAACTGAACCAGGGATGCAGGAAACCAAGTATAACATTTCATAGGGTACTGTGCCTTCACCTCACAAAATAAAGTCATGTATACCACTATCACATACCGTATCTGGCCCGATTGGGGACTCAGTGTTACAAACACATCATCTATCATCCTAGGTATATATATGCCATTAACGCTGTGGGATGTACAGCTCGATCCCTGTATATAGAAAGTACATGCCGAGGAACGACAGCCCGATCCATGTATCATATAATAATACCGAGGAACGACGGCCCAATCCGTATATCATATAACAATGCCGAGGTACGACGGCCCGATCCGTATAATGCACAATTATGCCGAGGTACGATGGCCCGATCCGTATAATGCATAATAATGTCGAGGTACGACGTCCCGATCCGTATAATGCATAACCTGTCGTGGAACGTACGACCCGATCCTTACATAGCAAAATGTGCCGAGGTACATCCGATCCGATCCATATATATATCATAATGCATATACGTGCACGCAAAACTCTGTTACATATAAAATATCCCTCAACCATTATCGTAAAGTATGCCCAAGAACCCCCAGGTTTAGGAGCTTACACATCCAATCACTAATTCCGATACTTTGTATCTCTATTTGGAAGACTAATTATTCCGTGTTTTAAAACACTCAATTAGGATTTTAATCAAATGGGTTTAGGTAGGCCCTGGCAATTCCTTTGGGATTTAACATATCTCCATTGTCGTCACTTTGAGAAGAGGCTTCTTCAAGAAGCTGAAGGACTTCGTCTTCGTTGCTGTTTTCTAATTCTGACAGAGCTTTTTCCAGTCTTTTCTTTAGATCACTCTTTGGTGATTTATGGATAATGGAAGAACTTCTCAAGGAAGTTGATTGAGTTTCTTTAGGAGCCGGAGACCATCCTTTGATAAGGATTTCTTTGGATAAATATTTAATTCTTTCAAACTCGCCGATTTTAAAAGTCCAGCTTAAAATATAAGAAATTCTTTTCTGAATAAAATATTTACACAATTGAATGTGTTCAGGCAAAGTAGAAATACCTTGGTCAATTTGAAATTGACTGAATTTTTCTGAAAACAATTTTGGAAGAGTTTGGTGGTTTCCTCCGAAACATTGCCACCATTCGTAAAACCATCTAGGAATGACAGACCTGGCTAATTCTGGACTGTATTTTACAAACCAAGTATGGGATGAAGGTCGTAAATACATGAAGTTAAACCAGGCTTGTTTATAGTCCCACCAGTTGTAAGTTTGTGGCCTATGTTCTCTGGAAAAATTAATAGGGGTATGTAAATGGTCTACCTGCCATTCAAAAGGAGTTAAAATCTTTTTAATAGTAAATTTAGAATAGGCTATGCTATCCGGATTACTTTTATCTGCTAATTCATGTTCTATCTCAATAGATCCAGTATCTACTAAGATGAACTCATAAAATAATCTAGTTTTGAGAGGACTTTCAGTATCCACGTAATTCCTGTTTGTATACAGGGGTTTCAAGAGATGTTTGATCTCAAAGTTCTCATACTCCTTATCAAGTGCCAAGATTGGGATAACTTGTAAGGAAATAAGGTTAAATTTTTCTTTTTCTTTGGTTTTTGAAGGAGAAACATTTGGTGTCACTGCTTCAGCAAAACTCTCAGGAGTTTTCATTGTATAACTGTCTTTGGTTTGTGTTTGGGAAAATCTTTGTTTTCCTGAAGGAGAGGTGGAGCTTGGCTCTGGGTTTTGAGCAAAAGGTTTCTTCATAACAAGCATGTTTGAAGATGTGCTTGGAGGTAATGGAGGGAATACAGAAGGATTTATGGGTGGTAACTGGGCTAGGGCTGAATATCGATTGGAAGGACCTGTAACTTCAGGTCGGATGTTGAAAGGTTTAGCCATAACTGGTTTATCGGATACTCCTTTCCCTTTGAAGGGTCCCTTAGCTATTGGTGCTCCAGGCCTCATGTTTTACCCTGCAAAAATTCTCTGGTTAAAAAATCTGGGAGAGAGTTATCTTCTCCCTTTAGATATTCAATTTGAAAATCAAAGCTAGAAAGTAATGCCTGCCATCTGGCAAAGATTTGTTTTGAGACAAGATTTTTAACATCTTTTTGCAAAATATCTTTAGCAGATTTACAATCTACTCTAAGCAAAAATTCTTTATTAACAAGATCGTCTTGGAACTTGGTGATACATAGAACTATGGCCAAAATTTCTTTTTTGACAGTACTATAATTTTTTTGTGCGGAATTCCAGATTCCAGATGTATATCTAACTAATTGTTCAGACATTTCTGGGGATCTTCTTTGTTTAAGAATTCCTCCATAGCCATTATCAGAGGCGTCAGTTTCTACAATCATAAAATAACTAGGATTGGGAATTCCTAGACATGGAAGGGTTTTCACCATTCTTTTAATATTAACAACAGCTGTAGTTTGTTCCTTGCTCCAAGGTACAGGATTCTTTTTCAACCTGTCATACAAAGGTTTACAAATTTGTCTAACTTTAGGGATAAAGTCAGCAATATAATTAAGACTTCCAAGGAATCTTTGTAACTGAGTTTTATCAATGATAACATCAGGAAATTTGTCAGAGAACTCGATGGCTCTACAGATAGGTTTATAAGTTCCTTGGTATAGATCATGACCAAGAAATCTAATTTTTGTTTGAAAGAGCTTGATCTTCTTAGCACTAACTACAAGGCCATTTTTCTTGATAATGTTATAAAAAGTGTTAAGATGTTTAAAATGAGAATCAATGTCCTCAGAAAAGATTAATACGTCATCTATATACACAATAGATATATGACTGATATGATTAAATATGGAATTCATGATATTTTGAAATTCTGAAGGGGCATTTTTTAATCCAAAAGACATTACATTCCATTCATATTGTCCAAACGGAACATTGAAAGCAGTTTTGTATTTATCCTTTTCAGCAATTTGTATTTGCCAGAAACCGGATTTCATATCAAACTTACTATAAACATTTGCTTTATAAGTTCTTTTCAAAAGATCTCTTTTGTTAGGAATAGGATACCTGATCCATTTTAGAGCTGTGTTAAGAGGTTTGTAGTTGATAACCAGTCTAGGAGAACCTCTTTCTTTTTCAGCAGCATTATTAACATAAAAGGCTGAACAGCTCCAAGGAGATTTAGAAGGTCTAATAATTTTATTAGCCAGAAGAGTATTAATTTCTTTTTTACAAATTTCCATTAATTCATGGTTCATTTGAATAGGCCTAGCTTTCGTAGAAATGGCTTTTTCATTAAATCCATCAATATAAGGAAGTTCAATCATGTGGGATTTTCTATCCCAAAAAGTATTTGGAAAATCAGAGCAAATTTCTTTTTCAAAAGTTTTTTGTAGATTGGCAATTTTAGTAACTATTCCCGGGGTTTTTAAAATTTGCTCAATTTGCTTAATTTTTATATCTTCTTTAAGAAAACAAATCTGCTGAGAAATAAGATTTATTTTAAAAGCTGTTTGTTTATGAAGAAGTTTACTTTCTTCTTGAGAAAGGGTTTTGACAAAAGGAAATACAATTTCTTTTCCCAAGATTTTAGTCCGTATGGCATCAAAATCTGAAAGATATGGTTTGATTTGAGTAATAAAAGGTATTCCCAAAATAATATCTTCATTAATGTTTTTTGTAATGACAAAATCATTAGAAAGACAAATGCCATTATTGCAAATATGGGCATCAGAGAGTTTGTAATTAATTAAGATACGCTCACCTGTGGCGCTGTATAATTTTGTAGTTCCCTTAGTAAGGTATTTTGTAGGTATCAATCCTTCAACAATGCAGTTTCTATCAGCACCACTATCTAACAAGGCAATTTTGTTAAGAACAAAATCATTGTTTATAACAAGCTTTATTAATATATGAGAACTCTGAGGTCTTATTTTAGTAATAGCTTTCAGACCTGCATCTGATTTACCTGTATTAGAATCAAACCTTTGGGATTCTGTTTCAGAGTCAGAATCAGTTTCTTCTGTGAGGATGGCTTTAGAAGATTTATCTTGGTTGGTAGACTCCTTTTGAAGCTGATTTGAGAGATTGTCAATCTCTATTTTGTGAAGTCTTGCTTTGACTTCTCTGATTTCATTCTTGAGAATTTTTACTTCTCCTCTTAATAATTCTACAGAAGGTTCTTCCTTCTTAGTTTCAAATCTCCCCATGATTTGTTTCATGCTAAAAGGAGTTACTTCAGGTCTTTCTTCTTTTTGCCTGGTAACTAATTTTTGTAGCTCGAGGAGGTACTTTCTCCTAGCATCTTCATCTTGAATATGTTCGATAGTATAAAACAAGGTTTCTATCGAATTTTCAGATATGACATTGATAGATTTACTATCGCACATACAAAATGCTCCATTGCAATTGCATTCTGAATCTTCTTCTGTCTGGCTGTCATGAGCGACATTTAGAAATTCCTCATCACTTTCTTCTTCGGAGGAGTAGTTAGAGCCAGACTCAGATTCTTCTTCTTCAATAATGGAGAAGAGTTTTTTCTTAGTTTCTTCATCTACTTCCAGTAGATTTACTTTGTTTTTCTTCTTCTTGTTTCTTGGACATTCGCTAGATCTATGTCCTTTCTTTCCACATGTCCAGCAGGTATCTTCAGAAGATGAACCTTTAGAGGTTCTTTTCTTAAACCTTCTTCTGGGTTTATCTCTAGATTCTCTTTTCTTGAAGGATCTTCTCCTTTTAGAGTTACTAGAAGAAGTTCTTTCCCTTTTTCCTATTTTTTTGGAGGAAGGGGGTGTTAAGGTTGGGAAACCAAAATCTTGACAGAAACTACCTAGTTCTGAGGAGTAGGTTTTCTGTTCTTTCTTGAGTTGAGCTCTTAGTTTAAGATCTGTGCATAGTTCCATAGCTGTGACATTTATGAGACTAACAAGATCTCCATAACTGAGATGAGGATAAGGGATTTTTCCCTCGTATCTATCTCTAATTTTGGATCTTACCTTTTCGGCGAAGTGTGGAGGTAGACCACTAAGGAATCTTTCTTTCCAATAATCATTATTGCAATCTGATCTGATCATCACTTTGTTGATGAACATGTCTTTGTACCACCTGAAATCAGTCAGTTTTTTGCAATAAAGGTTGTTAAGGATCTCAAGGCTCCTATCTTGGAAGAGTTTTGGTTCACCTACAAAGTGTTTTGCTATACAATACACTAGTGTGGCCGTCGCATCTTCTACTACTGTTTCAGTAGCAGTTTCTACTCCATGTTCCACTTTAATGGTTCTTTTAGTGGTGACTGCGTTGAAGATTTCAGCTTTGTTTTGCTCAGTGAGATAATTATCCCACCAACATTTCAAAGTTCCTGTGAATCCTGCAACAAGACGAACAGCTGCATTTTTATCAGTGCAACCTTTCATTTTGTACGCAGTGATATTCATCCCCATTTCTTGGAGTCTATTGTAGATCTGGCCTTCTGCCATCCTGTCAATGTTCCATTCTTGAATTCCATGGCCATCTGTGGCCCCTGAAGGGTGAAGAGTGTCTTCTTCAAACTGCATATCAGGAAAGGAGGGTCTAGAGTAATAATTCCTTCTATTGGGATATCTACTCTCAGAAGAATTCAAAGTGATAGCTTTGACTTGGTCTCCTTTGGTGATATTAAGCTTGGAGAGCTGGTCATTGATTTTCTCAAGGATGTCATTGGATTGACTAAGAGGATTTTCTAATTTAGGAAAGTCTTCTCTAGAGAATTCAGGAATCTTAAATATGGGATTAGTCTCTATTTGAGGGTTATTGTAAGAAGTACTAGGTTTATTTCCTATCTGGGAAATTCCTTTGTAACTGCTACTTTTGGATTCTTCTATTTGTTTTGATACTATGTGAAGAACCTGATTGGTGTAGTTATTTTGTTCATAAATACTATTGATATCAGCTCCTGTGGGAAGAGAAGTGTCCTTTTCAATGGGTTTTTTGAAAGGAGAAGCTTTGAGGATATTTTTTCTATAGGGAATGCTAAGTCCTTCTAAGGGAGGAGTAACACTTTCTATCACCTGTTCTCGGGTGTACCATTTGTTAACGAGGACTTGGAGGGATGATTTGGTGTCATCAATTTGTCCTGAATGTTCAAACCACTTAAAGAATTCAATTTCAGTCTTGAATCTTTCCATATCCTTAAACCATTTATCTCTAAAAGAGGTTCTTTGTTCTAAGGAATAAGTGGCTTTGTACCATTCAACTTTCTTTTGGTGTTCAGGAAGTTTCCACCATTTGTTAATCTTCCTTTTGTCAGGTACAAAGGTATCTTCTGAGGTTAGGACACCTATGGAGTCTTTTCTCTTATGATCTGGTTTCATGTCGCTAAGAGTTGGACTAGTAGGGGTTGTTTCATAATAGACTTTAGGGATGGTTCCAGAGAAGTCTACTCCATGGACTTTTCCCTGTTCAATAGGTTCATTGGAAGAATCTTCTCTTTCCTCCCGGGGGCAAAAGGAAGAAGGTCAGGCAGAGGACATTCTTCTACTTGAAGAAGCTTGACTGTAAGAATTGGATCTTAAAAACTTAAGGTTAATAGATCCATCTGGAAATTGAATAACCTGGTCGATTTGGGATCTATCAGGTTGGATAGGTAAAGGGTTGGTAATGGAATCAAATTTCCATTCTTCGTCAGTTAAGATGTCGTCCCATTTTAGAAGCCTAGGGACGAAGGTAGTACTGTGCTCTTGGTTTGCTTCCATGAGCATAGTGACTCCTTTGACGCTAGTTGGTATAGCCTTTGGGGCTATAGTGGTTTTCATTAGCTTGTAATATACCCTATATATTACAGCTATTTCTCTGGTGTCGGTTTTACTGTTCATATTCTTGGTTTTGACATTAAGTGTCAAGGTATCCATAATGTTTGGATCATGGATATCTACCGAGAAATTAGGATAACAATTAAAGTATACCGGGCCATTGGCGAGGTTACTTTCTAGGACACCTAACAGAGAATCATCAAAGTTAAGCAGTCTATCGTCTCTAAGTAATAGACAAATAGGGATATTCAGACCTTTACGGAAAAGAGGTTTAACAGCTACTTGTACAAGACCAATATGAAGGAACTTAAACTCCTTCTGATATCTATGGATATCATTAGCAATTAATAACTTGATAGTTTCAAGGCAATTATTAATAGCAACAGTAGACTCACAAGTCTTAATATTATATTTTTTAAAGAGTGAAAAATTACCTAATTGGTAAATCTTTTCAAAAGGTTCTTTCGGGATAGACCAATTTTGTAAATCGTTTTCTACCTTAGAGATAGACAAGTTGACACTATTAACAGTATACTGATGATTATTCATTTGAGAAACATGCCTTTGATTATATTATGCAGGATGATAGAAGGCTCGAGGGTCGTAGTTTAACTACTTTAAGGCCCTTAGCATTTAGGAGTGAACTCGAGTCATGAGTTATACTCGGAACTTACAACTGAAACTACCTCTACCCTCAAATCATATCTTATTTCATTTACATTAAGACGTCCTATAAGAAAGAAGCGATAGGCTCTACATATATTACCTTTTATCATATAGAATCCTTAAACGACAATAACTCAACTATTACAGGAGTTCTACCATCATGAAGTGGATAAGAATTATAAATTGTACTCGGAACTTCACGAATGGAGTTATTCCCATGTTTCATATGTATAAACCATTCATAACGTATATGTAATATATACCAAAAGAAGGAGGAATAGCTTTACATATACTACTTTTCAGCATATAGAAGACTTACAAGTCCATAACTCAACTATCGCAGGAGTTCTAATATCTAGAAGTGAATAAGATTGATGAACCATACTCGGGGTTCTATGAATGGAATTATTCTCAAATTACATACACAATTCACTTAAGACTAAGACATGCCAAAAAAAGAAGATAAGCTTTAAATACTTATGCCGAAAACATGGCTAAAGAAAGCTTCACATACCTTGTCTGAATTATTCCTTATCCTGCTTGCCTCGCCATACTTTGAACCTATTCAACATGAAAGTAGTATGAATATCAACCCCTTTTACTTTCCATCACCCTAGGTTACATCTTAGTATTAATGGAATCTATTTCCTTAGTCGTTTCCCCGACTAGTTCTGTTATTCGCTAAGGCGTCGACGAAAATTGGGCAGCACCTCCCCTATAATGTGCCCTATCCAAATTTCTAATTAGGTCCCTAAGACCTACAGCCAACCAACAACAAAAACCTGCAGCAATTCACACCAACAATATACAATATAAACTCCAAACGACTTATTCAAAAATACGGTAGCACAATAGGGCGTCTAGCCTTTATTTTGTAACGCCTTTCATTATACGCAATGAGGGGTCATGTGGATTCAACCAGCAGCACCCTAACCCATATTATAACATATTTAGGCCCTGAAACAACACATCACACCCCTGCAGCAGCACCTCACATGAACAACATTATCCTTCAACGACAATTTAACTATAGCAATTCTAATTTAGTTTATTTCGAACGTCGAGCATTTCTACGACATTCTTAAACTTCCAGAAGCATACAAGGGGTTTAATACACCATATAAAAACACCATAAACTTCAAATTGAAAGTAAAAACCTTACCTTTCCCAAAATTGGCCAAAACTCGCCAAACCTATCAAAACGTGAATTCTGGACAGCCTACTGTCTTGTATTGTCGCTTAGTTTCGAAGGGGTAATTGAAGGAAACAGGATTTCTGGCCTCAATGAAAGTTATATAAATATGTATCAAGGTCGCAAAAAATTTTGAATTACCCCTACAACAATTTTGTACTAAAATATATGCCCAAAATACTCACAGCTGTCCGTGTAGGATTTCCAAAACAAAATCTGGGCAGTATCTCCGCTACACTTCATCACCCTTTTTCGCGAATCTAAAAGAAAAAATGGATTTGAAAGTATAAATAAAAGTTATATACCTATGAAATACATTTCCAAAACATATTGAATCACCCGAAACTAAGCTATACACAAGAATTTATACCAATATTACTAATAACTGTCCCCTCCAAAAATGGGTCTGTTCCCTAGCGTTTTCTCTTTAATTTTCTCTTAGTTTTCCAAGTGAAGAACTGAAAATATGGTTCCATAAGCATTGTAATATACATATATACACCTCCACGTAATTGAGGAACACCATAGATAATTAATTCACGGAAGAAAAGTGAAGAACTTACCTTAATTTCCTCCAATTTGTGGCTGCTATTGTGAGCTCTTTTTCTCTCATGTTTCTCTCTATAATTTGGCTAAAAATGACTTAATAGTCATCCATACATAGATATATATCTTTTTGGAGAGTGACACATGTCATCCCCTAAGGGTGACACGTGTCACACCCTTCGGCAGCCACCTCAATTATGCAACCAATCCATGGTTGCCACGTGGAAGGTGGGGGGGTCCACCCCATGGTGTGTCACCTGCTTCCACGTGTCACTTTCATGTGATGCCATGTGTACCTATCACGTGCTGCCATGTGTCAAGTAGGTGAGTCACCTACTTGCTTTAAGTAGGTGCGTCGTTTCCTTATTTCTCTTCCGTGGGTTCATAATTTTGTCACACTTTAAGAGCCTATGTATTCCTTGCTACTTAGTCTCAACACGCACTCGAGTAGCTTAAGTACATAACACCTCCAAGTTGGTAGTTTACGTGAGTCAATCGAGTCCTATGACTCATTTTTCGACCTCCAACTCCTTTCGAATTTTTATAACCTTATTTCTAATCTTCATTATTATGAAGCATTTCGTTCTCCTTTCCTTGGAGTTATTTGATAGCATTATAAACTATCCGACTCATATAACGACTTTTAAGAAACTTAAGATCCTTCCCAAAAACTTAAGAAGCTTAAGAAGCATTCTAAGGTACCAAAGTACGGAGTGTAACAGATTTAGGCTATTATAGATGGAATCACTGTCAGCACACTTTCTTCCTATTAGACCTCTTATTCAGCCAAGGATTATTCTTGAATTTACATTTGATAATTGGTTAAGTTGTGTGGTGTACCCATATCCATCATTTATGGAAGAGGCACTCAGTTTACTTCGTAGTTTTGGAGATCATTTTAGAAAGGTCTTGATAATTAAGACCAGCTTAGTGCAACTTTTAACCCTTAGATAGATGGTCCATCTGAGCGTACTATTTAGACTTTGAAGGATATGTTTAAAGGTTGTGTGATTGACTTCAAGGGTAATTGGGATGATCATTTTTCTTTAATTGAGTTTTCCTATAATAATAGTTAACTTGAGTTTTCAGATGGCTCCGTTTAAGGCTCTCTATGGTAATAGGTGTAAGTATCCTATTGTTTGGTTTAAAGTTTGTGAGGTTGATTTGATAGGGCCTAAGTTGGTTTATTAGGCTATGGAAAAAGTTTGACTAATTAGAGAAAGGCCAAGGACTGCCCAAAATAGGAAAAAATCATATGCCGTTGAGAAGAATAGAGCTTGAATTTGAAGTTGAAGATTGAGTTTATTAGAAAATATCACCTATGAAGGGTATGGAGAGTTTTTATAAGAAAGGGAATGCTTATTCCCTTCTATGTAGGCCTATATCAGAGTTTAAGGAATTTCGGTGAGGTGGCCTATGAGTTGGATTTTCTTTCAGAATTAACATCGGTGCATTCAGTGTTTCATGTTTCCTTGTTCAAGAAGTGTATTGGTGATTCTATTTTGATTGTTCCATTGGAGAGTGTTGGTGTAAAAGAAAGTCTCTCTTATGAAGAGGTTTCAGGTATGATTATGGATCATCAAGTCCGGAAGTTGAGAAATAAAAAGTTGCTTTAATGAAAGTCCTTTGGAGGAATCAGTTAGTTGAGGGTGCTACTTGGGAGGTCGAAGCCTATATGATGTCTCACTATCCTCATCTCCTTCCCTCCACTTCAGTTTAGCTTACTGAATTAGTTCCTCATGTTTACTTTTTTGGATTTATGAATTTCATCTATTCTTATGTTTCCATATACATGCACATTCATGAAATCAGTTTAAAATTTCATGCCTTAGCTTGGGCTTGATTACTCCTTTATTTTATGCATTTTAACGCGATTTGCATTCATGTTGGGTTGTTAGATCTCTTTCCTACTCTATTCATGCTAGTTTGAGTACCATTCGAGGATGAATGTTCCTAAGGGGGAGATATGGTAACACCTCAAAAGTTGGAAATTTAACTTGGAAAGAAAAGTTTAGAAGATCTTCTGGTGCACTAGCTCTATGAGACCATGGACCATAGAGGTTGTACGGGCTGTAGGAACCAATTATAGTTTGATAGTAGGAACTTGGGAAAATTTTCAGCCTCTAATATTTTTGTACGAGACTACCTTCGGACAATACAACGTCCTTCGGTTCGTACAAGGTAGTCATAGATGTTCATTATGTATGATTTGATCTTAATTGCATGTTTTCAAGGATTTTTACATGAACCCACATTATATGGATATGTTGATTTTGAAATCAAGTTTTGAAACTTTAAGCATGCATCACGAATTGAAGAAACCATGATTTAAGGATGCTTTTGAATGAAGTATAAATATAATTTTTATGAAATCAAGGTTTCTTCAAATTCAAGTATCCTCATTATGAAGAATTTCCATTATTTAGCTACTTTTGATTGACGTATGATTTTTTATGAAAAGCTTATCATGATCTAGGTACTTTAGATAAGTATCTTTTATGAGTTTGTATGATATTCTATGAAAATCTTATCACGATCTAGATACTTTAGATAAGTATCTTTTTTGAGTTTGTATGATGTTCTATGAAAAGCTTATCACGATCTAGATACTTTAGATAAGTATCTTTTCTTAGTTTTTTATGAAATAATGATATGCTTAGAAGAGTTATTCTTATGATTCAACTTTGTTATGATAAACTTGGTATTACTAGATTTTTACCATTCTCAAAGATTATGATATGTTTATGTATGATATTCTATTGAGAGTTTACATAGCACCGAGTGGACCTTAGGTATGAACGTTTTCATTTAGCGTATGTGGACCTTTAGTAGCAATCTCCAAATACCAGATCTATATGCCCCTATAGGATGTCCCAATTGGACGATCAAATTAATCTAGTGGATCCACAAATAGCTCATGTTTATGGTCCTCACCTAGTAAGTAGGACAATCTCTTTTTGGTGTGGGAAAGACACCGGTCTCTATATTATTGTTCACATGGTTTATGTCGGTTAATGGTATCTCTCACAAAGACTCCTGATTCTTATTTATGTTATGACTATGATTCTTTTACGATTATTGCATTGACCATGTATTATACTTTTAACTTAGATTCATCAGATTATGTTATGTTGTGACTTGGTCTTCGCATTATCATATTTTAGACTTATAATGCTATATTATTCGTGTTCATGCATCTTTACTTTTATACCCCTCACCTTGGTATAGTTGAGCATATTTTTTTTCTCTCTAAAAAGAGTTCCATGTGATCCACATTATCTATGAAGCTCTACGTGAGTAGTGATGGTTAGAAATAGGTCTAGAAGGCTTCGGAAGGAGTTGGAGGCCAAATAAGGAGTCATGGTACTCAACCTACTTGCGTAAGCTACAAACTTGGATGACTTAGAAAATTAAGCTACTTGAATACACGTCGAGCTTAAGTAGCAAAGATTATATGGGTTCTTAAAGCGAGACGAGGCCACGAACCCACGAAAAGGAAAAAAAACTAGATTCCGAACTGATTAAAAGAAACAAGTAGGTGACAAGTAGGTGATGCACCTACTTGGGGTAAGTAGGTAACACACCAACTCAATGTGGACCCATGCTGCCACATGGCAGCATATGAGTGGATGCATAGATGAGGTGGCACCCTAGGGGGAAGCCACATGTCACCCCTAGGGGATGACACATGTCACCTCCTAAGGAGGTCAATATATATGTGTTACATGTTGTATACACTTTGTTCTTCAGCATTTTGAAAACAAAAGAAAGAGAAAAACCCTAAGAGGCTAAGGGAGAGGGGAGACGACTTTGGCCACTTTAAGATAAGCCTCCGAATTTTTTTATATGAATTAATTAACTAGGGTACACCACGATGAAATGAAGGTCTTATTAATATAAATCTATGGTTTGGAGCAGCACCAAAGGGATACAAACAGTCTGCTAAAATTTCAGCACTTCAAGGAACTTCCAAGGCTAGTTTTGGCAAGTTTTGGACAGGGTAAGGTCTTCCCTTTCAATGTGGAGGTAATAATGTTTTTATGGTGTGTATTGCATGTTTTAAATGTGGATGGAAGTATAAAAATTTCATAAATATATTTGGCGTAAGAAACAAACAAAATTAAAGTTGTTCAAGTCGAGTTAAAGTTGTTAAGGTTGTATAGTGTTGTTGCGATGGAGGTGATGCGGTTGGAGAGGGTTTTATTATGTTTTTCAGGGATGAAACACGTTAAAAAGGGGTGTGGTAGCTGCTGTTTGCAGCCACATATCCCTTCGGTTCGTGTGGTTATAGGTTTTACGGAATAGAGATTAAAAACCATATTTTGGAGTCGTAGTTTTGAGCGGGCTTTTTGGGACTTGTTTTGAATAATGATGAATTAGTTTTCTTATATATGGTTGCTGAGTGTGGTTGTGAATATGGATTCTATGGTTAGATATTAAAATTGAAAGTTCGGATAGGGCAAGTTATAGGGGAGATGTGCCCGATTTCCGCTAACTTAGGAACAAGTAATAAACTAGCCGGGAGTAATGGATAAGGAAATGAGTCCTACGGATACTTGAATATGAATTTGGAATCCAGAAAGTTGAGGGTCATTAATCGTGTGTTACTCTGGTGTTAAATAGGTTGAAGGAGTACAAGGCAAGCTGGCTTACAAGTGAACTACTACATGTATGTAAAGCTTATCGCTTTCTTTCTTTTGGCATGTCTTAGCTATAAGTGGAATGTAATATGTGCTTTGAGGATAATTCCATTCATAAAGCTTCGAGAATGATTCATGCCTCTGACCTATTTTTTGATGTTAGAACTCTTACAATAAGTGAGATATTGCCTCTCAAGTCTTCTGTATGAAGGAAAGTAGTAAGTATGTAAGGCCTATCTCTCCCTTGGTTTGGCATGTTTCAAATGTATGTAAAGCCCATCTCTTTTCTTTTTGGCATGTCATAGATATAAGTTACAAAATGATATGTATATAAAGCTTGGGGTAACTCTATTCATAAGCTTCGAGAATGACTCATGACTCTTATCCACATCTGAATGCTAAAACTCTAAAGGCGGTCGAGCCACTACTCTCGAGTCTTTTATAGGTTGAATAGTAAGTGGAGATATAAGCTCTTATTCCTAAGGACCCTAAAATAAAAAATGTCCTCGGTTCCATAAGCTGTTGGACACTTCCTCGATACATGTTTCTTGTTCACTTATAGTTGTTAAGGCTCTTAAAGGTGTTAATCTCCTATTCCTCAAGTCTTCTATAAGAATTGAATAGTGATTGGTATGAAAAAGCTCCTCTCTTTAAAAGGCTATGAGATAGCCAATACTCGAACTTCTATAAGCTGGTTCATACTATAGTAATGTATGACTATGAAGTTGAGGCTCCAGTTGACATAGTCCCTAATGGAATCTAGAGGGTACTGGAGATGATTCCTACCCTAGTTTCCAAATGACGGTTCATTTGACCATTTTGTTGAGCCTTAAATGATGAATTTATTTGCATATGATTATTCACTACTCCGCTCGCGCATGCTTCTAATACATTACTACCCGTGTCCCATGAAGGGCCGGACATGATAAATGATGAAATGATTATTCACCGCATCCCATGAAGGGCTAGGCATGATAAATGATGAAATACTGATTGACCGTGTCCCATGAAGGGCCGGGCATGATAAATGATGGAATACTTACTCACCGCATCCTATAAAGGGCCGGGCATGATAAACGATGAAATGCTGATTCACCACATCCCATTAAGGGTCGGGCATGATAAATGATGAAATGATTATTCACCGCATTCCATGAATGGTCGGGCATGATAAATGATGAAATGCTGATTCACCATGTCCCATGAAGGGACGAGCATGATATATGATGAAATGATTATTCACCGCGTCCCATGAAGGGCCGGGAATGATACACGATGAAATGACAGCTTTACTAAGTCCTTCACTGAAGGGATGGATACAGTATATAAGCATGCATGTGAAAATATAGTGATACATTTGTAACCCTGAGTCCCACAGCGGGCTGGGTACGGTATATGAGAAAGATATACATGCCCTCATTTCACACGGTGCAGGTATAGTGATTCATTAACTGTTACATTTATTGCTTGCATCCATATTTCAATTGAAAGCTCGTTTATGCTATGTTATGCTTTATATACTTAATACATGTATCGTACTGACCCCCTTTCTTTGGGGGGGAGGGGGTGCATTTTATGCCCGAAGGTATAGACATATGTTTTGGAGATCCGCTAGCTTAGGGTTCCACTCAACAAGTTTGGGAGAAGATCCATTGAATTGGAGCTATGCTTTTGGGTACTAGACCTTCTATGTATATATTTGTATATTCAGGGGTACGGCGGGGGCCCTATCCCACCATATGATATAATTGCTATTCTTAGAGGTCTGTAGATATATGTATGTGGGTCATTTGTAAGTTATTCCAGTTGTGCCTATACGGCATGTTGTAACGTTACGCTATGGCAGCCTTGTCGGCTTGCACGCCTTTCATAATTTGAGTAATGTAACTCCTCAAGAGACAAACGGAAGTGGCTACGTGTATGTGAAAATGTATGACCCATTAGGGTCCCTATGTATGAGTCTTATATTTGTTGTTATAGTTGATAGTTATATACACAAGGGTCCCGGTTGGACCTCAATCGCGGCCTATGGGGATGGGTTGTGATAGAAGTGATATCAGAGCGGTTCATCCTTGGAGTGTCTATAGACCATGTCTAGTAGAGTCTTGTTTATTGGTGTGTTGCGCGCCACATCTATAAGCAAGAGGCTACAGAACATTTAAGATGTTACCTTTCTTTTATATCTAAGATAGTGCGATAGATCCGAGTCATAGAAAAACTCCTTATACTTACCTTGGACTTTAGCAGAAGGACGACATCAACAGGAGGAAGTAATTGATGACATTGGAAGTTACAAAGCACACAGGTAAGAAAAGGAACAAAAGATATCTATTGGGTAAGATATTGACATATGATTGACATACGATTGAAATATTAAGTCAAAAACTGAAAGGAAAGTAGACCGAAAAGTATAACAGATGCAGGTCAAGTTGGACACATGAGGTAAGTTCATCATTTTCATACTATTATTGATATTGAAAGCCTTGTGTGGCTATGAGATGATATGTATGTTGGACCTGTGAGGCATTGTTGGTATTTTCTGCGTGCAGGGTTTTGAGATAGTAAGGAGTACAAGGGAAACTCTCCCAAAATTTTCCTAGAAATAAAGAAAAGGAATGAGATACAGGGTTGTAGTATGTCTTAAAAGGTCGTACCCACAATAATGACGAGATTTGCCTTAACTATGAGTATAGCTGACATCAGGAAATTAGTTGATTGCTGACTTGATGGACATAGTAACTAGGAGGTCGATGCTGGCATGGTAAAAAGGAATTTGGAAAAGACTTTTGATACTAAGAGTTGATTTAGAAAAGATTGGTAGATCTTGATAGGTTGGTATATTAAGGTACTGACTCAGTTGATACACAGGGATAAATTGTGATGAGTTATAGTTAAAGAGGTAATAGTGTGATTAAGACAAAAGTGCAGGGAAAAAAATTGTGATGAAAAGGAAGTATTAATAAGAAAACTTGTGAGATAATAAGGATAAGACTGATTACGAAGGGTGAAAGGGTAAGTACGCTTACTTCATTGAGTGAAATTAACCCATAGTAAGAATCATGAAAAACATTAAGAAGTGTTATACTATAGGGTGGAGTACGAATGGGATATGAGGTAAATATAACAAGAATCATTATGGGAATAAGTAAGGCCTAGAGAGAAAGTGGACAAAGATATGACGTGGTCCATGTGACAAGAATAAAAAGGTAGGTATGAAATGGAAAAGTGAGCTATAGAACAAATACAAAAGGCCTATCAAGTTCGGTAAGGAAAGCTTTGAATGAATGTTATGTGATAACAAAAATGGTAGCGAGCATGAGGAAAGATAAAGTAACAGAAAGGTGTAACGAAATTTGACAAGAAAGGTAGATAGAGAAGAGATATCCGTACGTGTTCCCTACGCCTATAAGTGATCTAAACTCCTAAATTGACTGTGTTGATGAGTAAGGGGCCTATGGATGGCAACTGTTATAGAGAACTCCCGAATTCCTTGCGAGACCTTATGAGATTAATTAACATTTGAGGACAAATGTTTTAAAGGGGGGAAGGATGTTATACCCTACACCTTGGTACATTTGAGAATATTTTTTTCTCTAAAAAGAGTGCCATGTGATCTACGTTATCTATGAAGTTCTACGTGAGTAGTGATGGTTGGAAATAGAT
The DNA here is from genome assembly GCF_947179165.1 of Solanum dulcamara. Taxonomy (NCBI): domain Eukaryota; kingdom Viridiplantae; phylum Streptophyta; class Magnoliopsida; order Solanales; family Solanaceae; genus Solanum; species Solanum dulcamara. The sequence goes on along the minus strand of NC_077237.1, from coordinate 52,071,689 downwards.
CTAGAAGGCTTCGAAAGGAGTTGGAGGCCAAATAAGGAGTCATGGTACTCAACCTACTTGTGTAAGCTAAAAACTTGGATGGCTTAGAAAATTAAGCTACTTGAGTACACGTCGAGCTTAAGTAGCAAAGATTATATAGGTTCTTAAAGTGAGACGAGGCCACGAACCCATGAAAAGGAAAAAAACTAGATTCTGAACTGATGAAAAGAATAAAGTAGGTGAAAAGTAGGTGATTCACCTACTTGGGGTAAGTAGGTGACACACCTACATAATGTGGGCTCCACGCTGCCATATGGCAACATATGAGTGGATGCATGGATGAGGTGGTGTCTTAGAGGGCTGCCATGTGTCACTCCTAGGGAATGCCATGTTTCACCTTCTAAGGAGGTAAATGTATATGTGTTACATACTGTATACACTTTTTTCTTCAGCATTTTGAAGACAAAAAAAAGAGAAAAACCCTAAGAGGCTAAGGGAGAGGGGCGACGGCTTTGGCCACTTTAAGGTAAGACTCCGACTTTTTTTACATGAATTAATTAACTAGGGTATACCATGATGAAATAAAGGTGTTATTAATGTAAATTTATGGTTTGGAGAAGCACCAAAGGGATACAAACAGTCTGCTAAAATTTCAGAACGTCAAGGAACTTCCGAGGCTAGTTTTGGCAAGTTTTGGACAAGGTAAGGTCTTCTCTTTCAACGTGGAGTTAATAATACTTTTATGGTGTGAATTACATGTCTTAAATGTGGCTGTAAGTATAAAAATTGCATAAGTATGCTTGGTATTAGAAACAAATGAAATTAAAGTCGTTCTAATCGAGTTAAAGTTGTTAAGGTTGTATAGTGTTGTTGCGATGGCGGTGCTGCAATTGGAGATGGTTTTATTATGTGTTTCATCCATGAAACACGTTCCAAAATGGGTGTGGTAGCTTCTGTTTTCAGCCATATATCCCTCCGGTTTGTGTGGTTAAAGTTTTTACGGAATAGAGATTAAAAACCATATTTTGGAGTCGTAGTTTTGAGCGGGCTTTTTGGGACTTGTTTTGAATAATGTCGAATTAGTTTTCTTATATATGGTTTCTGAGTGTGGTTGTGAATATGTCTTCCAAGTTTAGAGATTAAAATTGAAAATTCGGATAAGGCAAGTTATGGGGGAGATGCTGCCCGATTTCCGCTAACTTCAGAACTAGTAATAAACTAGTCGGGAGAAATGGATAAGGAAATGAGTCCTATGGATACTTGAATATGAATTTGGAATCCGGAAAGTTGAGGGTCATTAATCGTAGTGTTACTCTGGTGTTAAATAGGTTGAAGGAGTACAAGGCAAGCTGGGTTACAAGTGAACTACTACAAGTATGTAAAGCTTATCGCTTTCTTTCTTTTGGCATGTCTTAGCTCTAAGTGGAATATAATATGTGCTCTGAGGATAATTCCATTCATAAAGCTTCGAGAATGATTCATGCCTCTGACCTATTTCTTGATGTTAGAACACCTACAATAAGTGAGATATTGCCTCTCAAGTGTTCTGTATGAAAAAAAGTAGTAAGTATGTAAGGTCTATATCTCCTTTGGTTTGGCATCTTTCAAATGTATGTAAAGCCCAGCCCTTTTCTTTTTGGTATGTCTTAGATATAGATTACAAATTATATGTATATGAAGCTTGGGGTAACTCTATTCATAAGCTTCGAGCATGACTCATGACTCTTATCCACGTCTGAATGCTAAAACTCTAAATGAGGTTGAGCCACTACTCTCGAGTCTTTTATAGGTTGAATAGTAAGTGGAGATATAAGCTCTTATTCTTAAGGACCCTACAATGAAAAATGTCCTCGGTTACATAAGCTGTTGGGCACTTCCTCGATACATGTTTCTTGTTCACTTATAGTTGTTAAGACTCTTAAAGGAGTTAAGCTCCTATTCCTTAAGTCTTCTATACGATTGAATAGTGATTGGTACAAAAAAGCTCCTCTGTTTAAAAGGCTCTAAGATAGACAATACTCGTACTTCTATAAGATGGTTCATACTATAGTAACATATGACTATGAAGTTGAGGCTCTAGTTGACATAGTCCCTAATAGCATCTAGAGGGTACTAGAGATGATTCCTACCCTAGTTTCCAAATGACGGTTCATTTGACCGTTTCGTTGAGATTTAAATGATGAATTTATTTACATATGGTTATTCACTACTCCGATCGCACATGCTGCTAATATATTACTCACCACGTCCCATGAAGGGCTGAGCATGATAAATAATGAAATGATTATTCACCGCATCCCATAAAGGGCCGAACATGATAATGATGAAATGCTGATTCACTGTATCCCATGAAGGGACGAGCATGATAAATTATGGAATGCTTACTCACCGCATCCCATGAAGGGATGGACATGATAAATGATGAAATGATTATTCATTGCATCCTACGAAGGGCTGGGCATGGTAAACTATAAAATGCTAATTCACCGCATCCTATGAAGGGATGGGCATGATATATGATGAAATGATTATTTACCGCATCCCATGAAAGGTCGAGCATGATACACGATGAAATGACAGCTTCCTTGAGTCCCTCACTAAAGGGCCGGATATAGTATATAGGCATGTATGTGAAAACATAGTGATACATTTGTAACCCCGAGTCCCATGGCGGGATGGGTATGGTATGTGAGGAAGATATACATGCCATCATTTCACACGGTGTAGGTATAGTTATTCGTTAACTGTTACATTTATTGCCTGCATCCCTATTTCAATTGAAAGCTCATTTATGCTATGTTATGCTTTATATACTCAGTACATGTATCGTACTGACCCCCCTTTCTTTGGATAGGGGGGGCTGCATTTCATGCCTGCAGGTATAGACATATATTTTTAGGATCCTTTAGCTTAGGGTTCAACTCAGCAAGTTTGGGAGAAGCTCCATTGAATCAGAGCTAAGCTTTTGGGTACTAGACCTTCTATATATATATTTGTCTATTCAGGGGTACGGCGGGGGCCCTGTCCCCCCATATGATATAATTGCTATTCTTAGAGGTCTATAGACATATGTATGTGGGTTATTTGTAAGTTATTCTAGTTGAGCCTATACGGCGTGTTGTAACGTTATTATGCTATGACAGACTTATCGACTTGCACGCCTTTCATAATTTGAGTTATGTAACTCCTCAGAAGACAAATGGAAGCGGCTACGTGTATGTGAAAATGTATGACCCATTGGGGTCCCTATGTATGAGTCTTATATTTGTTGTTACAGTTGATAGTTATGTACACGGAGGTTCTGGTTGGACCTCATTCGCGGCCTACGGGGATGGGTCGTGACATTTACTCATACTTAGTATATTCCAGTATTGACCGCATACTTTTGCCTGTATTATTTTATAATATAGGGTAACATATTTCATCAGGCCGGTGTTAGTACACACTCCCATTAGCCTTCATAGTATTTTGTGAGTCCTCATGTTCCGAGAATATTCAAATTAGACTCTGATCATAATTTTATTCAATTTTCCTTATGATAGAGATATCTAGAGACATGTTCTAGCATCTCATCTATGATAGAGGTTTTCAGACATTAGATGATTCCGCATATGTTGGATAGTATCTTTTTCTATTATGCTATACCAGACTATGTTAAAACTTAACCTCCTCTTTTCAAATTATTTGATTATATTGATTATCTTAGTATCATGCTTATGTCAAGTGGCTTGTTTAGGGTTTTTCAGGATCCTATCTTCATTTCATACAGAACCCTTCAAAGACCTTCCAAGGTCTCATGGACGTCAAAGGGAAAAACTACTTTTTGAAGTTCCCTTCCACGATAATCCTCTATGGGCCGTATAAACTTCTACGGTCTGTAGACCTCCCCTCATCTTGTTCAACACCCAAATTTCCAATTCTCTTAACTTTCCTTCTACGACCAACTTCTATGGTTAGTAATACAATCTATGGACGGTATAACCCTCTTATCCTGAATAACTCCAAAATTCAAAGTTTTTGAATTTCCATCTACAACCACTTCTACGGACTATAGGACTTTATATGGTCCATAGGTAGTCTCGTAATGAACTTCTAAAACTTGATAATTTTCCAAACATAGGGTCCCTCCTATGATGACCTTCTACAGATCATAATACCTTGTACAGTCTGTAGGTAGGCTCGTAAAACATCAGTGGACAAAAAAATTCCAAGTCTTAAACCTATCCTTTCCACGACTGTTCCTATGGCTTGTACAACCTTATATGGTCCATCAAATGGGCCGTAGAACCACTTGCACCAGATACCTTTTCACTACCTTTTCCAACTAAATTTTTGCACTACCTTTTCCAACCTGGAATGGGTTTTGATGCTCAACCTTCACTTGTTGGAAATTTGGACGCTCAGCCATAAATTCCGTAATATCCTTTTTTATGCCATTCCACCAATAAATTTCCTTCAAGTCATGATACATCTTGGTGGATCCTGGGTGAATAAAATACCAAGAATTATGAGTTTCTGATAATATATGTTACCTCAAACTATGAACATCTGAAACACATAAGCGACCTTGGTAACAAAGCACACCATCTCCCCTGAGAGAAATCCTCTGTAGTTGTTTCTAAAACAACTTTCTCCAATTCAACCAAAGTCAAATCATTATCTTATTTTTCCCTCACATCCAACATGAGAGATGATTCTGAGCCATTTTGTACAATCACACTACCATCTTTAGAATAAACCAATCGAACATCCAAACGATCTAGTCTATGCAATCACGAACCCACTCCTTTTTTTCTATTTTGAATATAGGCAACAATACTCATGGAGAATCTAGTAAGAGCGTCGGCAACAATATTTGCCTTTTTGGATGGTAAAGAACACTCATGTCATAATCCTTCAACAGTTTGAGCCACCTTCTTTTTTGAAGATTTAAGTTCTTTTGCTTAAACACATATTGCAAACTCTCTTGTTCGGTGAACACATCCACATGAGCACCATAGAGATAGTGTCTCCATATCATAGAAGCAAATACCACCACCGATAACTCCAAATCATGAGTTGGGTAATTTTTCTCATGAACTTTAAGTTTCCTAGAAATGTAGGCTATAACTTTATCATTTTGTATCAAACTACAATCAATACCAATTCTCGAGGCATCATAATACACAACAAAATCATCTGATCCTTTCAGTAAAGTCAAAATTAGGGCTGAAGTAATCCATTTGTTAAATTCTTGAAAACTCTTCTGACAAGCTTTCGACCATTGAAATTTCACTTTCTTCTAAGTCAAAGTAGTCAAAGGTGAAGTAATAGAGGAAAATCCTTCCAAAAAATGTCTATAGTAACCAGCTAAGCCCAAGAAACTCCTAATATATCTGGGAGAAGGAGGTCTAGGTCAGTTCTTAACCATCTCGGTCTTCTTAGGATCAACTCTAATAACATCACATGACACAATATGGAAAATGAACACAATCGATCTTAGCCAAAACACACACTCGCTAAACTTAGCAAATAACTGATGATCTTTGAGAACTTGTAAGACAATCCTCAAATGATCGGCATGCTTATTCTCACTCCAAGAATAGATCAAAATATCATCAATAAATAAAATGACGAACATATCCAAATACTACTTGAATACCCTGCTCATCAAATCCATAAAATCTACAGGAGCATTCATTAGTCTAAAAGACATAACCAAGAATTCATAGTGGTAATATCTAGTTTTAAGAGTCGTCTTCAGAATATCACATTCTCTCACTCTAAGATGATGATAATCCAATCGAAGATCAATCTTGGAAAAGTAACTAGCACCTTGAAGCTGATCGAACAAGTCATTAATTCTTATGATGTGATATTTATTCTTTATTGTGACCTTGTTCAACTGTCAATAATGAATGCACATACGGAGAGAACCACCTTTCTTCTGGAAGAGAACTAGAGCACTTCATGAAGATATACTCGGTCTAATGAAACCTTTATACAAAAGGTCCACTAATTGATCTTTGAACTACTTAAGTTCTGTCGGATCCACTCTACAAGGAAGAATAGAGATAGGATGGGTATCTGGAAAAAGGTCAATTCCAAATTCGATTTCTGTTTTAGGAGAATACCAGGAAGATCATCTGGAAATGCTTTTTGAAACTCAATCATAATGGGAACTGATTCAAGAGTAGGGCTTTCACAATTCGTATCCCTAACCTGTGCTAGATGATAGATGCAACCTTTAAAAATTATCTTTCAAGCTTTAAGTTACAAGATAAACTGACCCTTAAATGTAGAATTACTACACTTCCATTCTATGTCTAGTTCATTTGAAAATTGAAACTTAACTACTCAGGTTCTACAGTCAGTAAAGGCATAACAAGCATGAAGCCAATCCATACCAAGCATAACATCAAAGTAAGTCATATATAATTCTACAAGATCAACTGAGGTGATTTTCTAAAAAACTAAGACTAGAAAATTTCTATAAAGTCGTTTACCAACAACTGAATTGCTGATAGGTTCTAACAAGATTTTGGGTCTGGCATCAAACTTCATAGGAAGATAAAAAGTCGTGAAAGAAATATTATCTCCTATATCTAAAGAAGAATACACATCAAAATGACAGATTCGTAATATACCAATAACCACATCAAAGGAATCCTTTTAATCTTGTCGAGTCTGAAGAGCATAAAAATTATTCTGACACTGACCACCAACAGAACTAGATGAATTACCTTACAGAGCCAAGCAACCTGTAGAAGGAGTCTGAATCTAATGTTGACCGTCTCCACCTTTGATAGCAAGTGAAAGGAAATAGTAAATATTATGACCCATCTTACCACAACCAAACCATGCATCAAAATCGGCTAAGCAATCCTCTGGTTCTTACCCCACTTCCTATATGCGGGGACAACTTGACTACTTGGAGCACTTCCTTGAGGCTGAGGATTAGACACCTTCTATCATTTTTGGACTTTAGAGTCAGAGCACTTCATGAAGTTGGGTTAGATTAATTCTATGGAAATTGAGAATGGCCAACATTATCAAACCTCGGATGTGAAAAGTCACCACTATCGGTCCATTCCCTCTTAGTCCGTGCCCTAGACCTTTCCTTAAGATTCTCTTTCTCAATTTGTTTTGCATTAGTCATAAACCTCGAGATATTCATCTCCTTGATCAACATTGCGGTTCTACACTCTATGACCACCATATCTAAAATATTGGAAACAAACTTGCTTATAGGAGCTCAAGAGTCAGGTGCCATTAACGAAGCATACTTAGACAATTGAGTAGAACTTTAAAGCAAATTCCCTCACACTCATGTTTTCTTGCTTCAAAGCCTCCCTCATCTCAAGGGGGAACAAATGGTATAGAAAAGCACCCTCGAACTTGTCCTAATCCAAATGACCTGCATCAATATGGACCTCTTCCTTCCATAGGTTGATCTAAACTTGAGCAACCCCTTTCGAATCTGTCACAACCATGATGTACATCTTTATAATTCCTTTAACAAATTCTTGTGAATCTTTTTCCACCTTAGAACCATGGAATTTTGGAGGATTCAACCAAGTGAAGACTTAAACCCTTGTCTATCACGACCCAGGCCTCGGGCCTAGATATATCACGGTGGATGAGACACCTAGAGGTACCTTAGCTAAACCTCTTAGCATTCATTTAGTTTTTCATTGGTAATGACATTTAATAACAAACAAAAATAAAAAGGGGAAACTGGGACTAAAGGAAATATTTAAATAAGAACCAAAATAGTCCAACTTTGCTTTTACATATCCAAATACCTCTACATCATAGACTTGTCAGGGGCTAAGATATGTCCCTAACTCACCTTTATAATAAGTGTCAAAGTACCAAAAAGAAATCCAAAGATCTTTATATAACACGAACTAGAAAAGAAAGGGATATTATTCCTGAAACATAGGAACTCACCAAAATAGTCGTCTTCAATGATCAAACTAGCCACATGGAGGAGAACGAGGAGGAGTACCTGTCCCTACGTGGTGATAACATGTAAGAAATAGAGTATGCATTAGTATTTTGAATGTACTAAGTATATAAGCATGCATTAATATTGAAGAAACATTAGAACATTATATAGTATGGAACATAATAAAATTGTAAGACCCTATAAGATGAAAAGTTGAACAAAGACAAATTCAAGGAAGATTTGATTAGTTTTTGAGTTTAAGAATGAGTCTACGACTCGTAGAGGTTCTTACGAGTCATAAACGTGACTCGCGAGACTGATTTTGAGGCTGGAAATTTATTACATAAAATATGTGGGTCTATGAATCATTTGACGACTTGTACAGAGGTCGATGACTCGTAGTCACCAATCATAGTGTAGGGTCTGCAACTCTGAAACTATTGAGCCTTAGAACCTCTTCTACGACTCAATAGTATGAGTCGTAAAAAGGATGGAGACTCATAAACATGAGTTGTATGGAAACTTCAAAGACTTGTATTTTAGGATTTTTGAGTGCCTTCAGGATGAATAAAGTCTACGATTCATAGACTTGAGAATGAGTCATAAAAACGACTTGTATAGAAAGTTTAGAGACTCAATTTTAGGTCTTTTTGCAGGGCCTATAGGATGATTCATTCCTACGACTCATCACTACCTCTACGACTCGTAGTGGGCCACTCGTAGACCCTTTCGACTCAGATTAATGAGGGATAGTTTATTATTTTACTTATATTCTACCTACGTATGTGCACATTTTTAAGGACTATATTCATTAAGTAATTTGTCCTAAATACTCCTAACCCTTTTATTCCCTCATTATTTTCCCCAAACAAGTTTAAGACTTCTCTTCTAAGGTTCCTTAAGAGTTTATCATCTTCATCAAACTTTGGTTAGGGTTTCTTCAAGATCAATTATTCTCTGTCAAATTCAAAGTTCAATTTCAATCAAGGTATGTGGGGATTGATCCATGAGTTTCTTTCAGCCATGGAGTCCCAAGAATTCTTCAAAGTTTCATTTAATTATCAAATTGTCTATTAACCCTAAGTTTGATGAATTACGTTAGGATATTTTAATCTTGTTTTTAGATGTTATCAATGATTATTCTAAGTATTTTTTACATGAATTGCATTATTTTAAGTTAAATTATGGATGCCCATACATAAAGTTACTTTCAATTATAATTATTAAGTTCAAACAGGATTTTTTATGAGTTGATTATGAATTTAATGATTTTCAAAAGAAATTTTTTATGAATGAAGTTATGATTTATGATTGAATTATGATGATCAATTATAATCCAAGGAAGTTATTATAGGATAATAAGTATAATTCTCACACAAATCATGTTTAAGATGGTGATAAGTACAATTCTCACTAAAGTTTATTGATTCTTATGAATCACTAAATTAATAAGCTACTCTCATTATGTCTTATAAAGATGGATTGATAGGTAGTTACTATCTTTTCCTATAATATTTATGGTCATGTTTTAATAAATTCCATTGGGATATTGACTAAGCACCAAGAGGACTTCTAGGTGGGGTTCGGTCTGATAACGTAGTTAGTTATCCAAGGGAATCCTAGTAATAGCCTAAAGTTCCAAACTATGTTACCCACGTAGGTTTCCTTCATTACTTAGCTAGTGGATCCACAAATAGCTATTGAGTTAAAGTTGTTTTTTATAGAGTCTACTTTAGTAAGTAGCCTCTCTCTTTTCGATATGGGAGTTACATTAGATTTCATGTTATAGCTCACATGGTCTAAAGATGTCGGTTAAAGGTCTTATCCCACACAAGTTGAATGCTAAGGTTGATATTTACCATGAAGTTTTATGATGCATTGACCATAAGTTTTTATATGTTTTCAAATGCTTTTAAGCCTTACTCATGTTCATTATGATTGATCATGCATCTTATGACATATTGCTCATGTTCCCTTACTTGTTCATGCATATCTCACATACTTAGTATATTCTATGTACTAACATATATTTTGCCTATATTGTCTCATAATAGAGGGATGGAAGATACTCACACTCCTTATATTCATGTCTAGAGTTGCTTAGTTCTCAATGAGTTGGTGAGTCCTCATACCATTGAGGAGATGAATTTTCTTTCATAATATCTCATTGACTTTGTTCTTATAATTTAGGTGAGATAAGATCTTGTCCTAAGCCTCCATCAAGTATAGACTTAGAGGCATGTTTAGATGTTACTTCGATGTAGTCCATTTTGGACATTGATTAAATATTTCTATCGCTTAGATTTACATTTTTGAGTTATTTCTTCTACTTATCTTATTATATATCTTTACCTTATATATGGGATGTATGCTAAGATGGCTTGGTTAGGAACCTTTGGGTTTCCAATCACCATTTCACGTTTAGGCCCTAGGCTTGGGGTGTGACAAATTTGGTTTTAGAGGACAAGGTTTTGGAGTATCCTAGGTTGTATTACATGCCGTATTGAGTAGTGTAATTTTTATCGGTGTGAAACACTCCACATCCATGAATAGGAGTCTATGAAATGTCTTAGGAAAATCTCACTTATTTCATAATCTATGTTGTGCAATAGAGTGGTACTCTAAGTCTTTCCCTCTAATATTTGTTCTTTACGATTTTCAAAAAATGGCTCTACGAATATACCCCACTAGAAGGAATGTGGTTGAAGAGGAGTAACAAGCTTCGAATGATCCCTTGAATGACCAAATCTCCAATGATGAGTTTCGACCAACTTTTTAAGTACTTGCTCAAGCAGTTACAGCTCAATCCAATAGGGAGGTAGTTGCTCCCTTGAACCCAAATATGGGTACATAGGAAGCCAGAGTTTGTGACTTCATAAGGATGAATCCTCTAGAGTTTTGGGGTTCTAAGGTGGAAGAGGATCTACAAGTGTTTGTTGATAGTATTCACAAGATTGTGGATATTATGGGGGTTATCCCAGTTAAGAGGGAGGAGTTGGATACTTAACAATTGAAGGGTGTTGATAATATTTGGTTTGATCAATGGAAAAGTGAGAGGCCTAGAGAGCCGGATCCCATGACTTGGGAAGAGTTCAAAAGAGTATTTCTTGATCGCTTTTTCCCATTGAAGTTGAGGGAGGCTAAGGTACAAGAATTAATCAAACTTAATCAAGATGGTATGAGTGTGAGGGAGTATGCCCTTAAGTTCACCCAATTATTGAAATATGCTCCATTCATTATTACCGACCCAAGAGCTCGTATGAGCAAGTTTGTATCGGGTGTATTGGATGTGGTTTCTAAGAAGTATAAGACGCTTATGTTGATTCAGGAATTGTACATCTCTAGACTTATGACTTATGCGGAGCAAATAGAGGGTGAAAAGCTTAAAGAGAGAAGTTCTAGGGAGTCTAAGAAGTAAAGGACCAATGGTAGTGATTCCTCTTATGCTAAGTTCGGAAGTGGTGGTCGTCCTTATTTTCTCCAAAGGTACTCTGGTCAAGGATCTTCAAATGCTACTACTCAACAGTTTAACAAAGATAGGTTTCCCAACCCTAAGCCTCAAGGAGGTGCCCTAATTGGCCAAATGACCTTCACATCCAAGAAGTATGGAATGAACCACTAGGGAGAGTGCAAGCAGGTTTGAATGTGTGCTATCGATGTGGCAAGATAGGTCCTCATGCTAAGGAGTGTAAGGTTAAAGATGATCATCTTCAAGGACATGTTGCTCATAGAGGCCAAGTGCAACAAGGTGCTCAAATGCAACAAAAGGGTGGTCAACACAATAATTAGTTTTATGCTCTTCATGGTAGGCAACAAGTGGAAGAGACTCACGATGTTGTTACTGGTATGTTACGGATCTTTTACTATGATGTTTATATGTTACCTGATTCGGGTGCAAATTTGTCTTTGTTATTCCTTATGTGGCCATGCGATTTGATGTTAGCCCCGAAATATTGTTAGTCTTTTTCTATTTATACTCTTGTAGGTAAGTCGATTATGGCTAAAAGAGTCTATAGAAGTTTATGGGTATCGGTTTTCCATAAAGTTACTATATGTGATCTAGTTGAGCTTGAGATGACCGATTTTGATGTTATTCTTGGCATAAATTGGCTATATGCATGCTATGCTTCTATTTATTGTACATCCCGAGTGGTTAAGTTCCAATTTTCTAGTGAGTCAGTCCTAGTATTGAAGGGTAGTAATTCTGTATTCAAAGGTCAATTCATTTCGTGCCTTAAAGATCGAAAAATAATTTCTAAGAGTTGTATCTATCATCTTGTGAGGGTTAGGGACAAACACTAATTCTTAAGCCCTTACTCTAGAGTCGTTCTCCATTGTTAATGCTTTTCTGTATGTGTTTCCCAATGATTTACTCGGTGTCCCTCCCGAAAGGGAAATTGACTTCGGTGTAAACCCTCTTTCGGGTACTCAACCCATTTCTATTCCTCCTTACCAAATGGCTCCGACAGAATGAAAGTAGTTAAATAATCAATTAAAAGACTTGTTAGACAAAGGTTTCATTAGACCAAGTATATGTCCATGTGGTGCTCCCATTTTGTTTGTTAGAAAAAAGGATGGTTCGCTTCGTATGTGCATTGACTAACGTTAATTTAACAAAGTAACCATCAAGAACAAATATCCAATTCCTAGGATAGATGACTTGTTTGACCAATTGCAAGGGGCAAGTTACTTATCTAAGATTGATCTCCATTTTGGTTATCACCAACTAAGGGTGAGGGAGTGTGATATTCCCAATATGACATTTCAAACAATGTATGACCATTATGAGTTCTTAGTTATGTCATTTGGTTTAACCAATGCCCCCGCGACATTCATGGACTTCATGAATAGGGTGTTCAAGTAATATTTGGATATGTTTATAATTTTGTTTATTGATGATATTTTGGTTTACTCTCGAAATGAGGAGGAGCATGCTAATCACTTAAGGATCGTGTTGCAAACTCTAAGGGATAAGCAATTATTTCCTAAGTTCAATAAATGTGAGTTTTGCTTAAGGGAGTTTGCTTTCCTTGGTCAAATTATATCCGGTGAAGAGATTTGGTTGATCCTAAGAAAATTGAGGCGGTTAAGAATTGGCCTAAACCATTGTCCTCTTCGTATATTAGAAGTTTCTTGGGCCTAGTAAGATATTATAGAAGATTTTTAGAAGGGTTTTCATCTATTTTGTCACCATTGACTAAGTTGATTCAAAATAAAGTGAAGTTCTAATTGTCAAAAGCTTGTGAGAAGAGTTTCCAAGAATTGAAAGATCCTCTTATTACCGCTCCTATTTTGATTCTACCAGAAGGGTTCGATAGTTTAATGGTGTATTATGATTCCTCAAAGGTTGGTCGTGGTTGTGTGTTTATTCAACATGGTATGGTGATAGCCTATTAATCTAGGCAACTTAAGGTGCATGAAAAGAACTATCCAACTCATGACTTAGAGCTAGCGGTGGTTGTTTTGCCTTGAAGATTTGGAGACACTATCTTTATGGTTTCCATGTGGATGTGTTCATCGACCATCAGAGTTTATAATATGCATTTAAGTATAGTTAGTAGTTCTCATCCACTTTGTGATAGTAGAACTCTTGAAATAGTTGAGTTATTGCCCTTTTAGGCTTCGATATGATAAAAGGTAATATATGTAGAGTCTATTCCTTCTTTCTTTTGGGATGTCTTAACTGTAAATGAAATGAGATATGATAGAAGTGTAGAGGAAGTTCTGAGTATAACTCATGAGTCGAGTTCACTCCTAAATGCTAAGGCTGTTAAGGTAGCTGAGCTATCACCCTCGAACCTGCTATACGTGAGATAGTAATTACACACAAAAGAAATAGGAACTATAACTCTTATTCACTTCTTGATACTGAAGCTCCTATTCCAAAGTTTTGAATAAGCTATATGTCTTCTATTCACTCATTGGCGAGACAACTCTTATCGTAGTTGAGCTACCTTCCCTGAACCGTCTATATGTCGATTAGTAGTGGGGATATAAGCTCCCATTCCTAGGGACTCTATGATGACAGATTTCCCTGATTTCTTTAAGCCGGTTGGCATTACCCTAAAATGTGTCTACAACTCCTAAGACTTCACTTAATGTGGCCCTAGGGGCACTCAAAGTGCACCTGAGATAATTATTCTCCTGATCCACGAATGATCGTCTGTATGACTACCTTATTAAGTTTTAGATAATGATCCACCTATGCGTGGTTGATAATGACACCAAGTCCCATAAAGGGTCGAATACGATATATGATAATAACACCGAGTCCCACAAAAGTCTGGGTACGGTATATGATAATGACACCGAATCTAATAAAGGGTTGAGTATGGTATATGATGATTATAACACTGAGTCCCCTAGTGGGCCAGATACGGTATATGATGATATGATTATAACACCAAGACCCATAATGGGCCGGGTATGGTATGGTAAGATATGATGGTATGAGAGGGTAATAGTACGATATGGATGTGCACTACTCCCTTCACTGAGTCCCTCACTAAAGGGTCGGATATAATAGACAAGAATACACATGAAAACATAGTAATGTATTGGTAAGGTATGAATGATGTCGTATACGATGGTATGATACCGTATCCATTGGTTTGTAACACCGAGTCCCCCGACGGGCCAGGAGTGATATGTGAGGGTGGTATACATGCCCTCTTTTCATAGGATGCAGTTATAGTGAACTCTTAACTATCATACTTGTTTCCTGCATCCCTATTAATGTTTTTATCTCAATTATGTGTTGTTATGATTTATATACTTAGTACATATATCGTATTGGCCCTCCTTTCTTTGGGGGGCTGCATTTCATACCCGCAGGTGCAGACACATATTTTTGGGATCGGCCACCTTAGGGTTCCACTCGACAAATTTGGGAGAAGCTCCATTGAATCGGAGTCAAGCCTTTGGGTATTAGATCTTCTATGTATATATTTGTATATTCAGGGGTACGACGGGGGGCCTATCCTGCCATATATTGCTGTTACTATTCTTAAAGGTCTGTAGACATATGTATGTGGGTTATTTGTGAGTTCATTTCAATTGTTCCTATACGGCATATTGTAAATGTTTTTATGTTACAACAGTCTTCTCGGCTTGCATGCCCTTTCATGATATGGTTCGAATGGAAGGGGCCACACATACATAAAAAAAAGTGTTAACTCATTGGGATTTTGTAAGTAGTATCACTTTGTGCATAGCTCGATTTGACAATAGTGGATAGGTCTATATACGGGGTTCCAGGTTGGACTCCAGTCGTGGCCTACGAGGTTAGGTCATTATAGAAGTGGTATTAGAGCAGTTCGTCCTTGGAGTGTCCATAGACCATTTCTAGTAGAGTCTTGTTTATTGGTGTGTTGTGCACCACATCTATAAATAGGAGACTACAGGGTATTTAGGATGTTGTCCCTCTTTTCTATCTTAAATCGTGCGATAGAGATATGTTGTTAGGATGATATTTCATTAACATATCATTATGTTTACAGTGATGTTTCATAAACTCTTACAGTTAAGGAAGAATGATAGGAGCATTAAAGACTATAGCCTGGAGTTTGACTTATTAGCAAGGCATACACCCACTATAGTAGCGGATAAGGCTGATAAGGTGTATCGTTATATGATAGGGTTGGACTATTACTTAATTGATAGCTGTATGGCCATAGCTTCTCAGTCAGGCATGGATATCGCCCGGGTACAGGCGTACGCACAAGGGGTGGAAGACCGGCACAGAAGACGTCAACCTGAGAGAGATTTTGACAGAGTCCAACGTAAGAGGACTAAATCAGCTGGTTATTATGGTGGCTTTTGAGGCGGGCAGCCTCAACAGTATGGTAGATACCCTTACCAGCCCGCCTGGAGTACACCCCTACAATTCCTAGGTAGGGGATTTGATAGCACAGTGTATTCAGGAGCCGGTCAGAGCTCTAGGGTTTCAGGCTCACAGATGAACAAGGGTTCACATCAATGGAGGCTATCTTTGCCCCAATGTTCTCATTGTGGTAAGTTTCATTTTGTGGAATGTCATTTTGCCACCGATGCATGTTTTGCTTATGGCCGTCAGGGCCATGTTATTAGGGAATGCCCATCTAGGGGCAGGCCGGGGAGCGCAGTCCAGCCTACCAGGTCAGTTTTCGGTCCTTCTTCTTCTGTGGCTGTGCACCCTATGGGACGGAGTTTGCAGACACTAGCAGGCCATAGTAGAGTCCATGGCAGAGCTTCTAGATTCAGTAGCCCTTCAAATTGGATATACTCCTTGGCTAGTAGACGAGGCCAAGAGGCGTCACCAAATGTGGTTACAGGTATATTATCAATTTTCTTCTGAAATATATATACATTGATATTGAGAGTTGGCCCTGTGAGGCATTGTTGGTATTTACTGCATGCAGGTGTTGGAATAATAAGAAATACAGAGGAAACTCTGCCCAAATTGTCCTAGAAATAAAAAGAGAATGAGATACAGTGTTGTAGTATGCCTTGCCCATCATAAGAAGGAGGTTATGTACAAATAATGTTCTCTGAAGGGTATAGGAGTGACATGAAATTCCTTGGGCACAAAAAAAGGGGTAGACATAAGCTGGCGAAATGAAAAGACTATGAAAAGAGGCACTCGAGATAGACATGATTAATTAAAAAAGAGGGAGAGAGATAGCTATGAACTAAAGGTTTAGTACCAACGATTAAACTAGATCAGCACCTCACGATTATGTTAAGCTGTCGTACATGGACAACCAAGGGTATGGATGATATAAAGGAAGGGATAGACCTGGTGCAGTGTACCAAATGTATTGGGAAAGAATCATATGTATTTGAAAATTTAAAATAATGGCGTAAGGTAGAGCACAAATGGATAGTTCCATGGGTACACCCTAAAGGGGGGAAGTGGCTTTGAGCGAGATCCCATGCTGGCACGGGTTAACAAGATCTAAAAGCCAGCAATGAATGGATAGAAGCCATGATACCTAAGACAGTACGGGGAATTACTAGTAAGGACCTTGAATAGTATAACATCAAATAATAGGTGCATACAAAGGGAATGAATACTACAAGAGAAGTACAATGAGAACTTAAGGATATTGTAAGGGATAGCCAGGCTACACTTGATTAAAGGGTAAGATGTTGGTAACAGAGTTACTAGCTACTAATATTGTGGTATACAAGTAGTAAAAGAATAAGGATAAGAAATCTCTCCTATATTAGGAAATGAGAAAACTTAAGAATAAGATCAAGTGACTACTCGATGAAAAGAAGTTAGTAAAAGTAATGTGATCTCCATATTTAAACTCTATTAAAGAAAAGTGTAAGATGGTTTGAGGCAGAACTATTGAGATATGGTTAGTATTGAGGGCAAAAGCCATAGTGAGCCCTGACATCAATCGAAGGGGGTAAGAGGCAATGTAGGGTCTGTATGAAGATGAGTATAGAGATGATAAGGTATCTTCGGAACTTACTAAACACCTACACATGCTCGTGTGAGGATTGCAATATGATGCGGGGTAAGAGAACTAAAAAGAAAATCTAAGTAAAGGCATAGTGGAATATACCTAGAGTATTACAAATTGGTGTGAGAGAAATTGGGAAATAACTTAAACTAGATCGAGCATTAGAAGCTAGATAACCTATTACAAGAGAAATTATTAACAGCCCAGGATCGGCATAAATCATAGGCGGACAGTCGACGTCGACAGATAGAGGTTGAAGTTAGAGATTAGGAGTTCATGAAAACCTCACCAATGAAAGGAATAATAAGATGCGGTAAGAGAGGGAAACTTATCCCAAAATACATTAGCCCTTATTAAATTATTTATAAGGTAGGCAAGATTACCTATGAATAGGACCTACCATCTAATTTGGAAGCGATATATCCAGTCGTTCACATGTAAATGCTCTGCAAATAAATAGGCAACCCTTCAAGAATATTCCCCACGGAGGAGGCCCACGTAGTAAATGAATGATCCCACGAGGGGCAACCTATCACCATCTTGGATCGGCAGATTAAAAGTTGCAAACTAAGGACGTAGCTTCTGTCAAGGTGCTGTAGCGGAATAAGAATCATGAAGAAATGACCTGGGAAGCTGAAGAAGACATGAAACACAGGTATCCGTACCTATTCCTGATGTCTACAGGTAACCCCCACTCCTGGAACTCATATATTAATTACTTGGATGAAAATGTATGTTATCACAATAGAAAAGAATCACCCTATAATCTGTATGAACTCTTACGGGAAGTTTTATGTAACATTCGGGGATGAATGTTCTAAAGGGGGGAAGGATGTTACACCCCACACTTTTAAACTCGGAATGTCTCTTAAGTTCCTTAGACATTATCATGAGAGCCGGATAAGCTACGACACTATCAAACGAGTCTCAAGAAGGGAGAATGTGATACCCCATAGTAGAGAAGGTTGGAAATAGAGTCATAAGGATCTAGAAGGAATTGGAGGAAAAGTAATGAGTCGTAGGACTCGATTTACCTATGTAAGCTACTAACTTAGAAGTCTTACATACCTAATCTATTTGAGTACATACCAAGCTTGCGTAGCACGGATTACATATGCTCTTAAAATAAGATGAGATTACGAACCCACGAGGAAGAGACAAAAAAGATATGTGGCAGCCAATAAGGGAGTGACACGTGGCAGCACCTGAAGAAAGGAGGTGACCCACCTTCTTGGGGGAGGTGGGCCCCACTTCCACGTGGCAGCCCCTCCTTCAATGCATGGATACGGTGGCCCAATAGGTGCTGGACATGTGTCCCCCTTAGGGGATGACACGTTTCACCCCCTAATACCACCTACATATGTATATTATCCATTAAACTTCAGCTTTCATTCATTAAACTTCAGCAAAAAAAGTCAAGAACAAACCCTAAACTTGGAGAGAAAAGTGTGGCGGCTAGGAGGAAAAAAATAGGTAAGTCCCAATTTCGTTTTGTAAATTAATTATCCAGAATATACCATGATGATATGGAGGTATTAGAAGTATAAAATCATGGTTTGGTGCAGCCAAAAATGACAGAAAACAGTCCACTCATTGTCAGCGCAACTAAAGATGTTCTGAGGCGCAATTTTAGCTAACTTTGGCCAATTTCGGGTAAGGTAAGGCTTCTCCTTTAAATTTATACTTTATGGGGTTGTTATTTAGTGTATTATATACCTTTTATATTGCTTGAAGTATAAAAAATGTCGTGGAAATGCTCGACGATAGAAACGATCGAAATTGAAGTCGTCGTAGTTAAATTGTAGTCAAAATGAGGCATTGTGTGTGTGGAGGATGATTCTCATTGTGTGGTGTGTGTTGAAGGGCCTAAATGTGTCCTAAAATAGGTGGGGTAGCTTCTGGTTGCATCCAAATGACCCCCCCCCACTTTGTACGGTTAAAGGTTTGGCAAAATGGAAACTAGAAACCTTATTTTGGTATCGTAGTTTTGAGCGAGTCGTTTGGAGTTTATGTGGTATAACATTGATGTGAATTGTATATATATATATGCTGAAGGTTATTTTTGTTGGTTGGCTGTAGCTATTAGGAGTATAATTGGAAATTCGAATAGGGCACATTATAGGGGAGATGCTGCCCAATTTTCGCTAACTCTTTAACTAGTTAAGGAACTAGTCGAGAAGGCAAGCGAGGAAATGAGTTCTATGAATACTCGTAGGTAATATAAGGCGCTGAAAAGTCTAAGGTTTTTGATACTTTCATTTCTTCCATGTTAAATTGGTTTGGAGGACGACGACGTGGACGTGATTAAGGGAAGTTCGTAAGAGGTATGTAAGGCTATTCTTCTCTCTTTTAGCATGTCTTAGATATAAGTTATAAATGGTTTATATATGAAACATGGAGATATTCCTATTCATAAAGATCTGAGTATAGTTCGTAGTTCTCATCCACTTTGTGATGGTAGAACTCCTGAAATAGTTGAGTTATTGCCCTTTTAGGCTTCTATATGATAAAAGGTAATATATGTAGAGTCTATTGCTTCTTTCTTTTGGGATGTCTTAACTGTAAATGAAATGAGATATGATATGAGTGTAGAGGTTGTTCCAGTTGTAAGTTCCGAGTATAACTCATGACTCGAGTTCACTCCTAAATGCTAAGGCTCTTAAGGTAGTTGAGCTATCACCCTCGAACCTGCTATACGTGAGATAGTAATTGGACATACAGTAAACAGGAACTATAACTCTTATTCACTTCTTGATACTGAAGCTCCTATTCCCAAGTTCTGAATATGCTATATGTCTCCTATTCACTCATTGGCGGGAAAACTCTCGTCGTAGTTGAGCTACCTTCCCTGAACCGTCTATAAGTCAATTAGTAGTGGGGATATTAGCTCCCATTCCTAGGGACTCTGTGATGATAGATGTCCCTGGTTTCCTTAAGACGGTTGGCATTACCCTAAAATATGTCTAAAACTCCTGAGACTTCACTTAATAGCCCTAGGGGCACTCAAAGGTCACCTGATATGATTATTATCCTGATCCACGAATGATAGTCTCTATGACTACCTTATTAAGTTTTAGATAATGATCCACCTATGCATGGTTGATAATGACACCGAGTCCCATAAAGGGCCAGGTACGATATATGATAATGACACCAAGTCCCATAAAGGGTCAGGTATGGTATATTATAATGACACCGAGTCCCATAAAAGGTCGGGTATGATATATGATAATGACATCGAGTTCCATAAAGGGTCGGGTACGGTATATGATGATTATGACACTGAGTCCCCTAGTTGGATAGGTATGATATATGATAATATGATTATAACACCAAGACCCATAATAGGCAGGGTACGGTATGGTAAGATATGATGGTATGAGAGGGTAACGGTACGATTTGGATGTGCACTACTCCCTTCACTGAGTCCCTCACTAAAGGGTCGGATATAATAGACAAGCATATACATGAAAACATAGTAATGTACTGGTAATATATGAAACGATGTCGTATACGATGGTATGATGCCGTATCCGTTGGTCTAGTAACACCGAGTCTCCTGGCGGGCCGGAAGTGATATGTGAGGGTGGTATACATGCCCTCTTTTCATAAGATGCAGGTATAGTGAACTCTTAACTATCATACTTGTTTCCGGCATCCCTATTTAAGTTTTTATCTCAGTTATGTGTTGTTATGCTTTATATACTTAGTACATATATCGTACTGATCCCCCTTTCTTCGGGGGGCTGCATTTCATGTTCGCAGGTGCAGACACACACTTTAGGGATCCGCCATCTTAGGGTTTCACTCAGCAAATTTGGGAGAAGCTCCATTGAATCGGAGCCAAGCCTTTGGGTATTAGACCTTCTATGTATATATTTGTATATTTAGGGGTATGACGGGGGCCCTATCCCGCCATATATTGTTGTTACTATTCTTAGAGGTCTATAGACATATGTATGTAGGTTGTTTGTGAGTTCATTTCGATTGTGCCTATACGACATATTGTAAATGTTTTTATGTTACAGCAGCCTTATCGACTTGCGTGCCCTTTCATGATATGGTTCGAATAGAAGGGGCCACACGTACACAAAAAAAAGTTTTAAGTCAATGGGATTTTGTAAGTAGTATCACTTTGTGCATAGCTTAATTTGACTACAATGGATAGGTATGTATATGGGGGTCCAGGTCGGACCCTAGTCGCGGCCTACGGGGTTAGGTCGTGACAATTTCAATGCTTGAGGGATAACTATTCTTGTAGGCAAACTCAATCAATGATAGATGCTCATCCCAACTTCTTTTGAAATCAATAACACATGCCCTCAACATATCCTCCCAAGTTTGAATTATTAGTTTGACTTGATCATCGGTTTGAGGATGGAAAGCGGTACTTAGCTTGACTCTTGTACCAAGACCCTTTTGGAGTGACTTCCAAAAATATGAAGTGAATTGAGTACCTCGATCTGATATAATAGACAAGGAACACCATGAAGATTTACCAACTAACGAATATATAACTCAATATAATCTTCAATAATATAAGAAGTCTTAACTCATAGATAATATACCGATTTAGTCATTCAGTCCACAACAACCCAAATAGAATCATGTTGTTTCTTAGTACAAGGAAAACCAATGACAAAGTCCATATTCACATATTCACACTTCCATGTAGGGATTTCAATATTTTGAGCTAGACCTCCCGGCCGTTGATGTTCAACTTTCACTTGTTGACAATTTGGATACTTAGATATAAACTCCTCTATGTCCTTTTTCATTCCATTCCACCAATACATCTCCCTCAAATCACAATACATCTTGGTGGATCCCAAATGGATCAAATACGGAGAAGTATGAGCTTTATTTAATATCAATTCCCTTAGATCATCCACATTAGGGACACACAAGCGACTTTCGTAAAGAAGTACCCCATCTACCCCATGGTAGAAAGCCTCAATGGCTCTTTCAGAAACTGACTTCTTCAATTCAACCAAAATTGGATCATGGTCTTGTTTGGCCTTAACATCCTCCACAAGGGACAATTCTGAGCCAATCTGCACAAGAAAACCACCATCCTTAGAATTCAGCAAATGAAAACCTAACCGAGCCAACCTATGCACATACTTAACCAAGTCATTCTTACCTTCAACAACATGAGCAACACTATTTATATACAACCGACTAAGAGCATCGGCTACAACATTAGCTTTACCCAAATGGTCCAAAACACTTATATCATAATCCTTTAGTAAGTCAAGCCACCTCTTTTGCCTAAGGTTCAAATCCCTTTGTCTAAACACATATTGCAAGCTTTTTTGATCGGTGAACACATCCACACATACCCTATAAATATAGTGACGCCAAATTTTCAATGCAAACACAACCGGTGCAAGTTCAAGATCATGGGTTCGATAGTTTCGTTCATGAACTTTGAGTTTCCTAGAAGCATATGTTATGAATTTGCCATATTTCATCAAAACACAACCCATACCAATACGTGAGGCATCACAATAGACAACAAATCCATCGGAACCTTTCGACAATGTCAAAATAGGAGTTGACGTAGGACAATCCTTCAATATTTGAAAACTCTTCTCACATTCGTTCAGCCATTGAAATTTCTCTTTCTTTTCAGTCAACTTGGTCAAAGATAGAGAAATAGATGAAAATCCTTCAACAAACCTTCTATAGTATCCGTCTAAGCCTAAAAAGCTTCTAATATCCGAAGGAGATAATGGTCTAGGCCCATTCTTTACCACCTCCATTTTCTTAGGATCAACTATGATACCATCACTGGAAATAATATGAACAAGGAATGCCACATACTTCAAACAAAATTCGCATTTACTAAATTTGGCAAATAATTTCTTATCCCTCAAAGTTTGCAACACAATCCTCAAGTGACCCACATGGTCTTCCTCATTTCGGGAATAAATCAAGATATCACCAATGAATACAACCACAAATATATCTAAATACGGTTAAAAATTTGATTTATCAAATCCATTAAGATAGCGAGAGCATTAGTCAACCCAAATGACATGACTAAGAATTCAAAAATACCATACCCTGTTCGAAACGCCGTCTTACGAATATTGCACTCCCTTACCTTTAATTGGTGACACCTAGAATTAAGATCAATTTTAGAGAAGTAACTTGCCCCTTGAAATTGGTGAAACAAATTATCTATTCTTGGAGTTGAATATTTGTTCTTTATGGTCACCTTATTCAATTTTTGGTAATTTGTACACATTCGAAGTGACTTATCCTTCTTTTTAACAAACAACACGGGATCACTCCATGGTGAAATATTTGGCCTTATGAAACCTTTATCCAATAAGTCCTTCTATTGGTCTTTTAATTCCTTAAGTTCCTCTGGAGCCATACGGTAAGGAGGAATGGAAATAGGTTAAGTAACGGGAAGAAGATCTATACAAAAATTATTTCCCTTTCGGGAGGTACACCGGGCAAATCATCGAGAAATACTTCAAGAAACTCATTAACAATAGGGACCAACTCAAGAGTAGGAGTTTCAGAATCAACATCCCTAACCCGCACTATATGATAGATACACCCCTTAGAAATTATTTTTGGGCTTTTTGACATGAGATGAATCGAACCATAATCACCGAATCATTACTCTTCCATTCAAGAATAGGCTCATTGGGAAATTTAAATTTAAACCTACGGGTTCTACAATCAATGGATGCATAAACAGCATGTAACCAATCCATACCAAGAATAATGTTAAAATCAATCATATCAAGTACAACAAGATCACGTGAAATAACTTTATGCAAGACCGAGATGGGATAATTTCTATAAACTCTCTTGGTTAACACCGATTCACCAATGGGAGTATAAACTGAAAAAGGCTCTAATATAATTTCAGGGAATACACCAAACCTCGTAGCACGATAAGGAGTAAAAATAGATAAGTTTGTACCCAGATCAATTAATGCATAGACATAAAAGTTAAAGACCTTTAACATACCTATAACAGCATCGAGAGTCTCATCCACATCTTGCCTAACATATAGGGCATATAACCTATTTTGGCCTTGACCACCACCTTGTTGATCTTGACCACCTTGAGTAGCTTGACCTTATGGACATCCTTCTCTCCCTTTGTTAGGGCATTAGGGGATCTGGTGCCCCATTTTACCACATCCAAAACAATCACCCATTCCAACCAAACACTTACCCCCATGATTCCTTTCACACTTGGTGCACTTAAGAAGAGTAGTACCACTAGCATTAACACCTCCACCATGACCCTTAGGGTATGACATCCTATCCTTGTCAAATCTTTGGCCCGAATCTTAAGAGGAACCTTGACCTTGGAATCTTTGGCCTTATTAAAAACAACCATTACCACCACCGATCTTAGCATTGGAGAATACGTCTTCAAACTGAGCCCTCTTGGACTCCCTTATCTTTCTCTCCTTAAGCTTCTCTCCTTCCATATGTTTGGCATAGGTCATGAGCCGAGATATGTCAATTTATTTCACAAGCATAGTAGTTTGGCATTCTTTAGTAACCAAGTCAGAAACTCTCGATATGAATTGACTCATTCAAGTAGGAGGATAGGCAATGAAAGAAGGAGCATACTTAGATAGCTTGGTGAAGTTGAGGGCATACTCCCTCACACTCATGTGGCCTTGCTTGAGATTAATGAACTCCATTAACTTTGCTTCCCTTAGCTGAAAGTGGAAGGGAACCAATAGGACCTTCATCAACTCTCTCGGACTTCCATTGAGTATACCAAACTTGGGCAATATCTTTGAGTTGGTAGGCTGGCAACTCGTCTTTCTCTTCCAAAGTCACCCCCCATAATGTCCACCACCTTTTACACCTCATTAATGAACTCTTAAGGATCTTCATATACTTTTGAACCATGGAACTTGGGAGGTCTCATCCTTGCAAAGTTCATTACTCTAGATGCAAGAGTACGAGCATTAGGAGGAGCAACACCTCTTTGGTTGGACATAACATGATCTAGCATAGTGATAGAGGTCAGGAACTCCGCATTAGTCACTTGGTTGGGAAAATGACCATTTTCTTGAGGAACTAGAGGAGCTTGGTCTCCATTAGCATTGATCCCTCTTGGCAAAGGTGGTCTTCTTTGAGGAATTTTCTGAAAAATTACAAAGAACAATCATTAAGGAAAGGAGGTCTTATAGTATACTCTATCGTACGACAAAGATCATGAAAGAAGTGAGGATCTCCTAAAACATGCCTTATAGCTTCCTTTTCATATATATGGCGCTCTTCACACCCATGAATAAGACTCTACTTGAAGTGGCATGTTGGACTCCCTAGGACACTCTTAAACCTTGTGCTATGATACTAAGTTTGTCACGACCCGACCAAGGGCCAAGCTGTGACACGAGGATTGAAAACCCCAAAGGGCTCCAACCATGCCTCTTGACATATCATACATGAACAGCTACAAGGCATAATAAGCATCAAACACAATAGACTAGAAGAAAGTTTTGCAGAAGTATCATAGATAAGTCAAAAGACAATATAGACCAATACCCTAGACATCCAGCAAACCTCTACATAGACAAAATGGAAGGGGATAAGACAAGTCCCTAGCTCACCCTCAATGAAGGAAAATAGTCTTTAAAATGAAAGATACTCATACTCCTACCCTCGACAAATGAGGACTCACCAAGATTAGAATGTAGAAACTTAACTCTTCTCACGTGGAGGATGGATATGATTGTGTCACAACCCAACCTAGGGTCTAGTCATAACACGGTGATTGAAACCCCAAAGGACTTCAACCAAGACTCTTGTATAGCATAAGCATTCATAAAGTAAAGTAAAAAGCGGAAATATCATAAGAGAGTCTAAACCATGAATAGTAAATAAAGAATGTCACATGATAACATAGACTCGAAATATTTGTCAAACTATATGCCTTGCTCATGAATATGGGCGGGGGCTAAGACATGTCCCTAGCTCATCTTTAATATGAAACATAACAAAAGTCTTTGGACATAGTAACTAAATCAATAACTAGTCCTCGATAAATGAGGACTCACCACAACGCTACTGAATAGGAAAGGTTAACTAGCCACGTAGATGAGTATGATCTTTAACCTCAACCCCTACATTAGGAGACAATGTAGGCAAAATTATGCATTAGTACATTAGAATATACTAAGTATGAGGGCGTGACATGCAACATAGATCATAGAATTCAAAGGTCAAATAAAACACATGATAAGATGGAATAAGTAAAGTCATGAGAAAATAATATTAAAGCATTTAAAAACATAAATTCAAAATCATAACATACTTAAGAGATCATATATATGTGGGATAGGAACCATAACCGATAATAAGACCATGCGAGTTATAACATGGAATCCCCATTGTCTCTCCATACAATGAAGAAAAGGAGAATCTACATGCCAAGGTAGATTCTACCCCACTAGGTGGGCCTATGTATGCTATACATGGATCCAATAGCTAAGCCATGAAGGCAACCTACGGTGGCACATAGTTTATGTGACATGAGATTGCTATTAAGTCTTTTGGTAGGGGCCCCACCTCATGTCGACTCGGTGCTAAGTCAAATCCCATGAAATACATGCATAGCATAGAAATCATAATTACAAATATCATAGTCATGATCATAGGTTTAAAATTATATAGTAGCTCATTTTCATAACATACTTGTAATGTGAGAATTGTCCTTTCATCATTACCATCATATTTGCATAATTCATATCGTTAGGCCCTAGGTCACCACATAGGGCCCTAAGTCACCTTTTAGGCCTTAGGTCACCACATAGGGCCCTAAGTTACCTTACTTCATAACTTGCATGAAATGCATACCTTGAACTTAGAGTAAAAATCAATTGCATAATCAATTGTCTTTTAAAATCATGTAATTTACTTGAAAACATGCATGATCATAAAATTTATATCAGCCCATACATAATTCATATAGATAATATCCTTTGGAAGTATAATTCAAAATACTCATAATTTACATAATGAATCCTAAAGATCAAAATAGGAGAATTCATGGGAAAACTCTTCAATTCAATGCAATAACCATCAATTAATATCAAAATAGACTCATGATCATATTCACATCTTCCCACTTCCATGTAGTAATTTTGATTTCTTGAGCTACACCTTCCGGCCTTTGATGTTCAAATTTCACTTATTGGCAATTAGGACACTTAGCCATGAACTCTGCTATGTTTTTTTTCATGCCATTCTACCAATACAATTCCCTCAATTCACGATGCATCTTGGTAGATCCTGGATGAATTGAATACCGAGAACTCTGGGCCTTATTCAATATCAACTCTCTTATTCCATCAACATTTGGAACACACAACCAACCTTGGTAATGTAGTACCCCATCTTCTCCTACGGAGAAAGCCTCAATGGATTTTTTTACAACCGAGTTCTTCAATTCGACCAAAATTGGATCATTGTCTTATTTGTCCTTGACGTCTTCCGCAAGAGACGATTTCAAACTATTATAACACCTGCATCATTGGAATCAATCAAACGCACACCTAAACATGCCAATCTATGGACCTCTTTGACCAATTCCCATTTACCTTTCTCAAGATGTGCAACACCACCCATAGACAATCGACTAAGAGCATCATTTACAACATTTGCCTTACCCGGATGGTAGAATACGCTTATGTCATAATCTTTTAGGAGTTCAAGCCACCTCCTTTGACTAAGGTTCAAGTCCCTTTAACTAAACACATATTGCAAGCTTTTTTGATCAGTGAACACATCAACATTCACCCCATAAAGATAATGGCACCAAATTTTCAATGCAAACACAATCGCCGCAAGTTCAAGATCACGGGTTGGATAGTTTCTTTCATGTACTTTAAGTTGCCTAGAGGATTAGGCTATAACCTTACCATGTTGCATCAAGACACAACCCAAACCAACATGTGAAGCACCACAATAAACAAAAAACCCATTTGAACCTTCGGGCAATGTCAAAATAGGACCTGAGTAGGAAGATCTTTCAATATTTGGAAATGTTTCTCATATTCTTCCGACCATTGGAATTTTGACTTCTTTTGTGTCAACTTAATTAAAGGCGAATAAATAGATGAGAACCCTTCAACAAACCTTCTATAGTATCTGGCTAAGCCCAAAAAGTTTCTAATGTTTGAAGGAGATAATGGTCTAGACCAATTCTTAACTGCCTCTATTTTTTTTAGATCTACTTTCATCCCATCACCGGACACCACATGGCCAAGAAATGCAACCTCTCTTAGGCCAAAATTTGCACTTACTAAATTTAGCAAATAATTTATTTTCCCTCCATGTTTGCAACACAATCCTTAAGTGACCCATATGATCTTTCTCATTTCGAGAGTAAATCAAGGTATCATCAATAAACACCACTACAAACATATCCAAATATGGCTTGAAAATATGATTCATCAAATTCATGAATATAGTGGGAGAATTTATCAACCCAAACGATATTACTACAAATTCAAAATGACCATACCTTATTTGAAAAACCGTCTGGGGAATATCACACTTCCTTAACCTAAATTGATGATAACCGGAATGGAGGTCAATCTTAAAAAAGTAGTTTGATCCTTGTAATTGATCAAACAAGTCATCTATCCTTGGGATTGGATATTTGTTCTTTATAGTAACCTTATTCTAATGCCAGTAGTCTACACATTCAGAGTGACCTGTCTTTCTTGAGCACCCCATGGTGAAATACTTGATCTTATAAAACCCATATCCAACACATTCTTCAATTGTTCTTTCAACTCCTTAAGTTCTGCCGGATCTATACGGTAAGGAGGAATAGAGATAGGTTGGGTATCGGGAATGAATTTATGCCTAAGTCAATCTCTCTTTTGGAAGGAATATCGGGCAAATCATTGGGAAACACGTCGAAGATCTCATTAACTATAGGGACCGATTCAAGAGTAGGAGTTTTGGAATCAATGTCCCTAACTCGCACCATATGATAAATGCACCCTTTGGAAATTATTTTTCAGGTCTTAATACATTAGATGAATCGACCCTTAGCCATTGAATTATTACCCTTCCATTTAAGAATAGACTCATTAGGAAAGTGAAACTTAACCACATGAGTTCTACAACATATAGATGCGTAAGCGGCATGTAACCAATCCATATCAAGAATGATGTCAAAATCAGTCATATCAAGTTCAACAAGGTCACATGGAATAACTTTGTGCAAGACCCATAAGGGATAATTTCTATAAGCTCTCTTGGCTAATACTGAACCACCAATGGGAGTATAAACCAAAAAAAGTTCTATTAACACTTCAGAGCATACATTAAATCTCATAGCAATGTAAGGAGTAACAAAAGACAAGTTCGCACCCGGATCAAGCAATGCATAAACATCAAAGTTAAAGACTCGTAACATACCCGTGACCAAATTGAGAGCCTCGTTAACCTCTTGCCTAAAATAAAGAGCATAGAATTGGTTGTTACGTTGGCCACCCTTAGGTTTAGCTTGTATGCCTTGTTACACTTGGCCTCCTATAGGACAATCGTCTCAACCCTTGTTGGCAACAAGAGAGCACTCGGATCTCTTATGGCCCATCTTTGCACATCCATAGCAAGTACCCATTCCCATCAAGCACTTTCCTCCATGATTCCTTCCACACTTTGCACACTTTGGAAAAGAAGGGTTACTAGCATTTACACCTCCTTCTCCTTGAGATTTAGGGTATGACACCCTATACTTAGAAAAATTCTTCCCCGAGCTTTGGCTTTGATGAGAGCGTCCACTTCTACCAACAGTCCTAGTATTGGAGAACCCATCTTCATACTGGGCCCTCTTAGAATTCCTCATCCTGATTTCCTTGAGCTTTTCTCCTTCAATTTATTCGGCAAAAGTCATGAGCCGAGATATGTCCATCTCCTTAATAAGAATAGTGGTGTGATATTCCTTAGAAACAAAGTCGGACACCCCCGATATAAATTTACTCATTCGGGCATGTGGATCGGCAACCATTGAAGGAGCATACTTGGATAGCTTAGTAAACTTGAGGGCATAGTCCCTCATCCCCATATTGCTTTGTCAAAGATTTATGAACTCTAACACTTTAGCCTCCCTTAACTCAAGAGGGAAAAGGTGACCAAAGAAAGAAAGTTTGAAAGTTTTCATTTTAATAGGACCTTTATCCACCCTCTCCAACTTCCATTGAGTACCATATTTGAGCAACACCCTTAAGTTAGTAAGCCACTAACTCTGATTTTTCTTCCGAAGTCACCCCCATATTACTCACTATCTTGTACTCCTCATCAATGAACTCTTGAGGATCCTCATTGACTTTTGATCCATAAAACTCCGGTGGTTTCATTCATGCAAAGTCCCTTACTCTTGAGGCTGGAGTAGGAACATTAGGAGAAGCCACAACACCTTGGTGGGTAACCACTCGGGCTAGCATAGTAATAGTGGTTTGGAACTATGCATTAATCACTTGGTCCAGTAAAGAACCATTGTCTTGAGGAGCCGGGGGGGCTTGGGCTTTATTAACATCATCTCCCTTGGAAATGGTGTTATTCTTGGAGCATCGTTCTGAAAAATCACAAAGAAAGACCGTTAGGGAAAATAATTCTTACGATAAACTCTATAGCACGACATGAATCATAAAAGAAGTGAGAATTACTAAATGCATCATAGCCTCCTACTCATAAGTATGGCGCGCTTCACACCCATGAATAAGACTCTACTTGACGCGGCATGTTGGATACCCTAGGACACTTGAAAAACCTTGTGCTCTGATACCAAGTTTGTCATGACCCAACCTAGGGCTTAGTCATAACACGGCGATTAAAACCCCGAAGGACTCGAACTAAGCCTCTTGTATATATCATAACCATTCATAAGATAATGTCAAAAGTGGAAACACCATAATAAAGTCTAAATCATGAATAGTAAATAAAGAATGTCAGATAACAACATAGACTCAAAACATTTGTCCAACTATATGCCTCTATTCATGAATATGGGCGGGGGCTAAGACATGTCCCTAGATCACTCTCAATATGAAACATACCAAAATTCTTTGTAAACAGTAACTAACTCAACAACTAGTCCCTGATAAATGAGGACCCACCACAACGCCGCTGAATAAGGAAGCTTAACTAGCCACGTAGATAAGTATGATCTTCAACCTCAACCCCTACATTATGATCTGCTACTAAAGCTTTTGGTAGGGCCCCCACCTCATGTCGACTCGGTGCTAAGTCAAATCCCACAAAATACATGCATAGCATAGAAATCATAATTACAAATATCATAGTTATAATCATAGGTTTGAAATCATAGAGTAGCTCATTTTCATAATATACTTGTAATGTGAGAATTGTCTTTTCATCATTACCATCATATTTGCATAATTCATATCGTTAGGCCTTAGGTCACCACATAGGGCACTAAGTCACCTTTTAGGCCTTAGGTCATCACATAGGGCCCTAAGTCACCTTACTTCATAACTTGCATGAAATACATACCTTGAACTTAGAGTAAAACTCAATTGCATAATCAATTGACTTTGAAAATCATGTAATTTACTTGAAAACATACATGATCATAATTTTATATCAGACCATACATAATTCATATAGATAATATCCTTTGGAAGTATAATTCAAAATACTCATAATTTACATAATGAACCCTAGAGATCAAAATAGAAGAATTCATGGGAAAAACTCTTCAATTTAATGCAATAACCATCAATTTATATCAAAATAGACTCATGATCATACTTTGAATCATAATTCATGTAATAGGAATAGAGATCATAAAACCCATAAAATATCATACTTTAATTTGATAGAAAACCTTGAGAAATTGATTGGGCTTCATAGATGAAAGAATCCATAAATTAATACCCATATACCTTAAGTGAAAACACCAAATAATTTAAAAGAACTTGAGAGTTTTGATGGAGAGCTTAAGTGAATTTACTTGAAGTCTTCAATGGAGTCCTTGAGAGTCTTTTGTAGAGAGAGAAATATTTGAGTAGGTGAATTGTAGGAGAATGAATAGAATTAGAGGTTTAGGTCAATTTATAGAGTTGCATTAGGTCCTAAAAATGTCTAGGTTCATTAGCTACCAATTAGCAAAAAGTCTAAAATGCCCTTATTGAAAACCCAACTCGGCCAGAAAATCCTTGCCAGGTCCGCGAGTCGCGAACCTTTTTATTTTGTGTAGTTTCTTTAAAAATCTATCTTCTGATATATGGGTCCTAAAAATCCACTGAGTCCTTTTTCCCAAAGGTTTTGACTCCTTGATCGATATTCCAAACTCGGATTTTCCAAAAAGATTAAGGATAACGCATTACATGAGCGGCCTATTCTCAAGGCATTTCTTAAGACACTTTTGCATTTTAAGAAACGTTACAGATCGTCAACCCCTATATTATTATACAATATAGGAAAATATGCGTTAATAAGTTTGAATATGCTAAGTATGTGGGCCTTCCATACAACGTAAAATAGCAATGATCAAAATAATACACATGCTATAGAAGAGGATAAGTAAGGTCATGAGAGAAATCGTAATGATCAAAGTATTAATAGGCATAATTGAGATCATCAAGAACATAAAAGAGAGTATACGTATGTGGGAGATAACCATAATCATCATTAAGACCATACAAGATATAAAATGGAATTCGATGATCCACACATTGAGAAGAAGGGAGACTACTGGCAAAGTTAGTGTCACGACCCAAGCCTAGGGCCTAGACGTGACATAGCGAATGAGGAACCCGAAAGTACCTCAAACAAGCCTCTTAGCATTCTTTTAGCCTTTCATAGGTAATGATGATAAATAGACAAGCGGAAATCATAATAATAAATATTCAACTTACATATGTCCAACAATACCTCTAACTATTAGATTTAATGGGGCTAAGACAAGTTCCTAGCTCACCCTCAATCATAATAGAAGAAATGCCATAATAAAATATCTTAACATATCATAAGCTAGAAAGACAAAGGAGTATTGTTCCCAGAACATGGGAACTCACCAAAAGTAGTCTTCGATGGAATATCAACTAGCCACGTGGAGGAGAACGAGGAGGAGCACCGATCCCTACATGGTGATATCATGTAGGCAAAAGAGTATGCGTTAGTACTTTGAATGTACTAAGTATGTAAGGATGCATGAACATTGAGAAAATATTATAACATTTATGTAATATGGAACATAATGTAATACATGCATAATAAATCATATGGATATCCTTTAAAACATTCATTTTGTGGGAAGCTAACCATAACCGACATTTAAGACCATGCGAGCTATTACATGGAATCCAACATAACCCCCTACGTTGGCCGGGGAGACTACTTGCCAGGTAGAACTCCGTCAACTTCATTTGTTTCTTTAACTTTAACTTTAAGGGCTATTTATGGATCCATTAGCCTAAGCCTACAAGGGCTCCTATGTTGGCACATAGTTAATGAGACAAGGGGTTGCTACTAGGATTCCCTTACCGAATCTCACCTCAATGCCTCATTCGGTGCTAAGTCAATCCCACGGAATAGTTTAATACTTCAAAATATTCATAGCATATAACTTAAGAATTCAAACATCATATTCGGTAGAATAGCTCATTAAAACATTTGATAATTCAAATATGCAAGAATTGTCCTTATTGCATAAAGAATCCATCATTCATATCATTTCATCATTCTTTCATTTCATAAGACTCCCTTTTTGATCATAGATATTGCTTTCATAAACATTTATTTGGAGTCAAAACTTTCAAGTCAAACTTTATTAAAAACATAGTAAAACTAGGTGGGTTCAAATCACTTCAACTTGCAAATATGTATGTAAATAAATATTCATAAATACTTTGAAATCCATTAATTAAAAATCATGCTTTAAACAACCCACCATGAATTTCAAGAGCCTTTAAATAGATAAATAGAGGAATTACTTGTAAACCATCAATTCATATATATAAAATTATGTTGCATCAAAATAGACCAATAATCATTAGTTTAACCATGATTCATACTATTAAGTAAAAATAAGAATTACCATAAGAAAATATTACTTGAAATCAAAAGATTTAATTGAAAGAGTTTTTGGACTACATGGGTGAAAGAACCCATGGATAAACACCCACATAACTTAGAGTAAAGCTTAAAGAAAATAAACATAATTTATCATATAATCAAAATAATTTAGACATGAGAGTGGAAGGAATACTCTCATTGAAACCTTACATACCTGGAAACCGAAGCTTTAGTTGGTACCGGAAGACTTAATGAACACTCTTGAGTCCTAGCTTCTCTCCTTACCGGAACGTTTTGTGTACTACCCGGAATATATGAATCACCGGAATAGTATTTCTTCACTACTAAGAACTAAAACTATATTTGAGAATGTGTATAGAGAGAAGATTTGCTTGAGAAAGCTTGATGAATAAAATGAGGAAATAAGGTGGGTATTTATAGGTGGGAAAGATGACCTAACAATAAATAAAATAATTATAAATAAAAATCTGAAAATTTAGTGGAATATATTGATGTCATGGATGATGTTAAATGGAGGACAATTTATGTCATGAGTGATGTCAAATGTATCTAGATCTTTCTATGGTAGGTGAAATGAGTTATCTTTGACAGAATACTCTTTTTGGAAGCTACGTTTGAATAAGATAAATTCCTTATTAGGATTTGGTGTCTTCATAAGAATTGTAGATATGGAAGTCTAGTTTCATATCGTTCAAGAATCAACCAATTTGGATAAACCTACAGTGAGATATGATTTTTCTTCTATAAACACTCATTTCCGTAACAGCATCCTACCTTACAAAGATTAATTTATTTGACCTACTTAACCTCCGAATCTTAAAATATGGTCTTCATAAAAGTTATAGGTAATGATCTTGTGGTTACTCAGAAATTTGAATCACTCAATTTGGATATTTCTATGAAAAGTTATGACCAAAATACAGAGGCTATATTATGTTTAGGCAAAAATTGAAACATCGTATACAACGTTTTTAGTGGATATTACATTATCTCCCCCTTGGGAACATTCGTCCTCGAATGAGAAAAGACTTAGCTTGAGTAGAGTAGAGTATTAACAAACAACCTATCATTAATGCAACAGTGTAATTTAAAATATCGTTTAAAAAATATTTCATAATTTTGCAAGCATGTGACAAGAAAAGTTGAGATGTAAGGATTTCAAGTAATTGAGCAAGGACAACTTAATACCTTAGGTTTGGGTAGAGGGGAAAAGATGAGGGTATCTCTTAATCATATCCGCTTCCGCTTCCCATGTTGCACTTTCTATTTGTTGATTCCTCCAAAGGACTTTAACAGATGCAATTTCTTTGTTCCTCAATCTCTTAACTTGCCGGTCCAAAATTTCCA
Source organism: Solanum dulcamara (assembly GCF_947179165.1). NCBI lineage: Eukaryota > Viridiplantae > Streptophyta > Magnoliopsida > Solanales > Solanaceae > Solanum > Solanum dulcamara. Next base: position 52,035,908 of record NC_077237.1, on the reverse strand, counting down.
CAGGAACTTCTTCATAGGTCAAGTTTTCTTCAATATTCACTACTGCCATAGGTACAATGGAACTAGAATCACCCACATGTTTTTTCAACATAGACACGTGAAACACCGGATGAACCATGGTCATTTCCAATGGTAATTCCAACTCATATGCAACCTTACCAACACGTCTCACGATTCTATAAGGCCCTACATATCTAGGGCTCAATTTCCCTTTCTTACCAAATCGAACCACACCTTTCATGGGTGAAACCTTCAGATACACCCAATCATCCACATTAAACTCAAGATCCCTTCTTCTAGTGTCAGAATAGGACTTTTGACGACTTTGAGCCGTCTTCAACCTCTCTCTAATGATCTTCACCTTCTCTAAAGCATCAAGTACCAAATCGGGGCCCAACAAGGTCATCTCACCTACTTCGTACCAACCTACCGGTGATCTACATCGTCTCCCATACAAAGCCTCAAACGGTGCCATCTCAATACTTGAGTGGTAACTATTATTATAGGCAAACTCGATGAGAGGTAGATGATCATCCCAATTCCCTTTAAACTCCAACACACAAGCCCTTAACATATCCTCTAGTGTTTGAATCGTCCTTTCGGCTTGCCCATCCGTTTGAGGATGGAATGCTGTGCTCAACTTTACCTTAGTACCGAGGCCTTTTTGAAATGATCTCCAGAAGTGAGAAGTGAATTGGGTACCACGATCCGAAATAATGGATAATGGCACACCATGCAACCTCACAAACTCCCGAATATACAACTTGGCATAGTCTTCGGCACTATAGGAAGTTTTAACCGGTAAGAAGTGAGCTGACTTAGTCATTCTATCAATAATTACCCAAATCGAGTCATGAAGTTTCCGAGTATGAGGCAAACCCACTACAAAATCCATATTCACATTTTCCCATTTCCAAGTTGGGATTTCAATGTCTTGGGCTAGGCCACCCGGTCTTTGATGTTCGGCCTTCACTTGTTGACAATTTGTACATTCGGACACAAACCTTGCTATGTCCTTCTTCATGCCACCCCACCAATACAACTCCTTTAAGTCTCGGTATATTTTTGTTGAACCGGGATGAATGGAGTATCTAGAATTATGAGCCTCCATCAAGATCAAACTCCTTAGGCCATCAACATCTGGAACACATATCCGACCTTGGTAGTATAGAACCCATCTCCCCCTTGGGAAAAGACTTCTATCTTCTTTTCCTTTACCAACTTCTTTAACTCGATAAACTTTGGGTCAAGATCTTGCTTTGATTTAACATCCACCACCAAAGAGGATTCAGAACTATTTTGAACAACCATACCCCCATCATTAGTACTACCCAACTTCACCCCTAATCTAGCCAATCGGTGAACATCTTTCACCAACTCCCTCTTCCTTTCATCCACATGGGCCACACTCCCCATAGATATTCTACTAAGTGCATCAGCAACCACATTGGCTTTACCCGGATGATAGTGCACACTCATGTCATAGTCCTTAAGGAGTTCTAGCCACCTCCTTTGCCTTAGATTAAGGTCCTTTTGGGTAAACACATATTGAAGACTCTTATGATCAGTATATATATCCACATGCACCCCATAGAGGTAATACCTCCAAATCTTCAGAGCAAAAACAACAGCCGCCAATTCAAGGTCATGGGTAGGGTAGTTGCGCTCATGCACCTTTAATTGCCTAGAAGCATAGGCTATTACCTTGCCTTTTTGCATTAAGACACAACCTAAACCAATCTTTGAAGCATCACAATAAACTACAAATCCTTCTAATCCTTCTGGGAGAGTCAAAATAGGAGCAGAGGTAAGTCGATCTTTTAAGGTCTGGAAACTCTTCTCACACTCATCTGTCCATATGAATTTGGATTTCTTTTGGGTCAATTTTGTCATAGGAGATGAGATGGAAGAAAAGCCTTTGACGAACCGTCTATAGTACCCGGCTAGACCTAAGAAGCTCCTAATGTCTGAAGGAGATAATGGTCTAGGCCAATTTTTGACTGCCTCTATTTTCTTAGGATCAACCTTGATTCCATCACCGGACACTACGTGACCAAGAAATGCTACCTCCTTTAACCAAAATTCACACTTACTAAATTTTGCAAATAATTGTTTATCCCTCAATGTTTGAAGCACAACTCTCAAGTGATTTTTATGTTCTTCCTCACCCCGAGAGTAAATTAAAATATCATCGATGAAGACTACTACAAAGGTATCAAGGTAAGGTTTGAACACCCTATTCATCAAGTCCATAAACACCGCCGGTGCATTCGTCAACCCAACACTCATCACCACAAACTCATAGTGACCATACCTTGTTCGGAAGGCTGTTTTGGGAATGTCACACTCCCTTACCCGTAGTTGGTGGTAGCCGGACCGAAGGTCGATCTTGGAGAAGTGACTTGCCCCTTGTAATTGATCAAACAAGTCATCTATTCTAGGGAGTGGGTACTTGTTCTTAATGGTCATCTTATTTAATTGCCGATAGTCTATGCACATTCGAAGTGACCCATCCTTCTTTCTTACAAATAGAACGGGAGCACCCCATGGCGAAATACTTGGTCTTATGAACCCCTTCTCTAACAAGTCCTTTAATTGTTCCTTCAGCTCTTTCAATTCTGCTGGGGCCATGCGGTAAGGAGGAATAGAGATAGGTTGGGTATCGGGGAGGATATCAATACCAAAATCAACTTCCCTTTCGGGAGGGACACCGGGAAGGTCATCAGGAAAGACATCGGGGAATTCATTGACTATAGGAACTGACTCAAGAGAAGGACTTTTGGAGTTGACATCCCTAACCCTCACAATATGGTAAATACATCCCTTAGAAATCATTTTGCGAGCCTTAAGATAAGAAATAAACTGACCCTTAACCACCGAATCACGACCCTGTCATTCAATAACAGGCTCATTTGGAAATTGGAACTTGACTCGACGATTCCTACAATCTATGGAAGCATAAGATGCATGTAACCAATCCATCCCAAGAATGACATCGAAATCTATCATATCAAGCTCAATGAGATCACAAGGAATAACTTTATGCAAGATAGACACAAGGCAACCCCTATAGACCTTTCTAGCAATAACTGACTCACCAACGGGGGTAGACACCAAATAAGGCTCTAATAACATTTCAGGTAAAACATCAAATCTATTAGCAAGGAATGGAGTAACAAAAGATAAATTTGCACCCGGATCTAATAGTGCATACACATCAAAAGAAAAGACCTTTAACATACCGGTAATGACATTGGGTGCATCCTCAACCTCTTGTCTCCCATGCAAGGCATAAAAGCGGTTGGTGCGTTGGACACCTCCTTGGACTTGTTGACCATGAGCAATTTGGCCTTGAGTCCTACCACCACCATCTCTACAATCCTTAGCATGGTGGCCCAGCTTGCCACACTTAAAGCATGCATTGGAGCCAGCTAAGCATTCCTCTTTGTGAGTCCTTCCACACTTCTTGCAAGCAGGGAAAGTTTGAGTAGCAACATTCTCTCTGGGAATCATTGGTTTACTACTCTTGTCCTTGTTGAACCTTGGAGGAGGAGTATTGGTGGAACCTTGCCCCATAAATCGTTGCCCACCTTGGCCTTTGCCATTGTTACCATAATCGGACCTTTGAGGGTTAAACCCTCCACCATCCACTCTAGCCTTTTTGAACCCCCTTGATCTCTCTCTAAGCTTCTCTTCTTCAATTTGTTCTGCGTAAGTCATTAACCGAGAGATATCCATCTCCTTGATCAACATGGCCGTTTTGCACTCCTTGGACACCAAGCTTGAGACACCGGAAATAAACTTGCTCATTCTAGCTCTTGGGTCAGAGACCATGAAGGGAGCATACTTTGACAACTTAGTGAATTTGAGAGCATACTCCCTCACACTCATACTTCCTTGACGGAGGTTGATGAACTCTTGGATTTTGGCCTCCCTTAGCTCCAATGGGAAGAAGCGGTCTAGGAAGGCACCTTTGAACTCTTCCCATCCTATCGACCCTATTTCTTCATCCCTCTCAACAATCCATTGTTCGTACCACACTCGAGCCACACCTTTGAGTTGATAGGCCACTAGCTCGGCCTTCTCATTTGGTGGCACACCCATGATAGCCACAATCCGGTACACCTCATTAATGAACTCCATAGGGTCCTCATCTAGTTGAGAACCATCGAACTCGGGCGGATTCATCCTTTGGAAATCCCGAATCCTAGAGGCTGGATTTTGCATTTGGGGAGGAGGAACACCTAGATTTCCTTGGTTAGCTACGACTTGAGCTAACAAAGTAATAACACTGCGAAACTCGGCATGGGTTACCCCATCCTCATGATGTTGGGCATTAGGAATCGGAGGAGTTTGGTCCTCATTGTCAATCCTTGCTCTTTGAGGTGGTCTTCCACGAGTCATTATCTAGAGAACACAAAATGGGTAATTAGTTAAAGGAAAGCTTAGGACACTCTAAGGCACGACATGAATTTGAAAGAAGTGAAAATTTTCCTAAACGCCTCATAGTCTCTTATTCATAATTGTGGCGCGCTTCACAACCATGAACAAGACCCTATTCGACGCGGTATGTTGGACTCCAAGGATCATTCAAAACCTCGGGCTCTGATACCAAGTTTGTCACGACCCAAGCCTAGGGCCTAGACGTGACATAGCGAATGAGGAACCCGAAAGTACCTCAAACAAGCCTCTTAGCATTCTTTTAGCCTTTCATAGGTAATGATGATAAATAGACAAGCGGAAATCATAATAATAAATATTCAACTTACATATGTCCAACAATACCTCTAACTATTAGATTTAATGGGGCTAAGACAAGTTCCTAGCTCACCCTCAATCATAATAGAAGAAATGCCATAATAAAATATCTTAACATATCATAAGCTAGAAAGACAAAGGAGTATTGTTCCCGGAACATGGGAACTCACCAAAAGTAGTCTTCGATGGAATATCAACTAGCCACGTGGAGGAGAACGAGGAGGAGCACCGATCCCTACATGGTGATATCATGTAGGCAAAAGAGTATGCGTTAGTACTTTGAATGTACTAAGTATGTAAGGATGCATGAACATTGAGAAAATATTATAACATTTATGTAATATGGAACATAATGTAATACATGCATAATAAATCATATGGATATCCTTTAAAACATTCATTTTGTGGGAAGCTAACCATAACCGACATTTAAGACCATGCGAGCTATTACATGGAATCCAACATAACCCCCTACGTTGGCCGGGGAGACTACTTGCCAGGTAGAACTCCGTCAACTTCATTCGTTTCTTTAACTTTAACTTTAAGGGCTATTTATGGATCCATTAGCCTAAGCCTACAAGGGCTCCTATGTTGGCACATAGTTAATGAGACAAGGGGTTGCTACTAGGATTCCCTTACCGAATCTCACCTCAATGCCTCATTCGGTGCTAAGTCAATCCCACGGAATAGTTTAATACTTTAAAATATTCATAGCATATAACTTAAGAATTCAAACATCATATTCGGTAGAATAGCTCATTAAAACATTTGATAATTCAAATATGCAAGAATTGTCCTTATTGCATAAAGAATCCATCATTCATATCATTTCATCATTCTTTCATTTCATAAGACTCCCTTTTTGATCATAGATATTGCTTTCATAAACATTTATTTGGAGTCAAAACTTTCAAGTCAAACTTTATTAAAAACATAGTAAAACTAGGTGGGTTCAAATCACTTCAACTTGCAAATATGTATGTAAATAAATATTCATAAATACTTTGAAATCCATTAATTAAAAATCATGCTTTAAACAACCCACCATGAATTTCAAGAGCCTTTAAATAGATAAATAGAGGAATTACTTGTAAACCATCAATTCATATATATAAAATTATGTTGCATCAAAATAGACCAATAATCATTAGTTTAACCATGATTCATACTATTAAGTAAAAATAAGAATTACCATAAGAAAATATTACTTGAAATCAAAAGATTTAATTGAAAGAGTTTTTGGACTACATGGGTGAAAGAACCCATGGATAAACACCCACATAACTTAGAGTAAAGCTTAAAGAAAATAAACATAATTTATCATATAATCAAAATAATTTAGACATGAGAGTGGAAGGAATACTCTCATTGAAACCTTACATACCTGGAAACCGAAGCTTTAGTTGGTACCGGAAGACTTAATGAACACTCTTGAGTCCTAGCTTCTCTCCTTGCCGGAACGTTTTGTGTACTACCCGGAATATATGAATCACCGGAATAGTATTTCTTCACTACTAAGAACTAAAACTATATTTGAGAATGTGTATAGAGAGAAGATTTGCTTGAGAAAGCTTGATGAATAAAATGAGGAAATAAGGTGGGTATTTATAGGTGGGAAAGATGACCTAACAATAAATAAAATAATTATAAATAAAAATCTGAAAATTTAGTGGAATATATTGATGTCATGGATGATGTTAAATGGAGGACAATTTATGTCATGAGTGATGTCAAATGTATCTAGATCTTTCTATGGTAGGTGAAATGAGTTATCTTTGACAGAATACTCTTTTTGGAAGCTGCGTTTGAATAAGATAAATTCCTTATTAGGATTTGGTGTCTTCATAAGAATTGTAGATATGGAAGTCTAGTTTCATATCGTTCAAGAATCAGCCAATTTGGATAAACCTACATTGAGATATAATTTTTCTTCTATAAACACTCATTTCCGTAACAGCATCCTACCTTACAAAGATTAATTTATTTGACCTACTTAACCTCCGAATCTTAAAATATGGTCTTCATAAAAATTATAGGTAATGATCTTGTGGTTACTCAGAAATTTGAATCACTCAATTTGGATATTGTTATGAAAAGTTATGACCAAAATACAGAGGCTATATTATGTTTAGGCAAAAATTGAAACATCGTATACAACGTTTTTAGGGGATATTACAGTTAGACTCCGTCCAATCATTGTCATCATCAAGACCTCTATGTGGATCCTCTAGCTAGGCCATAAAGTCAACCTATGGTGGCAACATAGTATAGGGACTAGAAGTTTCTACAAAGTCTTATGTCTATCCCCCACTTCAAAGTCCTCTAGGTGCTGAGTATATCAACCCACAGAATACATATCATAATCATAATCATACTTCATAATATGTTCATAGGAGTAGCTCATTAAGGATCCAAGTCACCCATGAAGGATCTTGAATCACCTTTTCATTAGGTTCATTATCATGTAATGTAGGTATAGGCCTTCTATCATTACAAAATACTTCTTGTATCAATATTATTAGAGTCTTAGGTCACCTTCCTCATTAAGGATCATAAGTCACTCCTTCATAAACTTGCAGGCAACTCATATTTGAAAGATACTTGAAATAATAATTGTACAATCATATATGAAATCATCATCATGTAATTAAGTAGTAATTCATACTTAGTTAAAAGGTTAATTCATAAATGAAACATAATTCATGCACTTGAAAGGGTAGTTGATAGCGGGTAGGGCTCAAATATGTAAAAGTGGTCGTGTAGGGAAGAATTTGGGAGATGGTGCACTGTTGGCGTACTGATCTTTGGAGACCAGGGCCTGGTGCACTGCTGGCGCGCTGCCCTAGCCCCTGAACTACTGAGAGGTTGTCTTAGCAGGTTGGTGGTGCACTGCCCCACCCTTTCCCCAGAAACTTTCAAGATTTTTCATTATTCTTTATCCTCTATAATGAGACCCTAAGCCCTATTAGCAATATGATCAATAAATATATGAATAATCTACCAATCCTAAGAAATTAATTAACAATTTATGCTAAAATAGTTTTGAATTCACAAGATACATCGTAGTACATGCAATTGGAATTGAAATTAAGGATATTTAAAGATGTAATTGAAATTCATGGAAAATTTTATAAAAATAATTTGAACTCCATGGGTGAAAGAAACCCACAGATGAAACCCACATACCTTGAATTCAAATTATGAAGAAACTTGAAGAAAAACCTTGAAGATCCATGAAGCAATTGGGAGAATCCTAGCTAGGTATTCAATGGAGGTCTAGAGCATTTTTTCTAGAGAGAGAATTTTTAGGATCGTTGATTAGTGAATTAATAAGAAGAATTAAGAGATTTGGGTATTAAATATCTTAGGAACCTAGCCCTAAAATAGTATAGATTTATTCCCTACTAAAATAAGGCAAAAGTCTATAATGCCCTTAATGAAAATCCTTGACCCATCAATGAATTCACCAAGGCTAGTTATTAACCTTATTATATAATACTCTATCTTTCTCATACCTGGGGATATTAAAGAGATATTCTAAGACCCTGTAAGATAAAAAATTGAACAAAGACAAATTCAAGGAAGATTTGATCATTTTTCGAGCTTACGAATATGTCTACGACTCGCAGAGGTTCGTACGAATCGTAAAAGTGACTCATCGGATTGATTCTAAGATTGGAAATTTAATACATAAAATATGTGGTAATATGAGTCATTTTATGACTTGAACAAAGGTCTATGACTCGTATACACCATTCGTAGTGCAGAGTCTACACCTCTGAAACTATTGAGCCTCAAGACCTCTTCTACGACTCCACAGGATGAGTCATATAAGGGATGATGACTCATAAATGTGAGTCATATGCAAACTTTAGAACTTTTTTTCTAGGATTTTCGAGTACCTGTAGGACAAAGGAAGTCTACGATTCGTATACTTGAGAAGAAGGCAGAATCGACTCATATAGGAAGTTCAGAGACTCAATTTTTAGGTCTTCTAGTAGGGCCTACAGGAGAGTCATTCCTACAACTCATCACTGCCTATACGACTCATAGAGGGCCACTCATATACCCTTCCAACTCAGATTAATAAGGGGTAGTTTAGTCTTTTTTTTCTATTCAACCAACGTACGTGGACATTTTTAAGGACTATATTCATTAAGTAATTTGTCCTAAATACTCCTAAACCATTTTATTACCTCATTATTTTCCCCAAAAAAGTTTAAGAATTCTCTCCTAAGGTTCCTCAAGAGTTCATCATCTTCATCAAGCTTTGGTTAGGGTTTCTTCAAGATAAGTCTTCTTTCTCAAATTCAAAGATTTATTTCCATCAAGGTATGTGGGGATTGATCCATGGATTCCTTTCACCCATTGAGTCCCAAGGTTTCTTCAAAGTTTCCTTCAATTTTCAAATTGTCTATTAACCTTAGTTTTGATAAATTGCATTGGGCTATTTCAATTTTGTTTTTAGATGTTATCAATGATTATTCTAAGCATGTTTTTACATGGAACGCGTGATTTCAAGATGAATTTTGGATGCCCATGCATAAACTTACTTTCAATTATGATTATAAAGTTCAAAGAGGATTTTTCATGAATTGATTATGAATTTGAAGATTTTCAAAAGAAAGTTTTTACGAATGAAGTTAAGATTGATGATTGAATGATAAAAATTATGATGATGATCAATTATGATCCATGGAAGTTATTATGGTATGATACATATAATTCTCACACCAATCATGTTTAAGATGGTTATAAGGACAATTCTCACTAAAGTTTATGGATTCTTATGAATCACTAAAGTTAATGAGTTACTCTTATTATGTTTTATAAATATGGATTGACAGGTAGTTACTATCTTTTCCTATAATGTTTATATTCATGTTTTAATGAATTCAGTTGGGACATTGACTAAGCACCGAGAGGACTTCTAGGTGATGTTCGGTTCGATAATGTAGTTAGTTACCCAAGGAAATCCTAGCAACCAAAAGTCTTATACTATGTTTCCCTCGTAGGTTACCTTCATGGCTTAGCTAGTGGATACACATATAGTTATTAAGTTAAAGTTGTTTCTCATGGAGTTTACCTTGGCAAGTAGCCTCTCTCTTCTTGATGTGGGAGTTATATCAGATTTCATGCTATAGATCGCATGGTCTTAAGATGTCGGTTAAAGGTCTTATCCCACACAAGTTGAATTCTAAGGTATGAGATTGACAATGAAGTTTTATGATGCATTGACCATAAGGTTTCATATATTTTCAAATGCTTTTAGGCCTTACTCATGTTCACTATGATCGGTCATGCATATTATGACATATTGCTCACTTTCCCTTACTTGTTCATGCATATATCACATACTTAGTACCTTCTATGTACTAACGCATATTTTGCCTATATTGTCTCATAATATAAGGATAGACGGTACCCATGCTTCTTATATTTGTGGCTAGAGTTGCTTAATTAGTAAAGGTTTGGTGAGTCCTTATATTATCGAGGATAGGACTTTTATTTCATATTGTTTCATTGAATTTCTTCTTATAATTTGGGTGAGATAGGAGCTTGTCCAAATCCCCCATCAAGCATAAACTTAGAGGCATGTTTAGATGTTACTTCGATTTAGTCCATTTTAGACATTGATTGAATATTTCTATCACTCAGACTTACATCTTTGAGTTGTTTCTTATTCTTATCTTATTGCGTTTCTTTACCATATGTATGCGATGTGTGCTAAGATGGCTTGGTGAGGATCCTTTGGGTTCCTGATCACCATGTCACGTCTAGTCTCTAGGCTTGGGGAGAGCCAGAAATACATGTATGAGCAATAAATATATGATATTTGAAGTAAACATATGTGGGCAACGACCATAACCGACATCTAAGAGCATGCGAGGTATTACATGGAATCCAACATAACCCCTTACGTTGGCAAGGGGAGACTACTTGTCGGGTAGAACTGTAACACCCAATTTTCTTTTAAGAAAAAAATTATTTTTTAGCTACGTTTTCGGGTAATTTGACTTTGGGAGGCCATAAACCCATTAAAATTTGGAAATTTAGGAAACTCATAAAATAAAAGTTGTAGATAATTGAAATACCTTTCCAACCATAGGTATTGGTATTATATGTGACATCGGCATAAAAATTTATGGAAGTTTTAAGGTAGAAATGTCAAGCAGGGTGGTGATTTTGGGCCCAACCTGATTCAAGTCGGGTCAGGCCCATTTTCTTTAACCTTTAAAGGATAACTTCAGCTTATTTCTTCCATTTTAGACCATAAATTTCTAGAACATCATAGATAAAGAGAGAAAGAGAGAAATAGAGAGCTTCTAGGCTAAGAAGCCATTTTTGACCCAAATCTGAGTCCCGGATTCCGTAGCTCGTGAAGAAAAAGGCGTTGCACGTTGTGTTGTCTTCACTTTGAGCTAAAAGTCAGCGAAGAAAGACTGTATTGAGGTTGTTGCTTTACACTTAAGGTAATATTGAGGTTCCTTTTCCTTGTTAACAGGCTTGTTTAGAGATGTAACAGATTAAAATGGAGGAAGAAGCGTTATAAACTTGTTTGTTACTTTGTTAAGACTTATGGATTAGAGCTGTTTTGGTGGGATTAAATGGGTGGAATTTGTTAAGTTATGATATAGAATGATTTTTGATATTGTTTTTGATGTTGTTGATAAGTTTTTGTTGTCGAAATTGGGGGAATAAATTTGGTTGCAAACCCATTTTTTGATGGGACTTCTGTTAGTAATTTTAGTATAACTTCTTGTGTAAAGATTCATTTCAAGTTATTAAAGATGTTTTGGAAATATATTTCATAGGGATATAACTTTCATTTAGGCTCTAGAACCCAATTTTTCATGTATCTTCTCGAAAAAGGGTGATGAAGTATAGGGGAGGTGCTGTCCAGATTTTGTTTTGGAAATCCTACATGGACTGTTGTTGGTTTTTTGGGCATATCATTTTATACATAATTGTTGTAGGGGTGATTCAAAATTGTATGTGAACCTAAGACACATTTCTATAACTTTCATTGAGGCCACAAATCCTACCTCCCCCATTTACCCCTTCGAAACTAAACAATAATACAAGACAGTAGAATGTCCAGAACTCTTATTTTGATAGTTTTGGCTGATTTTCATTAATTTCATATTTAGTTTCGATATGATGAGACTGTTAAACTTAAGTAGATATTTGATTGTGTATTTAAGATGTATATCCACTTACACCACCTAAGAGGAATTGTTTGACAAAGTGGATTTTGGTTGGTCTATGGCGTAGAGAAATTGAGCTCCTCGAGTTGTGGTAGAACTTGTTGTGTACTAAAATGTCAAGGTTCGTGTATAAACTTGAACTTGGAATATTTTATTTTCTTAAATTTGAAGTGTTTTGATGGATTATTTCCTTACTACTTGTCTTGTATTATGGTATGACTATTATCTCAAGTACTGCAAAACATTCGCTAAATCGCCCACTTGTACGAATTTGTTGATTATTTTGCATTCTTGTTGGATTTACATTTTGTCCTGATGATAAGGTTTTGTCCATTCTCGGGTACGAGTAGAAAACCACTTTCAATGTGGTTCTTGATTCTCTTGATATTGGGTGATGACCCTCCTTGATTTTGGTGCTTTGGTCCGTCTTGATATTGATTGTGCTTAGTATGAAGTCATGACATACCTATCGGTCGAAATTGACTATTTGAGATTACAAAAAAATCTGTCTTTTGCTTCGTTAGTGGCATCCTCCCAAAGGGAATACTACAAGTGTTGGTATCAGAGCCTAGGTTTATGATTCTAGGACTTTTGTTATGACTTATGGGTATACTGTTTGTTTTTGTTACATGTTGTTTTTGTATACAGTGCACATGCATCATGTACATGTCCCTAATGTAATGTGATCTTCCCTTTTGAAGGAATTGATTTATGGCATCTTCTACTTCTAATAGATTTATGGAAGTTGCTCGTGAAAGTTTAAATACCTCTAATGCCCAACTCCACCTACAAGAAGGGGTTAGGGAACATTTTTCTGATCCAATCCTCCTAGTATAAGTGGATCTGAAGCAGGAAGTAATTAGGGTATAAGAGTTGGGCCATACCCTCAAATGAGTCATAGTGCTCCTGTTGTTGATCCCCCTTTTCAACAAATGACCGATTTCTTTTGTCACATGGCTAGAAGAGTGCCTGACCCTAATGAAATGAACTTTGAGAAAATGAGAAAAATAGGTGGAGTTGAGTTTGAAGGCACTGTTGACCCTACAGATGTCGAGCAGTAGTTAGAACGGATTGAAAGATTGTTCGAGCAGTTAGAGTGTTCTGACGCTGCCAAATTTAAGTATATTGTCTCACTATTATAAAAAGATGCCTATGATTGGTGGATAAGTGTACCGAATGCTAGATCAAAACCTCCTGTTCTTACTTGGAATGATTTTGTGAATGAATTTCGTAAGAAGTATGTCCCACCTGCTTATTATGATGCAAAGAAAAAAGAGTTCTTAAATTTAGAGCAAGGGAGTATGTCTATTGCTGAATATCAATAGAAGTTTCTCAGGCTATCCCACTGCTAGGGGTATTATTAATAACAAAAAAGATAAGTGCAAGCGATTCGAAGACAGTTTGAATGATTCTATCAGAAAATCTGTAGCGTCCCTACAATATGAAAACTTTTGTAAATTAGTTTCAGCTACTCTTACTTAGGAAAGGATCAACAAGGAACAAGCTAGTAGAAATGAACACAAGTTCAGGAAAGCCTATGCAGATTCAGGAGGTCCATCGAAAATAAGGAGGTTTGATAGTTCCACAGCTAATACTTTTTGCAAGTTAGCCTAACATAAGCAGAATAGATCAAGTTTCTCTACTGCCAGCACTCCAAGATATGGCCAAGGCAAGACTCGTATACCCACTTGTACACAATGTGGAAAGAATCACTTTAGAACTTGTAGAAGAGCTTCTGGTGCTTTTTTTAATTATGGGAGCTTTGATCATAAAGTGAGGGATTATCCTAATCCTAACCCCACTTTTTCTTCGCATACGAAAGGCTCAATTCAAAAACCTGTTACCACTCCCTCTTAAGGGAATAGAGGTGAAAGATCTAGAAACACACATACAATAGGTGTAGGTACAGCCAATCCAGCTAGGGGGTCAAGAGCTATAACACAAGCTTACGCGATGAGACAGAGGGATGACCAAGATGGAGCAGATGTGGTTGTTGGTAAATTTCACTTATTCGACTTATTTGTTGTTACATTATTTGATCCTGGTTCTACACATTCGTATATTTTCTCATCATTGGCTTTTCCTGAAAATGTGAAGTCTATAAGACTCAATTATGAGGTGCTTATGAAAAGTACTTTGGGTCAACAAGTTGTTTTCAATCAAATCTATCGAGGTTGTCCTTTGGTGATTCAAAATCTAGTCTTCCATGCTGATCTAATTGAAATGCCTTTCAAAGACTATGATGTCATTATCAATATGGATTGGCTTTATAAATACCATGTGGTAGTTGATTGTAGGTCAAAGCATGTGACCTTTAGAGCTCCTTCACCTTCACACATCATTGTTCAAGGTGAAAGATCATTAAAATCTAATATCATCTCCGCAGTTATGGCAAGGAAGATGGTTATACAAGGTTGTGAATCTTATCTTGCTTATATATTTAATACACACCTGGAAAGTCCAAGCCTTGAGGATATACCCGTGGTGTGTGAATTTCCTGATGTCTTCCCTGAAAATCTTTCCGGGCTGCCCCTGGAAAGGGAGGTTGAATTTCCTATAGAGGTTGTTCCTGGAACTACTCATATATCTATGATGCCTTATCGAATGGATCCAGCAGAACTGAAAGAGTTGAAAAATCAATTACAAGAACTCCTTGAGAAAGGTTTTATTTGCCCGAGCATTTCCCCCTGGGGAGCTCCTGTGCTATTTGTGAAAAAGAAAGATGGGACTTTTAGGCTTTGTGTTGATTACCGGCAACTGAACAGGTAACAATTAAGAATAAATACCCACTGCCTAGGATTGATGATTTATTTGATCAGTTAAAAGGTGCTAGTTTGTTCTCAAAAATTGACTTAAGGTCTGGGTATCACCAACTGAGGGTAAGGGAACATGATGTCCTTAAAACTGCCTTTAGGACTCGATATGACCACTATGAATTTTTTGTAATGCCATTTAGGTTGACGAATTCTCCCGCGGCATTTATGGATTTGATGAATCACGTGTTTAAGCATTATCTTAATCAATTTATAGTGGTTTTTATAGATGATATTTTAATATACTCCAAGAATAGTGAAGATCATGGAAAGCATCTTCAAATTGTTTTGCAAATTCTGCAAGAGAAAAAGCTTTATGCCAAGCTTTCTAAATATGAATTTTGGCTCGGTGAAGTGGCCTTTCTGGGACATATTGTGTCGGCGGCAGGTGTGAAAGTGGATCCTAGTAAAATTCAATCTATTATTGAATGGAAACCACCTAAAAGTCCAATTGAAGTAAGGAGTTTCTTGGGTTTAGCGGAATACTATAGAAGATTTGTCAAAGGATTCTCCATTATAGCCTCCCCTTTGACTAAACTCTTGAGGAAGGATGTCAAGTTTGTATGGGATGACAAATTCCAAGAGAGTTTTGAAAAGCTCAAATCCTTATTAACACAAGCTCCTATACTTACTCCACGAACTGAAGGGAAGGAATATGTGATATATAGTGATGTCTCTCATCGTAGTTTGGGTTGTATCTTGATGCAATAAGGGAAAGTGGTTGCGTATGCTTCCTGAAAATTGAAATCACATGAATTGAACTATCCTACTCACGACCTTGAGCTCGCTGCCATAGTATTTGCCTTGAAAATTTAGAGGCATTAATTATATGGCAAAAAATGTCACATATTTACTAATCACAAGAGTTTAAAGTACTTGGGTACATAGAAAGAGTTGAATTTGAGGAAACGTAGATGGCTTGAACTCATTAAAGATTATGACTGCATGATCGATTATCATTCAGGTAAAGTCAATATGGTAGCATATGCTCTAAGTCGTAAATCCCTTGCAAGTTTATCGCTAAGCCACTTGCCTTTGTTTCTTAAATTAAGAGCCATGAATGATTGTCTTGCATTTAACTCTAATGGATCTATTGCTTTCGGTTTGCAAGTCAAACAAGTTCTACTTGAACAGGTGAAAGAATCATAAAAGTTAGACTAGAAGCTGGTGAAATTGATCAAAGAAGCTCAAATTGGAGAAAAACTTGATTTTAAATTAAGGGAGGATGGTGTTCTACTTTATGAAAACAGGTTACGTGTCCCTAAAGATGATAATTTGAGAAAAGAAATTTTGAATGAAGCACATACTTCACCATATGCAATGCATCCTAGAGGTACTAAAATGTACCAAACCATTAAAGAACACTATTGGTGGAATGGTATGAAGAAGGAAATTGCGGAGTTTACTTCTAGATGCTTAGTTTGTCAACAAATAAAGGTCGAGCATCAAGTCCCAACTGGTTTGTTACAACCCTTGTCGATACTTGATTGAAAATGGGAAAGAATAACTATGGATTTTGTTTCTGACTTTCACGCACTCAAAGAAATCATGATGCAATTTGGGTTATAGTTGATAGTCTAACCAAAAGTGCTCATTTCTTGGCCATCAAGGTGGACTACCCACTTGAACATCTAGCAGAATTGTATGTTGAGGAGATTATGAGGTTACATGGAGTTCCTGTTTCTATTGTATCTGACAGAGACCCAAGGATTACATCTAGATTCTAGACTAGATTGCAAGAAGCTTTGGGCAATAGGTTGAACTTTAGTACATCTTTGCATCCTCAGACAGACGGTCAATCCGAGAGGGTGATTCAAATCTTGGAAGATATGCTTCGAGCTTGCATTATTGAATTTGAAGGTAGTTGGTATAGACACCTAGCCTTGATAGAATTTGCTTATAATAATAGCTACCAATCAAGTATAGGCATGACTCCCTACGAAGCCTTATATGGGAGAAAGTTTAGAACTCCTCTTTGCTGGAGTAAAGTTGGTGAATGAAAACTGGTTGGTCCTGAGATTGTGCAACAAACTGAAGATAAGGTAAAAGTCATCTATGATCGTCTAAAAATTGCTTCAGATAGACAAAAGTCCTATGCTGATCTTAAGAGGCGTGAAATTGAATATCAAGTAGGAGATAAAGTATTTTTAAAGGTTTCTCCATAGAAGAAGATTATGAGATTTGGCCGAAAAGGAAAACTTAGTCGTCGATTTATTGTACCATATGAATTACTTGAGAGAGTTGGTCCAGTTGCATATAAATTAGCTCTTCCACTGGAATTAGATAAGATCCACAATGTCTTCCATATTTCTATGCTTAGAAGATATCGCTCAGACCCATCTCATGTTCTTCTTGTCAAATCCATTGAGATAAGCCCTGACTTGACATATAATGAGGAACCTATCAAAATCTTGGCCCGTGAGACAAAAGAGCTTAGAAACAAGAAAGTTCCTTTAGTAAAAGTCCTTTGGAGGAATCATTCTGGCAATGAAGCAACCTGGGAGCGAAAAGAAGATATGCGAATTCAATATCAACATTTTTTTTGATAGTATAAGGTAAATTTTGAGACGATATTTCTTAAGAGGGGGAGAGTTTTAACACCCCAATTTTCTTTTAAGTAAAAAAAATGTTTTTTAGCTACATTTTCGAGTGATTTGACTTCGGAAGGCCATAAAATGATTAGAATTTGGAAATTTGGGAAAACTCATAAAATTAAAGTTGTAGATAATTGAAATACCTTTCCAACCATAGGTCTTGGTCTTATATAACACATTGGTATAAAATGTTATGGATGTTTTAAGGAAGAAAGGTCAAGCAGGATGGTGATTTTGGGCCCAACCCGATTCCAAGTTGGGTCAGGTGCATTTTCTCTAACCTTTAAAGGATAAGTTCAGCTGATTTCTTCCATTTTAGACCATAACTTTCCAGAACATCATAGACAAAGAGAGAAAGAGAGAGCTTCTAGGCTAAGAAGCCATTTTGACCCAAATCCGAGTCCCGGATTCCGAAGCTCGTGAAGAGAAAGGCGTTGCATGTTACGTTGTCTTCACTTTGAGATAAAAGTCAACGAAGAAGGAGTGTATTGAGGTTGTTGATTTACACTTAAGGTAATATTGAGGTTTCTTTTTTCTTGTTAACAAGCTTGTTTAGAGATTTAACAGATTAAAACGGAGGAAGAAGCGTTATAAACTTGTTTGTTGCTTTATTAAGACTTATGGATTAGGGGATGTTTTGGTGGGATTAAATGGGTGGAATTTATTAATTTATGATATAGAATGATTTTTGATATTATTATTGATGTTGTTGATAAGTTTTTGTTGTCGAAATTGGGGGAATAAATTTGGTTGCAAACTCATTTTTTTATGGGACTTTAGTTAGTAATTTTAGTATAACTCCTTTTGTAAAGCTTTGTTTCAAGTGATTAAAGATGTTTTGGAAATATATTTTATAGGTATATAACTTTGATTTAGGCTTTAGAACCCAATTTGTCTTGTATTTGCTTGAAAAAGGGTGATGAAGTATAGGGGAGGTGCTGCCTAGATTTAATTTTGGAAATCCTACATGGACTGATGTTGGTATTTTGGGCATATCATTTTGTACAGAATTTCTGTAGGGGTGATTCGAATTTTATGTGACCCTAAGACACATTTATATAACTTTTATTTAGGCCACAAATCCTACCTCCCCCATTTACCCCTTCGAAACTGAGAAACAATACAAGATAGTAGGCTGTCCAAAACTATTATTTTGATAGTTTGGGTTGATTTTCATTGATTTCATGTTTAGTTTCGATATGATGAGACTGTTAAACTTAAGTAGATATTTCATTGTTTATTTAAGGTGTATATTCTCTTATACTAGTTAAGAGGAACTGTTTGATAAAGTGGATTTTGGTTGGTCTATGGCGTAAAGGAATTGAGCTCCTCGAGTTGTGGTAGAACTTGTTATGTGCTAAAACGCCAAGGTTCGTGTATAAACTTGAACTTGGAATATTTTATTTTCAAAAATTTGAAGTATTTTGATGGGTTGTTTCCTTACTCCTTGTCTTGTATTATGGTATGACTATTATCTCAAGTACTGCAAAACTTTCGCTAAACCGCCTACTTGTACGAATTGCTTGATCATTTTGCATTCTTGTTGGGACTTTGTCCTTCTTGTTATGGTGACTTGTCATAGACATTGACATGCCTCTCGATTCGTATCTTGCCCATCTTGAATTTGGATTTATATTTTGTCCTAACGATGGGGTTTTGTCCATTCTCGGGTACGAGTGGAAAACCACTTTCAACATCATTCTTGATTCTCTTGATATTGGGTGACGACCCTTCTTGATTTAGGGGCTTCGGTCCGTTTTGATATTGATTGTGCTTAGTGTGAAGGCATGATGTACCTATTGGGCGAAATTGACTATTTGAGATTATAAAAAACCTATCTTTTGCTTCGTAAGTGGCATCCTCCCAAAGGGAATGCTACAAGAACTCCATCAAACTTCATTCATTTCTTTAAATTTAACTTTAGATGGCCACACATAGATCCACTAGCCTAAAAGCCTACAATGGGTCCTATGTTAGCACCTAGTTAATGAAACAAGAGGTTGCTATTAGTATTCCCTTATCAAACCCTACCTCAAGCCTCATT
The DNA here is from genome assembly GCF_947179165.1 of Solanum dulcamara. Lineage (NCBI taxonomy): Eukaryota > Viridiplantae > Streptophyta > Magnoliopsida > Solanales > Solanaceae > Solanum > Solanum dulcamara. The sequence goes on along the minus strand of NC_077237.1, from coordinate 52,016,491 downwards.
TGGTGCTAAGTCAAATCCCACTGAATATTATATAAATAGATTAATAACATAGGCATACATATAGCTTTAGACATCAAATCATCATTCGGTAGAATAACTCCTTAAAACCTTTGGTGATTCAAATATGCAAGAATTATCCTTATTTCATAAGAATCCATCATTCACATAATTTCATCAATTCTTTCATTCCACAAGACTCCCTTTTGATCATAGACACTACTTTCACAAACATTCATTTGCAGTCAAAAGCTTTCGAGTCAAACTTCATTGAAAACATAGTAAAACTAGGAGGGTTCTATTTAGTTCAACCTCAAATCATTAAAATCAAAGCTAGCATGATTGAGAGTAATGCGCACTAATTAAAAGATACTTGACATAATCCACCAAATCACTTAAAAAACCCTTTCGTGCCTTATGTAAGGACCTTTGATAAATCACCCATTCTATGAAAATAACAGCCAATATAAGCTAGAATAGGTAAATAGACTTCAATTACTCAATAATCTATATATTTGGAATTATGATACGAAAACTCATAAAATTCATCACTGAAATTGAGATATAAAGTTAAAAAATACTTGGGCTCCATGGGTGGAAGAACCCATGAATAAAGACCCACATAACTTGGGGAATAAAGCTGTAATCAAAGCTTGAAAATGGAGACTTGAAGACTATGGGATGAAATCCTATCTTGAAATATGAAACCCTTAAGAGAAACCCTCTTGCATTAGGAAAATATTAGAGTGAAAGAGAATGGGGGACTTTGTAAGAATTGGGTAACTGTAGGATAGGGATAAAGAACCTAGGGTCTTAGAATATAAAACTAGAATGGACAAAAATGGCCTTTATTTAACTAACACTGGCTAGACACTCCTAGGAATGCTCCCTATAATTTATAGAAGAGTCAGAGAGTCATAGAAATGATTCCTCTTGCAATGTATGAGAAGTCCCTAAGAACTGTCCCTCAGGACATTTTCTATGACTCATCTCTACGAGTCATAGTCTCTTCTATGATTCGTAGAAGGTACTCATTCTGTAGGGTCTAAAAAATCCTAAGGAGTGAGTATCTGAACTTCCATCATGATTTATGTCTACGAGTTATCAAAAATCCTACAACTCATAACCTTGGCTCATAGACTTCCCTTCTTAGTCATCTTCCAACCCTCAACATTACTTCTATGAGTCAATCCTATGATTCGTAGAAGTACCTACGACTCGTAGGTTGAGTTTTGTTGCTGACACAGTCTATTTCCTTGAAGATTTGTCCTTCGCTTTGACTTTTTGACTTACAGGGTCTTACAATATCTCCTCCTTTGGAAAATTCATCCTCGAATGAGATTCAACTGGCATAGAGAGGAAACAAAATGAGGACTAGCAACCCAACATGAATGCAATAATACATAAACATGCATAAACCATGAGACTTTCATACTTAACATAAAACATGAATTTAAACCCGATTTCATAAATGTGCATGCATATGAAAGACTTGGGGAAAAATGTACGTAGGATTTTTGAACAATTGAGCATGAATAACTTTGTACCTTAGGCTTGAGTAGAGTGAAAGAGATGAGGGTATCACTTCATCATATTAGCTTCCGCTTCCCATGTAGCACTTTCAACTTGATGATTTCTAAAAAAGACTATGATGGATGCAACTTCCTTGTTCCTTAATCTCTTCACTTGTCGATCAAAAATTTCAACCGAGACCTCTTCATAGGTCAAGTTTTATTTAACATTCACCACTTCTGAAGGCACAATGGAACTTGGATCACCTACATATTTCCTCAACATCGACACATGGAATACCAGATGAACCATGTCCATTTCCAATGGCAATTCCAACTCATAATCAACCTTGCCATCCCGTCTCAAGATCCTATGAGGCCTCACATACCTAGGGCTCAACTTTCCCTTTTTACCAAAGCGAACTACACCATTCATGGGTGAAACCTTCAAGTATACTCAATCATCCACATTAAACTCAATATCCCTTCTCCTAGTATCAAAATAGCACTTTTGGTGACTTTGAGACATCTTTAACCTTTCTATAATGACTCACACCTTTTCCAAAGCATCAAGCACTAAATTGAGACCCAACATGGTCATCTCACCCATTTCAAACCAACAAACTGGAGACCTATATTGTTTCCCCTATAAAGCCTCAAATAATGCCATCTTAATACTTTAGTGGTAACTATTATTGTAAGTAAACTCAATATATAGTAGGTGGTCATCCCAACTCCCTTTAAACTCTAGAACACAAGCCCTCAACATATACTCTAGTGTTTGAATTGTTCGCTTGGCTTGCCCATTGGTTTGAGGATGGAATGCGGTACTTAGATTCACTTTGGTACCAAGACCCCTTTTAAATGATTTCAAAAATAAGAAATGATTTGGGTATCACGATCTGAAATAATTGAAACTGGCACACCATGTAACCTTACTAATTCCTGAATATATAACTTAGAATAATCCTCGGTGCTCTATGATGTCTTGACAGGTAGAAAGTGAGACGACTTGGTTATTCTATTAACAATCACCCAAATCTATTCATGATGTTTTCGAGTATGAGGCAAACCCACTACAAAGTACATGTTCACATCTTCCCACTTCCAAGTAGGGATTTTAATGTCTTTTGCTAGGACACCCAAACGTCTTGTGCTAGGACACCCGAACCTTGATGTTCGGATATAAATTGTTGGCAATTTAGGCAGTCGGCCACGAATCTTGCTAAGTCTTTTTTCATGCCACCCCACAAATAAATCTTATTTAAGTCTCGGTACATTTTAGTCGAATCGGGGTGAATAGAATATAAAGAATTATAAGCCTCCTTCAAGATCAAACCCCTTAGGCCACCATATCCGAAACACATAATCGACCTTGGTAGTGAAGTACACCATCTCCCCCTTGTGAAAAGACATCTAGTTTTTTTTCTTTCACCAATTTCTTTAACTCCAACAATTTCCGGTCAAGGTACATTTTTGACTTAACATCTACTATCAAAGATGATTCGTACCTGTTTTGTACTAACATCCCACCATGCTCAGAACCACTCAACTTCACCCACAATCTAGCCAATAAGTGAACATCTCTTACCAACTCTCTCTTCCCTTTATCAACATAAGCCACAGTCCCCATAAATACCCTACTAAGTGCATCGACAACAACATTGGCTTTACCCAAATGATAATGCATACTAATGGCATAATCTATAAGGAGTTCAAGCCACCAACTTTGCCTTAGATTGAGTTCCTTTTGGGTGAACACATATTTGAGACTTTTGTGATCGGTAAACACATTAATAGACTTAGTCATTCTATTAACAATCACCCAAATCGAGTCATAATGGTTTTGAGTTTGAGTTAAAACCCACTATAAAGTACATGTTCACATCTTTCCACTTTTAAGTAGGAATTTCAATATCTTATGCTAGGACACCCGACCCTTGATGTTCGGCTTTAAATTGTTGGCAATTTGGGCAGTCGACCGTGAATCTTGCTATGTCCTTTTTCATGCCACCCCACTAATAAATCTTCTTTAAGTCTCGGTACATTTTAGTCCAATCAGGGTGAATAGAATATAAAGAAATATGAGCCTCCTTCAAGATCAAACCCCTTAGTATACCACATCCGAAACACATAATCGACCTTGGTAGTGAAGTACACCATCTACCTTTGTGAAAAGACTTATACTTTCTTTTCTTTCACCAATTTCTATAACTCCAGCAATGTCGGATCAAGGTCTTTTTTTGACTTAACATCAGCTATCAAAGATGATTCTTACTTGTTTTGTACTAACACACCACCATCCTCGAAACCACTGAACTTCACCCCTAATCTAGCCAATAAGTGAACATCTCTTACCAACTCTCTATTCCCTTTATCAATATGCGCCACACTCCTCATGGACACCCTACTAAGTACATAGCCAATAACATTGGCTTTACCTGAATGATAATGCATGCTAATGTCATAATCTTTAAGGAGTTTAGGCCACCTCTTTTGCCTTAGATTGAGGTCCTTTTGGTTGAACTCATATTTGAGACTTTTGTGATCAGTAAACACATCCAAATGTACCCCATACAGGTAATACCGTAAAATCTGTAAAGAAAACACAACGACTGCTAACTCAAGATCATGGGTAGGGTAGTTATGCTCACTCACCTTCAATTTCTTAGAAGCATAAGCTATAACCTTACTATTTTACTTCAAGACACAACCAAACAAACCCTTGAGGCATCACAATATACAACAAACCCTTTTAATCCTTCCAATAAAGTCAAAATAGGAGTGGAGGTAAGTCGATCTTTTAATGTTTGGGAACTCTTCTCACAATCATCTATCCATAAGAACTTTGCCTTCTTTTGGGTCAATTTTTTCATAAGCGAAACGAACCTTGTATAATTCTTGGCTAGGCCCAAATAGCTCCAAATATCCGCAAGAGATAATAGTCTAGGTCAATTCCTTACTGCCTCCGTTTTCTTAGGATCAACTGTTATTCTATCACTGGACACTATGTGAACAAAAAATGCTACCTCTTTCAACCAGAATTCACACTTACTAAATTTGGCAAACAATTACCTATCCCTTAAGGTTTGAAGTTCCACTCTCAAATGATCCTTATGTTCTTTCTCACCCTAAGAGAAAATCAAGATGTCGTCAATAAAGACAACCATAAATGTATCAAGGTAGGATTTGAACACCCTATTCAATAGATCCATGAACACTACTAGCGCGCTTATCAATTCAAATGACATCACAAAAAACTCAAAGTGATCGTACCTTGTTCGAAATGCCCTTACCCTTAATTGATGATAATCGGAATAGAGATCAATATTTGAGAAGTGACTTGCCCCTTGCAATTGGTCAAATAGCTCATCAATTCTAGGAATTGGATAATTTTTCTTAATGGTCACCTTGTTCAATTAAATGTAGTCTATGCATATCTAAAGCGACCCATTCTTCTTCCTCACAAACAAGATGGTGAAATGTTTAGCCTTATAAATCTTTTTTCCAACAAGTCCTTTAATTATTCCTTTAACTCCTTTAATTCCACTGGGGATATTTGGTAGGGAGGAATATAGATAGGTTGGGTATCGGGGAGAAGATCGATACTAAAATCAACTTCCCTTTTGGGAGGGACACCAGGGATGTCATCGGGAAACTCATTAACCACGGGTAACTGACTTAAGAGATGAACCTTTGGAGTTGACATTCCTAGATCTCATAATGTGGAAGATGCAACCCTTAAAAATCAACTTTCAGGCTTTAAGGGAAGAAATGAACCTACTCTTTACTACCGAATCATGATCTTTCCATTAAAGAATAGGCTCACTTAAGAATTGAAACTTGACTCTACAAGATCTAAAATTTATAGAGGCCTAAGATACATGAAACCATTCCATCCCAAGAATAACATCAAAATCTACCATGTCAAGCTCAATGAGATCTCACGGAATAACTTTGTATAAGATAGACATGAAACTTCTCTAATAAACCTTTCTAGCAACAATTGACTCACCAACGGGGGTAGACACCAAATAGGGTTCTAATAACATTTTTGCTAACACATAAAAACTATTATTAAGGAATGGAGTAACAAATGACAAGTTGGCACCCGGGTCTAATAATGCATGCACATCAAAATCAAAAACCTTTAACATACCGGTGATGACTTTAACATTCCATTGAGCTTGTTGACCATGAGCAATTTGTCCTTGAGGCCTACCACCACCACCTCTATAATCTCTAGCTTGGGGACCCGGCTTACCACACTTAAAGCATGTATTAGAGCCGACTAAAAATTCTTCTTTGTTAGTTTTCCCATACTTCTTGCAAGAGGTGAGAGCTTGAGCACTTACATTCTCCCTTTTAACAATCGAATTAGCACCCTTGTCATTGTTGAACCTTGGAGAAGGAGTATTCATGGGACCTTGTCCCATGAATCATTGCCCACTTTGGCCCTTTCCACCACTACTATAACCAGACCTTTGGTGGTTGAAACCTCCACCATCAACTATAGCCTTCTTAAACACTCTTGATCTCTCCCTCTTCTTCTTATCCGCAATTTTCTCCATATACGTCATAAGTCGGGAGATATCCATCTCTTTGACCAACATGGCCGTCTTGCATTCCTTAGACACCAAACTAGAAATATCAAAATGAATTTGCTCGGCCTTGCCCTTGGATCAGAGACCATGAAAGGAGCATACTTAGACAATTTAGTGATTTAAGGGAATACTCTCTCACACTCATGCTCCCTTGGTAAAGGTTTATGAACTCTTTAATTTTTGCCTCCATTAGCACCAAAGGAAAGAGGCGATCTAGGAAGGTACCCTTGAACTCTTCCTATTTTATGGGCCCTATATCTTTACCCCTGTCAACCACCCATTGCTCATATCCAACCATTACAACTCCCTTGAGTTGATAGGCCACTATCTCAGCCTTTTTATTTAGAGGCACGCCCATGATAGCCACAATCCAATAAACTTCCTTAACAAACTCCATGGGGTCATCATCTACCTTGTAACTATAATATTCGGGTGGATTTATCCTATTGAAATAATGAAACCTAGAAGTCAGAGTAGGCACTTGAGGTGGAGGAGGAGCAATACCTTGATTAGCTTGGTTGGCTAAGACTTGAGCCAAAAAGGTGATGATGTTTCAGAATTCTACATATGTAACTCCTTCTTCATGATGTGGAGCCTCGGGAACTAGAGGATCTTGATCCTCATTTTCAACCCTTTCCTTAGGTGGAGGTACCCTTCTTGGATGCCTGATCTAGAGGACATAAAATGATTCTTTAGTTAGAGGAAGTCCTAGGAGAACTCTAGGGCATGGCATGAATCATGAAAGAAGGTAAAACTTTCTTGAAAGAAGGGAAAACTATCTTAAACATCTCATAGTTTCTTATTCATAATTGTGGCGCACTTCACAACCATGAACAAGACCTATTCAATACGGTATGTTGGACTCCGAGGACCATTCAAAACCTCAGACTGTGATACCAAATTTTTCATGATCTAAGACTAGGCCTGGACGTGACATGACGAATGAGGAATCCAGAGGTATCTTACCCAAGCCTCTTAGCATTCATTTATCCTTTCATAGTTAATGACGATGAACAATAAGCGGAAATAAAAGGGGAAAATGGGACCAAGGGAGAACATCATACAATATGAGTCATTATCAACCTTAGATCATCATATATTTGTGTCCAAACATAACTCTACTAATAGACATGGCAGGGGCTAAGATATGTCCCTAACTCACCCTCAAAATATGTATCAAAAAATGTCACAATAGAAGTCTTAATGTTTAGAATAACATAAGCCAGAGTAAAAAAGTATGTTGTTCCCAAAATATGGGAACTCACCACAAGCCACCTTAAAGCTAATTCGAGCTAGCCATATGGAGGAGAACAAGGAGGAGCACCAGTCCCTACATGGTGATAACATGTAGGCAATAGAGTATGCATTAGTACTTTGAATTTATTAAGTATGTAGGCATGCATTAATATTGAAGAAACATTAGAACATTATATAGTACAGAACATAATGAAATGCATGCATGAGAAATCAATAAATAGCATTTAAGGTATACATAAGTGGGAAGGGTCCATAACCGACATCTAAGACCATACTAGCTATTACATGGAATCCAACATAACCCCCTATGTTGGCGCGGGGAGACTACTTCCCGGATAGAAATCCATCAAACTTCATTTATTTCCTTAACTTTAACTTTAGATGGTCATACGTAGATCCACTATCCTAAAAGCCTACAAGACCTCCTATGCTAGCACATAGTTAATGAAATAAGAGATTGCTACTAGGATTCCCTTACTGAACCCCACCTCAAGCCTCATTTGGTTTTAAGTCAAATCCCACAGAATATTATATAAATATCTTAATAACACAGGCATACTTATAGCTTTAGACATCAAATCATCATTTGTTATAATAGCTCCTTAAAACCTTTGGTGATTCAAATATGCAAAAATGTCCTTATTGCATAAAAATCCATCATTCACATAATTTCATCATTATTTCATCTCACAAGACTCCTTTTTGATCATAGACATTACTTTCATAAACATTCATTTGGAGTCAAAAGCTTTCAAGTCAAACTTCATTGAGAACGTATAAAACTAGGTGGGTTCTATTCAATTCAACTTCAAATCATTAAAATCAAAGCTAGCATGATTGAGAGTAATGGAATGCACTAACTAAAACATACTTGAAATAACCCACCAATTCACTTCATAAACCCTTTCATGCCTTCATGTAAGGACCTTTGATAAATAACTAATTTTATGAAATTAAAAGCCAATATAAGCTAGAATAGGTAAATATACTTCACATACTCAATAATCTATACATTTCGAATCATGATATGAAAACCCATAAAATTCATCATTGAAATTGAGCTATTAAGTTAAAAAATACTTGGGCTTCATGGGTGGAAGAACCCATGAATAAATACCCACATACCTCTGGGAATAAAGACCTAATGAAAGTTTAAAAATAGAGACTTGAAGACCTTAGGATGAAATCCTACCTTGAAAGATGAAACCCTTGAGAGAAACCCTCTTAACTTAGGGAAATGTTAGAGTGAAAGAGAATGGGGGACTTTGGAAGAATTAGTAACTGTAGGATAGGAATAAAGATCCTAGGGTCTTAGAATGTAAAACTACGATGGACAAAAATTCCTTTATTTAACACTGGCCGAACACTCCTACGTATGCTCCCTATAATTCATAGAGGGGTCGACGAGTGGCAGAAATAACTCGTCTTGCAAGGTCTGAGAAGACCCTAAGAACTAACCCTCAGGAATTTTTCTACGATTCATCTCTACCAGTCGTAGTCTCTTCTATGATTCCTAGAAGAGACTCATCCTGTAGGGTCTGAGAAACCATGAGGACTGAGTCTCTAAACTTCTATCACGAGTCATGTCTACGACTGGTCAAAAATCAGACGAATCGTAACCTGGACTCGTAGACTCCCCTTCTAACTTAGTCATCTTCCAAACCTCAGCATCATTTCTATGAGTCAGTCCTACGATTCATAGAAGTACCAACAACTCATAGGTTTACTTGTAGAAGTTGACATAATCCATTTCCTTGAAGATTTTTCCTTCACTTCAACTTTTTGACTTATGGGATCTTACATCTATGAACATCACAAATTAACTCTATCTTACAATCTTTAATATGGGAAACCCTATTCATAGACAATCTACTATGATCATCGGCAACCACATTCGCCTTATACGGATGGTACAACACACTCATATAGTAGTCTTTTAATAATTCAAGCCATCTCCGTTGTTGAAGATTCAAACCCTTTTGGTTGAACACATATTTCAAACTCTAGTGGTTGGTGAATACATCAGCATGAACACCATAGAGATAGTGCCTCTAGATTTTCAAAGCAACTATAACTGCCGCAAATTCCAAGTCATGAGTTGGATAGTTCCTTTCAAGCACCTTACGTTTCCTAGAATCATAGGCTAGCACTTTACCATTTTGCATATAAATGCAACCAAGACAGACCCTTGAAGTATCACAATACACAAAAAACCCATCGAAACCTTTTGGTAAGGTCAACACCAGAGCAGAAGTAAGTTGATCTTTCAAATCTTGGAAACTCTTCTCACAAGCTTCTGACCATTGGAATTTTACCTTCTTTTGGGTCAACTTAGTCAAAAGATAAGCAATAGATGAAATCCTTCCAGAAACCATTTATAATAATTAGCTAAACCCAAGAAACTCTGAATATCGAAAGGAGACAAAGGTCCAAGCAACTTATTAACCACTTTGGTCTTCTTAGGATTAACCATCATACCCTCACTGGATACAATATGGCCAAAGAAGCAACCAATCTTAACCAAAATTCACACTTGCTAAACTTGGTGAACTATTGATCCTTGAGCACTTGCAACGTGATCCTCAAATGATTGGTATGCTCCTTTTCACTTTGGAAGTAGACCAAAATATCATCTATAAATACGATGACGAACATATCCAAATATTTTTTGAACACCCTATTCATCAAATCCATGAAAATTACAGGAGCATTTGTTAACCCAAAAGACATAACGAAGAATTTAAATTGACCATAATGATTTCTAAATATCGTCTACAGAAAGTCACATTCCCTAACATAGAGTTGATGATAACTCGATCGAAGATTGATATTTGAAAAGTAACTCACTCCTTGAAGTTGGTCAAACAAGTCATAGATCCTAGGAATAGGGTACTTATTCCTAATAGTGACCTTACTGAATTATCGATCGTCAATGCACATTCAAAGAGAACCATCCTTCTTTCTAAAAAAGAGAATCGAAGCACCCCAAGGAGAGATACTCGATCTAATGAAACCCTTATCCAACAAGTCCTTTCACTGATTCTTTAACTCCTTGAGTTTTGTCAAGGCCATACAATAAGGTAGAATAGAAATAGGTTGGGTATCTAGGAGAAGATTGATACCAAAGACTATTTTCTTTTAGAGAGGGATACTTGGGAGATGATTAGAGAAAACTTTCAGAAACTTATTAACAATCAAAATTGACTCAAAAGTAGGAGCTTCAGAATTTGTATCCATAACCTTGACTAGATGATAGATGCAACCCTTGAAATTCATTTTCTGAGCTTTGAGGCACGAGATGAATTGACCTTCAAGCACGGAATTACTATCCTTCCATTCTAACACTGGATCTTAGGAAATTAAAACTTTACCATATTGGTTCTATAACATATGGAAGCATAACATACATAAATTCAATCCATACTAAGAATAATATCAAAATAAATCATATCAAGCTCTACAGGATCACATGAGGTAACTTTATAAAAAACCTAACCAGACAATCTCTATAGACTCTCTTCACCATAACGGAATCACCAATTGGAGTATAAACTGTAAAAGGCTCTATCAATATCTCGGGACCAACAATAAATATTATTTTAAGGTAAGGAGTATCAAAAGATAAAGTATCACTCGGATCTTACAAATCATAAGTATCAAAGTCAAAGACTTTCAGTGTACCTGTCACAACATCTGGAGATTCCTCTAAATCCTACCTAGTCTGAAGAGCATAGAATCAGTTTTGGCGTTAACTACCACCGGCACCCATAGTAGCATAGTGCTGAACTGAATGACCATTAGCCTGATTCTGAGCCTGGGGCAAACCACCACCTCTATAATCCTTTACTTGATGACCTGGCTTACCACACCTAAAGTATCCATTCGAACCTGTCAAGCATTCTCCCTTATGGTTTCTCCTACACTTCTTGCATGGGGAGATGACTTGGCCACTCTGGGCTCCTTCTTGAGCCTTAGGGTTAGACACCCTTTCTTTATCGAACTTTGGAGATTGAGTGTTTCAAGAATTTAGCCTGAATACCCTTGGCAAAATTAAGCACGAACACCATTTCTAGACCTAGATGTGAAAAGTTACCACCATCAGTCCTTTCCCTCTTAGACACTCTTGCCTTTTCCATAATTTTCTCATCCTCAATTTGTTCGGCATAGTTCATGAGCCATGAGATATCCATCTCCCTAATTAGCATAGTGCTCTTGCACTCCTTGGGCATAAGTCAGAAATACCCGATACAAACTTACTTATTCAAGCTCTTGAGACGAATACCATAAATGGTTAATACTTTGACAATTGTGTGAACTTGAGGGCATACTTCTTCAGATTATGTTACCTTTCCTAAAGTTGATGAACACTTTGATCTTAGCCTCCCTCAGCTCAAGGGGAAAGAAATGGTCAAGAAACACTTCTTTGAACTCATCCCAAGTGATAGGGTCCGTTTCTCTAGCCTGCTCAACTTTCCATTGGTCAAACCAAATCCTTGCAACCCCTTCAATTGTTAAGTGTCCAAATCATCCATCTCCACTTGTCACGAAATGATTTCTCAAGCTATGATTGTACCTACCAATACCAACCCATAGGTAAGCCTAACCCTTAACCCTTAGATCAAAACCAGAGGCAACGGGCTATCAAGCAGAAGATGAATAAATAAAGGGGAAAATAAATACTAATGAGAAGAAAGAGAACAACTGAAACAACTACAAGAAAACACCCGAAGACCTGACATCAGTCAGTAATCGAGCATCTAAATAAAAATAGGAGTACAAGGCTTTTACAAATACAATATGAGTACAAATAGTCTTCGAAAGAAAGTAAAGACTAAACCTAATTCAGCATGGATGGAAATCAACAACTCTGAATGCTAGGAGCTCACCAAATTTCTGAATCAGAAGCTGCCCCGCACCAGTCCAAATCAACTTCCATAATTTGTACTATGATATACAAGGGCAGAAGTGTAGTATGAGTACCAAATGAATGGTACTCAGTAGACATAGGCCGACTAAGCTCCCCAGATAAAGCAAGTATAATGAACACATAATAAGGTAAATACTGCACAAGTAACTAATCAAGAATTATCACAATAATGACAGGAAATAAGACGAGGAGACTAGAGACATAGATAAAGGAGCAAAGTCAAAGAACGTATCTAAAACGCAATCCAACAACCTATTAACAGGAAGAAGGCATCATATGAGTCTACTGATGAAAATACAATGCTAACAGGCAACGCTAACCCTGCAATCACCTAGGAACTATTATGACTACACCTAGTAGAGAATACAAACCACAATCCAACTAAAATACCATGTAGACCAACTACAAATACAAGCCAAAGGTACCAACTACAAGTACAACCAGAGATAAGAACAAGTATACTCAGACAATAACCAATCGAACACCCATACCCCCAAAAGGTATAAATAATGACAAACATACTCTCGGTACCCTTAAAACCGGGGACTATACCATACAAGCAATTGGTGATAGCCGATGCTAATGAATGCTAGTTTGCTATAAAATCTAGTAACATCATCGGTGTCTCTTAGCAATAAAAAACAACAAGTGTATAGAACAACCCCAGCCCTCTGCCTGCCAAGTAGGACCCATATGGTTCCCTCATCCAGTTTAGTTTTTCAATGGCCAGAGGGTCCTATAAGGGATGTGGGAAGTGGAAAGATGAAAGAATTGACCTGCAGGGTCATTACAACATGCACTACTAAAAGAACTTTTGTCCGCAAAAGTAAAAGTACAATCACAGCCTAGAGGAATGAAAATATGAGAGTATCGAGCATGCATGCTCTACCAGACCCTCAGACACTATGTTAGTTCGAACAACACAATCACAGAATCAGGCTAAGATAAAAAAAACCTCAAATCCACTTCCAACTCTAAAAACTCCTCCAATTCCTTCTCGGGTTCCAACTCTTGCTTGCTTAGCTTGAACTTGACAAAAACACCGAATTTCAACTGAGGACGATCAATTTAAACCAAAAACCTCAAAATGTGAAATATAGGACCATGACAGATGTAACTCAACACATAATTCAAGATTCTTGCCTTATGCTCCCAATCTATTTTCTTCTAGCCATCAAGGGTGTTATGTAGGTCCTTATTTATACTAAATTCTATCGACACCGTCTAAAACTTCTTACATATTCATGGAAAACCAACCTCAAAGGAGTTACATACTCAATCTGACCATCAGCTGATGACAACAACCCAAAATAAGGAGATAACTCATAGCAAAGCCTAAAACTCCAACCTCAACTTCAAAAACCCATAATGCTAGTGGGAAAACACAACCTTCTGGAACAGAATACTCCACCCAAGGGATAGTTATCCCACAAATGGAAAGGCCAAATTGATCCCAACCCTAGTGACTTACTCCACTATAGGAACTTATGACAAATTGGCATCATATACCCATAAATCACTCTATCACCTCAAATTTGAGCTAACCATCTGAGTCCAAGGGATACTAAGATGGTAGGCAACGTACAAGCATGGACAACCGATTGGTAATGCTCCAAGGGTATCTACTCCCACTTACAAACACCGCAAGCTACCAAATATGCCAAAAGCAAAACTTCAATCCTAAACTAAGTCAAAAATCAGACTCCATGAATTACTTTGGCCCCATCTTGTAGATAAACCTTCTAACAACTTCTAATTCCCTAACAAAATCTTAAGTCTGAACCCACCAAGGGACACCTCCATTCCATCTCCATAACACAACCTAGACTTTAAGAGCTACCAACCCAATCGAAAAGAATCAACCACAATGGCAACAAGGTGCAACAGGAGATCACACTTTTTGAATCTCGATTAGCAAAAATTGGCACCAATACTCCTAATAGGGAGGATTTTAAGAGATTGAATGAATGAAGCACCGCAACACAATCGAGAATAAAATAGAGGTGGAAGGGAAAAGATGACCAACTAGAATTACCACAATACCATCAAATGTTACAACACCTTTCTCACAACTCTAACAGTCATACTTCTTCCAACTACTCTTAAATTTAATATACCAAGACTGCCATAAAGGAACCAGCCGAGTAGGCAAAAGAGAGAAAACCCCAACTCTACAACCTAAGGGATAAAAATACAAATAAGCCCTAGAGAGAAATCGACAACTAGAATCTACCGCAACTCCAAAGATTTTACACCTCCATCACACACTACCTCACTAATTAACCTTTCAACTATGAACCAAATGATACAAAGCAATGAAGGCAGCCATCTGAGTCAAGAAAACTAGAATGGAAAATGAGGATTACTAATCAAAGCAAAGCTAGCTAAGCACGATGATACGAAGAACTATTAAACCACTAACCTAATAAGATAACCTGTAACTAAGGCAACCTTATGATCCAACCAAATCCATCGGTACAACAACTCTGAGAATTAACAAAGCTGGTCTAGCTACCTCTCTAACAAGGATCAGCTCCACAACAAAATCAATGGTAGGGGAGATGAAAGGGAAGGCAAACTAGCCCAATTGTAACTCAAAACAATATCACCTAGGCAAAGTATAGGGAGTTTCTCAACTGCCACTACTTAACATAGGAAATCGACCTAGTCGATCCACTACTAAAAGAAATCAACTATGGAGCTAAAACACACACCCATACAAGTCCAGATAAAACAGCCACAATATTTAGGAGGTAACTAACAAGACAAATAGACACGTATGGGAATAAAAACCCCAAAACCACACAAAATGAACAATAAAAAGGAAAACAAGAAAATCAGCAAATATAACTGATACCTAGATCCTCGGTCTCCGACTGACTCATGGAAGCATGGAATGGATCATGACCGACCTCAGCCTAAACACCTGAAGCATCAACAGCAACCCTCTGAGCTTTACCTCTAACTGGAGGTGGCATAAAATCCTAATACTGAACTGGATGAGCAAATTATGCATGGGTTAAATATCAAGGACAATCTCTAGATCGATGGTTGAGCTCTGCATAGATGCGATTAGGTCCAATAGTTCTAGTCTGGGAATAGAAGAAGCCATAAGAATACGAAGGATCAACCCTCACCTAGGCAATCCCTGGACCAGTGATCAAAACCCCCACAGTCATAGCAATCTCTATAGAATAAAGCTCGGTGTGAAGAACGTGGAGAACTCCTCTGGCATCCCCTAATAAATTGTGAACCATCTCTAATCCTCTGAAAAGAGCCAACTGGAATAAGACGAGCTCCAACTACTGAAGGCCCAATGTACATACCCTGAGAAGTCTGACTTGACCCTATCTGCTGCAAACCCTATATCCTGCCTCAAAACCTCGTGAGACCTAAGGTCCTACCGCTGTGTGCCTGATGGATTGAGAAGGAAGATGACCCTCACCAAACTGATACTCATCTTGAAGTGGGATTTTATCACTACTATGCCGATAAAGACACCTATTTCCACTATCTACCTCAAGACATGCCTGATTCATGGCTTTTACATAAGCAACCACCTAAGGAAAGGTAGACCCAGCCTCTATCAAGGGTCTGACGCCAAATGGAGTGGAAAAGTCAATTCCCTGATGAATTCCTGACTCATATCCAGATTCATATGGGATGATATAGGTTTATTCCCAGCCCACTCAAGAAACCCTATAACATACCCTGATACTGATGGCGAACCCTTCTGGGGAACCACCAAATCATCTCTTGCCTAAGAACCATCCACCAAAATGTTGGCAGAACCAGCTAACACTCTGATTGTGTTCACTGTAAAACATATGCTATCCATCTATGAAAGAATGGATTCCAAATGATCAGCTTAGAGGTTAGTCAAAACAAAAACATATGGTAAGGAGTCAAGAACAGAATTCCCTAAAAATGGCCTACCCTCCTGAAGATAGGATGCAAACATTTTTGCACCGATCCGTAGGACTCGACTAGACATTGCCCTCACACCAATAAAGTGGTCAACCTAGAGCTTTGATACCAACTTGTCATAACACGATTTGTCAAGCCGTGATGGCACCTGCAAATAATCACCCGCAGGTAGGCCTAACCCTTAACACTTAGAATGGAACCAGAGACACTGGGCTATCAAGCTGAAGATGAATAAATAAAGGGGAAAATAAGTACTAATGAGAAGAAAGAGAACAACTAAAACAACCACAAGAAACCACCCCAAGACCTGGCATCATCTAGTAATAGAGCATCTAAATAAAAATAGGAGTACAAGACTTTTACAAATACAATATGAGTACAAACAACCTTTGAAAACAACCAAAGACTAGTCCTAATTCAGCATGAATGGAAATCAATAACTTTGAAAGCCAGGAGCTCACCAAATATCATAGTCATAAGTTGCTCCGCACTAGTATAAATCAACTGTGATAATCCGTACTAAAATCTGCAAGGGACAGACGTATAATATAAGTACGAAACGAATGGTACTCAATAGGCATAGGACAACTGAGCTCCACAGATAAAGTAAGTATAGTGCATATATAATTAAATAAATATTGCACAAGTAACTAATCAAGAATTATCACAATAATGATAGGAAATAAGACAAGGACACTGGAGACATAGATAAAAGAGAAGAGTTAAATAAAACACCTAAAATGCAATCCAACAACCTATTAACAAAAAGAATGAATCATAGGAGTCTATGAATGAAAATATAGTGCTAACAGGCAATACTAACCCCACAATCACCTAGGAACTATTCTGACTAAACCTAGTATTAAGAGGGTCGCCCCGCAACATGCACTACTAGTCTACAGATGGTCCATATGCATAGGTTCATGAGAAATTCATCAAAAACATGTCATTAAATTAAATCATACATAATAAGATCAATAGAAGTAAAATAAACCATAATCAATTAAACTCAATGCAGCATCATCAAAACCTTAAGTTTTAGGAATAAATCATAAAGAGGAATTGAAAGTAGTTTGGGACTCCATGGATGGAAATGACCCATGGATGAAATTTCACATGCCTCAAAGAAATCCTATCTTGAAATTGAAATATAAGACTTGAATCCTTGAACCCTAGCTTTATTGGAGAAGATGACCTTGAAAGAGAATTTTCTTAAAAGCTTTTGGTATTTTGAGTGAATGAGAGGCAATAGGTAGATTTTGTAGGGTAAGGGTAGTTATAGGTCTTAGAAATTAGTGAAAATGACCAAGCATAGGCATTAAAAGAATGGGAAATGACTAAAATATTCTTGAAAAATAATTGATGGCTAGTTTGACGGACTCTTCCTACAGTCCGTAGAACCCTTCACAAATCGTCCAAGGGTCTCGTGGAAGTTAAAGGAAAAACACTTTTTGAAGTTCCCTTCCACGATACCCTCTAAAGTCTATAGAAACTTCTACGGTCCGTAGACCTACCCTCGTCCTATTCAACTCCCAAATTTCCAATTCTCTGAACTTTCCTTCTACAGCCAACTTCTACGATCCTTAATACAACCTATAGGCCGTATAGACCTTTCGTTTTGAACAAGTCCAAAACTCTAAGTATTTCAATATCCATCTACACCTATGGAACGTAAGACCTTATACAGTCTGTAGGTAGTCTTATATATGAACTTCTAAAACTTGATAATTTTCTAAACCGAGGGCCCCTCCCATGATGTACTTCTACGGACTGAAGTACCTTGTACAATGTATAGATAGGCTCATATAAAACATCATTGGACAAAATTTTCCTAAGTCTCAAACCCCTCCTTTATATGACTAGTTCCTATAGCCCGTACAACTTTATATGGTCCGTACAAAGGGGTCGTAGAACCACTTGCACCAAAAAACATTTCACTTCCTTTTCCAATCAAACTTTCCAACTTTTGAGGTGTTACATAACAAGTGTTTTAAAAAAAATTAAGAACACTTGAATTAACAAAATTTAAATACTACAATATCAGTATTGGATAATTATTATCTGATCATGTTTTTATTTATGATATTCTTAGCTATTTATAGTTGTATAAGGCAAAGGACAACAAATTAAAATATTTGTTTTATCATTACCCATCACAATATATTGAATAAGTGTTAAAAATTTTATCAACTCATTGAATGAAAGATTTTCTTTCCTTAGGCTGTCACAACACGACCTAGGACCTAGTCGTAACACGGTGATCGAAACCCCGAAGGGCTCCAACCAAGCCGCTTGTACATGTCATAAGCATACAGAAGGTAAAGTAAAAGAGGAAACATCATAATATAGTCTAAACTATGACTGGAAATTTAAGAATGTCACATGATAACATAGACTCAAAACATTTGTCTAACTGGATGCCTCTACTCATAAATATGGGAGGGGTCTAAGACATGTCCCTAGATCACCCTAAATCTTAAATATAAAAAGAGTCTTTGAAAATAATAACTAACTCGATAACTAGTCCTAAATAAATAAGGACTCACCACAACTGCTGGATAAAAAAGCTTAACTAGCCACATAAATGAGTGTGATCTTCAACCTCAACCCCTACATTATGAGACAATTTAGGCAAAAAGAATGCATTAGTACGTTGGAATGTACTAAGTATGTGGGTGTGACATGCAACGTAAATCATGGAATGCAATGGTCAAGTAAATCACATGGTAAGATGAGGCAAGTAAAGACAGGAGAAAATCATATTGACCAAAGAATTTAAAAATCATAATTTAAAATCATAGCATACCTAAGAGATCATACATATGTGGGATAGAAACCATAACCTACAATAAGACCATGCGAGCTATAACATGAAATCCCGTTGTCTCCCCACACAAAGAAGAAAAAGGAGAATCTACTTGCCAACGTAGACTCTACCCCGCTAAGCGGGTCATGCATATGCTATATGTGGATCACTAGCTAGGCCATGAAGGCAATCCTACGGTGGAACGTAGTTATGAGACAAGAGACTTTATATAAGGACCCCGTATTTTGAGCCCCACCTCAAGTCCACATTTGGTGCTAAGTCAAATCCCACAAAATACATACATGGCATAGAAATCATAATTTCATATATTATAATCATTATCATAGGTTTTAAATCATAGAGTAGCTCATTTTTATAAAATAAATACAATGCGGGCATTATTCTTCCGCATTACAAATTATACATACATAGACATGATTCATACTTAGAATTTCATGATCATAGCTTATACTTGAAATTAGGGCATGCATTCAAATCAATTGACTTGAAAATCGTGAAATTAACTTGAAAATATGCATCATCATAAACTTTATATCATCCCATACATAATTCATAAAGATAATATCGTTTAGAAGTACAATTGAAAATACTCATATTTTGCATCATGAACCCTAAAGATCAATATAGGAGAATTCATGGAAAGACTCTTCAATTTAATGCAACAACCATCAATTTATATTAAAACCAACTCATGACCATACTTTGAATCATAATTCATGCAATTGGAATAGAGATCATAAAACCCATAAAATACCATACTTTAATTTGATAGAAAATATTGAGAAATTGATTGGGCTTCATGAATGAAAGGATCCATGAATCAATACCCACATACCTTAAGTGAGAACACTAAATAATTTTGAAGACTTGACAGATTTGATGGAGAGCTTGAGTGAATTTACTTGAAGTCTTCAATGGAGTCCTTGAGAGTCTTTTGTAGAGAGAGAAATTTTTGAGTAGGTGAATTGTGGAAGAATAAATAGAGTTAGAGGTTTAGGTGAATTTATAGAGCTGAATTAGGTCCTAAAAATGTCTAGGTTCATTATCTAATAATTTGGGAAAATTCTAAAATGCCCTTACTAAAAAAATTAAATTTGGCTAAAAATACATTGCCAGGTCCGCGATGCAGAGGCAAGCAAGTCCGTGATGCGGACTTGTTGCGGACCTTACTGGTTTGCGCAGTTCTTTGAGAAATCTATCTTTTGATCTACAGGTCCTAAAAATCCACCGAGACTATTTTCCTATAGGTTTTGACCCCCTAATCGATATTCTGAACACGGATTTTTCAAAAAAGATTAAGGATAATGCATTACTTGAGTGGCCTATTCCTAAGGCTTTCTTAAGGCACTTGTGAGCATTTTGAGGGATGTTACAATATCTCCCCCTGGAGAACATTCTTCCTCGAATGAGATTCAACTAATATGGGAAGGACATGGAAAAAGGACTAACAAACAAACATGATTATGAGGACACTTCATACTTAACATAAAACATAGTCTTTGAGAAAATCATTTTCATTAATCATGCATGCATATGAATGACATATGGAACTGAAATGTAGGATTTTAATCGATTTGATCGTGAACAACTTAGTACCTTTAGGCTCGAGTGAAAGAAAAGAGATACGGATAACGCTTTATCATGTCTGATTCCGCTTCCCACGTAGCACTCTCTACTTGTTGATTCCTCCATAACACTTTGATGGCCAACAATAATAGTTATCACTCTAGCATCCAAATGGCTCTTTTTGAAGCCTTGTACGGGAGAAGAAATAGGTCTTCAGTGGGGTGGTTTGAAGTAGGTGAGATGGCAATGATTGGTCCAGATTTGGTAATTGACGCAATAGAGAAAGTAAGGTTCATAAGAGAAAGATTGAAAACAGCTCAAAGTCATCAAAAGTCATATTCGGACACTAGGAAGAGAGAGCTTGAATTTGATGTGGATGATATGGTGTATTTGAAGATTTCACCTATGAAAGGGGTAATGCGGTTTGGTAAGAAAGGGAAGTTGAGCCCTCGATATATACGACCTTATAGGATATAGAAGCGCATTCCCAACTTTCTCTAAGATAAATCACACATGCCCTTAACGTATCCTCCAAGGTTTGAATTGTTCTTTCAGCTTGTCCATCATTTTGAGGATGGAAAGCGGTACTTAGCTTGACTTTAGTACCATGACCTTTCTAAAATGACTTCCAAAAAAGTAAACTAAATTGAGTACCTCTATCCAATATAATCGATAAAGGAATACCATAAAGTTTCACAAGTTCATGAATGTACAACTTAGCATAGTCTTCGGCACCATAAGAAGTCTTGACCGGTAGAAAATATGTCGATTTGGTCATTCGATCCACAATGAACCAATAGAATCATGTTGTCTTCTAGTACGAGGCAAACCCGTGACAAAGTCCATATTCACATCTTCCCACTTCCATGTAGGAATTTCAATTTCTTGAGCTATACCTCCCGACCTTTGATGTTTGACTTTCACTTATTAACAATTAGGGCACTTATCCACGAACTCCGCTATGTCCGTCTTCATTACATTCCACCAATATACCTTCCTCAAGTCACGATACATCTTGGTGGATCTTGGATGAATTGAATACCGAGAACTATGGGCCTCATTCAATATTAACTCTCTTAATCCATCAATATTTGGAACACACAAATAACCTTTGTGACGTAGTACCCCATATTCTCCTAGTGATAAAGCCTCAACGGATTTTTTGGCAACCGACTTCTTCAATTCGACCAAAATTGAATCATTGTCTAGTTTGGCCTTAAATCTGTCGCAAGAGATGATTCTGAACCACTATGTATAAGAAGGCCTATATCATTTGAATCAACCAAATGCACACTTAAATGTGCCAATCTATGGACTTCTTTAACCAATTCCCTTTTACCTTCCTCAACATTTGCAATACTACCCATAGACAACCGACTAAGAGCATCGGCTATAATATTTTCCTTACTCGGATGGTACAATACGCTCATGTCATAGTCTTTTAGGAGTTCAAGTCACCTCCTTTGCCTAAGGTTCAAGTCCCTTTAACTAAACACATATTTCAAGATTTTGTGGTCGGTAAACACACCAATATGCAACCCATAAAGATAATGGCGCCAAATTTTTAAATCAAACACAACCGCCGCAAGTTCAAGATTATGGGTTGGATAGTTCCTTTCATGCACTTTAAGTTGTCTAGAGGCGTAGACTATAACCTTAACATGTTGCATGAAAATACAACCCAAACCAACATGCAAAAAATCACAATAAAAAACAAACCTATCTGAACCTTCAGGCAATGTCAAAATAGGAGACGACGTAAGACGATCCTTCAATATTTAGAAACTTTTCTCACATTCTTCCGACCATTGAAAGTTTGTCTTCTTTTATGTCAACTTAGTTAAAGGCGAAGAAATAGATGAGAACCCTTCAACAAACCTTCTGTAGTATCCATCTAAGCCCAAAAGGCTTCTAATATCCGAAGGAGATAATGGTCTAGGTCAATTCTTAACCGCCTCCGTTTTCTTTGGATCTACTTTAATCCCCTCACTGGACACCACATGGCCAAGAAATGCAACCTCCCTTAGCCAAAATTTGCACTTACTAAATTTAGCGAATAATTTCTTGTCTCTCAATGTTTGCAACACAATCCTCAAGTGACCCATATGATCTTTCTCATTTTGAGAATAAATCAAAATATCATCAATGAACACCGCTACAAACATGCCCAAATATGGCTTATAAATACGATTCATCAAATCCATTAATATAGCGGGAGCATTAGTCAAACCAAATAACATTACTATAAATTCATAATGACCATACCTTATCCAAAAAGCCATTTTGGGAATAGCATACTCCCTTACCCTCAATTGATGATAACCAGAACGGAGGTCAATCTTAGAGAAGTAGCTTTCTCCTTGTAATTGATCAAACAAGTCGTCTATCCTTGAAATTGGATATTTTTTCTTTATGGTGACCTTATTCAATTGTCGGTAGTCTATACACATTCGGAGGGACCCATTCTTCTTCCTAAC
The DNA here is from genome assembly GCF_947179165.1 of Solanum dulcamara. NCBI lineage: Eukaryota > Viridiplantae > Streptophyta > Magnoliopsida > Solanales > Solanaceae > Solanum > Solanum dulcamara. The sequence goes on along the minus strand of NC_077237.1, from coordinate 51,993,398 downwards.
AAATAACATGGGGGCACCCCATGGTGAAATACTCGGTCTTATAAAACCTTTATCATACAAATCCTTCAATTGTTCCTTTAACTCCTTTAGTTTCGCCAGAGCCATACGGTAAGGAGGAATAGAAATAGGTTGGGTATCGGGAAGGAGATTTATTCCAAAGTTAATTTACTTTTTGGGAGGAATACCGGGCAAATCATCGGGTAACACATCAAAGAGCTCATTAACTATAGGGACCGACTCAAGAGTAGGAGTTTTGGAATCGATGTCCCTAACTCGCACAAAATGATAAATGCACCCTTTGGAAATCATTTTTGGGCCTTAATACATGGGATAAATCATCCATTAACCACTGAATCATTTCCATTCAAGAATAGGCTCATTAGGAAAGTGAAACTTAACCATACGAGTCTAATAACATATAGATGCGTAAGAGGCATGTAACCAATCCATACCAAAAATGATGTCAAAATCAATCATATCAAGTTCAACAAGGTCACATGGAATAACTCTGTGCAAGACCTATACGAGAAAATTTCTATAAGCTCTCTTGGCTAATACCGAATCACCAATGGGAGTATAAACCAAAAATTATTCTATTAACATCTCGGGGAACAAATCAAATCTCATAGCAATGTAAGGAGTAACAAAACACAAGTTGGCACCAGTATCAAGAAATGCATAAACATCAAAGTTAAAGACTTGTAACATACTCGTGACCACATCGGGAGCCTCATCAACCTTTTGTCTAGCACGAAGAGTATAGAATCGGTTGTTGCGTTGGCCACCCTTAGGTTGAGCTTGGGCGCCTTGTTTCACCTGGCCTCCTAGAAGAAGACCTTCTCCACCCTTGTAGGCAACAAGAGGGCACTCAGATAGCTTATGACCCATCTTTCCACATCCATAGCAAGCACCCATTCCCATCAAGCAATTTCCTCCATGATGTTTTCCACACTTTGCACATTTAGGAAAAGAAGGGTTACTAGCATTTACACCTCCTTCTCTTTGAGCTTTAGGGTATGGTACCCTATCCTTAAAAAAACTTCTTTCCTAAGCTTTGGCCTTGATGAGAGCGTCCTCTACTACCAATGATCCTATCATTGGAGAACCCACCTTTATACCGAGCCCTCTTAGAATCCCTCATCCTCATTTTCTTAAGCTTTTTGTCTTTCAATTTGTTCGGTAAAAGTCATGAGCCGAGAAATTTCCATCTCCTTAACAAGTCTAGCGTTGCAATATTCCTTAGTAACCAAGTCAGACACCTCCGATAGGAATTTACTAATTCAGGCACGTGGATCGGCAACTATTGAAGGAGCATACTTGGATAGCTTAGTAAACTTGAGGGCATAGTCCCTTATACCCATATTACTCTGTCGAATATTTATGAAATCCAACACTTTAGCTTACCTTAACTCAAAAGGGAAAAAGTGATCAAGGAAAGAAAGTTTGAAAGCTTCCCATTCAATAGTACATTCATCCACCCTCTCCAACTTCCATTGAGTGTACCATATTTGAGCAACACCCTTAAGTTGGTAAGCTACCAACTCTACATTTTCTTCTGAATTCACCCCCATAATACTCACTATCTTACAGACCTCATCAATAAACTCTTGAGGATCCTCATTAACTTTTAATCCATGAAACTCCGGAGGATTCATTCATGTAAAGTACCTTACTCTTGAGGCCGGAGTAGGAACATTAGGAGGAGTCACAACACCTTGGTTGGTCATCACTTGGGATAGCATAGTAATAGCAGTTCGGAACTCCACATTAGTCACTTGGTCTGGTAGAGGACCATTATCTTGAGGAGCCGGGGGAGCTTGAGCTTCATTGAAATTATTTCCCCTTGAAAATAGTGGTCTTCTGGGAGCCATCCTTTTGAAAATCGCGAAGAAAGACCGTTAGGAAAATAAAGTCTTACAATAAACTCTATAGCATGATATGGATTGTGAAAGAAGTAAGAATTCCTAAAATACCTCATAGCCTCCTACTCATAAGTGTGGTGTACTTCAAATCCATGAATAATACTCTACTTGATGCGGTATGTTGGACATCCTAGGACACTTGAAAAAAAAGAACCTTGGTCTCTAATACCAAGTTTGTCAAGATCTGACCTAGGTCCTAGTTATAACACGGTGATCGAAACCCCGAAGGGCTCCAACTAAGACTCTTGTACATGTCATAAGTATCCACAAGGTAAATTAAAAGAGAAAACATCATAAGAGAGTCTAAACTATGACTGGAAATTTAAGAAGGTCACATAACAACATAGACTCAAAACATTTATCTAACTGGATGCCTCTACTCATGAATATGGGAGAGATCTAAGACATGACCCTAGATCACCCTCAATATGAAACATAGAAAAGTAATAACTAACTCGATAACTAGTCCTACATAAATGAGAACACACCACAACTGCTGGATAGGAAAGCTTAACTAGCCACATAGATAAGTGTGATCTTCAACCTCAACCCCTACATTATGAGACAATTTAGGCAAAAAGAATGCATTAGTACATTGTAATGTACTAAGTATGTGGGTGTGACATGCAACGTAAATCATGGAATGTAATGGTCAAGTAAATCACATGGTAAGATGAGGTAAGTAAAGACATGAGAAAATCATATTGACCAAAGAATTTAAAAAGCATATTTTAAAATCATAGCATACCTAAGAGATCATACATATGTGGGATAGAAACCATAACTGACAATAAGACCATGCGAGTTATAATATGGAATCCCATTATCTCCTCATACAATAAACAAAAGAGGGAATCTACTTGCCAAGGTAGACTCTACCCCGCTAAGCGGGTCATGCATATGCTATATGTGGATCCACTAGCTAGGCCATGAAGGAAATCCTATGGTAGAACGTAGTTATGAGACAAGAGACTTTATATAAGGACCCTGTATTTCGATCCCCCATCTCAAGTCCACATTCGGTGCTAAGTCAAATCCCACGGAATACATACATGGCATAGAAATCATAATTTTATATATTATAATCATTATCATAGGTTTTAAATCATAGAGTAGCTCATTTTCATAAAATAAATGCAATGCGGGCATTGTTCTTCTGCATTACAAATTATACATACATACATGATTCATACTTAGAATTTTATGATCATAGCTTATACTTGAAATTAGGGCATGCATTCAAATCAATTGACTTGAAAATCATGAAATTAACTTGAAAACATGCATGATCATAAAATTTATATCACCCCATACATAATTCATAAAGATAATATCATTTAGAAGTACAGTTGAAAATACTCATATTTTGCATCATGAACCCTAGAGATCAAAATAGGAAAATTCATGGAAAGACTCTTCAATTTAATGCAATAACCATCAATTTATATCAAAATAGACTCATAACCATACTTTGAATCATAATTCATGCAATTGGAATAGAGATCATAAAACCCATAAAATACCATACTTTAATTTGATAGAAAATCTTGAGAAATTGATTGGGCTTCATGAATGAAAGGATCCATGAATCAATACCCATATATCTTAAGTGAGAACACTAAATAATTTTGAAAACTTGACAGATTTGATGGAGAGCTTGAGTGAATTTACTTGAAGTCTTCAATGGAGTCCTTGAGAGTCTTTTGTAGAGAGAGAAATATTTGAGTAGGTGAATTGTAGAAGAATAAATAGAGTTAGAGGTTTAGGTGAATTTATAGAGCTGAATTAGGTCCTAAAAATATCTAGGTTCATTATCTCATAATTTGGGAAAAGTCTAAAATGACCTTACTAAAAAAATTAAATTCGGCCAAAAATACATTGTCAGGTCCGCAATGCAGAGGCAAGCAAGTCCGCGATGCAAACTTGTCACGGACCTTACTGGTTTGTGCTGTTCCTTGAGAAATCTATCTTTCGATCTACGGGTCCTAAGGGTCCTAAAAATCCATCGACACTATTTTCTTTTAGGTTTTGACCCCCTAATCGATATTCCAAACTCGGATTTTTCAAAAAAAATTAAGAATAATGTATTACTTGAGCGGCCTATTCCCAAGGCATACTTAAGGCACTTTTGAGCATTTTGAGGGATGTTACATAGGCCAAAAAAAATTATTTGACCAAAAATAAGTTAGGCGGTTACAAGCCAATATTCATTAACCAATGATAGTAGAAGTTATAGGTGGTGGAAAAATTAACGTATTAGTAACATGCCCCCATTTTGTATTCCATTGTTTTGATGGATGATTTATAAAACAAATTAAATTTGGTCTCATGGAAACTGTGGGCCCAATATCTTACATACCACTTTGATGACAAAAATTACCTTTTTAGTTTGAAGGACTATTTGGAGAACTCATGATGTTCTTCATTTTTACCACAATGATCACTATTATTATTCTATTCTTTGTAATGTCCATGTTTATTTGTACAACTACAATAATCATTGTTACCTTTCAGACATACCATGTATTGTTACCTTATTCACTTAAGGAAATGGAGTAAACAAAGTGGGATAGGTTTTTATGATTTTTCATCAAATAAATTATTTTTCATTAGTCATCACTATATCATTAATATTCTGTGTTAGGAATTGAACCTAACATCTTATTTATAAAAAAGCGTGTTAGGCCATAATTCGATAGGATTTGAACCTAACATTATATTATCATTATGCATCACACTCAAATTCGATGTCTAATTTTATTAGTGTGATAGTACTTGAATCCATCATTTTACCCTCAACCAATGACATATGTATTGATCTCCAAGGTCATTTTTATATTTTTGTATGTTTTCACCATTTTACCCCTTCTCGTAGCTTTTTTATCGCTCTTATATGATATTAGGATGGATGGTATGCAACCCAAGGCGTTCGGTTGAGTTTTGAGGTGGTTTGGCCATTTTATAGGTATAAGGCTTGAAAGTGTTGACTTTAGTCAGCATTCAGAGATTCGAACATCGTATGAGAATTTTGATGGTTCCATTAGCTCTATAAGATCCATTTTGGTTTAAAAGTAAGGTTGGTTTGGGTTTGGGAGTCTTCGTTTTGATTTTGTGTGATTTTTCGTTCTAACTTTAAAGTTTTGGCCAAGTTTGACTTCAGTCAATATTTTGAGTAAACGCACTCAGATGAAAATTTTGTCATCACAGTTAGCTTTGGAATTCCAAGTTTGGTCTAGAAGGACCTTTGGTTTAATTCTCGAGGGGCTCGGGATGAGTTGGTGGATGTTTGTATGAGTCATGTGTCTTCCTTTAATAATCTTTGAACTTATTGCCAAAATAACCTCCATTGTAAAATCCATTGATTCTATTGAGTCTGGAATATCATTTCCAGTTTGGTAGCATAGTGTTTTTGCATCAACGGGATTCTGAACGAGTTCTGAACCACTGTCGAGGGTCTTTTTCCCTTTAGTGAAATGCACCACCACAACTGCTAGTGCACCTGTAAATTACTCTCCGCATTCGTGGGCCCTTAGACACATTCGCGGAGGTTAGACTATTTATTCTCCGCATGTGCAGGCCTTGGGCCATGTTCGCGGTGGTTAAGTTATTTGTTCTCCATGTTTGCAGAGCTTATCTTTGCATTCGTAAAGGCCAATGTGGGACCTGGCAGTGTGCTCTTTTCAGAGCCATTCCCATCCATTTTCTCTCATTTTCAACATAACAAAACAGAACTTTTGAGAGAAAATCTTGATTAACTTTGATAATTCTTGTGTGAGTTTGAAATTCTTTTGGGAACATTCCGGAAACATTCCACATCCTTAAAGCCTAGTAAGTTTTGTATAATTTTGTTGTTTCTTACATTTTTTATTATTCTAGGGCATTAAATTTGTGGGGTTGTTTTGAGCTCTTTCGATGCTCGAAATGTGCCCATTTTTGGGACACAAGTTCCTTGAGTTATTTGGGATCTTGTGACGGAGTTGGTTTTTTGATTTTATGTGTGGGTCCTAATGTCAAATTTTGATTTAATTTTGGTTTCATTTTTAATTATACTAATATAGGTATTGTTGTCTTTATTTTGATGTGTTCCTCAATAATTTGATAGAGTGTCATCCTTTGGAGGTGCCCCAAAAAGGAAAAGCCCTGGTTTAGCAGTTCATGTGCGGTTTCGGTTTTGAGATAGGTTATGGTTTACTCTTATTAGACTTTTCTTGGATAGAATTACTATATTGAGAGTAGTAACGTGTGATTAGGTTGGTGATTTAGATGTTGATATCCTATGAGAAAATTTGTAGCCGATGATCATCGTTAATAACTAGTTTAGGTTTTAGCCATTGGAGCCTTAGTGTAGGTGATATCTTGACTTGATTTCATCGCTTAGAATCGTTAGAACTTGCTTCTAGGTGGTTTGAACTTAAGATACCGCTTAATTGATTTGCTTTGTTTGGTTGCCCGCTTATTGTGATTTTGGCTTATGCCTATATCTTGTTTTCTTTTAACATTGAAATATTGGGCCCAATGTCGTGCTTGTGGTATACTGGAGTCTCAGGTTAGTGATTTGATGACTTTGAGAGGATGATGCCCCAGCTTGAGTGATATGTGATTTTTGACATGCTACTTGTCTTGATTTTCTTGCCAGTGTTAAAAACTCTATTTTTAAAAAATGAATAAATGGTAAGATTAATACTTTTGAATGATGAATAAATTTGGAAAATCTAAGGGAATACTGGTGATATCTTATTTATGGAATTTCATGGTTGATGGCTCGAGGTGTGATTTTAGGCAGCCTTGTTATTGACTTTGGGCTACACTACTATTTAATATTGATAAACTTGAGGCGTGAACTTTGGGTGGCCTGTTGATACATATTCTGAGTTATTATTTCAATATTAATGAGCTTGAGGGTTATTTCAGGTTCTCCATGGTACTTTTAGGGGCTATTGATCCATATCTACTACTTTATATTCATGCATTCCTCTGATATCTCATGGGTTGAGAGTATTACTATGATTAACTGCTTGGTTGGATTTACCTGATTACCGTATGATCTTTCCATAACCTCTTTCCCCATAGTTGTAGTTTTATGTCTCGATCTTATTATTATTAGTATCATTGTGCTGCTTATTATATACTTATTCTTTCTGAGCTTGATCGACCTATGATGCCTACTGAGTACCCCGTGTTTTAGTACTCATACTGCACTTCTGCATCTTTTTGAAGTAGCTCCATGTTCGAGCCACCTCCAGCGCATGCCTGATCATTCGTTGCAGTGCCAGATCTAGATTGTGGTGAGCTCTCAATGTTCAAAGACTTGCTACTTTCCTTCTTTTGTACTGGCTACTATTTTGTATTTTAGGATAGTCAATTCTATATGGTATATATATATATATATACCTTCTCAGTTTTTGTACTAAGTAGCTCTTGTATATGTGACACCGGATCCGGGGTTGGTCTAATGTCAGTTCGTCATTTTTGGTCACTATCGAGCCTTTAGTATATTTTGTATCATATTTATATATCTATACCCTGGCCCGACATTTCTTTTGTTATATTTTTCTTGCTTCTGCCTTTTTATGTTAGTAATTATTTATTTAAAATTGAGGTTTTACTTCCACTTGATTTGGATTTGGTTTGTCTACTCGGGGATTATAGTAGGCGTCATCATAGCCCAAATTTGGGTCCTAATAGAGTGGTATCAGAGCTTAGGTTAACTGGTCTCACCATTACAGAAGCAAGTGTCTAGTAGAGTCTCACAGATAAGTACAATGGCATATGTATCCAATCTTTGAGAGGCTATACGATATTATTAGGAATTAATTCACTATTCTTGTTTCTGATCATGCACTAATGACTATGAACACCTCTAAATCCTGTTTGTTTCACTCTTTCTCAGATGGCGAGGATGAGATCTACTCGGGGTGGATGAGGAACCCCTGCGCCTATAGATAGAGTCCTAGCTTGGGGTAGGGATCGAGGTCGTTATAGAAGCTGGGGTAAATCTCAGGCCGCAACACCAGTGTCGAAGCTAATTATAGAGGTTGAGCAGTTCGAGCATCAGCCGTAGAGAAGGATCTAGCCCAGCCTCTACCCAGATTCTTGACTACACTAGTGTTATAGGATACTCTAGCCCGGATCCTCAGCTTTATTGAGGGTATGTCCCAAGCAGGGACACTATCTAGAACTTTAGTAGGACCTCAGGTGCGAGAGGAGGCTCATACTTCAGGATAGGTAGGGCATATTATGATCTAGCCCTAGTTCTACAGCCTACTACTACAACTCTCCATCTAATGATTCAGCCTATTCCCACAGTTGTTCAACATATGGCAACTAGACCGGGTATGATGGCAGAGGAATATAAGATGTTGGGCAGGTTTATCAGATTGGCCCCTCTTAGGTTCTTAAGTGCATCAGGCGAGGATGCCCATTAGTTTTTGTCTAGTTGCTAGGAGAGGTAGAATAACCTCAGGTTGGTGGAGTCTCACTGGGTTGATTACACTGTTTTCCAGCTGGATAGACCAACGAAACAGTGGTGGAGATCCTATCTTAGCTGCAGACCTATGGGCTCACCGTCAATATTGTGGACTCAATTCTCTAAGGCTTTCTTGGAGAAGTATGTACTCCACAGTTTAAGAAAGAGGCTGAGGAATGAGTTCACAGCATTAGTCTAGGGATCGATGATGGTCACAGAGTATAAGTCGCAATTTTATGAGCTATCCAAGCATGCTACCATGATTATGCCAATAGAGGAGGAGCGGGTGCGCCGGTTTGTTAGAAGGTTATCTGTTCCATTGAGGTTGTCTACAAAGAAGATAGTTGCATTAGGTTGTTCATTCTTGTAGATACTAAATATCATTCTTGTACTATTGAGGCTATATGTCGTGACGCCTATAGAGGCAACGACAAGAGGCCTTGCCACCAGGGTAATTTTAGTGGACGCCAGTCATATAGTAGGGGTTCTTTTAGTAGAGGTCCTCTATAGTAGTATCTACATAGTAGACCGATTCAGGCAGCTCTATAGCTTACTGATGGTAGATCGGCAGGTGTCAATGGTTAAAGCGGCTAAACTTTGGGTCAGTCATCTTGGGGTAAAACTTCTTGGTATTCAAGCCGTGGTGGTCATTCAGGTTCAACTGAGACATCACAGGGAGTTCATTCAAGAGGGCATTCTATGAGTGTGGTGTGATAGGTCACTTTGCCAGAGAGTATCTTACTATTAGCCATCATAGATACCAAAGTCAGTAGGGTCCATAGGATAACCAGGTTTAGGCCCCTAGGGCCCCAATTCAGCCATTTAGAGAGGGTGTATAGGGTGGTTGAGGTTATTCTTAGGGTACTAGGGGTGGTCCCCAGGCAGGTAGGACAGGTGGTAGAGGTGGATGCAGTCATATGTATGCCTTTTCTGGTAGGCCAAAGGCAGAGACATCAGATGTCGTCATCACAGGTATGATCTTTGTCTCTCATCAGCGTGCCTATGCTTTATTTGATCCAATTCTACTTACTCATATATATCTTCTTTGTATGCTACTCGATGGGATTTTATATGAGCCATTGCTTGTGTCTATATGTTTGGCTACTCCCGTAAGTAATTCTTTAGTAGTGAATCGAGTGTATCGATCCTATGTGGTGACTATCGTGGGATATGATACTAGAGGGAACTTGATTGTGCTAGACATGGTAGACTTTTACTTGATTCTAGGCATGGATTGGTTGTCTACTCATTATGCGATTTTGGATTGTTTCTCTAAGACCGTTACCTTGTGTATGCCCGATATCCTTTCAGTTATATGGGAAGGTGCAGTTAGTCATGTACCATGTGGTGTGGTATCCTTCCTCAGGGCTCAAGGGTAGGGGTGTCTAGTCAATCTTGCTTATGCCCATGAAACTAGTGCTGACATTCCTTCTATTAACTCTATTCTGGTGGTCTGAGAGTTCCCTAATGTATTTCCCATCGATCTACCTAGTCTTCCTCCTGAGTGGGATATTGATTTTAGTATTGATGTTGATACGAGTACACAATCAGCCTCTATTCCAGTGTATCGGATGGCTCTAGTTGTTGAGGGAGCTTAAGGTATAGCTCCAGGACCTCTTAAGAAAGGGGTTTATCAAGCCTAGTGTGTATCCCTAGGTAATCTTGTATGTTCGTGAAAAAGAAGGATGGTACCTTACGTATGTGTATTTATTATAGCCAACTGAATAAGGTAGCCATCAAGAATAAGTACCTGATGTCGCTGATTGATAGCTTATTTGACCAGGTACAGGTGTAGAAGTGTTCTCTAAGATAGACTTAAGGTTAGGGTATCACCAGTTGAGGATTAGGGAGTCAAATATCCCTAAGACTGCTTTTAGGACTCGATATAGGCACTATGAGTTCTTAGTCATGTCTTTTAGGTTGAATAATGCCCCTGCAGCATTCATGGATTTAAAGAACCATATTTTCAGTACCTACTTAGACTCCTTCATTATTGTATTCATTGATGACATTCTAGTCTACTCTGGAAGTAGAGAGTAACACTTGAGGATAGTACTTCATACCTTACGGGATCAGTAATTATATGCCAAATTCACTAAGTGTGAATTTTGGCTTTAGTCTATGGCATTCCTAGGGCACGTGGTGTCCAAGGATGGGATTATTGTAGATTTGGCGAAGATAGCAGTAGTTCGTGACTAGGCTAGGCACACTTCTCCTATCGAGGTTCGTAATTTTGTCGAGTTGGTATGATATTACAGATGGTTTGTGAAGGGGTTCTCTTCTATTGCAACGCCTTTGATTGGATTGACTCAAAAGAATGTTCCTTTCCAGTGGTCTGACTAGTGTGAGGCAAGCTTCTTGAAGCTCAAAGCCTTGTTGATATCAGCTCTGATTCTTACTCTTCTTGTCGAGGACAAAGGATTTACAGTGTATTATGATGCTTTAGGTGTTGTCTCAAGTTGCATTCTAATATAGCAGGGTAGAGCTATTGCATAAGCTTTCAGGAAGCAGAAGGTGCATGAGTGAAACTACCCCACATATGATTAAGAGTTGGTGGCGGTAGTCTTCACATTGAAAATTTGGAGGCACTACTTGTATGAAACCCATTATGAGATCTATACCGACCACCGTAGTCTTTAGTAAATATTCAACTAGAAATACCTTAATTTGAGGCAGCGCAGGTGGTTGGAGTTGCTGATGGACTATGATGTCACTATTCTCTATCACCTAGGCAAAGCAAATGTGGTAGCAGATACTTTGAGCAGGAAAGTGGTGAGTATGGGGAGTTTGGCATTCTTATCTATTGTGGAGCGACCTTTCGCTTTAGATATTCAGTCCTTAGCTAACAGATAGTTTGTCTTGATATTTTTTGAGCTGGGCAAGTTACTTGCTTATGTAAAGGCTAGGTCTTCCTTGATGGAGCAAATTCGGGCACAACAGTCTGAAGACCCAAAGTTGAGGGTGATTCATGATAAGGTACTCAGTGGGGAGGCTAGGAAGGCGACCTTAGATCTGGAGGGCATATTCAGGATAGAGGGTCGTATTTGTGTTCCTAGAGTTGGAGATCTAATCAGGCTCATGCTTGAAGAGGCCTATTGTTCCAGATATTCCATTCATCCCAGTGTGGCAAAGATGTATCATGACCTATGAAAGCATTTTTGGTGATGTAGGATAAAGTGGGACATTGCAGCTTTTGTGACTAGGTGCTTAAACTATCAACAGGTAAAGTTTGAGCATTAGAGGCCAGGTGGTTTGATCCAGCAATTACCAATTTGAGAGTGGATATGGGAGTGGATAGTTATGGACTTTTTAGTGGGTTTACAACATACCTCTCAAGTTTTTTATTCTATTTGGGTCATTGTAGATCGATTGAACAAGTCGACTCACTTTTTACCGATCCATACTACCTACACTTCACAGAGGTTGACTCAGATTTACATTCGAGAAGTGGTTCGGTAGCATGGGGTGCCAATATATATCATTTCAGACAGTGGTACTCAGTTCACTTCGCATTTCTGGAGGTCTATAAAGAGAGAGTTGGGCACCCAATCGAGCTTAGCATAGCTTTCCACCCCCAGACCGATGGTCAGTCAAATAGGACTATTTAAGTCTTGGAGGATATGCTACGAGCCTATGTTATTGATTTTGGGGGCTAGTGGGATCTATCTTTGGCTTTGGCAGAGTTCGCATATAATAATAGCTTCCATTCGAGCATTGAGATGGCTCCCTTTGAGGCATATATGGTAGGAGATGTCATTCCCGGTAGGCTAGTTTGATGATTTTGAGTTAGGCCTTAGGGCATCAATTTATTGTCACAACCCAACTCCGTAGGCCATGACTGGTGCCCGAGTTGGGCACCCATACGTACCCTTATCCCCACTTAGTACATTAATCGAATAAACATAGGTAATGACTAGAAGGGATCTCCAAACAGATATAATGCACGACGGCCGATAGGCCATCACGGAACACAAAAAACCAAAACATATATACAAAACCCACATCTCATGTCTACAGACCTCTACAGAATGATATCCTAGTCATATGACGGGACAGGGCCCCGCCGTACCCTTGAACAACGTATATATATATACAATAGAAAGTGTCAGTACCAAAATAGGGCTCCAGACAAAGGAGCACTGTCGACCAACATGGTGGATGTCCTAAGCGAGCGGATCAGCAAACCAATCGTCTGTACCTGCGGGCATGTAACGTAGCCCCCGAAGAAAGGGGGTCAGTACGGAAAATGTACTGAGTATGTAAAGCATGCACTATAATATATAAAATCATAATCTGAATAGTATGTGCAAAACATGAAATCAACATTTAGAATTTCAAAATGTTTATCAAAATCTCAAACCATATATGCACAGACATATGCCATATCCGGCCCCATTATGGACTCGGTGAACAAAGTGTGGTCGCCCTCCCATCATCGGCACCACGGCACAGCATAACACCAGAGTAGGGAACATCTCCGTAACAAATCATATCATATCAGATGGCCATATCAAATCATATCATATCATATCATATCACAAACATATATGTACATGGCACAGCATAACTCTGTGGCATAACATTTACCATCCCATGTACATGTCATACCCGCCCCCTCATGTTGGGACACGGCGAACAATGCAGAGAAGTACGCACGATAACAAAACCTAGCCCGGGCTCGGTGAAGGAAGCATTGGGGTATCCACGAGTGGAGTAGTGAGAAACTAATGCAAATTAAATCATATTTAAGACTCGATGGAATAATCAGAATGAGCTATCATGTAAAAATCGAGATAAGAGTCATGTCAATTACCTTTCGAAAGTTACCCTGGATTATATCAAAATAAATCTTCTAGAATCACATACATGTATCGAAGCATAATAAAATACCTTTCGGAAATCAAGAAATTGGCCATCCTAGTGGCTCTAGGAATAGGAACTTATTTGAAATTATATAAAAGACATATTTTTGTTTCATAAATACCATGCCCAAAAGAAAGATTAACTTTAAGTACTTATGCCAAAACATACCAAGAGAAAGAATAAGCTTTACATACTTATGACAAAGATATGCCAAAAGAAGAGAAAGGATAGGCTTTACATACTTATGACAAAGACATGCCAAAAGAAGAGAAAGGATAGACTTTACATACTTATGACAAAGACATGCCAAAAGAAGAGAAAGGATAGACTTTACATACCTCTTACGGATTACTCTTAACTATGCCCGCCTCGTCGTCTCTTGAACCTATTTAACATGAAATTAATACTAAGGTTAATAACCTTTCACTTTCCAATTCCAAATCTACAACCAAGTCTCCATAGAGGTCCTTTCCTTATTCATTTCCCTCAACTATTCATTACTAGCTCCGAATCTACCGAAAATCGGGCAGCATCTCCCCTATAACTTCAACATCCCCGAGTTCTCAACTCGGCCATAATGTCAACAACCATACCAAAAACAACAGCCAGCAGCATGTATACAAGTAAATCACTTCAAATTTACACAATACAAGCTCCAAATAACTCGTTCAAAACTACGATACCAAAGTAGAGTTTTTAACCTTTATTTCGTAAAATATTTAATCATACTAAATGGAGGGTCGTGTGGCTGCAACAAGAAGCACCCACATCCATTTTTGAGTACTTTACAGCCCTGCAACACGCAATTAAACAACCACCAAACTGCAGCACCACCAAACAACACACTACGCGACTTCGATTTAACTACTACGACTTCCATTTAGTTTGTTTCTAACGTCAAGCATCCTTATACATTTTTTACACTTCCATCATATTTTAAGACATGTAATATACTTCATAACATCCTGATAAATTTCAATTGAAAGATAAAACCTTACCTTTCCCGAAATTCACCAACACTCGCCAAAACTCGCCTCAGAATTTCCTTTAGCGCAGCTGAAACTTATTGGCTGTTTGGTAACGTTTTGGGCTGCTTCAAACCATAAAATTTCATTACTAATATCTTCATAGCATCATGGTATAACTCATATAATTAATTCTTGTAACGGAATTGGAGAACTTACCTTTTTCTCCTCCCAAAACCGTAGCTCTTTCCTTCTTTCTACCTTAATTTCTCTTCTCTTCTCTTTTTTTTTTTCTTGTAATGTCGTTTTCCTTGCTCTTGAACACTCTAGATGAGTGTGGAAATTAATGAGTCATAAGACTCATATATATATATATACTACTTTAGGGGTGACACATGTCATTCCCCAAGTGGTGACACGTGTCAAGCCCTAAGTGGCGACACATGTCAAGACCTAAGTGGTGACACGTGTCAAGATCTCATTGGTCCAACACACCCCTTTCCTCCAATCACGGGCTGCCATGTGGCATGTGGGGCCCACATGAATCTTCTTGAAAACTTTATGAAATTCCTATTTTACCCCTAGCCTTCCACAATATTACCATAGGCCACTTTGCCAACTTTCCTTTTTGCCCTTTACCTTTTCCATTATTTCCACACTATTAGTGATCATAAATAATATTCATATCCAACTTGTATATTAAATAAATTTTGGAAGATGGTCATTCCCTTAACTTTATCACAGCTACCCTAAAACATCCAACCGTATAAAATATGGGATATAACATTCTCTATGAGAAATTCCAATTTTTGCCCCTCACCTTTTATAATATTTCCAAGTTGAAATTCTAATTTAGTCATAAGAATTTTGTATCCAACAAGATCAAACATAGCCTTGTCCTTGACTTGTTATCATTATCTCCAAAATATCCTAATGTGCAAAATACGGGTTATAACATTCTTCCCCCCTTTTGAACATTCGTCCTCGAATGTTAAACTAACCTCATGGGGTGTCTTCATACTTCGGGCGGTTCCTCTTATTGTTATCCTTTTAATCATGCTCATTCCTTATCCCTTTTTTCATGCTTTTTAAGGTGCCGAAAAACGTAAGTTATAACTTTACCATGCTGCATTAAGACACAACCTATTCTTACACCCGAAGCATCACAATAAATAACATACCTATCTGGTCCATCTGGAAGAGTTAGAACTGGAGCTGTAGTCAACTTCTCTTTCAATAACTGAAAGGTTCGTTGACAAGCACGAGTCCACTGGAATTTGACTCCCTTCTGAGTTAATCTTGACAGTAGTGCTGAAATTGAAGCAAATTTCTCTACAGATATCCTATAATAACTTGTTAATCCCAAGAAGCTGTGTACCTCAGTAGGTGTCATCGGCCTAGGCCAGTTCTTTACGGCCTCGATCTTCAATGTATCTACCCGAATACCATCAGCCCCAACAATATATCCCAGAAGTGCCATAGAAGTCAACTAAAATTCACATTTGGAAAATTTAGCATACAGTTTCTGGTGTCAGAGTACTACAAGTACCGCTCTCAGATGATTTGCATGCTCTGCTTCTGACCGAGAATAAATCAGAATATCATCAATAAATATAATCATGAACATATCCAAGAATGGTCTAAATACCCGATTTATCAGATCCATGAATACCACTGGAGCATTTGTCAGGCCAAAAGACATCACTCTGAACTCGTAATGGCCATATTGGGTCCAGAATGTTGTCTTTGGTTTATCTGATTCTCTTACCCGCACCTGATGATAACCCGATCGCAAGTCTATTTATGAAAACCACATAGCACCCTCCAACTGATCAAATAAATCATCAATCCTGGGAAGGGGGTGTTTATTCTTAATGGTTACCTTATTCAGCTGCCTGTAATCAATACACATCTGCAGCGACCCATCTTTCTTTTACACAAATAATACCAGGTCTCCCCAAGGTGAAGTACTCGGTCTGATGAAGCCTTTTTCCAGTAAGTCTTTTAACTGCTCCTTCAGCTCTTTTAATTCTGCAGATGCCATTCTGTATGGAGGAATATATATCATATGGGTATCTAGCAGCACATCTACGGTAAAGTCTATCTCCCGTTCGGGAGGAAGGCCTGGAAGCTCGTCTGGGTATATATATGAGAATTCATTAACTATGGGAACTGACTGAAGGGTTGGCGCTTCCGCTTCCAAATACTGTATGCGAACCAGGTGATAAACACAACCTTTTTTGATCATTTTTCTCGCCTTAAGGTAGGAAATAAACTTCCCTCTCGGCGATGCTGTATTAACTGCCCATTCCATCACTGGTTCTCCTGAGAGTTGAAAATATACTCGAACTACTAGGTCTTACACGAGTCCTCATTCCCCATATGGGTTTCCTTTTTTGGTACTTGAGAATATTGTGATCCCTCTTTGGCCTAATATAATAAGGTTTCACGCTTTGCCGGTGATTTCTCTCTGGAGTTTCACTTACTGAGGTTTCCTTACTTTTCACCTCCTTCTAATAGTTTGATCTCTTTGTTTTCTATCTACTTACCCTCTTTATTTCCCAAATATCGCTCTACTAAAATCTCCAATTTAACCTACAGTCAAATAATAGTAGAGTATGTTGCAACAGTTGTACCTTTTATTCTTATTGTCGCTCGATCTTTGGTACCCTAGCGTGATTAATGCCTTCCTTACTGCGACACCAGTTGTTGGAACTCACATGTCCACCGATATAATCATACGTGGGACATCCTACACATTCATATATATATATATATATATGTATATATTCACTATCAACTAGACTACAAAATAGCTCCAAACGTTGTTCAAGCATATCGTTGTTCTAGAGCTGTGATGTACTTTATGTCTCTTCACCAGCCTAGTCTACATCGTCTTACGCGGCCTCTTACGGTTTATAGCCATTCCATAAACTCTAGTTTTCCCTTAAGTTACTCTAGCCTCTCATTTGTGTCTTACGTCTGAATATATAGAATTCTTGCATACTTCTCAGGGGTCACCCATCCTAAAATTGCTCCCACCTGAGCACGCTTAACCTCATAACTTTGATGGAATTGGGTACGTTAATGTTGATATAATCACGTCCATTTCCTCGTTTTACCTTTATTACATTATTGGGAGCGAGTCGAGATCTTACAGATTCTAAGACACTTTCGTAACACATCCATCTTTTACAATTACTGTTTGACCCTTTTTGATCCTCAATCTTTACTTTTTGCTTTCGTGCGTGACTATCTTTCGTCCTGGACTACCAGATTCCCGAGGGTAGTGATCGCACCATCCATCAAGGTCTCTACCAATGATTCTTCACACGGTCTCAGATACCGCAGCTTATATCTATTTATTATTAGCCTCGAGATCCATCCATCTATTATAGGATCTCGTTTGGAGTGTAAGCATTCCCATATACATATGATAGCATCAGTTGATTTTCTCTTACGCTTGTATTTCTCTTGTCCACTTCCCCCATGTCATCCTCTGTTCATTTTCAACTATTCATGCGCAAATGATTCTGTTTTAAGATATTTAACATACCGCACCATGTCTACACCTTCTATTAGAACATCTATACTTTAGGTTGCCTCTATAAGAAACCTTAGTACAACCATGGGTTGCTTAGTATTCTCGATGAATAGTACATAATCTAGTCCAAGTACTGGTACTCGAGTCATATAACTAATGTAGTAGTTTAGTCGAAGCTACATTCAATTCATCCCAATCAGTACGTCACTAGTGCTTATGGCCGTGTCCGATTCTCCATTCGGGGCACTTATACTCTGATGACACATGTTTCATATTTTGTTATCACAGTTTTTCCCAATGGATACTACTTGTTCCTTTAATAATTTCATAATGCCTCGGTTGTTTTGTAATTTCTGTTCTTTCTCCTCTAGGTATCCCACTATTTTCCAATATGGAGGTACATATACATAATACCCTTTTCTGCCTCATGAGCTTTCATCCTTATCGTGTACCCGATATTAACTCCTAATCTTACTCACGACCATATCTGTAGTTGCTTCCTTACTAAGCTTTACTTATTTCCATAACGATTCTCGTATATTCACAGTATACCCTACTCGTATAACACTTCTTCACCTTCCTCACAATTCTTGCTACAGGTTAATTCTAGTTTGTGAGGCAAACGTATTCAACCTTTGTCTAAATCATCCCTCCGTATCGCAGGCCCTAATGAATCACCCTAGCATTTTTCCACCACATGAAACACGTGACCTTGAATCGCCTACAAATTTATGTTTTTCCATTCATAGGTTACACCTCCAATTAGTCGACTAGGAACTGATAAGATGTCCCCATACAACATTTTCCCAACCTCCACCAGAGAGGAACTAATATCCACTAAGCATCAGAGTACTTCCTAGTACTTGACTCACATGGTCTTGAGTCGTGAACAATTTTTTTCTAGTCCTCAAATAACCGCCGAGGGTTTTGTACTTTCCAGCAAGAATGAAACTCAATCGCTGGACACTTTTCCTTCCAACCAAAATTCTCTTTCGAATTATGACTCTCCAAGTAAAAATGGTACTCCTTTTACCGAAAATATAGAGGGAACCTCTTTCAGTTTTAGTCCAACGTTATAAATTTTACCCTATCGGTATCAACTTCCAAGACATCTTCTAAACGTATGTCTTAGTATCTTCCTTGCTTTTGTTCCATTCTCAAAAAAATAATTGGGAATAGTTTCCTCTGTATTTTGTACTATCTCAAAACCTGCACGCAGAAGATAGCAGCAATGCCTCATAGGGCCAACATATACATTTTTTTTATATCACCTTATATCACAGTCACACAGAGCTTTCAATATCAATAATTGTATGAAAATAATGGACTTACCTCATGTGTCTACCTCAAACTGCATTTATTGCACTTTCCTATCTACTTTCCTTTAAATTTTCAACTTTACATTTCAAGCTCAACACCTTACTCAACATATCGCTTTCATACCTTTACTTACCCGTATAATATGTATGTCACGACCTAACCCCGTAGGCCGCGATGGGGGTCCGATCTAGACCCCCCGTATACATATCTATCAGCTGTGGTCATATTGAACTGTAAATAAATAGTATCATGTAACAAAGCCTCATTGGGCGATAACATTTTCATAAACATGTAGCCCTTTCCGTTTGTACCACAACACGATAGGGCACGCAAGCCGACAAGGCTGCCATAACATAATAACATATATCATATATCATGTAGTCCCAGCTGAATCAAACTAATATACACAACCCACATATACATGTCTGCAGACCTCGAAACATATAAATGACAACATATGGCGGGACAGGGCCCCCGCCGTACCCCTGAATGGACAAAATAATTTTTATACATCCGTGGACAGTATCAAAAACTAGGCCCCGATACAATGGAGCCTCTTCCAGCTGAGCTGCATGGAATCCTAAGCTGACGGACTCCCAAAATTTGTATCTGCACCTGCGGGCATGAACGCAGCCCCCCGACAAAGGGGTTCAGTACGATATATGTACTGAGTATGTAAAACATAATACAATACAACTGGAAGCATATCTGAGATAGAGAATAGGGGATAAGATATCAATTCAGAAACTTGTACCTGTACTTTGTGAATTACAAAAACATGCATGTTCAAGTCATATCATATAGCCGGCCCTTTCGGGGGTCCGGTGAATCATCTCTGTAAAATCATCTCTGTAAAACCATCATGGCCCCAGTGCCATCACCACCTTATTACAACACATCATCATATATCTATACACGTATTCTGGCCCTCTATTGAGGGACTCAGGGAATAATGCAGTGAACTGTGCACGAGAACATATCCTGGCCCGGGACTCAGGGAAAGAAATGTTACAATATACACGAGTAGAGTAGTGAGTAACTATATGCAATTTAAATCATTATCAGAGACTCGACAGAATAAGAAAGTTAAGCTTTTGTTTGAGGACCCGAGTAACGGTGTAGTCATCTCGAGTGTCCTCTAAATGCCATTATGGGCTGTCTCAATTATAATCTCGGGGCTCCTAGACATGTACTAAAGTAAAGCCAAATCGCTTATGGAACCAAAAACATTTGTTAACATATAGTATGTAAGACTTGGAGCCTGTATATTTGTTATTTATTTAGCATTTAACAGTTTCCAGGGAAATAGTTCGGTTACTGTAGGAGTTCAATATTCAGAAGTAAATAAGAGATGTTCGAGAATAGAGTTACCCTAGAGCTCAGATCATATTCAACTTACAACTAAGACAAAGGCATGCCCAAAAGAAGAAAGAGAATAAGCTTTATGTAGTCTGTACTTTCTTTCAGGGGATCTGCATACACATATTTCGTACCCGGCCCATCATGGGGCTCGGTGAATCATTATGTCATCATAATCTCATTTTTGTACCAAATACGTGTCAAGGTAAATGAGAGATAGCTTTTCACACACTATTGTTTAACACGTAGAAGCCTTACTAGGCAATACTCAATCCTTATAGAAATTCCAAAACTAAGCAGTGGATAGGGGTTATGAGGCGTACTTGGAGTTTTGGGAATGGAATTATCCCCACATTCCACACATAATTCACTTAAGGCTAAAACTTGCCAAAAGGAAAGAAAGATAGTTGTACGAGCTTATACCAAAACATGCCAAGAGAAAGCTTTACATACCTTGTCTGAATTATTCCTTATCCTGCTTGCCTCGCCGTCCTTTGAACCTATTCAACATGAAAGTAATATAAATATCAACCCCTCTTAACTTTCCAGCATCTTAGGTTACACCTTAGTATCAATGGAATCTATTTCCTTAGTCATTTCCCCGACTAGTTTTGTTATTCGCTAAGGCGTCGACGAATATTGGGCAGCACCTCCCCTGTAATGTGCCCTATACAAATTTCCAATTAGGTACCTAAGATCTACATCCAACCAACAACAACAACCTGCAGCAATTCATACCAACAATATACAACATAAACTCCAAACGACTTATTCAAAAATGCGAAATCACAATAGGGCGTCTAGCCTTTATTTTGTGACGCTTTTAGTTATACGTAACGAGGGGTCATGTGGCTTTGACCAGAAGCACCCTAACCCAAATTAGGACATATACAGGCCCTGCAACAACAAGCCACACCCCTGCAGAAGCAACTCACAAGAACGACACTTTATTTTGATGACAATTCACTTCTAGCGACTCCAATTTAGTTTATTTCGAACGTCGAGCATTTCTACGACATTCTTAAACTTCCAGCAGCATACAAGGGGTGTAATACACCATATAACAATACCATAAATTCCAATTTAAAAGGAAAGGCCTTACCTTATGTTAAACTTGTCAAACTCGCCAAAACTATCCAAAATGTAAAATCTGGACAGCTTACTGTTTTACCTTGTCGCTTCGTTTCGAAGGGGTAATGGAGTGAAAAAGGATTTACGTCCTTCATTAAAGTTATATACACGTGTCTTAGGGTCGCAAAGAATTTCGAATCATCCCTACATCAATTTTGTACAAAAAGATATGCCCAAAACACCAACGGCAACCCGTGTAGGATTTCCAAAGCCAAAATCTTGCCAGTACCTCCTATACACTTCATCACCCTTTTTCGAGCTGATAAATGTAAAACTGGATTTTTGATTCTAAATGAAAGTTATAGAAATATGAAATAACTTTCCAAAACATATTGAATCACCCGAAACGAAGCTATACACAAGACGTTATACCAGTATTACTAATCACTGTCCCTTCCAAAAACGGGTTGGTTAATTAATTCTTAACATTTTCTCCTTCGACTTTCTCTTATTTCTTTCCAAGTGTAAACTGAAAATATGATTCCGTAGGCATCGTAATATACATATATACACCTCCACATATTTAAGGTACACTGTATATAATTAATTCACGGAAGAAAGTTGAAAAACTCACCTTGAATCTTTAACAACGATGGCTGCCTCTCTATTTCCTTCTTTCACATTTTGCTTTCTATGTTGGCTGCTGTTTTTGGATAATGAACATCTTAAGAATCATATACACATATATATATGAGGTGACATGTGTCATCCCCTAAGGGTGACACATGTCAGGCCCTTATTGGGCCACCTCAAACATGCGGCCAATGGGGTGCTGCCACATGGCAGTGGGGTCCACCTCCCCCAAGTAGGTGGGTCACCTACTTGACCCCAAGCAGGTGGGTCACCTGCCTACTTGAGGTGCTGCCACGTGTCCAAAAATTTTTCCTCCCTCGTGGGTTCGTAATCTCGTCTCACTTTAAGAGCCTATGAAACCCTTGGTATGTAATCAAGTAACTCACGTATGTAAGATTTCCAAATTAGTAGCTTACATAGATAAGTCGAGCCCTACGACTCGTTACTTGGCCTCCTATTCCTTCTGGATTCTTATGATTCCCCTTCCAACCTTCTCTACCACGGGGTATCACATCCTCCTTTCGTTGGAGTCATTTGGTAGTGTCGTAGCATATTCGGTTCATATGATAATGTCCAAGGAACTCATGAGACATTCCAAGTTTAAAAAGGGTGGGGTGTAACAATGTAGCTCCCAATATCATCCATCGCATTTCTCTATCGATATCGTTCCTTAGCTGAAATCAAATGTTAGAAAAAGGAATTTCATGTACTATAGATGGGCTCTATCGCACGATCTTAGAAATGAAAGAAAGGTAACATCCTAAATGCCCTGTATCCTCCTGTTTATAGATGTGGCGCGCAACACACCGATAAACAAGACTCTACTAGACACGGTCTGTAGACATTCAGAGGAAGGACCGCTCTGATACCACTTCTGTCAAGACCCAACTCCGTAGGCCATGACTGGTGCCCGAGTTGGGCACCCATACGTACCCTTAGCCCCACTTAGTACATTAATCGAATAAACATAGGTAATGATTAGAAGGGATCTCTAAACAGATATAACGCACGATGGCCGATAGGCCATCACGGAATACAAAAAACCCAAAACATATATACAAAACCCACATCTCATGTCTACAGACCTCTACAGAATGATATCCTAGTCATATGACGGGACAGGGCCCCGTCCTACCCCTAAACAACGTATATATATATATATATAAAAAACAGAAAGTGTCAGTACCAAAATAGGGCTCCGGACAAAGGAGCACTGTCGACCAACATGGTGGATGTACTAAGCGAGCGGATCAGCAAACCAATCATCTGTACCTGTGGGCATGTAACGCAGCCCCCGAAGAAAGGGGGTCAGTACGGAAAATGTACTGAGTATGTAAAGCATGCACTGTAATATATAAAATCATAATCTGAATAGTATGTGTAAAACATAAAATCAACGTTTAGAATTTCAAAATGTTTATCAAAATCTCAAACCATATATGCACAGACATATGCCATATCCGGCCCCATTATGAACTCGGTGAACAAAGTGTGGTCGCCCTCCCATCATCGGCACCACGGCACAGCATAACACCAGAGTAGGGAACATCTCCGTAACAAATCATATCATATCAGATGGCCATATCAAATCATATCATATTATATCATATCACAAACATATATGTACATGGAACAGCATAACTCCGTGGCATAACATTTACCACCCCATGCACATGTCATACCTGCCCCCTCACGTCAGGACACGGCGAACAATGCAGAGAAGTACGCACGATAACAAAACCTAGCCCGGGCTCGATGAAGGAAGCATTGGGGTATCCACGAGGGGAGTAGTGAGAAACTAATGCAAATTAAATCATATTTAAGACTCGATGGAATAATCAGAATGAGCTATCATGTAAAAATCGAGACAAGAGTCATATACATGTATCGAAGCATAATAAAATACCTTTCAGAAATCAAGAAATTGGCCATCCTAGTGGCTCTAGGAATAGGAACTTATTTGAAATTATATAAAAGACATATTTTTGTTTCATAAATACCATGCCCAAAAGAAAGATTAACTTTACGTACTTATGCCAAAACATACCAAGAGAAAGAATAAGCTTTACATACTTATAAAAAAGATATGCCAAAAGAAGAGAAAGGATAGGCTTTACATACTTATGACAAATACATGCCAAAAGAAGAGAAAGGATAGACTTTACATACTTATGACAAAGACATGCCAAAAGAAGAGAAAGGATAGACTTTACATACCTCTTATGGATTACTCTTAACTATGCCTGCCTCGTCGTCTCTTGAACCTATTTAACATGAAATTAATACTAAGGTTAATAACCTTTCACTTTACAATTCCAACTCTACAACCAAGTCTCCATAGAGGTCCTTTCCTTATTCATTTCCCTCAACTATTCATTACTAGCTCCGAATCTACCGAAAATCGGGCAGCATCTCCCCTATAACTTCAACATCCCCGAGTTCTCAACTCGGCCATAATGTCAACAACCATACCAAAAACAACAGCCAGCAGCATGTATACAAGTAAATCACTTCAAATTTACACAATACAAGCTCCAAATAACTCGTTCAAAACTACAATACCAAAGTAGAGTTTTTAACCTTTATTTCGTAAAATATTTAATCATACCAAATGGAGGGTCGTGTGGCTGCAACAAGAAGCACCCACATCCATTTTTGAGTACTTTACAGCCCTGCAACACGCAATTAAACTACCACCAAACTGCAGCACCACCAAACAACACACTACGCGACTTCGATTTAACTACTACGACTTCCATTTAGTTTGTTTCTAACGTCAAGCATCCTTATACATTTTTTACACTTCCATCATATTTTAAGACATGTAATATACTTCATAACATCCTGATAAATTTCAATTGAAAGATAAAACCTTACCTTTCCCGAAATTCACCAACACTCGCCAAAACTCGCCTCAGAATTTCCTTTAGCGCAGCTGAAACTTATTGGCT
Organism: Solanum dulcamara; assembly: GCF_947179165.1. Lineage (NCBI taxonomy): Eukaryota > Viridiplantae > Streptophyta > Magnoliopsida > Solanales > Solanaceae > Solanum > Solanum dulcamara. The sequence goes on along the minus strand of NC_077237.1, from coordinate 51,968,304 downwards.
GTTTGGTAACGTTTTGGGCTGCTTCAAACCATAAGATTTCATTACTAATATCTTCATAGCATCATGGTATAACTCATATAATTAATTCTTGTAACGGAATTGGAGAACTTACCTTTTTCTCCTCCCAAAACCGTAGCTCTTTCCTTCTTTCTACCTTAATTTCTCTTCTCTTCTCTTTTTTTTTTCTTGTAATGTCGTTTTCCTTGCTCTTGAACACTCTAGATGAGTGTGGAAATTAATGAGTCATAAGACTCATATATATATATATACTACTTTAGGGGTGACACATGTCATTCCCCAAGTGGTGACACGTGTCAAGCCCTAAGTGGCGACACATGTCAAAACCTAAGTGGTGACACGTGTCAAGATCTCATTGGTCCAACACACCCCTTTCCTCCAATCACAGGCTTCCATGTGGCATGTGGGTCCCACATGAATCTTTTTGAAGACTTTATGAAATTCCTATTTTACCCCTAGCCTTCCACAATATTACCATAGGCCACTTTGCCAACTTTCCTTTTTGCCCTTTGCCTTTTCCATTATTTCCACACTATTAATGATCATAAATAATATTCATATCCAACTTGTATATTAAATAAATTTTGGAAGATGGTCATTCCCTTAACTTTACCACAGCTACCCTAAAACATCCAACCGTATAAAATATGGGATATAACATTCTCTATGAGAAATTCCAATTTTTGCCCCTCACCTTTTATAATATTTCCAAGTTGAAATTCTAATTTAGTCATAAGAATTTTGTATCCAACAAGATCAAACATAGCCTTGTCTTTGACTTGTTACCATTATCTCCAAAATATCCTAATGTGCAAAATACGGGTTATAACATTTATTTTGTGACTTGATAGATAGAGTTCGTATGATCATGGAAAGGCTCTGTATTGTACAGAGTAGGCAAAAGAGTTATGTTGATCGTAGGGTTCGGCCTTTGGAGTTTATGGTTTGAGACTAAATATTCCTGCAAGTGTCGCCCATGAAGGGTGTGATGAAATTCGGGAGGAGGGGTAAGTTTAGCCCTAGGTTCATCGGTCCTTTTGAAATCTTCAGATGGGTAGGAGAGGTAGCTTATGAGTTGGCATTGCCCCTAGCACTTTTAGGTGTTCACCCTGTGTTCCATGTTTCTATGTTGTAGAGGTACATTCTAGATGAATATCACGTGCTTCAGTTAGATTCAGTTCAGTTTGATGAGTCTTTAGCCTTTGAAGAGGAGCCTGTGGCTATTTTGGACAGCCGGGTTAGAAAGTTAACGTCTAAGGAGATTCCATCGATGAAAGTCCAATGGAGGCATCGTTTGGTCGAGAAGGCTACTTGGGAGACTGAGCAGGATATGCGGACCCAATATCCTCATATTTTTGATCCACGAGGTACCTTTCTTCCTTGAGTTTTGAGGACAAAAGTCCTTTTAGTAGTGGATGTTGTAATGACCTCCAAGGTCATTTTAATTCTTTTGCATGTTTTTACCATTTTACCCCTTCTCGTAGCTTCTTTATAGCTCCTATGTTATGTTGGGATGGGTGGAAAGCTCCCCAAGGTGTTTGGTTGAGTTTTGAGGTAGTTTGGCCATTTTTAAGGCTTAAGGCTTGAAAAAGTTGACTTTAGTCAACATCTAGAGATTTGGACATTGTATGAAAATTTTGACGGTTCCATCAGCTCTAGAAGGACCATTTTGGTCTAGGAGGAAGGTTGGTTTGGGTTTTAAAGTCTTCATTTTGATTTTGTGTGATTTGTCATTTTAACTTTAAAGTTTTGGCGAAGTTTGACTTCAGTCAACATTTGGAGTAAACGCGCTCGGATGAAAATTTTGTTGGCACGGTTTGCTCCAGAATGCTAAGTTTGATTAGAATGACCATTGATTTAGTTCCCGAGGTGCCCAAAATGAGTTGTAGGTCATTTGTGTGATTTATGTGTCTTCCTTTGGAAATCTTTGACTTTGGTCAACTTTTCATTGAAACGAACTCCGTTAGAAAATACGTCAATTCCATTGAGACCGAAACATTATTTCCAATTGGGTAGCATATTTTATTTGCAACAACTAAATTCCGAATGAGTTTCGAGCCCCCGTCGAGGGACTTTTTCCCTTGGTGAAATGCATCAGCATAGCTACTGGTGCACATGTAATTTACTCTCCGTATTTGCGGAGGTGAGTCTTTTTGTCCTCCACATTTGTGGGCCTTGGGCCATGTTTACGGAGGTTAAGTTGTTTTTTCTCAGCATTTGTGCACCAGTAGGGTGTTTAGGGAGGTTCTTTGTGAAGCAAGTCAGGTGGTAGGGCGAATGTTCATGGGGGAGGCCGACAGGTCCACTTCTATGCTGCTCCAGCGAGGGTAGAGATTAAGGCATCAGATGATGTTATCATAGGTACTATCCTTATTTGTCAGCAGACTGCTTCAATTTTATTTGATCCAGGTTCCACGTATTCCTATGTGTCTATATATTTTGCTCCATGTTTGGGTATTCCTTATGAGTCACTTGAGGTCCCGTTACATGTTTCAACCCTAGTAGGGGATTCTTTAGTAGTGGATCAGGTTTTTAGATCTTGTGTGGTGACTATTCAGGGGCATAAGACTCGGGCAAATCTTATTTTACTTGATATGCTGGACTTCAATGTTAATCTGGGCATGGATTGGTTGTCCCCTCATCATGCGATTTTGGATTGTTATGCCAAGACCATTATATTAGCCATTCTTGGTATTCCCCCGATCTTGTGGCAGGGTGTTTATGTGGGCCCGATGGCTAGTAGCGTCTAGGTGCTTGGCGTACTTAGCATATGTCCGTGATGTGTCCAACGAGGCCCCTACTATTGATTCAGTCCCTGTGATTAGGAAATATACTGATGTCTTCCCTACTGACCTACCTGGTCTACCTCAGAGAGAGATATTGACTTTGCCATAGATTTGGAGCTGGAAACTAAGCCTATTTCTATACCACCTTATCGTATGGCCCCTGAAGAGCTTAAGGAGCTCAGCGTGCAACTTGTGGATCTTCTAAGTAAGGGATTTATTTGTCCGAGTGTGTCGCCGTGGGGTGCGCCCATCTTTTTTGTTAAGAAGAAGGATGGGACTATGTGGATGTGTGTTGATTACAGACAGCTGAACAAGGTGACGGTGAAAAACCGTTACCGCATGCCTCATATCGATAATCTATTCGATCAGCTTTAGGGTGCAACCATGTTTTCTAAGATTGACTTGAGGTCTAGCTACCATCAGTTGCGGATTAGAGTAGTCGATATTCCTAAGGCTGCTTTTCGGACTCGCTATGGCCATTATAAGTTCCTTGTGATGTCTTTTGGGCTTACCAATGCCCCCGCAACTTTTATGGACCTTATGACTCCAGTATTCAGTCCTTATCTTGACTCATTCATGATTGTATTCGTCGATGACATACTGGTATACTCGCGGAGTAGGGAGGAGCACGCGCAACACTTGAGGGTTCTGCTCCAAACTTTGAGACATCAACAACTTTATGCTAAATTCTCAAAGTGCGAGTTTTGGTTGGAGTCTGTGGCATTTTTGGCACACGTGGTGTCCAGAGAGCGTATCAGAGTAGATCCGACGAAGATTGAGGCTATTTGTGGTTGGGCTAGGCCCATATCTGTTATGGAGATTCGGAGTTTCGTTAGATTGGCTAGGTATTATAGGCGATTCATTGAGGGTTTCTCTACCATTGCAGCCCCCTTTACCCATTTGACCTGCTAGGATGTTCCCTTTGTGTGGTCCAAGGAATATGAGTCGAGCTTTCGGAAGCTTAAGGAGTTGCTTACCACCGCTCCTATTCTGACTCTACTAGTTGAGGGAGAGATCTTTTCGATATATTGTGACGCTTCTGGTATAGGTCTTGGGTATCTACTGATGCAGCATGGACGAGTTATTGCTTATGCTTCCAGACAGTTGAGAGTGCACGAGCGCACCTACCTCACCTATGATCTGGAGCTAGCGGCGGTAGTTTTTGCGCTCAAGATGTGGAGGCACTACTTATATGGAGTCCATTGCGAGATATATACAGATCACCGCAGCTTACAGTATATTATGATTCAGAAGGATCTTAATTCTATACAACGGCGTTGGATTGAGCTACTGGCCGATTATGACATCTCTATCCTCTACCATCCAGGCAAGGCGAATGTAGTAGCGGACGCCTTGAGCCGGAAGACGGGGAGTATGGGTAGTTTAGCTTACTTGTCTATTGCGAAGTGACCCCTAGCCTTGGACATCCAGTATTTGGCTAATCAGATAGTCAGGTTGGAAATCTCAGATTCCAGACCGATTTTGGCTTTTATGAGAGCTCGATCATCTGTACTGGACTAGATTCGTGGCCGACGGTTTGAGGATGGAGCATTGGTAGAGCTTTGAGAGTTAGTATTATGAGGTGAGGGTGGCCAGGCTTCTGTAGATTCAGATGGCATACTACGGTTTGATGTTCGCCTTTGTGTTCCCAGAGTTGGAGACTTCATTCAGTTGATCTTTCACAAGGCCTACGATTCCAAATATTCTATCCATCCGGGCATCGCGAAGATGTATTGGGATTTGAGACAACATTACTAATGGTGTGGTATGAAGAGAGATATAGATGAGTATGTATCCTATTGGTTAAGTTGCCAGCAGGTTAAGGCCGAGCATCAACAGCCTGGTGGAGTCTTTAAGAGATTACCCATTCCCGAGTGGAAATGGGAACGGATTACCATGGACTTCATGATAGGATTGCCTCGAACATCCAGAGGTTATGATGGTATTTGGGTCATCGTTGATCGATTGACCAAGTTAGCGCATTTCTTGCCAGTACGGTCCACTTTTACTGCAGATTATCTAGCTTGAATCTATATTCAGGAGGTGGTCCATCTACATGGGGTACCGATATCTATTATATCAGATAAGGGATCTCAATTTACTTTCAGTTTCTAAAGGGCCTTTCATAGAGAGTTGGACACCTGAGTTGATCTAGTACGGTATTTCATCCACAGACCGATGGCTAGTCAGAGCATATTATTCAGGTTCTGGAGGATATGCTGCCAGCTTGTGTATTAGAGTTTAAGGGTCATTGGGAGCAGCACTTAGATTTGGCAGAGTTTGCATACAACAACAGCTACCACTCTAATATTCAGATGGCCCCATTTGAAGCCTTATATAGTAGGCATTGTAGTACTCCGATTGGTTGGTTTGAGTCTTCAGAGCCTAGGCCTCACAGTACCGATTTACTTCAGGATGCCATAGACAGAGTTCAGGTTATTCAGGATAGGTTAAAGACAGCTCAAAGTACCAGAGTTATGCAGATCGCAGGCATCGGCCCTTGCGCTTCGAGGTAGGAGATCAGGTGTTCTTGCGAGTGTCGCCCTTGAAGGGCATGATGAAATTCGGCAGGCGGGGTAAGCTTAGCCCCAGGTATATTGGGTCGTTTGAGATTTTGAGGAGAGTTGGAGAGATTGCTTATGAATTGGCTTTGCCACCAGCATTTTCAGCTATACACCCTGTTTTTCATGTTTCTATACTGCGCCGGTACATTCCAGATGAGTCTCATGTGCTTCTGTATGACTCTATTGAGTTGGATGATCGCCTGACTTTTATTGAGGAGCCAGTTGCTATTTTAGCCAGAGATGTTTGCCAGCTTCATTCTAAGTCCATCCCTGTGATAAAGGTCCAGTGGCGCCATCGTTCGATTGAGGAGGCTACATGGGAGACCGAGCAGGAGATGCGGGAGCAATTCCCCTGCTTATTTGACCCTCCAGGTATATTCTTGTCCTTACTTTCGCGGACGAAAGTTCTTTTAGTAGTGGAGCTCTCAAAGAAACTAGTTTTTAGCTTATGGCTGCCATGGAGCCGGATCCACCTCCGGACCTCCAAAAATTTCCTTCAAAAGATGGAGTCGTAGATATCGACGAGACGAATCCAACGCAAAAGGAATCGTCTCAATCCGACATCTGAAGCTCCGGGAATGTTGAAAAAACAGCCGCGATGACTGTTCATCTTCTCCAAGGACATGCTGCCACTGATCGAGAAATCGATTTTAATTCAAATTTTGCGATTTTTTTTGAAAAACCACCAATTGGGGATGTTAGAGAAACATCTAATCTACAAAATATCAGAAAATCAAGTGATTTCATCGTGGCAATTGAGAGAAACAAAGTTGCGACTGTTTAGGGAAATTCCGGCGAATCGCCGACCAATCGGACTGCGATTTGGACGTCTTACGGCAACATTCGAGGTGGCGTACCACCTGGGGTTTGTAACCCACCTCGAGGCGCCCCTCATACTAAAAGCCCAACTCCATTGGATGACGGTGGCGGTGGAGATACACTGTCGAACTCCGATGTCGGAGTTCCGGCGACATTCGAGCTTCCAGACCAATGCCATCTTGTAGAGGAGCTCAATACGAGTACAATCATGCAAAAATCGCCACCATCCACTAAGTCAAACTCGTCAAATATCAATTCGAATAATTCCGAAGGTGTGGATGATCATACAAGGAACACCATTAACCAAAAAGCCCCATCATCCACAGCTCCTAACACTTTGAATTTGGAAATTAGGGTTGCACCACCACTTGCCGGAGGCGGCGCAGCGGCGGAGCCCCAAACTCAAAATTGGCAATGCCAAACTGCTCAACACAATGAGGGGAGTCCACCAATGCAAAAAGCCCCATCAGGTATGCCTCATTTCAATTCGAATTTGACTTTTAGGGTTTCCAATTTGTCTAGTACTGACAGCAGTGGTGGCGCCGGAGCTCCGGAGACCGGAAAAAATATTTTTGAATTGAATTTTAATCCCCAGCATCAAACTAACCCACAAGAACAAAATTTTTCCAAAAACGATCCCTCTAACAATTCAAACGTCAATTCTAGTCTTGAACCTATAGAAAAAACCACCGGAACCATCTTTCCGGTGAACGCCCAAAATAAGTCTCAAAGTAAAAGTAACCCTCATACTCTTAGGAACGAAATAAACCAAACAACACATTTTTTAGGCACCTCCAACTCAAATTCTAAAATTCCAACTTGTGTCACTAGGGGCGAAAACAGTCTTATCGTGCCTGAAACTGTTTTGGTTGATCGTATCACTACCTTGGGCAATCCTAGCACCTCCACTAATCCTAAACATACCAACCACCCTCCCGTTTCAGACTTTCCCCCCATCTCATCCAATTTCCAAAAATTTGACCCAAAAAACTCTAAAAATCTGATAGTGTCCTTTACCCCCAGTGCGCTACCTCCTAAGACTAAGTCCCCTAACAACCAACCCACCACCACAAATCATCCTCCACCCCCTATAGCAAAGCAATCCATGGCCACAAGACTAAGAGCTAAACAAGCCGAGCATACAACCAGAATTGACCTAACACCTCCAAAAAGGGTGACAAAACAAGGTTGTCCGGCTATCATGTTTAAGAGAGAAGACTACATGGTTAAGACGGCTGAATCATGTAAGTATACTCTCACAGGCAAGTTCTACCGTCCAATGCCCAAGATGGAGGTAATTCAAAAGAAGTTCATTAGTCAAACTGAACTTCGAGGCAAGGTCAAGATTACCCATTTTAATTCTAGACATATATATATTGACCTTGATAATGAACACGATAGAACTACTGTACTAGATAGCAAGCGAATGTATATTGATGGTGTCTTTATGAGATTTCAAGTTTGGACCCCTACTTTCGATCCAAACTATGAAACCCCCATTCTCCTTGTGTGGGTCATACTCCCGGAGCTCCCATGGCATTGTTTCCATAAAGAATTTGTTACGCTCCTGCTTGCGGACGTGGGACAAGTGCTGCACTTGGACATGGCCTTCATGAAAAAGACGAGGGGGAGCGTGGCAAAAGCAAAAGTCCAAATGGACATCACCAAGCCTAGAATCCAAAGTGTATGGATTGGATTCGATGAAAATGATGATCCAAATGAAGAAGGAAGATGGCAGGACATCGAATATGAAGATGTCCCCCTTTACTGTACTTACTGCAAACACCAAGGTCATACTCCTCTTGCTTGCCCCGTCAGCAGAAGAGATATAGAACGCAACAAGGCCAAAGATAAGGAAGAAGAGCCAAAGAAAGATGCGTCGCCAAAAAACACAGGTATGATCTCTACTCCTATTGTCTTAACTAATGCTATAAGTTTCAGGCAACAGGTACCACTAGAAGAAACCACCACCACAACTCAGGAAGGAAGTCGCAAAGCACAGGAGCACTCAACCAACCAAAACAGGAATCAAATCTCAAACAACCAATGGGAAACCCAAAAATGAAGAAACTTCAAAGGTAAGACTCAAATTGTGCAAAACACCCAAATGATACAAGGCAACACTCAACAGGTATATAGACCCACTCAAGCCATGAATGCAGGTATTGATTGTAATATTGTTGCTATGACTGGTGCAATTCAAAATGGACAGCACGAGCATCAACCAGGTATTGACTCAATGCTCCTAATCTCCCATGGCTCCCCCAGTAGTTTTAATGTATTGAATGTTTTAACTATTGCTGCTGAAGTAGTTAACGGAGGTGAGGATGGTGAGATTCAGGAGAAGCCAACTAACCTGCAGGAAGGGGTATCTAGAGGGGGGGTTGTGTCTCATGTTTTGCATGAGAACCTTATGGTTGACCCTAGGAATGACTTTAGAGCTCCTGCTACCACTTCACATATTCAGCATTCTTCTTCCCAGCATGTTAATAAAAGAGATTCTGTTGATGCTCAAAAAATGGCCCCCAAACTGACCCCTGCTATGACCATTGGATGTGAGACTGCAGTTGATTCTGGAAGGCTTTCAAGTCCTTCTTTGAGAACTGAGCAGCAGTAGTTCAGGAGTGTAGATGTAGGGGCAAACCAGAGCCAAAAAATGACTCAACAGGTTGCTCGAAACCTGCAAGTCTTGGGAGGTTCTGCATCTGTTGGCTTGAGGGAAGCTATACATGTCCTGGGTGCTACTTCAGCTGCTACTATGGAAGAAAATAGGGTGCACAATAGAGCCATTTAGATGCAGAAACAAAGACCTGCAGATGCTCCTATTCCCACTAAGAAAATGACCAATACTGCAGCCCCCTATCAGCCTCAAAACTCCCAGGAAAATAGGGTGCACAATAAGGCTACCCAGATGCAGGGATCAAGACCTGCAGCTGCAGGTTTGGAGCAAAATTTGCATGGTTTCGGCCCTATTTCAGCTTCTACTCTGAAGGGAAAGAGTGTGCAAGTTGTGGCCCCTAAACTAATATCAATTCAGCACCACAGTCAAGGTGTAGATCACACTGAAAATGTTGAAAATGACCAACATTATGGTTGCAGTTTCAGCATTACTTCAAGTGATCAAACCTCTAGTCTTAGTTCCCACCAAGTGCAACATTCTAACTCCAAACAAAAAGACAATGCAACCATTAGTGGTATAGAATTCTCAGCTAGTCCTAGTACCTATAACCAGCAAGCTACCTCTAAAACACTACGGAAAAAGAGAACTAGAAAGAAGAAACAAGAAAAGAAGCAAGAAGCTGCAGCCCCTACCCCTCCAACCACTGCTGATACAGGTGGAAAAGATAACAATGGTGAGGTGTTTTCAAACTCTTGCTCACAGTATGTACTCTTAGATCAAACCACACCAATAAGGAGCCCTGATTTTAGTTGTGAAGACCCTCTTAATCTTACCCCTTTGAATATTCAGCCAGCTCCTTTTACGCAACCTGAAAATGCCACCAACATCCTTTGCACTAACAATGATGCTCAAACTTCAACTCCTGATAGTGATGATGAATATGGGGTTATTCATTCGGAGGATGAATATGACCAAGACTTTCAAGGTGAGGTTGAACTTGAGAATGAAGAAGAGACTGCTAAACAGTCCAATAGTATAGCTGCACCATCCAAGACCACTACTAAGGTCACGAATGATGAGATGAACCAGCTAGCTAATGAGCAAGGCCTATCACCTAGAGGCATTCATCACAATCCAAAATTTACAACTATTCATGCTCCTATTAGCAGACCAAACACTAGGCTCCACAACCTTAGATCCCATCAATGATTAACACAATTGTTTGGAATGCTAGAGGTATCAATACCAAAGGGGTCATAGACAGACTAAAGTCACTCAAACATATCCATCAAACGTCCATTATTTCCATCCTAGAACCTTTTTCCAACAATGCTCATCTCCAAACCTTTAGAATCAACCTTGGTATGGATAAGTCTGTTTGCAATCCTAATGGCAAGATTTGGATCTTCTGGATTCAAGATGTTGATTGTAAAGTTATTGATGTTGACAACCAATAGATCACTTGCGAGATAAAACACGTAGAGCATCAAAATACATTTCTCACGACCTTTGTTTATGGAAAATGCAAAGATACTCTTAGAAGACCGCTTTGGGATAGGCTCCTACACCACGCTTCCACTAACCTTCCTTGGTGCACAGTTGGGGACTTCAATGTCATCACCTCCATTACTGAGAAACTAGGTGGAATCCCTTACAACATGCAAAAAAGCTTCGAGTTTATAAGCGTTATTGAAGCATGTGGCCTAACGGATTTGGGGTATCATGGCTTAGACTACACTTGGTGTAATCAATGAGATATGCATAAAAGAATATGGAAGCGACTCGATAGAGCTATGGTGTCCGATAATTGGTTAGCCGCTATGCCTCACACTTCAGTCACCCATCTTCCCTCTACTGGTTCTGACCATAACCCTTTACTAATAGAGATGAATGCTAGGCAGGATTCCGCTATTAAATATTTTAAATTCTTGAATTGTTGGGTGGATAACCCTACTTTTCTCGAAACTGTAGAGTCCTGTTGGGACAGACCCCTGACTGGGAATCCAATGTTGTCCTTCCACCAAAAAATGAAAAGGCTTTCCTCCACCCTTAGCAAATGGTCGTGAGTGGAATTTGGCGACATTTTTGCCAAGGTTAAGGAATATGAAGAATTGGTGAAAAGTGCCGAAGAAAATATGATAGTGTCCAATAATGAAGAGAATAGGATGCAATTGCATGCTCTCAACGCTGAATACATCAGATTTCTTAAAATTGAAGAGAACATTCTCAAACAAAAAACTCAACTACATTGGTTCAAGGATAGAGATGCTAACACCAAGTATTTCCATGCTTTAATCAGTGGTAGGAGAAGGATATTGTTCATTCACAAGGTTACCAACGAAGAAGGGGATTGGATTCAAGGCGACGAACACATTGCTAGAGCAGCATGCGATCATTTTCAGAAAATATTCACAAGTGATGAATCTCGGATTCTGGAGAACATCTTGAATTACGTTCCTAGAATGATCACAGATGCTCAGAATGAAAGCCTTCAAGCCACGCCTACCATTGAAGAGTTGAAACAGGTAGTCTTCTCTATGAATCCCAACTCTGTAGCTGGTCCGGACGGTATGAATGGAAAATTCTTCCAAGCTTGCTGGGAGATTATTTCGGAGGACCTACTAGCAGTGGTTACTTCTTTCTTCGGAGGGTATGCTATGCCTAAGTTCTTTTCTCATGCTTGTTTGGTCTTGCTCCCAAAGGTAGATCACCCCAACACACTCTCTGACTATAGACCCATTAGTCTCAGTAACTTCACCAATAAGATCATATCAAAACTCATTTGCCTCAGGCTTGCTCCGATTCTCCCCGGTCTTATTTCTCTCAATCAGTCTGGGTTTGTAAAAGGAAGAAGCATCTCCAAAAATATCATGCTAGCACAGGAGATTATCCACGATATCCGAAAGCCTGTTATTGGCGACAACGTGGTTATCAAGTTAGACATGGCCAAAGCATATGATAGAGTCTCCTGGTCCTATACTTGTCTAGTACTGAGAAGGATGGGCTTCGGTGAGACCTTTATTAATATGATTTGGCGAATCATGTCTAACAATTGGTACTCCGTTATCGTTAATGGGCCTAAACATGGTTTTTTCCACTCCACCAGAGGGCTCAAACAGGGTGATCCTCTTTCTCCCACCTTATTTATTTTGGGAGCGGAGGTGCTGTCCAGAATGTTGAATAGTCTTCATAATTACCACTTCTACCATGGTTTTCATATGGAGAAAAGAGGCCCACAGATTAATCATTTGAGTTTTGCAGATGATGTTATCATATTTTCCTCCAAAAGGAAGGAAATTCTCCAGATTATCATGAAGACCTTGACTCTGTATGAAAAGACATCAGGGCAGCTTATAAACAAGAATAAGAGCCACTTCATGATGCATCCCAATGCACTCCAAGACAATGTGGAAATGGTGAAACAGGTTACGGGTTTCACTCAGAAGCATAGTCCCATAACCTACTTAGGATGCCCTCTGTACATTGGCAGGCAGAGAGTCATGTACTACACGGACATGGTCTCTAAGGTTGTCAACAGAATTAGAGGGTGGCACTCCAAAATCCTCAGCTACGGCGGTAGAGCTACACTCGTGAAATACGTACTTCAGTCGCTCCCCATTCACCTTCTTTCGGCCATTACTCCCCCCCGTACTACTCTCAAACAGATTGAGAGAGTCACTACTGATTTTTTCTGGGGGTGGAAGGATAACAAGAAAAAATACCATTGGGCTTCATAGAAGAAACTTTGTTACCCTTATGACGAAGGAGGTATTGGGTTGAGGAGAACTACAGATGTGTGCAAATCTCTCCAGTTAAATCAATGGTGGATCTTTAGAGCTAAACCAACATTGTGGGGTGATTTCCTTAGAGCAAAATACTGTCAAAGAGCAAATCCCATCATCAAAAAATTCCATACTGGCCAGTCGCTTGTGTGGAAACACATGATGCACAACAAACATATTGCCGAACCTCACATTCAATAGAGGCTTCACTCGGGTTCATGTTGTTTTTTGTGGGACGATTGGCTAGGTATCGGAACCTTAGCCACTATAGGGAGAAGTTGGGAAGAGCAAACAATGCGAGGGTAGCTGATTTTCGTATAGATGGCCAATGGAACATTGATATGCTAAATCAGTTGGCACCAGCGCAGCTCGTTTCTCTCATTACTTCTTCCATACTTCAGCTGCAAGGAAACACACCGGATCAGGCCATTTGGAAGCTGAATACCAATGGGAACTTCACATGTTCCTCGGCATGGCAGCTTGTGAGAGAACACCAGACCAAGACACTATACGACCATTACACTTGGCACAAAAACATCCCCTTTAAATGCTCCTTTTTGTTGTGGAGGGCTTTTAGAGGCAAGCTGCCAACGGAGGAAAAGATCACTGCATTTGGCTACGTTTCCACACCATGCTATTGCTTCCACAGTCCAGGTCCGGACACCATAGAGCATATTTTCAGCACTGGCCATTTTGCTAGGAATATTTGGCACTACTTCTCAAATTCCCTAGGCATAAGGCATGAAGCCACACCCCTCAAATCTCTTGTTATGAGCTGGTGGCTTTGCAAGTACCGCACAGAAGCTCACAAACTTATCCTCCATTCCACCCCAATATTTATATGTTGGAATTTGTGGAAGAATAGGTGCGCGAGCAAATACGGGGGGAAGAGTTCTAGCTTGGCGAGAGTGAAATTTGCAGTTTTCAAGGATATCTCAAATCTTCTTAGAGTTGCGTACCCCTATATCCATTGTCCCTCGAACTGGATCCACACCATCTCCTGCATAGATAAGTGTACTCATGAGATGAAGATCACCCAAGTCTCGTGGATTAAGCCACAACTCGGTTTCGTCAAGTTGAACACTGACGGCAGCGCGTTGGGTAATCCGGGGGCAATTGGGGGGGTGGCATCTTAAGAGATCACATGGGTAAATTCATCTTCGCCTACGCCATACCGTTAGGGGAGGGAACCAACAATCAAGCTGAACTAGAGGCGGCAGTTTATGGGCTTAAATAGTGCATTCAACAGGGTTTTCAGTACGTTATCCTAGAAGTTGACTCGGAGTTGCTCACTAAATGGATCAATCATTAGACTAAACCTCCGTGGAGCCTTCACCAGGTAACTCAGGACCTTTTTGGTATTTCTAAATTATTTGTTCGCTTTTCTTGCAGGCATGTATACAGGGAGGCAAACTTCACTGCGGATGCTCTCTCCAAGCACAGTCATACTCTTACCACTCCAGGCCACTACACCACCCTCTAGCAGCTACCTCATGGTACTCGAGGTTACTACATGATAGATAGAGTCGGCCTGCCCAGCTTCAGACAGAGGAAGACCAAACGGATTAAAAAGCCTCCATGATCTACTATTTTGTGTTGCATCCTTGGATTGAGCACCCAATTGCATTGTTTATGATTTTCCATGTTATATCTTAGCCATGTTATTTGATGTTCATCGTCTACGCTATTTTTGTTGTATATGTAGCATTTATGAGGATTCATCCCCAGTTTTATTTAGATTTTTCCTTTATTTTATGTAAAGGAAGAGTCTCCCTTATTTATGCTTTCCTAGTTTCTTTGTATCGAGAGGAGTCATTTCCTTTAGGTGCATAGTTTTTAGGTTTTCTTTTCATGTGCTTGTATCGGGGATGAGTTGGTTGCCCTTAGTAGGATGGTCGGCTTATGAACTACCATAGGATTGGAGGTTAGGTTTATGTCCCCCTCCGTGTATTTTTTTGTTTTTATGTATAATACAGCTTAGGGGTGAGCGGCTCAACCCCTGGACGCGCACGAGAGGTGGGAGCCTCGTGTAAGGTCTGTTCCCTTAAAAAAGAAAAAAAAAGGTCATTTTTGGAATTTTTGTAAAATAACCATTTTACCCCTTCCTTTAGATGTCCCGAGTTGTTTCTGATTGTTACTGGGTATTGATTTTTAGAAAATCCTATAAAAAGTTATGTCTTTGGAAATTTTGAGTTTTCATAAATTTTAAGTATTAAAAAGTGGTATTTGGGGTCAATCAGATCTACATGTCTCAGAACAGAATTTCGTCGATTCCAGCAGCCCCGAAATGTCGAAATTGGCTTAAGAGACTTTACGAAATCAGTTTTGGAGTTGTAACGAAGATTTGAGGCCTTGAGTTGAGAATTTGAGGAACTTTAAGCCTAGGTTTGACTTTGGTCAACTGTTGGAGTCTCGATGCTCGGAAAGGAATTCCGACGACTCCGTTGGGTTCGGGAGATAGTTTTTGGTCTAGAAGTGTTGGTTGAATTTTTAGAGGTCCCGAGTCCATTTTGGTATTTTGAAGGCCTAAGTTGGTTTAGTTGCGACTTTTCGAGTTTTGGGTCAACGAGATATCGAATTCAAATTTTGATGGTTCCATTAACTCTGGAATGACCAAATTAGGCTAGTAGAACTATTGGAATGACTATCGAGGCAATCGATACGAGTTTGGGACCATTTGATGCTTTTGACTTTGAAAGTTAGCCTATGATTGACTTTGGTCAACATTCCTGAAAAATGCGTTCGAATGAAAATTTTGACAGCGCGGTTAGTTCCGAAATATCGATTTTGGTCTAGAACAGCCCTTCGTTTGCTTTCTGATGCTTTCAGACTAATATCGAGGCCCGTTGTGGAATGTGACTTAAAATAGCTCTTGGGTGTGGGATCCACTTTCTATTAAAATGATCTCGTATGAGAATTCTGAATGCGCCATTGAGTCCGGAACGTCGAAATTAGTGGGTTAGCATATCTGGTTTATTTTTATCGGATTCCGAACGAATTCCATGCATACATCAGAGATTTTGGATTTTCCAAAAATCAGAAAAATTGCAGCAGCTGGTGCAAATTTTTTTGGGGGGGTTTTCTCCAACTTTAAAATCCCATAACTTGGGTTATATAGCTCCAAATTGGGTGATTCAAAAGACATCTTGTGCGATTTTTCATGGAGAACGCATTGGATAGATTGAAAACTGATTTGGACCATTCGATTCAGGTAAAAATCATGATTTTATTCGCAGCAGTGTCCATTTTTGGAATGAATTGTTGAAGAACTTTGAAAAGTTATTTTTTTACCTATATAAATCTAATTTAGGTGATTCCAGAGGCTATCTTGCGTAGAATTTTGATAAAAATATCGTGGAAGTTTCAAAATTTGCTTTTGGCATATTGTTAGAGGTAATAAATTAATTTTTAGCTGCAGATTTAGTATTTTTTGGAATCAAATTTTATTGAATTTTGGAAGAGTGTAACTTGGTCAATATAACTCCGTTTTGAGAGATTATTGAGGCTAAATTGTGGGGGGTTTCGCAAGAAACGTCATGGTATAATTTTTTTTGATTGAGAGATTTTTGTTTTTGAGAAATCGACGCGTAAATAGACTGCCTTATTTGTTTTCGTAGTTGAAAATGTGGGAATTGATTATTTGATCGTCTTGCGTTATTTTTCCACCCTAAATTGTGTTATAAATCTAATTTGTGAGCTTGGAGTGACGTTTAGAACCTATTTTGGGGGTCAAATCCGAAATTCTATATGCGGGTCCCACATCTTCTGTTTTAGATGCAAAAATTGGTCCGTCTCCAAAAATTATGAAAGCAGTGTCTAAATAATTATATTGACGTTGTGGTTCTGTTTTTGACAGTGTGGCAGCATTCCGAGGTAGTTCAGAAAGGAAAAACTTCGGTATAGTAATTTGGAGCCCGCGTGTTTAGCCTACAGGTAGGCTATGGTTTTACCTTTTCTTAAATTGAGATAGAATGTATGAAAGCATGTTAAAATAGTTGGAATTTGAGTTGGGTAGTTTGATTATATATTTTAGGTGTTAGAAATCATTCTTTAGGCTTGTTATCGGGTTTTTCAGATATTAGAAGCATGTGTATCTTGTCGTTATTTGTTAGTATTATAAGGAGAGTTGAATGAGCATGTTGTTGATACTGTGGGGTATGTTGACCTTAGTATAGGATGTAAACTTGCTTTAGATATCTCGGTGTCTCTCTGGTGGACTTAGATCCTTGTAGAATGGTATAGCGGGCTAGTGCCTGGTAGTTTGGCCTTACTTAGGCGTTACCCTTGCTCTTAAAAATATCCTCATCCATAAATTGATATAATCATGACTTTCATGATGCGTCGGCAACACTAGATTTCATGATCATTGACTTTGGCTCCGGTTCCAGTTTTGGCGGCATATCGGTTGACTCATTTGGGAAAAGATTTTTGGTACTATTGTATTCTAGTTGGGAAGTAGAATGTTTGGCATCATGGGATAAATTATTTGTGAGCATCCGGGTATCAAGTCCCGGCCTCCTTCTGAATCATCGGAGAGCATCCGGGTACTCATCGCCGGCCTCTACCGGCTTGCTAGTATAACGAGCATACGGGTACCCAGTCTCGGCCTCGATCATATCGATGTATTACGGAGAGCATCCAGGTACCCAGTCCCAGCCTCGACCGCACTTATGTATTATGGAAAGCATCCGGATACCCAGTCCCGGCCTTGGCTACTTTGAACATTCGGGTGAGCATCTGGGTCCCAGTCCCGGCCTCGACCCCTAAGTCACCACTAGATCGATTGACTCTTGGAGATTCTGGGTTTGGAAATGATATAGTATTTTGCCTCCTAACATCGCCGATTCTTGGTTCCTAGCCTTGGTAGTTTTAGCTATTCTGTGTACTCGGCGGGTTTATGGGAGTTTGTCCGGATTTTTATTTAACTTGTGCACGAGTGTTCCGGCTGGGATTATGGGGGCACAGTTGGGTATAGTTAGCTGTAGTTCTCATAGATAGTACTATTTCCCCCTTTTGTTGCTTATGTTGACTCCTATTTAGGTTATTCCTCTTTTTCATATTGTTTTTACCTTTTCTGCTCAGTCGGTTTATGATGCCTACTGGGTACCTATTGTCTTGGTACTCATATTACACTCTGCATCTACTTTCGTGATGCAGGACCGAGCACCAACTACCGCCGTGGATAGATCGAGCCTGTTGGAGTCAGCTTCGGAGACTAGGGTGAGTACTTGGCATTTTTGGATCATTCCTATCTCCTTCAATATGTATGGCCTGTCTTTTGCCTTTTGAGACTAGTCAATTGTTATATATATTTTCGGTCCACTTTCGGGACTTGTACTCGTCTTTTATTTTGTAGCAGCTCTGTACTTGTGACTTCCAGGTTTTGGGAGGGATCTCTAGTTGTTTATATCATGTTTTGGTTCACTTCCGCTTATTCTTTCTGCTTATCTTTATAATTCGTTACTCTTGCTTAGTTTTTGCCCTCAAACCCATTACTTGAAGTTCCGGGTTGACGGGTTGGCTTACCTACTGGTGGGTCATAGTAGGTGCCATCATGACCTAAGAAATTGGATGGATCGTGACAGTAACCCAACTGATGTTAGAAAACTCTGGGATACTTATTTTGAGTATATGTCTGAGGACTTCAGCAGGATACATAACAGCTCGCCTAATTTTACACTACAATGTATGCTAAAAAGTATTAATTACTGCTTGAAAAGTATGAGCAAAAGCATAAACATATATGACCTGCCGCACCCCGATCACTACTTTTCCAAAGTTGGGCCATCAGAATGTAGAGAAATAAATGAAGAAGTATCTGTGCAAATATCTATAGAAGATTTTGACGCGCAAACAAAATTAAATTCAAAACAAGAGTAGGCTTTTACAAAAATACTGCAAACAATCGATTGTGGAAGAGATGACATATTCTTTGTCGATGGACCGGGGGTAACTGGGAAATCATACTTATACCGAACGTTGATGGACAATGTTAGATCAAGAGGTATGATATCCTTGACAACAGCTACCAGTGGTGTGGTAGCTTCAATTTTACCAGGAGGATGCACAGCTCACTCAAGGTTTTAGATTCTCCTGTAAACAAGCGAGTCAACTATGACAAATATGTCAAAACAAAGTGGTGCGGCCAAATTTATTTAAAAATCAAAACTACTTATATGGGATGAAGCGCCAATGGCCAAGCGACAAACTATAGAAACAATCGATAGGAGCTTTAGAGACATAATGGGCATCGATAAATCATTTGGTGGGAAAATGATGATTTTGGAGGAGGTTTTCGATACGTGTTACCAGTAGTTCGTAAATCAACAAGATCGGAAACTATTAATGCAAGTTTGGTAAAATCATATCTCTAGCCTTTGATAGAAAAAATCCAATTTACAAGAAATATGAGAGCAATAAATGATCCAACACTTAGTGAGTTCATGCTCTGTGTGGATAACGAAGAAGAACCAATAATAAGAGACAATTTAATCCTTCTTCGAGAATAGTTGATTGTCAAGCTGTGTAGTAATGGAATACCTGAAAAATGCTTAATAAAAGAGTTATTTTCAAATCTACAACAAAATACTACAACTGCAAAATATGTAACAAAACGGGCTATGCTAGCAAGCAGAAATGAGCATGTGGATAATTTAAATGACAAGTTAATATCCATGTTCCCATGTGAAAGCAAGACATTTATTAATTTTGACTCAACAAAAGATGATACCAACAACGACTATTAGGAAGAATATCTGAACACCTTAACACGTAATGGTCTGCCCCCTCTTAGGTATTTACAAAAGTACAATACGAAATACAATTGGAAAGACGCAGTTGCAAATGACAATATCACAATATGACTATACTTAAAAATATCATTTCTAATGCAAGTTAGAATTAAAGGAGAATGCTGCTAAGGAATTTAAACCCTTAAAATGCCTTATGTAATGGCACAAGAATAATACGTAGATGCTTTGACAAGAATGTCATGCATGCTAAAATTACAAGTGGTCATTGTCCAACTAAGTGAATGTTTCTTCCGCGCATCCAACTTTCACCACCTGAAAATGAAGGATATCCTTTCAAGTTTATTCGAAAGCAATTTTTAGTTCTTTTTTATTTTGCGATGTCCATAAATAAAGCCCAAGGACAAACAATTTCCAATGTTGGTTTGTACTTGCCCCAACATGCTTTCTCACATGGTCAATTGTATGTTGCACTATCAATAGAGATATCGATGTCCACAACAAAAATATTGGTCCAAACAGAGCCACCAAATCATTAAAGTGGGACATACACAAAAAATATCATCTACAAAGAAGTTTTAGGTACGCAGAAAGCATATAACATATTTGCCCCAAACAAACACCACCAATAAACTTCTTAAAGATCATGTAGGCCTAACAAAATTAAATTGTTTCAATTTTCAGGTTACCTGACATTGACTCGCATACATATGCATCTTCAACTAATCAACCACCTCAAGACTACTCTTCACATAGAGCTTCTGATTTATGCAGTTACATTTCCTATTACACATTGAACTCATGTTCACATTTAATGTTCTACATTCTAATATACCAATACTAACACATGAGAAGAGTGTTAAAGAGAATGTACATATTTTGCTCCAACTCCACACTAGTTAGCATGGAACACACGTGCAACGCACGTGGTCAAAACTAGTATATATATGCATAAAACCCCTAACAATAGGTCCAAATATATTATCATTTTCGATTTTTATTGGCATTACTATAGTGGGAGCCTTCCGCCGATTGACAGAAATGTCGGTCGGAATTCGAGAAAAAACCGGGCCGAACTTCTAAATCGCCCGCTTCCATAGAACAATATCGTGGCAACGCACACATGAGAAGAGTGTTAAAGAGAATGTACATATTTTGCTCCAACTCCACACTAGTTAGCATGGAACACACGTGCAACGCACGTGGTCAAAACTAGTATATATATGCATAAAACCCCTAACAATAGGTCCAAATATATTACAACACTGAAAAATAATTCATACCGTGAATATGAACATTGAAGAATTGCCAATTCAAACTTTCTACTAAAACGAGTTCATGAACAATATTTTTACCATTAATTTTGAGCTTCATGTTGATAACCTGCTATAAAATAAATAAAAGTAGGGAGAGAACTATTTTCTTATCTTATTTTTTCATCTACACATACTCCCTCTGTTTTCTTTTACTTGTCAAAAAATTTATAATTTAATTTTTTTTTTACTTGTTAAATTTGATAAATCAAGAAAGTACAATCTTTTTTTTACCTATTATATCCTCAATTTATTGAGAGGGTTAATAATTTTGATATCAAAATATTTTGAAATTTGAATTATGGCTTTAATAATTAATAAAAGTAAAATGATAGATTCATCATATCAATAATTAATTTCTTAATATGTGTTGCAAGTAAAAAATTAACAAATAAGAAAAAAGGGATGGAGTAGTATATATACAAGGCTATAGCCAAGGAGATAGAACTTGAAGTAGTAGCATTGCTACAATGATATACTTGGCCACCAAGATATGTGGGCCCCCCCCATATGTACTTCCAATTCTTTGTTTTACAATAACATACTATTAATTAAAATTGTGGTTATATAATATTGAACCGAAGACCTCGTCTAGCTTAAAATGAAACCAAATCAATGGATCAAGAATATATCTAAATTTTTAATGTGATAATTGATTTTTTATCTTTTTATCTATAAATATCGATATTGCTTACTTAAAAATGTGTATATGTCACTATGTATAAGTAGAAACTTAAATTTGTATAAAATTGAATAAGTAAATGCACGCATCCTAAATAACAATTCGTGTGAGATACACTCGAATTGATTTGTAGAATGTCATGTAGACACATATTATGCCATGTGTAGGATGTCTATGTTTACTAGTTCAACTTTATATAAGTTTAAGTATTTAGTTGTGTACACCCAAAGTTGAAGGTTATAGATGTTAATTGAGGGCAACTTAAAAAACACGTTAATGTATTATGCCTAAGAAATAAGTAAAACTTAAAATGTATGTACACATACTTATATGTGTACGTACTTAATGCATGTAATATTAAAATAACAATCATAAAAAAATGACATTAGATTTTGCAACAAACTTATAAAAGGATTATTCTACTTATAATTTTATTGAACTTAAATAAAAATATGTAAATACATAGATTACAAAATAAGAAAATTATATATAATATAAAAAGATGTTACATAATTGGAGGATTAAAAATGATAAGGGTAGAATAGGCTTAGCATAAGATAAAAGGAGGAGCGACTATTTTTTAAAATTGAGAGGGGAGTTTGATTTTTAAATTAAAGTTGGAGGTGTAAATAATTTTCAGCCTTAATAAAAATACAAAATTATAAATATAAGGATTTTGTATTTAAATGGTACTAAGCACTGTGGTTAAAGGATTAAAATTGAATAAGATTGAAATGAAGAATGAAATTAAAAATTGTAGAGGGATGGTTTATGTAATTGGCCTAAATGAATCCTAACAAAAGATAAAGTTTGTACGTGCAAACACGAGACAAATCAAAGCTTGGTGTTTAATAAAATAAATTATTGAAAATTTTCTATTTATAAGGCTTTAAGCAATTATTATCTAGATATTGAAATGTGAGTAGTTGTAAATCGCATTTTGTTGTTTAACTCAGCTCCCGTCGGTGGGCATGGGCAAAGAAAGCACATTTACAGCTCAAAAAAGAGCCGGAGCACTCCCTACAACCGTTACAGCCAACGGCGGCGTCCGTGGCCGGTCCCCGAACGTATTACCACGCGGCCGTCAGATCCAACGTACCTTCAACAACGTTAAAATCACCATCCTTTGCGGCTTCGTGACTATCCTCGTCCTCCGTGGCACCATTGATATCGGCAACGTTGCATCCTCGGAAGCCGAGGCTGAGAATCAGTATCTAATAGAAGAAACTAATCGGATCCTCTCCGATATCCGTTCCGACAAGGACCCGGATGATCCAGCGGCAGATCAGCCCGAGACTTTCATGAGTCTTAATGACACTTACAGTTTAGGTCCTAAGATTTCTAATTGGGATAAAGACAGGAAAATGTGGCTTCAGAAGAATCCTGAATTTCCCAATTTGGTTAATGGTAAGCCTAGGATTTTACTTGTAACTGGGTCTCCTCCAAATCCTTGTGACAACGCAATTGGGGATCATTATCTGTTAAAGGCAATAAAGAACAAGATTGATTATTGTAGGATTCATGGTATTGAAATTTTCTATAATTTAGCTCTTTTGGAAAAGGAAATGGCTGGTTACTGGGCCAAACTTCCGTTGATTCGTAGGCTAATGTTGTCTCATCCTGAAGTAGAGTGGATTTGGTGGATGGACAGTGATGCTTTGTTTACTGATATGGTTTTTGAGATGCCTTTATCAAAGTATAATCGTCATAATCTTGTTATTCACGGATACCCAGATTTATTGTTTGATCAGAAATCATGGATTGCATTGAACACGGGTAGTTTTCTTTTTAGAAATTGTCAGTGGTCTCTTGATTTGTTGGATGCTTGGGCCCCAATGGGACCTAAAGGTCCTATTCGTGATGAAGCTGGCAAGATTTTGACGGCTTATTTAAAGGGTAGACCCGCATTTGAAGCTGATGATCAGTCTGCCCTAATTTACTTGTTGGTATCACACAAGGATAAATGGATGCCTAAGGTGTTCGTTGAGAATTCTTATTATCTACATGGATATTGGGCGGGGCTAGTTGATAGGTATGAAGAGATGATTGAGAAGTACCATCCCGGTTTAGGCGATGAGAGATGGCCATTTGTTACACATTTCGTAGGATGCAAGCCTTGTGGGAGTTATGGAGATTACCCCGTTGAGAGATGCTTGAAAAGCATGGAGAGGGCTTTCAATTTTGCAGACAATCAAGTGCTTAACTTGTATGGGTTCAAGCATAAGGGCTTGTTAAGTCCCAACGTCAAAAGGATTAGGAATGAAACTTATCAGCCACTGCAGTACGTAGATCAGTTAGATGTTGGACATGCAAAGCACAAGCACACGGGAACTGAGAGCTAGGAGTACACTGTCTTTTGCTGGAAAGAATCTTCAGGTACTAGAGATATTTACTTTGTTTTGTTGGATTTGTAGATTTGATCTCGTTTGTTGTGGATGCCTAAACATTAGCTTTGCCAGTGTTTACTATGATGCTTTTGTGGTTACCAACTACTTGAGTATTTATTGATTGATTTCATTCTAGCTGCTACATACTAGCAGAGGTTTTGGGGAGACTACATCATTCACTTCATGCTCCGCCTAGTTCATAAGGGAGGAAAATACTGAAGTTTTAACAGAAAAATATGAAGGAAATTAGCAGCTATGCCGTGGAATTAGTCGAGGTGCGCACAAGCTGACCTGGACACCACGATTATATAAAAAATGGTGAAAAGTTATTTTGTATTCCTAGATTGCATGCTGGCATGCCTTTCAGTCTGTTTGATTTTTATCTTTTTAGTTCCTTAAGGGCAAGTTCTACAAAATGGTGCTTAGACCTGCTATGTTATATGGGGCAGAGTGTTGGCTAGTTAAGATCTCTCACGTTCAAAAGATGAAAGTTGCCGGGATGAAAATGTTGAGATAGATGTGTGGGTACGCCAGGAGCGACAGGATTAGAAATGAGGCTATTCGGGACAAGGTGGGAGTGGCCTCGGTGGAAGACAAGATGCGGGAAATGCGACTGAGATGGTTTGGGCATGTGAAGAGAAGAGACACAGATGTCCCAGTGCGGAGGTGTGAGAGGTTGGCCATGGATGGTTTCAGAAGAGGTAGGGGTAGGCTGAAGAAATATTGGGGAGAGGTGATTAGACATGACATGACGCAGTTACAACTTACCGAGGACATGACCTTAGATATGAGAGAGTGGAGGACCCACATTAGGCCAGAAGGTTGTACATAGTCTCGTTATTCTTCCTTATTAGTAAGCGCATTACAATTTCTTGTGCTCTGATTTCTGTTATTATCTATTACTGTCTGTACTTTGATTACTCTATTTTATCTGTGTCGCTTTCATTATTTGCTTTCCCATATCGCTTTGAATTTCTTACCCTTATCTGATCTTTTTTTATGCTTTTATTGAGCCGAGGGTCTTTCGGAAACAGTCGTCCTACCTTGGTAGGAGTAAGGTCTGCGTACACTTTATCCTCCCCAGACCCCACGTTGTGGGATTTCACTGGGTTGTTGTTGTTGTTGTAGTTCCTTGGTGTTTTGCAGCCTGGAGATTAAGAACTTGCAATTTTTACTAATTCTCTTTTCCATGCGGTGGAGGGGTCCCTTTGTTTGTGATTAGAAGCATAACTTACCAGAGGATGGAGTGTATGAGGGAGACTGGGAAAACTGATGTCTTATGCTTTTGTTTTGGACTAGGAAACATGGCTTTAAAATGTCTCTTTACTGTGGTGAAATTTTGTTTGTTAAGTCGACTATTAGATTCTGATCCATGTAAATATGCTTATTTGGATATGTGTGTGGTATGAGATAGCCTCATTTAACAGGAAGCTTTGTGCTTTTCTTAGCTCTGGCAAGATCTAAGAAAACTTGGCTCTCTTTGGCTTTGTATGGCCCTTTGCTTCAATTCGCCTTATGCTAGTTACTATGATTTTGCGCTAATTGAAGTATTTCCATGGATATTGATAAGAATCAAGTTACGTGAATAAAAATAAGAAAATAATATGGAAGCAAAAATACGAAGAGAAATGATGAAATTTTGAAAATATGTGAAATTCGATAATAAAATCCCCAAATTCTAGGATTAGGTGTTAACTACCCTAATTGATCTTTTTTTTGAGAAGGTAACAACTACTACCCTAATTGATCTTAGTATTCAAAATTAGCAGATTAAAATTAATTATGATACTAACAAAGTCAATTCAAAAATTAGATCAAAAGTGATTTAGACCCTTATTTCGAAGAAATTAGAGATAATAATTAGTATAAGACTAATTAACTTCTTTAATTTACTTTAATAGAAACCAAAGATATCAAGTTAAGAATTAATCTTACCTCCTAACGAATGTTTCTTATAGGGTTGCAAGATAAATCCATAGTCACCATGTGCAAAGGTATAAAGAAAAGAAATCTCTCAAATAATATTCATCATAATCTTGTCTTAAAAAATTAAAAAAATTAACCCCTTATATATAGGGGAAATCTATCTCAAATAACATGGGATTCAAATCTTACTTTTATAGAAATAATAAATACCTAAACCTAACTAGGAAACTTTTAAACAAGAAAACTTTAAACTAGGAAAATATGCAAAATAATGTCAAATTCTTCCCCAATAAAATAAGGGATAATACACAAGTACCAACCCCAACTATGACCAAAATCGCTAAGACATACCTAAACTTAACTAAGGTCCTATCACCTCCTCGAACTCATTTTTTTTCGTATTTCTGTGCACCTTATTTGCCTACGTGGCACACTCCGTGACTTCACCTAATTAAGGTGCGTGGGAGATTTGTTGGAGGCAGTGGTGACCAATAAAAATTGGCCACGTGTAATAAGAATGTTGAAAAAGGTGAGTCATCTCCATTTTCTTCTCCTTTTTACATCTCCATTAATCCTCTTTCTTTCCATCTCCATTTCTTTTTTTTTTACATTTTCATTAATACTCCCTCTTTCTTTCCACCTCCAGTTTGTTTTTCTTTTCACATCTCCATTAATACTCCGATTTCACAATTGCGATTAAAGACCCATTTGGGAAATGAAATTGGAACAAAAAAAGAAGGTGATGAGAGAGAAAGGACGAGAAGAGAGAGAAAGGAAGAGGTAATAAGATTTTTATTATAATATAATATAATAACAAAATTCAATAATAGAAGGTTTTTAATGGTGAGTAGTTTATGTATAGAGAGAGAGAAAGAAGGAAATATGAGTATTTTTTTTTTATGGGAACAGACCCTACACGAGGCTCCCACCTCTCGTGCACAGTCAGGGGTTAAGCAACACCCCCAAGCCTTAACATAAATAATCAAAAAGAAAATACAAGGAGGGGGACATAAACCTTACCTCCGATCCTATGGTGGTTCATAAGTCGGCTAACCTATTAAGGTCGGCTAACTCATCCCCGATACAAAAAGAGACTAACTATAACTAGAAAGCAGTAAACCTGTGAGAGGACTCCTCCCGGTACAATTCAACTATGAAAGCATAAATGAGGGAGACTCTCCCCTTCCATGAGAAAAAAGGAAAGTAACCTACACTAGTCCTATTCCAACTATGCTACGTACCAGACATAGCTACATTGAAGAAGAACAAGTATACGAAACTTCTATCTCGCATGGGATGGGAAAATTCTTTTCATCTTTGCTCTTTTTAGTCTTGTCGTACCAAGTAAATCCAGGTGAAATGTGTCATTGCATCAGTATCATGATTATCAGCTATGGGGCTGAAAGGAGAGGAAATATATGGAGCTATAGTATCCAACAGCCTCGGAGTTGTTGTGGAGCAAATTGAGAGCCTGAATATCAGAACAAGTGTAGCTGCATTCGACCACCTGCATGGGGGTCCAAATATATGGTTGCTGCAGATCTTGATGTGCTGCAGAGGCCCTAGTAAGCCATGCTTTAGTATCCAGTTGTTTACAATTATGAGGATCTGCACCTACAAGTAGCCAAGGAAACAAACAAACATGGTTGTTGCAGTCCTGTATCCAGTTCCTTGCTGCCTCTCTAGCTGCAGTGATAGCATGTTTGTTGTTGCAGGTTAGATTCAGTAGTAGATCTCTCTTTTGGTACCTGCACAGGCAAACAACACCAGAAAAACACACAAGCAAACAATGGCTATTGTGTGCTGCATATGCTGCATATAGGAGGTACAGAGGGTGGGTGATGATGGCTGTAGGATCCCTGAGAAGCCAAGCATACTCAACTTTGAAGTTGTAGCAGGTGTGCAATTGTGAACCTGCATTAGCAACTAACAAAAGGGGGATCAATTGTGGGAAATGAACAGGCTGGTGCATGTTTATGTGCAGCTCCTTGTTGCTGCCATTGTAGTTAGGCTGCTTGTTGGTCTTTGTTTTGAGGTGGTTAAGCTTCTTGGAGTACCTGCACAGACAAACAAAAACAACAAACCACACAACCAAAGAAATCTGGAAGCTGCTGTAACCATGTTTTTTGTGTGCTGCAATTTGGTGTAGTTGTTGCTGCAAGGGGTTCCAAATAATTTGGTGTTGCTGCAGGTAGTGAAGAATGTTGGAGAATGCTGGAGAGTTTAGGGTCTGTGGACCTGCATATACAAATAGCAGAGGAAGCAAGCAATGAAGATTGCTGCAGTCTTGTAACCAGCTTCTTGTTGCCTCTGTAGCTGAAGTGGTAATATGCTTGTTGTAGATCCCTCTTTTGGATTTGGGATACCTGCATGGACAAACAAAAGCAGAAGAGTACAGGAACAAGCAAATGTGCATCTCCTTGTTGCTTTCTTTGTGATTAGGCTGCTTGTTGGTGTCAATTACACAAGAAGGGAGGTCCTTTGTTGTGATCAGGTTCAGCTTCTTGGAGTACCTGCACAGACAAACAAAACCAACAAACCACACAACCAAAGAGATCTGCATGCTGCTGTAACTAGCTTGTATTTGTTCCTTGTTTGCTGCAGGTTGGTGGAGTTGTTGCTGTGGTTTGTTGATAATAGAGAATATGGATGGCAATGTGAGTGTACTGCTCCATAGAAGCCCCAGGTTATTGCAGCCCTCATAGCATTTCCAAAGAGGTTCTAAACAAAAACATTCAACCAAAGACAAGCAACCAAACAAACAGGTGTTGAGCTGCTGCAGGTGTTGAGCTATTGCAGTTAATAAAAGTTTTGCACAGGGAGCTGCTGCAGTTGTTGAGCTATTGGAGAAGGTATAGGTGGAGTAGTGATTAGGAGAGGAGTTCCATTTATGCCCAGCTGCTGTCTCCCTTCTATTGAGAATCTTTGAACCTGCATAAGGAAGTATCAAAGAAACAACCAAATGGGGAGAATGGAGATGCTGCTGTAGGTTTGTGTGCAGCTCCAAGTTTCTTTCATAGTATGAGAGGTTAAGGAACTTGTTGGAGCATGCTTCACAGAAAAGAAAGTCCTCTCTTGTGATCTGGTTCAGGTTGCTTGTGTGTGGCTCCCCAGTAGTTATTGCATCTAAACAAAAACAATCAAAGGAATACATACAATCAAACAAGCACCAAAAACAAGAGGGGTCTCCATTTCTGCACAATCCTTTTGTTTCAGTCATGGAGAGTCCTGTAGCATTGTTGTCCTCTATGTATTTGTTGTTAAAGCATGTTGGTGTATATATCCAACAACCTGCAAATACACAACAAATAACCAAGGACAAGCAAAGACCTGTACAGGTTAATAGAAAAGAATGGATCTCAAAGAGAATTTTGGAGCCTGTTAGCATTTTCCATGTCGCTCGACTAACGTCTCCACTTATCCGTTTGAGCTGAAACTTTCTGGAGTTTGCATATATATCCTTTCCTTTAGACATGCAAAGTTTGAAGGCTTGTTTCCCAAGTTGGAGCTTCCACTTAGCAACATTCTTCCTTTTTAAGCTTAAGACAGCTGATTGTTTCAAGCTCGCTCGCCTAACGTCTCCAATTATCCGTTTCGGCTGAAATTTCTTGGGCCTTATCAAAATAATATATGCTGCAATCCTGCAAAGTTTGGGGGCCTTTGGACAGGTCCACAAGTTACTCCTCACCCTGCACCTGCTGCCCTGCTGATTAGAGGTTGCAGGGTGTGTGGAAGTTGTAGTTGTGCTATTCTCTATGTATTTGTTGTTGAAGAATGCTGATATATCACTCCAGACACCTGCAATAATACAGCAAGCAAGCCCAAACAAAACATAGTGTACACAGACTAGCATTAAAGAAGGGACCTCTCTAAGAGCTTTGGAGAGTGTTATCATTTTCCAAGTCGCTCGACTAACGTCTCCAATTGTCCATCTGAGCTGAAACTTTATGAAATTAGCATATATATCCTCTCCTTTAGCCATGCAAAGTTTGAAGGCTTGTTTCCCAAGTTGGAGGATCCAAATTACTAAAGGCCCTCTCTTTAGGCTTAAGGCAGCTGAATATTTCAATGTCGCTCGCCTAACGCCTCCAATTATCCGTTTGGGCTGAAACTTCTTGAGCCTTGTCATTATATTATTTTCTGACACCCTGCAAAGATTGGAGGCCTTTGGACAGGTCCACAAGCTGCACCTCACCCTGCACATGCTGACCTGCTGAAGCTTAAGTGCTGCAGGGTGGTTGGAATTTATGTTGGTGCTTTTCTCTATGTATTTGTGGTTAATGAATGTTGATACATCACTCCAGGAACCTGAAATAATACAACAACCAAAAACAAACAAAACAAGGCTTGTACAAACTAGCAAACAGGAGGGGACCTCAGTAAGAGCTTTGGAGACTATTAACTTTTTCCAAGTCGCTCGACTAACGTCTCCAATTATCCGTTTGACCTGAAACTTCATGATGTTTGCATATATGGCCTTTTCTTTATCCCTGCAAATTTTGAAGGCTTGACTCCCAAGCTGGAGCTTCCAATTACCAAGTTTCTCTCTTTTTAGGCTTAAGACTGCTGATTGTTTCAAGGTCGCTCGCCTAACGTCTCCAATTATACTTTTGAGCTGAAACTTGTTGAGCTTTTCCAAATTAGTATATGATGCAATCCTGCAAAGTTTGGAGGTGTTTGGACATGTCCACTTGGTACAAATCACCCTGCACCAACAAACAGAAAAACACAAAGGCAAGTAATTCTGCAGATTATAATAGCTACTACTATTGTCTTGTATGTGTTCCCTGAAAGTTGCAGTTTTGTGACTTTGTTGCTGCAGGATGTTGTTGCTGAGGAAGGTAAGAGGCAGGCTGAAATTGCAGTACAAAGGGCTCCTTATGCATGATCCTGTGGTATTGCATCCTTTAGCAGCCATCCAAAGATGAGTTGCAACAGTTGGATTAGGCAAACTTCCAATTGTAGTTTGTTGCATCCTGCTACTGCTGCACCATGGGGCACCTAAGTTTGTTTCTCCAAGGGTCCACATGCTGCTGCTCACCCTAAAATTTTCCAGACCTGCAACTACCTGCATATGCAAGTGGAAAAGAAAGGAGGAGATAGGTACTCTAACCCCTAAATCTAATGGTAAGGAGATTATCCTATAAAAGCAGTAAATTAGGGAGACTCTCCCTTTTTCAATGGTCCTGATTATCATTATTAATATCAGCTAATATTTCAAGGTATGAAGAAGTTCCTTCAATGTGGTTGATTAATCTTCTTCATCTTAGTTCTCCTGAAGCTAGCCATGCCAGCTTTGTCCATTTTGTAGTGTCCCTTGGTCTCTCTTGGAAGCTGCTAAAAGCTGTAGTAGTGTTGTGTATAGCTTTTCATGTGGCTTTCCTTTGAGAGTGAATCTGCAGTGTAATTAGCTTCCCTAAAGATATGCCTGAACTGGAAAGTTTCCAGTTTGCTAACCAATACCTGCAGTTCAGTAGTATAAGCAATAATGTTCCATGGGGGTTTAGCCTCTTGTTTAAGCCACTTGATTAGAAGTTCAGAGTCAACTTCAAGGGCTACCCTGCTGTATCCATGTTGTAAGCACCACAGAATACCAATAATTGCTGCCTGCACTTCAGCTTGGTTATTAGAACCACAGCCTAGTGGAGATGCAAAAGCATATATTAACACTCCATTATGGTCCCTTAGAATGCCCCCTGCCCCTATCTTCCCTGGATTGTTAAGGGCACTCCCATCTGTGTTGAGCTTGATCATTGTAGGCTGTGGTTTAGTCCAGCATACTTTGGTTATTCTCAACTCATGTTGGTTTTTTTCAACCATGGTAACCAAATCTGCCCAATTACTTGGCAAATCAATATATGGATACACAGTGGAGATAAGCATATATAGATCTTTGGATATTGAGAATATTACTCTAGTAGCATTAGACTTCTTGCCTCCATACTTGCATGCACATCTATTCTTCCATAGATTCCAACACACAAAAATGGGGGTGGCCTGCATTACTAACTTATGTAGCTCATTGTTAGTTTTGATTAGCCACCACCTCATCAATAGGTTTTTTAGAGGAGTGTTGCTGTGTTGCAGACCCCAGTACCCTGAGAAGTGCTTCCATATGTGTTGTGCAAAGTAACCTGATACAAAGATATGGTCTATATCATCAAGACCTGCTCTATAACAACAGGAGCATGCAGCAGGATCCTGTCCAAAGGCTACTATTCTGTCATTTGTGGGGAGTTTAAGTCTGAAAGCTCTCCAAAGCAGAAAAGAGGCCTTGAAAGGAATACTATTGTGCCATATGTTGCTGTTAGTGGTTGATCTTGTCTTTTTCTTCCTTACCAACTCCCAGGCTGATGAACAAGTGAAATTACCATGAGAGTTAGGCTTCCAGTAAGCTTGATCCTGCATATTTGGAATGTAGCTGATGGGAGTGCTGAGAATTCTGTGCACCAGCTGAGGGGGTGCATGTTTTCTTACTTTCTCTTCATTCCATCCTCCATTTTCCATGAATTCTGATACAATAGAGTTATTCAATCTAGGGAGACTTTCATTGTGGTAAGCTAAGGGACCTACCCCTAGCCAATCATCCCACCAAAAGCTGCTTGTTCCAGACTTAATCCACCACTGTATATGAGGTTCTATATCCTTTTTATTGCTCATCATATGCTTCCACATTAGGGACTGTCCTGTGTCCCACTTTTTAATGATTGGATGAGCCCTTTGGCAGTATTTTGCTTTAAGGAATTCCCCCCATAGTGTCTTCTTTGATCTGAAAGTCCACCACTGTTTGTATTGGAAGGATAAGCACACATCCTCTAATTTTTTAACACCTATACCACCCTCCTCATAAGGATAACTGAGAGTATCCCAAGAGGCCCAGTGATATTTTCTTCTTTCAGTATCCCATCCCCAAAAGAAGTCAGCAATTAGTCTTTTGATCTGATTCATGGTGGTCTTGGTAGGACTGATAGCTGACAGCAGGTGTATAGGAATGGATTGCAGCACTGATTTCACCAAGGTGACTCTACCTCCATAGCTTAACATTTTAGTCTGCCATCCCCTAATCCTGCTTAGAACCTTAGAAACCATACTAGAGAAGTATATGATCCTTTATCTTCCTATATATAAGGGGCAGCCTAGGTAAGTGATTGGGCCATGAGTGCATTTGTATCCTGTGATCATGCTGACCCTATCCACCACACCAGAGGGAGTATTCAGTGGCATCATGGTTTGACTCTTATCTTTATTGATAAGTTGTCCTGAAATAGCTTCATACAGTTTAAGAGTTTTGGTAATCAGTGTAAGTGAGAAGTTGCTGGTAGATGTGAAAATGATCACATCATCTGCAAAGCTCAAGTGATTTACTTGAGGACCTCTTCTTTCCATCTGGAATCCTGTATATAAATGATGGTGATGAAGATTGTTGAGAAGTCTAGACAGAACTTCAGCTCCAATGATGAATAAGGTAGGGGATAGGGGGTCTCCTTGCTTGAGTCCTCTTGTAGAGTGGAAGAAGCCATGCCTTGCACCATTAATGATGACTGAGTACCAATTGTTTGACATAATCCTCCAAACCATATCAATCAACACTTCTCCAAACCCCATTTTCCTCATGACCATACAAATGAATGACCAAGAGACCCTATCATAGGCCTTGGCCATATCCAGCTTTATCACCACATTATCCCCAGCCTTTGGTCTCTTAATATTGTGGATGATTTCTTGAGCTAACATTATGTTCTCAGAAATACTCCTACCTTTAACAAATCCAGATTGATTATCTGAGATTAGCTGGGGCAATATAGGAGCAATTCTGAGGCTTATCAACTTAGAAATGATCTTGTTAGTGAAGTTGCTGAGAGAAATAGGCCTGTATTCTGATAGGCTGTTGGGATGCTCATTCTTAGGAAGTAGAGCTAAGCATGCATGAGAAATAAACTTGGGAATACCATGTCCATTGAAGAAATACTAGACTAATCTCAGTAGGTCTTCACAGATGATATCCCAGCATGAATGAAAGAATTTCCCATTCATTCCATCTGGTCCAGCAGCTGATGTAGGGCTCATAGAAAATACAACTTTCTTCAGCTCATCCATAGTAGGTAAGGATTGCAGGCTCTCATTCTGCTCCTCTGTAACCATCCTTGGAATGCACTTAAGAACATCTTCCCTGATCAGTCTCTCTTCTCCAGTGAATATTTTTTCAAAGTGTGCTGTGGCTGCTCTTGCAATATTGTCTTCACCTTGAATAGTATTGCCTTGTTCATCACTAATCTGATGGATGAATAACTTTCTTCTTCTTCCTCTGATAATAGCATGAAAATAGCTGGTATTGGCATCTCCATCTTTGAACCAATGAAGTTGAGTTTTCTGCTTTAAGATGGCCTTCTCCATCTTCAGATATCTGATGTACTGAGCATTGATATGATGTAGCTTGGACCTGTTCTCTTCAGTATTGTCACTGATTATTTTCTCTTCAGCTTGTCTCACCTGCTCTTCATATTTTTTTACTGAAGCAAAGATGTCCCCAAACTCATTTCTTGACCACTTACTAAGAGTATTAGAAACTCTTTTCAGCTTTTGTTGGAAGGTTCTCATTGGATTTCCTTCCACAGGATTATCCCAACATGCTTTTACAGTGCTAAGGAAATTATCATTGTCTGTCCAGCAGTTTAGAAATTTGAAATACTTGATAACATTACCTTGTTTTGCCCTGCTTTCCAGCAATAGAGGGCAATGGTCAGATCCTGTGGAGGCTAAGTGACTGACAGTTGTTACAGGCATGACTTCTAACCAAGAGTGATTAACCATGGACCTGTCAAGTCTTTTCCAAATTCTAGCATCTTTGTCCCTATTGTTGCACCAGGTGAACTTCTGCCCACAGAACCCCAGATCAGTGAGGCCACATGCTTCTATCACACTAATAAACTCAAAGCTCTTATTCATATTATATGGCTGGCCCCCCATCTTTTCTTCAACATCTGTGATAACATTGAAGTCTCCAATGGTGCACCAAGGCTTCTCCTTACTGGAGAACTGCAACATCTTGTCCCATAAGTCTCTTCTCATGTAATCCTTGCACTTTGCATAGACAAAGGTAATGAGGTAGCTATTAGGACAGGCCACATGATTGATCTCACAAGTGATCTGCTGCTCATCCTGGTCCATAATGTTGCAAGCAATGTCTTTGTTCCAGAATAACCAGATTTTGCTATTGGAGTTGGACATAACATTATCCATACCTAGCTGAATTCTGTGGAACTGAATTTGAGATTTGTTGGAAAAAGGTTCCAGCACTGCTATGATAGACAGCTTATGAAAGTCTTTCAACCTTTGTAACCTATCAAGGGCCCCCTGAGTATCAATACTCCTTGCATTCCAGCAAATTGTACTAATCATCAGGGTTTTTGAGTTTTGGACCTAGTGTTGATGTTGCTGTTGACAACAACATTATCAGAACTGCTGATGATACTTTGTTTAGTCTTCTTCTTTGTTTGCTTACTTTTAGAGGGTGGCTCCTTCTTTTCCTTGTCTTGCTGATTTTCCTTCTGCAATATAGCTGTCATTGTAGATCTGAATGCCTCCAGGTGATCTTCTTTTTGTGACTCTTCCCCATGGTCATGGTCTTCCACATCTTCAGAATGAGTGACCCTATGTTCCTCAGAGGATCCCTGGGACTTAGCAACCAGTTGGACCTCATCCTCATTCACCTTGTCCCTGGATGGGCTGAAAGCCTTAATCAATTGTTCACTCACAGCATCCTCATCCTCATAGTCAGTCATTGGTTGATAATCACTGTCCTCTTCATTCTCAGATACACACACTGCATATTCATCAACCTCAGAGTTGAAGGTACAGTTGGGCTGAAGATGTTCAGTAGTTGTCTCAGGAATAGGCCTTACTGAATGGGGGGAAGTTGTGAGGATACAATGGGCCTGGAGGGGAGTGATATCCATGCCCACTTGATCATCATCCAAAACAAATTGTTGACATATTTGTTCATTGACAGAAGAGTCTTTTTCAACAATTCTTTTTTTAATTGCATCCCTTCTCTTCTTGCTCATGTTATGCTTTTTTCCATCAAAACCTGTGATACTTGTACTTGCTACTGCCCCCATATCTTTGGCCATAGAGCCTTTGATTGTTGGCAATTGAATTGCATCAGTACCAATGTGATCCTTGTTAGCATTCTGATCATCTATTTGAGTTTTTGTGAGAGGAGGGCTGCTGTGCTGAGATTGTTGTACTGGGGTAGCAGGAGCTCTATAGTCACACCTAGGGTCAGTGCTTGGGTTCTCATGCAAAACATGAGACAGTCTCCCACCCCCTTTGGTTGCCCCTTCCTACAAGTTAGTGAGGTTCTCCTGTACTCCTCCAGCCATTCCTCCAGCAACTACTATGTCAGCAGCAGTAGTATTATTATATTGTGGGGGATTCTGGGGTATTGGGAGTATTAAGTCAATACCTGAACTTCTTGCTTGTGTGTTTGCATAATTATCACCTGGTGAGGCAGTACCTGTGCAGTCTACATGAGGAATTGGGGTCTGTGGGGACACTGAGATAATCTCATGTCTTTGTTCTTTGGTTTTTTCTTGCCATATTGATGAACTCCTTTTCTTGGAGTTCCTTGTGTTTACTGGTTCTCCTGCAACTTGGTTAGTGGTTTGATCTTGTGGAACAAGATCAACATAAAGATTGGTATTGGAAATAGGATTAGAAGACTTACCTGCCCCTGTGTACTTTCTTTGTAGTTGTTCTTTGTTGCTGTAGTTCTGTGGTATAGTAGGTTTACTCACATTGCTTTGTTGTGTATTGTTTTGCCCCTTGTGCTGTTTTCTCTTCTGAACTTGCCACACATTCTCAGTTGTATCATCAGCAGTGGTCTGTGACTGAGCTTGGACTTCAGTTGGTTGGGTGGGGTTCTTTTTCTGCATATCAGAAGTATGGAGCTCCCCCTGGTCTTTTCCATTTATGCTTTCCATACTTTTGTTCTTTTTTGCAGCTTCTTCTTCCTTTCTTCTCTTTTGTTCCTCATCCTTCCTCTTAATGTTGCAAACATGTTGCATATGTCCCTGGTGCTTACAGTACATGCAGTACTCAGGGACATTCTCATATTGAATGGCCTGCCATCTCCCTATAGTAGTATCTTGTTTATCATGGCCCATCCACAGATGTGCTGGTCTTTCTTTTGTTAGATCAACTTGTATCTTTACTTTAGCTATACTACCTCTTGTCTTTTGGATAGAAGCAGTATCTAAGTATAGGACTTTACCTATGGAAGATAACAAGGCAGTCACCACCTCTTTGTTATAGCAGTGCCAGGGCAATTCAGGTAGGGCAACCCAAATTGGCACTACTGGGGTCTCTTCCTCAGGCTTGAAGGTAGGTGTCCAAGTTTGTATCCTCATCCACTGACCTTCTATATTCATTCTTTGCTTTGTCCAGACTGTATTGTAATCTAACTCATTGTCAAGATCAATGTAGACATGTCTAGCATTGAAATGTGCTATCTTGACTCCTCCTGATAGTTGAGTTTGTGTGATAAAACTCTTCCTCAGCAACTCAATCTTTGGCATAGTAGAGCTGAATTTTCCAACCAATGTATATTTACATTTAGCAGCCAACTTCACCAAAAAATCTTCCTTTTCAAAGATGACAGCTGGTAGACCTTGTCTAGTGGTGTATGTTGGAGTTGATAACACAAAAGGGACCTCAGTTCTAGCTTGGTTTAATCTAAGTTTAGAAGCAAAGGTCTGAACAACTGTGAATGGTGCTGGTTGAGGGACCTGGTCCCTCTTGTTAGGAAATTGGTTTTTATGGGGCTGTTGGTTGGTGTGACCACCTGTTTGTTGATGGTTAGAAGCTAGGCTATGTTCATTTGGTTGGGGTTGGTTGTACACTAACTTAGGAGCTTGGTGATTTTGATTAGTCCTATCAAAATTACTAGATATTTTGGGAAAATTTTGCTGGTTTAGAGTGTTCCTTGTAGGGGCTGCTGTCAGGTTGGTATTTGTTTTGGGAATGTTGGTACCTTTGTTCTGTATAACATTAGCTACAACAGCTTCTTGTTGCTTAGTTGCATTAAGGATATTGCCAGCACCATTTCCAGGATGACATTCCATCCCCTGCATTGAAGGTTTTATCACAGCACCATGGTTCTCATTTGCATTGGATTGCAAATGAGTTCCAATGGATTTCAGCATGCCATGGACATTACCAGTTTCAACATTTTTACCAGTAGGATTAACAAGAGGTGATTCAGCAGTCTTAGCATGTATTTGATCATTAAGGTTAGCATAATTAGTATAAGGTAATGAAGATTGGTTGAAGGGTTCAGAAAACTTACCTTGTGGTTCTGCAGGATTCATACTGTTACATTGTTGTGGAGCTCCTGAAGTATTTATATCAATCTTGGAACATTGATTCATCAACTTTGCATTATCAATTAGGTGCATATCATCATTTGGTTGATTGACTTGATCATGTTGCATACATTGATTACGAATCAAAGTGTTCTTCTCAGCTTGAAATGCAGCAGAACTGGGCACATCACCTTGAAGATAGTCTTGACGACTTTTTGAATTTGGACTTGTAGATAATGATTCGAGGGATGTACCTTTGCTGGATGTCTCCACAACACTCTTGGGAAGATTTTGGCGTTGGTTTTGCATCGATTGGGTCGCCGGAGCTCCGGCGAGCCCACTTGAACAGTAGCTCTGCTGCCTATGCATATTTGTGCTAATCGGAGTAGATTGAATTTCTTCTATAGTGTTTGGGGGATGAGGGATCATTTTTTGCATATCAAATAAACCAAAACTGATTGAATTACCTGAATTGGAAGCTCGAATTTGGTCCTCCAATTGTTCTTCATTTTTTGAACCAGTAGCAGTTTTTTCGAAATTCGAATTGGTGTGTGAAGATTCGAGGGTTCTTACCTGGTGGGGATTGGTCAGTGCATTGGAGCGCCCATGTTGGCATTGGTTTTCGACTGAAAAAGTTGCCGGAGCTCCGGCAGCTTTTCCGGCGACTTGCTCCTTCACT
The DNA here is from genome assembly GCF_947179165.1 of Solanum dulcamara. Taxonomy (NCBI): domain Eukaryota; kingdom Viridiplantae; phylum Streptophyta; class Magnoliopsida; order Solanales; family Solanaceae; genus Solanum; species Solanum dulcamara. Next base: position 51,929,617 of record NC_077237.1, on the reverse strand, counting down.
ATTTCTCCGGCCATTTGGTCTGAGAATTGGTGAGGATAGGCGCTTGGATGTGGGGAACAATCCCCATTGGTCATCTCCTCTCGAACATGGCCGGAACTAGGTCGAACGAGTGATGGAGACTGCGGCGGCGCAGTGAACTTCGCTTCTTCAGTCGCCAGTGATGAACTCACATTTTCCATGGTGAAATTGTCTGAAATTTTGATATTGTGTAGATTAGGACATGGGGATTCATCTCCAACATTTGATTCTAGTCGAATCAAACCTTTTTCTTTGAGAGATATGATTTTTTGAACCCAGCTCAACTGTTCTTCAGAAAGTGCTACAGTGATCGCAGTAGTATTTTGCACTTTCGAAGAGCTGTGGGTTGAATCTGAAGATGCGACAACTTTTGCTGAATTCGTATCGAGAAGACCTACGTTACTGTCTTTCGAACGAAATTTTTCTACGTCAGGAGGTGGTTCCCCTCCCATACCAACTTAGTGCTCACTTGTGTGACTAGTAGAGAGCTTTTTTGTTAGAGAGATGTTAGAGAGTGAGAGTAATTCATGAAATGAAGATGCGATGGAAATATGAGTATGGAGAGAGAAAATTGAGGTTAAGTGGGAAATAAAATGTTTTTATTTAAAGTAAAAAAGTGGGGCCGCGCGTGTTTTATACTTCTTCCAAGTAAGTTGGTTGAGTGTGTCACGTAAGCAAATAAGGTGCACAGAATTATGAAAAAAATGAGTTCGGGGGTAATAGGACTTTAGTTAAGTTTAGGTGTGTCTTAGCGATTTCAGTCATAGTTGGGGGTGGTACTTGTGTATTATCCCATAAAATAATGAAAAAGTTGCCAAGAAATTCCCCTGTTCGACAAAAGTTGCATTTGTATACAATAATCGGATTGTAGCGGGTATTCCCCGGCATACGGAAAGAAAATCCAGGATGACGGCTTTCAAAAGACGAGTAAGGGACGGGGAGAGGGAGACTGAAAAGGAGGCTCGACCTACAGGGAGAGGGAGGCTCTCGAAACCAAACGAGACTAGAAAGAACATGGGAATTAGCACCATTCACATATTCCCAAAGATGATTTTCCGCTGCCGAACAATACTCAAATTGCTCTCACTGACACCAGAGAAGGTGAGGGCGTCTTTCTTTCCAGCCGCCATACGGTTCTAAAGCCTTAAGGAGCTTTGGAATTGGTGGGATTTAGGATGGAATCCTCTCAGAGACAAACTAACACACTCCTTTTCGGTCAAGGAGGTACTTCCCTTTCGAAAGAAGATGATGACTCCAACCAGCACACCTACAGTGGGTGACTGCGGGAGATTAGTTTCAAGCCACTGCCTCGAGAGCTGCCTACGAAAGAGTTCCGGCTATGCCTGGCCATCATAACATTCTAAACTTGCGGCTTCTTTCATCAAAGATAGGTGTGAGCGAATTTTCTCGCTAAACCCCACTGCTTGAGCCAAAAACAAGAAAGCTCCTACTCCTCCTCCTTCTCCTTTAGGATAGGATCCTCCGTGTTTATGGATTGAACGAGATTCAACATTTTCTGATGATGGTGAAGAGTATTCTCCCACAATGTCTGTTGGCAGGTCGGCTTCCTCCGTTTGAGTCTCAAGCTAGGGATCACCACCGTATTGCCCGAAGGGGGCATGCTGCAAGAGCCTTTTTCGATTGGGTATGGCTCCCACTATTCCTGCAGCTGGTATTCTTTGGTCTCAAATGGTTTTATACAAATTTATGACCAAATTTTCCTGTTAAATGAAACAAAACGAAGGAACTTCCGGAGTGAAGGTTCAGACTTAAGGCTAAGGCAGCGAGCATCGGTCTTCTCGTTCCATGAGGAAAAGGTCCGGAATGGCCTATTTTCATGTCTAAATCGGGAGTTTACGGGCTCTGTTTCGTTCCTCTTCGAGTGACTACGTACCTCTTCCGAAATCAATGTTGAGTCAACAATCATCGAGAGGGGTACCACCAAGCGAGATCGAGACCAGCAAATTCTCACATAAACAGCCCGTTTTTGCAACCAAACTCATGTTAAATTTCACCATTTTTGGACTTGAATTTCAGCCATTTATTGGGCGTGAGTGGCAGCCCTCTTGAGCTTGATTCTCATCTCTTTTAGGGCTGAATCTTCAGCTCCTTGCTTGGGCATTCTTAGCTCCTTCCCTGGGCTCCATGTGGGCCCCTTCTTTTGGGCTCCGTGGGCCCCAATCTTCTTTTCTACTCTTTCTTTTTCAATTTATATGACACACTTTCTTTTTTAGTCAGTTCCAAAAAGAATGACACATATATATGTTTAGTTACAATTTAACTTTAAAATGTTCATTTTATCCTTAATGAGATTATTTATAGTCACACAAACATCAATGATTTATTTTGGACCACAAATTTCAAAAGTCTTTTTTTCCTAAACTCCGTATCCAATCAAAGTACATCATATAAATTGGGATGGAGGGAGTATTAGATTTGGACTTGGACCATGAAATACGTGTACTCGTGTAGCACTTAGCCCACTCTCGCCATAATTCTTGGGCTCATTCTTGGACTTGACTTCCACAATAAGCACCTTCTTGATTGCCCATTGAAGGCTGTCAACCTCACATGAAGGTACGCCACCGTGGATGCTATCAGATATGCATATGGAATAACTAAAATAATGTGTTGATTGAACTATTTACGACTATATGAATGTGGAGAGGTAGCATATGGATTTTAGAAATCAATTCATTCAATTAGCAGATTGGTCTAGTCCAGCGTCCTACATGTACATATTCAGTAAAGAATAATATGACCATGGTTTGGTTGCACTGATGCAGTTTTAAGACAATATAACCACAGTTGGTCGCAATGATGTGATTTTAAATCACTGTAATTTCCATGAAAAATGAAGATTAATGCAAGTTGCATCAGTTATTGAAGCTTGTTTGGGCTTGAGTTAGACTAGAGAAATTCCCTCTATTGCATGTTTGAAAAAAGCATTGTTTGTCAGAACCAAGGATTTTATATTATATTAGTATAAGCTATTTCTTCTTATTTTGCAAAAGTATTTTACCTTTTCCTTCAATTTTGGCAGTTTTCTTGGTCTTGCTTGGAAGGTGCTCACAAAAGGATTAATCTGTCTTGCACCAATCAAAAAAAGAAAAAAAGGAAAATAGGTTTGATATGTCTCGTATGAGAATGGCACTCTTGGAATGAGGTGCTCTTGCTTCTTCTGCCTCTCTTTCTGTGATAGCGAAGCATTGCAAGAAGGCGGCAGAATGTCTTTTATTCCATCTCCCAAGGAGGAAGTTTGTTTTACGTTTACTTATTTGTTGCAATATTTTAGCTCCTGAGCAAGGTGAGAGAATTCTCAGTTGTATTAAATGATGCGGCGCGAAAGGAACCACTTCGAATCATCAACGAAGTCAATCTAATATGCCTAGACCAGCTTCATATCATGATCTCACTTGTATAATCGCAATCTTGATTGCTAGTCTCTTGTTCATTTTTTGGTATATGGTAGTGGACAGCAAAATGTTTAGCTTGAACTTGGAAGTGCACCAGTATTAATACATGTTCTTTCATTCTTTTGCCCATTTTCCAAAGTTTGGTTGGTTTGATCCCTTTATATCGTAACTCATCCAGGCAGCTGGCATCTAGTTGAAGGAGATCCATGAAAGTAGTGCAGTTTCTTTACTACATTTGGAGAATAGTATTCTCATCGTTCACTTTTACTTGTCCACTATACTAAATTTATATTTTCACTTTTACTTGTTATTTTTAACATTTTAAGAAAAAAAATTCTTTCATGTCTTATCCTCAATATTAATTACTTATTCGCAAAAGCATTTCTCAAGACCTAATACTATATACTATCAATTAATATGAATATTATGGTAAAATACTCATATTAATTATTGCTTTTTAAGAAGCGTGTAAAGTTTAAAATGGACAAGTAAAAATGAACGGAGGGATTAATATCAATTTTAATCCCATTATGCAGCAGTTTAGAGGCCCATATGTATTCGCGAAATATGTTCTGCGGTTGTGATTATTTATGCTCTCAACATGCCTCAAGATTGATTGATGAAGTCCTCATGTGCCAAAATTAACTTCTATTTTGACTCTACATTTTCCTTGTATTTCTTTTTTTTTTATCATCACCTCTTACAATGGATTTATCTTAACATACACGGGCAATTCTAATTTTTAGTACACTTTAATGTGTGGTGTAGCAGGTTGTTTGCCCACTTCCCAATTATCTCTTTCGATCAAAATATCGACGGCAAGGTATTTTTGGATCAAATTATAAATGGAAAATATTTTTGTTCATTTCACATAGTTAAGGACATTTGAAGGGAAATAAAAGCACACATTGGAATAATATATACATAAGTGAAAGACCCAACAAAGGTTATATAGAAGAAATTTATCAAGCTAGAGAGAAAGAGATAGGAGACTTTACTTAATAACTCAAAAATTCTTATATCTCACTATATTGAAAATATATAATAAAGCATCCCTATTTATAATATTAACAAACCAAATTAATCTAGAACTAGAAAACCTCTTTATATGAAATAAAAAAAATAAATCATAACTAGACATAAATTAAACAAATACCAAAAAAAACTAATCCTAAGCAACTTACTACTCCTGCTCTTGGTTTATGTCCAACATAATCTCCCTTAAACCAAGATCTTCAAATGAGACCATGCCTAACATCTTCTTCAACTTTATGAACAAATTCAATTTTTATGGCTTTGTGAAAATATTAGCAATGTGTTCTTGAGTCTTGCAATATTCAGCCACTGTATCTTTATCTTGAGCCAAATCACGATTGAAGTGCCATTTGATATCAATGTGTTTGCTACGGCCATGAAAAACCGAATTCTTTGTTAACTCAATTGCAAACTTGCTATCACAAAATATTTTTATAGGACTATCTTGCTTGTGTTGAAGAATCCAAGCATCCTTCTCAACCATAATGCTTGAGTAGCACTACTTGTTGGAGTCATTTACTCTGTTTCAGCAGTTGATAAAACAATAACTTGTTGCTTCTTTGAAGACCAAGAAAATACGTCAGATCCCAAATAAAATGTATAGCCAGAAGTACTTTTTCGTTCCATCATATCACCAGTCCAATCACTATTAATGAATCCAACAAGACTACTATCATTAGTCTTTGAATAAAATATGTTATTGTTATGTCGGAAAAAGACGGTTTAAAATTAATTTCAGCTTTATAGAGAGAAAATTAATTTTAGAAAAGAGGAGTCGCCACTTAATTTTTTAAAGAAATTAAGAAAACTTAATTTAAAAGACCCTAACAGATTTAAGTCTTAAAAATTCATAGAAAAAAGTATGAGGTTTTTATTTCCACTTTGAGAAGGTATTAAGCATTCAAAGTGGCCGTAACGCGCGGTTATCCGACGATTTAAAAATTATTTGACTAACTTTTAAAAATATTAATTTAAAAGGAAACGAAGACTTTAAAATTATTTTTTGGAAAATATGATCAAACTTAAACATTGAAAATAATATACATGTATAAAAAAAAGTAAATTTACCAAATGCCTAAGTAAAGGTAGAAAATCATCTAAAGAGTAAATTAACTTGAATTGATTTATCTTTAGGAGAATCTAATTAAGTTAAAATAAATTAAAATTAATATCTAAGCAAGCATAAATAACATAAGTGAATAAATTATTATAACCCGAATTAATATAAATAAACAATAAATAACACATGAAAATATTGTCCGACACTTAGTTTCTGTACGCCTGGACTAAGCTATTGGGTCATATGCATTTTGGGCCTTAAGCACAATTTCACTGTATATCACAGTTGTATACACACTGTATATCGAAATATATATACACTGTATATCGAAATATATATAAACTGTATATCAGTGTATACAATATTGTTTTCTTGCATATCAGACTATATAGATATTGTATAGCAGTGTATACGATACTATTTTCCACCTGTATTCCGTGTATACAACCCAATATCAATATATAAATCATGAATATTACCTTCTTTTTCAATTTATCAACTTTCCAGCAATTCAAACAAGATGATGAGAGACTCAAAACTCAATGATATACAATGATGTGGTCCAAAGATGTACTCGAATTGATATTACATGCACCAAAATAAAATTACATAAGCATTTACTTATTTTAAGCTAAACCAAGAAACATATCATGATATTTTAAGTTATCAAATTGATAAGCATCCTAGAAGTGACTAACAACATGCATATATGTGGACAAAGGAAAGGAAAGAAGAAATATATTCAAGTAACTAAAGAACACAGATTTAATATATACGCTATACTAGCTCAAATTTTAAAGAAAGAATTAAATCAATTAGGCCATGAAAGTTCTAATTGAATAATAACTTTAAGCATATTTTTGTTATCTAAATCATGTTAAAAGAAGAAATTAAAAACATGAAAATATATATTGTCAAAGGAAACTATTTGGAAAAATAATGAACAAAACTAAGATCTTTCATTAAATAATTCTAACACATGATAGCTAATTAATTCTAGCACATGCTAACTATAAAAAATTTCTATCATTAATCTAATTATTCTTAATACATGCTAACTAAAAAAAACAAGACTACGAATCAACTAAATATAAAATATGAAATAATTAAATAAAATAAAGCTGAGAAAAGACTTTACCTCTTTCCGGGCAGCAAGATTGAAGACGATGAGCGGAAGACAACTTCACCACCAACCAAGAGCTTGATGGAACTCCAATCTACAAAAAAAAGTTTAAAAATTTAGACTCGAACCTTCGTGGGTTCGACGTTATAAGAACAATGTTCTTAGCCTAAATTTTGACTTCAATCTCCTATTTTTCTTGAAGAAAAATATAGATTGAAAGCTAGAAATTTTCACAACTTTTAGGCTTGGGACAAGAGTCCAAAATTCTAGCCAAGTTAAGAAAATTTCTAACTTTGGGGTGGAAAAAAAACTTTCACTTCTTTCCTCTTCTTAATAAGAATATGAGCCTTTATATAAGTTTCAAAAACATCAAATTTTCATACAATTTTCGATGTGGGAGTTTGGGGATTTTTTTTAATTTTGTTTTTGAAAAAACTAAAATTTTCAAAAATGCAAACTATAATTAAACTAAACTAATTAACATTGTATTTAGTTAAAAATAAAATCTTTTTGAGATAATTTTTGAATAACTACATAAAATGTAATCAAAGATACAGTTATATAGAAATATGTATATTATACTAAAATTTATAAATAAAAAATAAAAATAGTTAAGAATAACATGAAAATATCTTTGTTTTTATCAAAGCTAATTATTTCAAAAATGTTCAAAATTCAAAGAAACTCGATAGCTAATTTGCGTTGCGGAGGGTCAAAATTGGGTGTCAACAGTTATCACAATGTGTACCTTAAATATATCTCAAAATTCTCTTGGCTATTTGAAAGTGAGATTGATCCAGGAACTCTATAAATCTGCTAATTAATCCAACTCCATAAGTAAGATCAGGCTTTATAGAAGTCAAGTATATTAGACTCCCTACCAATTTTCTAAAATATGTAGCTTCAACAAAATCGTGTGTGTCATCTTTAGTAAACTTTAATTTCTCTTCAACATGACCCAAATAAAGTCAATTTGACTTTTTTCATATTAAATATTTTTATAATATCATCATCATATTTTTTCCTTTTCTTGTAATCTTGAATAGTTATTCTTGCCTTAAATCATGTACTTCTCAATGTACATGATTTTGCATGTCCATTCATTTTTAATTTTTCCTTCTATATGTAATTGAGTAGTATTGTCAATATATAATTTTTCATACTCTTCAAAGACTATAATTTCGAATAGTAGCTTAAAATGATTGTATTTTCAATATCCATAATTATGCACTTCAATTGCCGATCTAGAGCTTCAATTATTTCTGCTTCAATTTTGGGTAGATCATCAAAAACTTGCTCTTGATGAACACTTTTTCTTCTTTGATTGCTAGCTTCATTTTCAAAAGCTTCAAACAAATTTTCTTGTGAGATAATAGTGAATATTTCTACTTCTTTTCAATAGCTTCACCTTGTATAGGTCAATCATGTCTATTACATGTCTAATGGCTTGAATCACTAGCCTCTATCAAAAGAGCATGAGTTTCAACCAAATTATCCCTTTTTAGTAATTCCAAAAATTCTTGCGTTATTATTGAAGTCCTCTCTAGAATCAAATACATCTATACCACAACACAAATTACATCTGCCTTCACTTCTTTTTTCCATAATTTCTAAGTTATGGTCTTCTTTATTTATTTTTGCCAGATTCGATTCTTTCTCTGTTGATTGATCATCGTTTCTTTGATATTCTTCATTTATTTCAGCCAAATTCGATAATTCTTGTTTTTCTTTTGATTGATTATCATTTCTATGCAATACCTCATCCATTATCAGTTTTGTTTGTTGATTAAGATACATCTCATATATCATAAATTCATCTTCTAGATCACCAAATTTCAAGGTATTCAGATTCTGAGTAGATCCAATATCTATCTTCTTGATTTACAATTCTAAATTCAAAGATTTAATATCTTTTCAATAAATTTAACTTCTTCTAATACTTCTCTATTGATCCTTAGACTATCAACAATTTCTTTAATTCTCATAAAAAAATTTGATTGATTCGGTTGGTTTCACCTGAGCCAACTCAAACTGTCTCTGAAGCTCTTGAAGTTTCTCTCTCTCCACGTCTATATCATGTTGATGTGATTTTACTAAATTTATCCAAGTCTTCTTTGTTGATGTTTCATACAAATATTCCTTATATACATGCAATTCTACCTGGTTGTAAAGGTAGAAACATGCCTTATAATTAATTATCTATTTATCTCCAATTGTATAGTTGCTTCTCCAATCAATGTCATATCTTCATGGACTTCCTCGAACCCATTATCAAACAATAGACCATAGACCATAGGCCAACAACATTGAAAAAATTCTTCATATGTTGACACCAACTCACAAAATTATTTCGCCATCAAACACAAAAAAGGACAATTGGGTAAATATGAAATATTCATTTTTTTGTATGTGTTGGATGTCACGCGAGGCTTTAATAGGATCTTACACGGGCCCTTATATCAATTTGAAGAAAAATATTGCATAGTTGCTTCACAATTCAATGTTATGTCTTTAGGGGCTTCCTCAAACCCATTATCAATAATGGAACATAGTCCAACAACATTGAAATTTTTTTCATCTATTGATACCAACTCTCAAAATTAATTTTTGTCATCAAACACAAAAATGGGATAATTGGGTAAACATGGAATATCCATACTTTTTTGTATGCATCGGATCTCACGCGAGGCTTTAATACTATCTCACACAGGGCCCTGATATCAATTTGAAGGAAAATAAAAGAACACAGCAGAATAGTATATGCACAAGTGAAAGACTCAACAAAGGTTATATAGAAGAAATTTATTAAGCTAGAGAGAAGAGATATGAGACTTTACTTAATAACTCAAAACTTTTGTATCTCACTATATTGAAAATATGTAATAAGTCACCCTATTTATAATATTAATAAACCAAATTAAACTAGACAAGAAAACCTCCTTATATGAAATAAAACAAATGAATCATAACTTGACATAAATTAAATAAATACCAAAAATCTAATCCTAAACAACTTAGTATTACTTGGTTTATTTCCAACAACATTTTTGACCCTTTTCCATTTCTAAAAGGTTTATAAGAAGTTACCTCGTCATGTCAAAAATTTCTGAGAAATGGCATCCGATAAAATCAATTTTTGGTCCTGATGAGTGCGACAAGAAAATTATGCGATTTAGGAAGTGAAGAATCTTTCTTTTTGTAGTGCTCATCCTGATCCTTGCTAAAATGACAATGATGTAAAAATAATTTTACTATTATGTAGTTAATGAAATTGAATTAAAACTTAGTTGCTACATGATTTTGTAATAGCCCCTCTTGTGTCCATTTGAAAGTCGTGGGGTCTAGCTATGCGTTCAGACTTGAATGGGTGTTTTATATCAAATATAGGAGTCAAGAGAATCTTACTTCATGTGTAGACTTTTTTCATTTTTCAGGTTTGCCTATTCTGATTCTTGTTTGTGGACTTGGAAGGTCGTTATTATGAATCACCTATTGGATTCATGTATCTGAATTTGGACCTACTAAAGACAATGTGGCAACAATCAGCAACTACATCTTGAGTGTATCTATCTAGCCTTTGATGAAGGTGTTGGGAAAATATGCGGGAAATATAAGATCAAAATAATAATATGAAAATATAGATAAATATTACTACAATAATATTCTAAGTAATGTATATAAATAATACTTGAGTCATGTTAGGCACTGTTCTAAAAAATTATTTCAGTGTGGAGTATTTCCCATAATTAAACAAGTCTTTTCTAATTAATTAGATGATACATGAATCAGTAAAATATAAATACTACAAAGCCAACAAGACAATTGAAAGAAGACTGTTTTCTATTTTCTTTTGTGACTTGTTCTCCCGTAGTGCATATCTTTGTTGAAGTCATATGTGGTCTTTATATAGAGATGATGAGGAAGTTAGTTGAAGAAATAAGTGACTTACTTTATCTCTAAGTAAATGTAATACTTGGTCACCAAGTAAGGTGATACTTGGTTAGCAAGTAAAGGTAATACTAGGTCACCAAGTAAAAGTTATACTTGGTCACCAAGTCGGATGCAATACTTGGTCACCAAGTTGGATGACTAAGTAATAAAGAAGCACATGTTACTTGTCTAATTTTGATCCAAAGAAACTTGATATCCAAATAAACCTTTTGAAATAATTACTATATTGCTAACAATCCCCATATATTTCAAAAGATTTTTTTGAATAAGATGATGAGTTTTGTTGATTTTGTATGATCAAAATATAATAGATTGGGTGTCTTTTGGACCATGAACCAATTTTAGACCAATAAAACTTATCTTACAGAATTATTGGTGAAATATAAAATTTATATGAACCATAATTCTTTAGGTGAAATATAAAATTTATATGAACCATAATTCTTTATTGTAAGTCGGAGATTCTACCAATCACATTTTGACCCTCATATTTTATTGTTCAACGCGGTTTTGGCACAAAATTCAAAACCATCCTCATTCTTGTTGTACTTCAACCCGGTAATTGAAACAAACTCTACAATAGTGAACAGTAGAATGGTTTCATTAACAAGAATCTAGAACTCTTTTCATTGTCTAGAGCAACTTCACGAGTCATGAAACATCAGGTCATCTATGCTTGAACCATGCATCTGGAAAGATTGAGATATACCCAAATAAAGTCTTAGAGAATATTGAAAGTTGTTGTGATAAGTTTGGACTTTATATGATTAATAATCGGATCATTTGCATATCTACCTGATCTTAGGTGTATTTATACGCCTAAAAGTCAAGAGGAACCCGTGTTTTGAGCTAATTTCGAGAGCAAATCCCATTATGATTGAGAATATTTGAATCTTATTTATGTATTTGAACTAACTAATGTGATTAGGTATTTTGTAGATTGGAAAGCGCATGGAATGAGCACAAAGCGATGAGAACGAAATTAGAGATGAAGTGAAACCTTAAACTAAGGATTGAACCTTGATTTCGTGAAGAAACCCAACTCTGTAATGACTTTGTGTCGTAGAGATGGGAGTCAAAATTGGCACAAATAGAGATCTCATGCCGGTGAAGTCCATAGTAGCTCTATGACCTTCGCGTCGCGGAGCTGGGGTGTCACACTTCGGAAGTTGAAAAGACGGAAAACGAATTTCAAAAAGGGAAATCATGGAAATTGCAATTTTTGGGCACCAGGTGGACTTCACGTAGCCCTTTACGAGCCGTGAAGGGGACCATGGGCCGTGAAAAGGCAATTGGAAATTTGGGTGAGGACCACGAGGGGGAACACAATCTGTGGTGGGAACCACAAGCCGTGGTGGCCTCTGTTGAAGTCAACCCTCAAACCCAAGCCTAAGTCCCTCACCACAACCACCACCATAAGTCGTAGTGGGCTTCACGGACTGTGGTGAACCTTTCGTGCAGGTGCCGTTTCAGTTAAGTTAAGGGGTATTTTTGTATTTTCCCTATGAAGTTGTTAATGAATGTAAATGATTTTTTGAGGTTTATTCTATACTATTAACTACCCTAAGCACTCCCAACTCTCTCATTCTCACCCTAATATCGAAATCCCAAAATCTTTTCTCTAAAGTCCTCTCTCAAGTGTCTTCTTCTTCCTCAAGCTAATTCCAAGGGAAATCAAGTCAAGTCTTCAAGTCTAGAGAAAATTAGGGCTTCTAAAGTCTAAGGTATATGGGAATTCATCCATAGATCCTTTCACCTGCGGAGTTCTGAGGTTCTTTCCAAATTCTCTTTAAGAATTGTTCTTCTAAAAGTTCTAGTTTCATGAATTTGCATTGGGTCTTATTAGTTATGATTTATCTTACGGTTATTGATTAAATTATGCATAAATTACATTGAATTGGATGCTTTCAATTAAATTTTAATGATCCATGTCATATGATGTTTTCAAGAATGTTTTCAATGAAAGTTTTATGAATGATTACCAACGTTTACGAATGACTCATGAAAGGATGTGAATGATGTTTCAAATAAGTAATAATAGTGTGAAAGGTTATTCTCACACAATCACGTTAAAGATGTAAAAGGACATTCTTACCAACTCATGGATTCTTATGAATCAATAATGTTAATGAGCTATTCTTATGATTATTTTATGATGAGAATTCATATATTTTGTTGTCTTTCCTAATGATGTTAATGTCTATGATATATGACTTCCGTTGGGATGATGACTAAGCACCGAGAGAACTCTAAGGTGGGATTTGGTTTGGTAGCCAAAGTAGCTACCCAAGGGAATCCTAGTAGCAATATTTAATCCCTAACTATGTTACCCGCGTAGGTTTAAAGTGCCAATATGGAGTGAAAAATGGATCCACAAATAGCTCAATGTGAAATAAAGGTCCTATCACGGAGTCTACCTTGGCAAGTAGCCTCCTCCTTCTCGGTATGGGAGTACATCAGATTCTATGTTAGAGTTCACATGGTCTTATATATCGGTTAAAGGTCCTATCCCACACTAAGGTATATGAAAAGGTATAAAGTCCTTATGATGGTGTTTTGATGCATTGACCATATGATTATGATGTTTAAATGTTTTCAAGGTTTTACTCATGTTTTAAGATATTGGTCATACATGTCATGTTCATATTGATTATGTCTTATTTTCATTGTTCATGCATACTTCTCACATACTTGTGCATTTCATCTACTAACGCATACTTTTTGACTACATGTATCATAATGTAGGGTTGGACTATCATCGTGCACCTCCCACTCGTGGCTAAGGTTGAGCTTTATTTTTCTTATAGGTTTTAAGTACTCATTCTTCGAGGATAAGACTTTCATCTTTTCATCATTCTTATGACTTTTATATGTTGGGTGATCTAGGATCTTGTCTTATGCCCCATCTAGTTTAGTATAGGCATGTTGGATGTCATGGAGTCTATGTTGTCTTTTCATTTCTAGTTTGAGACTTGTTCTCTTTTATTGAGACTTTTCATGTTGAGACTTTATTTCTGCATCTGTGTCTTTGTTTTATTGCTTTACTTACCTTATGTATGCTCATGAAAAATATTCTAAGAGGCTTGGGGGGTTTTTAAGATTGTAATCATCGTGTCACACCTAGGGACTAGCTTGGATCATGACAAACTTGGTATCAGAGTATAAGATTCAAAGTGCCTTAGGGAGTCTAACATGCCACGTCTAGTAGAGTCTTGCTCATCGGTGTAAAGCGCACCACATCTATGAATAGAAGGATAAGGCGTTTTAGGAAAAACTTTACTTCTTTCATGATCTCATCATGTGATAGAGTTGAAATTTAAGGATTCCTCTTCGTACGCTTCTCTTTCCGATTTCAGAAATATACCTCCATGAAGAAACCCCGTTCAAAGGAATGCTGAGGAGGAGGAGCAAGCTTCAAATGACCCTTTGAATGAGCAAGTCTCTCATATAGAGTTTTGGACTGCATTTCAAGTTCTTTTCCAAGACATATCCGCTCAAGTTAATAGGGAGGTGGTAGCTCCCATGAACTCAAATATGGGTATGATAGCTAGCCGAGTTTGTGATTTCACTCGGATGAGCCCTCTCGAATTTCATGTCTCTAAGGTGGATGAGGATACACAAGAATTCATTGAGTCCATTTCTAAGATTATTGGGATCATAGGTATTAGTTCGGTGGAGAAGGCAGACTTAGTGTCTTATCAACTTAAAGGAGTGACACAAGTTTGGTACGAGCAATGGAAGGATGAAAGGGGTAGAGGTAATGGTCCCGTTGATTGGAAGGAATTCAAGAGTGCTTTCCTTGATAGGTTCTTTCCTTTGGAGCTAAGGTAAGACAAGGTACAAGAGTTCATCAATTTGCGTCAAGGTAATATGAGTGTGAGGGAGTATCCCCTTAAGTTTACTAAGTTGTCAAAATATGCTCCTTTCATGGTCACAAATCCAAGGGATTGTATGAGCAAGTTTGTTTTGGGTATGTCTAATTTGGTGGTCAAAGAATGTAAAATCACCATGCTAATTAAAAAGATAAACATTTCAAGGCTTATGACACATGCCAAACAGATAGAGGAGGAGAAGTGGAAAGAGAGGTATAGAAGGGAGTCTAAGAGGGCTCGCACTGATGGTGGGAATCTCTCATATGGTAAGTCCAAAAATGGTGGCCGTCCTTAGTTTTACCAAAAGTATTCTGGCAAATATTCATCAAACACTCTAGCTCTAAAGTTCGATAAAGATAGGGTGCCTAACCCTAAAGTTCAAGGAGGAGCTCAGAGTGGTCAAATCATATTTCCATGCAAGAAGTGAGGAAGGAACCATAAGGGAGAATGCTTAGTGGGATCGGTTGTATGTTATAAATGTCGAAAGTCGGGTCATCAAGTAAAGGATTGTAGGAGTGGTGCTAGACCCCAGGTTCAAACTCGAGCTACAGGTTATCCAGATCTGTGTGGTACTACTTTGGATGGCGGTTAGAGCCAAAACAAATTTTATGCTCTTCAGACTCGTCAAGAGTTAGAGGATTCTCTCGATGTGGTGACTGGTGTGTTGAAATTCTTTGACTTTGATGTTTATGCATTGTTAGATCCGGGTGCTACTCTATCATTTATTACTCTTTATCTTGCTATAAAATTCATTGTTAGTCTTAAGATCTTGTTAGAGCATTTTTCAGTCTATACTCTTGTTCATGATTCAGTTGTGGCTAAGAGGGTCTATCAAAATTGTCTGATTTCAGTTTTTTCATAAAATCACCTCAGTTGATCTTGTAGAGCTTGATATGACCAATTTTGATGTGATTCTTGGTATGGATTGACTTCATGCATGTTATGATTCTCTATGTTGTAGGATCCATGTGGTCAAGTTTCTATTTCCTAATGAGGCAGTCATAGAATGGAAAGGTAGTCATTCCGTGTTTAATGGTCAATTCATCTCATACCTTAAAGCTCGAAAAATGATTTCCAAAGGTTTCATATATCATCTAGTTTGGGTTAGAGATACAAATTTTGAAGATCCTATGCTTGAGTCAATTTTGGTTGTTAATTAATTCCTCGAAGTTTTCCCCAATGATCTCCCAAGTGTCCCTCTCTAAAGGGAAATAGACTTTGGTATCGATCTTCTCTCTGATACCTAACCTATTTCTATTCCTCCTTATCAAATGGTCCCAACAGAATTGAAAGTGTTAAATGATCAGTTGAAAGATTTGTTGGATAAGGATTTCATTAAACTGAGTATCTCTCCATGGGGTGCTCCAGTTCTCTTTGTTAGGAAGAAGGATGGTTCTCTACGTATGCGTATTAAGTATCGACAATTGAATAAGGTCACAATTAAGAACAAGTATCTCATTCCAAGGATTGATGACTTATTTGATCAACTTCAAGGAATAAGCTACTTTTCAAAGATGGACCTTCGATCGAGTAATCATCAACACCGAGTGAAAGAATGTGACATTGTGAAGATGATTTTTAGAACTCGGTATGGTCACTTTGAATTCTTGATTATGTCTTTTGGACTAATGAATACTCCTACAGTTTATGGATTTGATGAACAGGGTGTTCAAAAAATATTTGGATATATTTGTAATAGTGTTCATCACTGATATTTTGATTTACTCTCAAAGTGAGGCGGAGCTTGCCGATTATTTAAGGATTGTCTTGCAAATTCTCAAGGACCGCCAATTATTTTCTATGTTTAGCAAGTGTGAGTTTTGGTTGAGGTATGTTTCTTTCCTTGGCCATATTGTCTCTAGTGAAGGTATTATGATTAATCCTAAGAAGATCGAAGTGGTTAAGAATTGTCCTGGACCTTTGTTTCCTTCCAATATTCAGAGTTTCTTGGGCTTGTATCACACCTCAAGCGGGTACCCTAGGCGTGACCGATACTCGAAAACTATTTGTGTCCCCAAGTGAACCACTTGATCCATTCGCTCATTCAAACTAATCATCAGAAGATGACTCAATAGGCAAATAACACAAGTGGGCCTTTAGAAACCTCATCCTCAATAAATATATAATAGGTTAAAATAATCAAAGTATAAAGTAACTCAACGTCATGAACTCAATAAAAGATTATGGTTTAAGAACAGACTCTGAATGAATACATCCAACTCAACTCTGACACTGTTCATGAAACCTCTAACTCAATACTAGAAAGGTGCAAAGACAAGTCCAAGGATACCTTAAATGACTATCAAAAGAATAACGAATTAAGGAAATAAAATGAAGTCCTCCGATTTTAAGAAAGTCTCACAAAAAGCTGAACGGACCTAGTCTTCAATTATTTGCCTATTGATGACCTCTATCACCTGTATGTGCATTATAAAATGATGCAGGCCAAATGACGTCAGTATATAGAATGTACGAGTATGTAAAATAGCTGAAAAGGAACACAATGAAAAATACTCAATTTAATGCAACTCCACCCGAGAAACTTACTCTGAAATGACTCAACGCAATAAAGCATGCAGTAGGTACAAAAGAATGCTATAAAAAATATGAAAAAATAAATATAACTCAGTATATAGAAATATAATACTTTACTAATTGGGGAGTTTTTGTCATGATCCAAGCCTAGGGCCTAGACGTGACACGACGAATGAGGAACCCAAAGGTACCTCACCCAAGCCTCTTAGCATTTATTTAGCCTTTTATCAGTAATGACAATAAATATCAAGAAGAAGAAAAAGTGGAAAGCAGGACTAAGGGAGAATATCATAAAATAAGAGTCATCATCAACCTTAGATCATCATATATTTCTGTCCAAACATACCTCTACTAATAGACATGGCGGGGGCTAAGAAATGTCCCTAGCTCACCCTTAAATAAACTAACAATGAATTACCAAAATAGGTGTCTTAATGCCTCAACATAAAATATACTAGAAATGGGAGGAGTATTTTCCCCGAAACAATTGGAACTCACCAAAAGTGGCCTTCAAATGATCCAACTAACCACGTGGAGGAGGAGGAACACCGGTCCCTACATGGTGATATTAAGTAGGCAAATGAGTATGCGTTAGTACTTTGAATGTACTAAGTATGTGAGATATGCATGAACAAGTAAGAGAACATAATAAATATGCCATAAGATGCATGACCAATCATAATAAGCATGAGTATAGCTTAAAAGAAATCTTTAAACATAAGAAATTCTTGGTCAATGCATATCATAAAAATTCAAAGTAACACTTACTTTATGTCATATAACTTGTGCGATAGAACGTTTAACCTTATAAGAGATCATGGACATATGAAAGATATTAGTAGTCATAGTAAGAAATACCTTAAACATTGAGAGAAGGACCTTGTAACTCAGTGAGAGCTACCGTTAACCGACATAAACCATGTGAGTCATAACATGGAGTCCCAATGTTTACCCATACATCAGAGGAAAGGGGGAGATTACTTGTCAAGGTAGACTCCTATATGCCTAAGTGGATCCATTAAGCTACGTGAAGGATTGAGCCTCAACTATGGGTGATCCTATAAGGAATCAAGCCTCTACTATGGGTGATATTTTATCCTACAGTGGCACATAGTTATGAGACAATAAGATCTTTCTACGGGTCTCTTCCCTTTGCTATGGGAGAGAATGCCTATCCCAAAGTCCACGAGGTGCTAGGTAAACTCTCAACTGAATAGAGAAACCATAAAAAGCATAAACTCGATCATCATGTGGGAGGGGCCATAGCTACTACCCGTCCACTCTTCATAAGAACAAAATTATAGAATAGCTCCTTAACTTTGTCTCATATGATGTGAGTGTAGACCTTTCATCATGATATATCTTTATTCATAAAATATCTTTAGGGACTTAACTCAGCCTATCATTAACTTTCTTGAACATTATAGAATCATCATTCACAAACTTATTTGCAAAAAGTGCCTTTAAACTCATTTGTAGACATTGTCAAACATTTATTTGGAGTCAAACTTCATTTCAACTTTGTTTAATTATAGAAACTAGGTGGGTTCATTTTATAGAGACCTTCAAATATATTTAAATAATACTTGTATGCATGAGAGTGATATAAATGCATCAAATCAAACATCTTAGAAACAATCCACCATATGCACTTTAAAACTACCTTTCAAACCTTCAGATAAGAACCTTGATAAACCATCTATTTCATGTAAATAAGAATCAACATAAGTCAATATAGGTAAATAAAATTCAAATATTCAAGAACCTATACATTTGAAATTATAGTATGAAAACCCATAAAACTTATCACCTGAAATTGAGAGTCAATATATATATATATATATATATATAAAAGCCCATAGAATTTCATAATTCTAAATTGAAGAAGAATTGGGGAGGCAAAAGACTACAAAAAGGACCCCAAAATGCGTCCAAGTTTGTCTATATATATTCAGGGAATTGTCCAAGTTATCCTTACTTGAAACTGGAAATTTTTAACTAGGAATATTTCTGCAATTCGGAGGTGTTCCCCCACAGTTCATTTTTTTCAAAATTAAAATTTGAGCCAAGATTGACCAAGTTTGCGATGCGAACTTGGCGTGCACCCTTTTGGTTAAGAGGACATAACCTTTTACTCCGAACTCCAACTAATGTAATCTTGGTGGTGTTGAAAAGAAGACTCAAAGAACATTAATTTGATAATTAATAAGCCACCTAATTCATTATATGATAAGCGATATGGTTTTTTCAAGTTGATCCTTATACAGACTCATAGAAAAACTTAGCCGATAAAAATTCATTGGACTTGACTTGGTGTTAGAGATCCCTTATGACCCTAAACCATATCTAATACACTCTAAATACTTAGTAATTAATCCTAACTCATATATACAATAAGAAGGTGAGTACAAGCCTATACGCCGATGAAGAATGGTTCAGGTCTTGGCAAAAAGAAATTCAAGGTGTTACAGTTTTTCTAACCGACAACCATCACTTATGAGCTAGTGATAATACAACACTTAAGAACTATATTTGATGCAGAAGTCCAATACCTTGCCAGGGTAAAGGACGCTCAACTTAGTAGATCCAAAATCAAAAGAAGTCCATCATTTTTGAATTTGAGAGGCATGGCTTCTATTCTACACTAGATACATAGTTTATGGGGTGAGATTTGTTATATACTTTTGCCCAAATCGGTGCTCAATACTACACCCAAAACTCAATATGCTCATTTACTCAATCCATCATTTTAAGCAAATCAACTCATTCAGTCTCATCTGACTCTCATCAAATGTGACTTGTTTAGACTCAATACTCAAGCTCTTTCAAACCTCAATTAGATATGCATAGACTCAGTTTAAAATTCAAAATTTCATTAAATGTATGAAAAGTTATTCTCTTCATCTCAAAATAAATGCATATGATGTAGCAATCATCAACTCAACTAGGTTCATGGAAAAGAAAGCATGAATAGCCAATTAAGAACTCAGATTATAAGGGTCAACATGACATATTCATACATATATATATAAGAATTCGATAAGAAATTACATAAATAACTCAAGAATTCGATCAAATAGGATTAGAACTTAATCTCAATCTCAGTCCTACCAAAAATAATATGTTAGGAATGTGGATGAACTCAATCCAGTGTTGTTATCAGCCTTACATACCTAAATGTTAGAGGGAATGATCGAAACTCGAAGGGATTGCTCGAAGACCTTGAACCCTAGCTTTCCTTCCTATCTCTAATCGCTTCTCTCAAGAAAGTACAAGTGTGAATAAGAGAAAAACCCTATTTGGTATGATAAGGGACTGATATTTTATCCCTGAACATATAGGATTCAGTTGAGAAAAGGTGGGAAAAGATCGAAATGCCCTTTATTAAAACTAATTCGGACACCTTCACGGGAGGGCACCATGGCCCGTGAGGCTCACCATGGTCTATAGTGATGCCCTTGGTCCTGAAATTAGTTCTTGCTTAGGAGGGTCAATCTTTACGGAGGCCACCACAGGCCATGAAGGATCTCGTGAAGTTACCATATCCCAAAGTTAAGGGTCAGGTTTCATGGGCCCTTTACATGGTCTGTGAAAGCCAATATGGGTCGTGAACATCAACTGTAGTCCTTGCATGCTTCAGGGTCCTAGGGGTAAGGGTCACAGACGGATTCACGGTCCATGGCTAGAACCACGGGCCATAGAGATCTTCGTGGTTCTTCCCTTGGATCTTTCACTGATGCTAGGTCTCCTTCACAGACCATCTTCATGAGCCGTGAAGCTCAACACGGACCGTGAAGGGTCCTGTGGTCAGCCTCTGGTGCAAGTCTCCAGGTCATTCAAAGTTAGTTTAGACTAAGAACTTCAGGGCTGTTACAATATCTTCCCCTTGGGATCATTCATACTTGAATGATGGCCAATATAGGAACTCACCTAAGCACAAATGTAATCAAGAACTCAACAATCAAACATTCGAACAATCAATTACCCAGTCTCAAGAATACATATCAAATACTCAAACTCAGAATGAACATCAACTTAAGGATTAGAGAAAGAAACATTACCCTCAATATCATTATTTGGAGGCACAATAGATGAGGGTATCTAGCTTTCATATCCTCTTCAGCTTCCCATGTAGCTTCCTCCACAAACTGGTTTCACCATAGAACTTGACGGATACTACCTCTTTGATTCTCAATTTGTGAACTTGATGATCAAGAATCTGAACTGGAACCTCCTTATAAGTCAAACTCTCTTTCACCCCAATGTTTTCGATAGGCACAATGAGTGAAGGATCTCTCGAGCACTTCTTAATCATGGAGATATGGAACACTGGGTGGACAACATCTAACTCTGGTGGTAGCTCCAACTCATAGGCTACATTACCTCTCTCTCTTCACAATCTGGTAAGGACCAATGTAACGCGGACTCAACTTTCATTTCTTGCCAAACCTCATAACCCCTTTCATGGGTGAAACTTTTAAATATACCCAATCACTCACCGCAAATTCCAAATCTCTTCTCCTAACATTAGTATAAGATTTCTGTCAGCTTTAGATAGTCCTCAACCTCTCTTAGATGATTTTTACCCTCTCTATGGCCTAGTGAACTAAGTTTGGTCCAACTAATCCAGCTTTACCAACTTTGAATAAACCAATTGGTGATTTATATCTCCTCCCATATAGAGCTTCATAAGGAGCCATCTGAATACTCGAATGGAAACTATTATTATACGCAAACTCAATAAAAAGTAAATGATCATCCCAATTACCTTTGAAGTCGATGACACAGGCTCTAAACATATCCTCCAAGGTCTGAATTGTGCGTTCTTTCTAGCCGTTTGTCTGCGGATGGAAGGCAGTGCTAAGGTTTCTCTTGAACCCAAACCTTTCTGAAATAACTTCCAAAATTGAGCTCCCCTATCTGAGATGATGGACAAGGGGAATCTATGAAGTATAACAATTTCCCAAAGGTACAATCTAGCATAATCCTCTGCGGTATTAGTAGTCTTAATCTGTAAGAAATGGGCTGACTTGGTTATCCCGTCCACAATTATCCAAATAGAATTGTGTTATCTGCGAGATTGAGACAAACCTGTAATGAAGTCCATATTAATCATCTCCCACTTCCATTTAGGAATTTCAATATTCTGAGCTACTCTACAAGGCCTTTGATACTCAACTTTGACTTGTTGGCAGTTCGGGCGACACAAACTTTGTTATATCTCTCTTCATTCCACCCCACCAATAGAATTTTCTCAAGTCATGATACATTTTTGTAGAGCCTGTATGGATGGACTACTTGGATTTATGGGCCTCTGCGATGACTCTTTCTCGAATGCCATCAACACTTGGAACACATAATCTCCTTTGATACCGCTCCCTTTTGGTGAAAACCATTACTTTTTGCTTGTGAACAACCTCTTTCAATTGGAGGAGAATGGGATCTTGATCTTAATTTTCTTTCACCTCTGTGACTAATGATGATTCATCCCCATTCCGAATAATGGTACCACCATCACTCGAGTCAATGAGTTAAACTCCCAAACGTGCAAGTCGATGCACCTCTTTGGCCAACTCCTTTTTTCCCTCTTTTACATGGATAGTGCTCCCCATATATAACCTTTTAAGAGCATCAGCAACAACATTAGCTTTACCTGGGTGGTAGAGAATGCTTATATCATAGTCCTTGAGCAACTCAAGTCTTCTCTTTTGCCTTAGGTTCAGCTTTTTTTGAGTAAACATATATTGTAGGCTGTTTTGGTCTATGAATATGTCCACATGCACGCCATAGAGATAATGACACCAAATATTGAGAGAGAATACTACAATTGCCAGCTCAAGGTCATGAGTCGAGTAGTTCCTCTCATGAATCTTAAGTTGTTTGGAATCATATGCAATAACCTTACCCTTCTACATCAACACGCAACCCAAGCCAACTCTAGATGCATTGTAGTAGATAACAAAATCATATGTTTCCTCGGGTAGGGATAATACTGGAGCGGTAGTCAGCCTTGTTTTCAATTCTTGAAAACTTTTCTCACTAGCATCCGATTATTGGAACTTAGTCTTCTTTTGAGTCAACTTAATCAATGGCGATGATATTGATGGAAATCCTTCAACAAATTTCCTGTAATAGCCAGCCAGACCCAAGAAGCTTCTTATATCAGTTGGGGATGTGAGCCTTTGCCAGGTCTTAACGTCTTCAATCTTCTACAAGTCGACTCAAATATCATCACTCAAAAACATATGGCCCAACAAAACCATATATTCAATCCAGAACTTACACTTGGAAAATTTAGCATATAACTCCTTTTCCTTGAGGATTTGGAGGACAATCTTGAGATAATTAGCATGTTCCTCCTCATTTCTAGAGTAGATCACTATTTCATCGATGAACAAAATCACAAACATGTCTAGATACTACTTGAATACTCGATTCATCAAGTTCATAAATATTGCAGGAGCATTATTCAAACCAAAAGACATAATAAGAAACTCAAAGTGACCATATCGGGTCTAGAAAACGGTCTTTGGAATGTCATGTTCCCTCACTTTCAACTGATGATAGCCTAATTTGAGGTCTATCTTTGAGAAATAAGTAGCACCGTACGTTGGTCAAATAAATCATCTATCTTGGGGAGAGGGTACTGGTTCTTAATAGAGACCTTGTTCAACTGACGGTAGTCAATACACATTCTGAGGGAACCATCTTTCTTTCGCATGAAAAGGATAGGAGTGACCCAAGGTGAGACATTTGGACTAATGAATCCCTTATCTAAGAGATCTTTTAACTTTTCTTTCAACTTTTTCAACTCAGCGGGAGCCATTCTATATGGTGAAATAGAAATAGGCTGTGTATCGGGAAAAAACATCAATCCCAAAGTCGATCTCTCTTTCAGGAGGGACTCCATGCAGATCATTAGGAAAGACCTTGGGAAACTCATTGACTATAGGGACTGACTCAAGGATGGAGACTCCATACTATCATCTTTAACTCACACGATGTGATAAGTGCACTTTTTTGAGATTAACTTTCTGGCTCTAAGGTAGAAAATAAACTTACCCTTAGGAACAACAAGACTACTCGTCCGCTCTAAGACAGGCTCATTTTGGGAAACTGAACTTAACAATTCGAGTCCTATAATCAACACAGGCATAACAGGCATAAATCTAGTCCATGCTAAGAATCACATCAAAATCAACCATGGCTGACTTAGTATGTCTAACTCAACTAAGTCAGCCATGGTATCCCTATGATAGATTGACACAGTACAATCTCTATAAACTCTTTCAGCTAATATAGACTCACCAATAGGAGTAGACATACTGAAAGGCTCAAGAAGACACTCAGGGATTTTATCAAACTTATTAGCCATATAAGAGGTTACACATGAAAAAGTGGCACCCAGATCCAACAAGACATAACAATCATAAGAAAAAAGTCAAAGTATACCAGTGACAATGTCTAGCAAGTCCTCCTAATCATGGTGATTAGCCATAGAATATAGTCAGTTTGAACCTCTGCCTACACCTATAGTAGTACCCTGATTTCCTCATCCTAGGGTGCCGCGGAAGAAGATTGAGCTCTATCGCCCAATATCGAGCAATCTCTCTAGAAATGTTCTTTCTTACCACAGTTATAGAAATCCCTGGTGCCCTCTCTGCACTCTCCCAAATAGAATCTGCCATACTTATCGCAGGTCGGCTTCCCTTTTGGTGCTAGAGCCACACTTTCTTGGGATTGGGAACCTTAAGCTCTAAAATTTTAGTGACTCTGGATTTCTGATCATACTTGTGGCTGGGAGAAGGTGCACTTGTTGTCGATGGAGCATAGCTAGATGACTTCTTCTGAAAGGAGGACATATTGCCCTTACTTTGTCTCTTTCATTCTCATGCCCAGTTGATTTGGATTTCTTGCTCAAGTGTTCTTCTCTATCTTTCTTCTTATCCTCCTAAACCTGCTGAGCATAGACCATGAGCCTGGAAATATCCATGTCCAAAATTAATAATGATGCCTTACACTCCTTCTTCACATGTGTGCCCAAATCGGAGACAAACTTCCACATCTTATATCTCATAACTAGGATCATCTCCGAACCATACTCTTTTATTATTAGAACTTCTTGTTTCAAATTCACAAACTCCTCTACCTTCACTTCCCTCAACTCTCTAGGAAAGATGTGATCAAGAAAAGCACCCTCGAATTCATCCCAAATGGCAGGCTCAGCATCCTCACCTCTACCTTCTTCCCACTGGTTGTACCATATATTTATGACATACTTCAACTGATAAGATACCAACTCAACCACTTGATCTCTATTGCATGCATCATTTCCAGGATCTTCTACATCTCATCGATGAAATTCTAGGGGTCCTCCTCAGCCTTAGAACCCATGAAAACTGGTGGATTCATTCTCAAAAAATCTCTAATCCTTGTGGCAGCAGATGACTCTTGAGTAGTAAAGCTAGGAGCTAGTGAACTCTGGATAATATTTTGGGCGGCTACCAACTACGTGAGCATAGAAATTGTGTCACAACCCAAGTCTAGGGCCTAGATGTGACATGGCGAATGAGGAACCCGAAAGTACCTTAAACAAGCCTCTTAGCATTATTTTATCCTTTCATAGGTAATGACAATAAATAAACAAGAAGAAAATCATAATAGTAAATCTTCAACTTACATATATCCAATAATACCTCTAACTTTTAGATTTAATGGGGCTAAGACAAGTCCCTAGCTCACCCTCAATCATAATAGAAAGAAATGTCATAGTAAGTGTCTAAAGATCTCAACATATCATAAGCTAAAAAGATAAAGGAGTATTGTTCCCTGAATATGGGAACTCACCAAAAGTGGTCTTCAAATGAAATCTCAACTAGCCACGTGGAGGAGAAACACTGGTCTCTACATGGTGATATCATGTAGGCAAAAGAGTATGCGTTATTACTTTGAAAGTACTAAGTATGTAGGCATGCATGAACATTGAGGAAACATTAAAACATTTATGTAATATGAAACATAATGCAATTCATGCATAATGAATCATATAGATATCCTTTAAAACATTCATTTTATGGGAAGATGACCATAACTGATATTTAAGACCATGCGAGCTACTACATGAAATTCAACATAACCCCCTACATTGGACGGAGAGACTACTTGCCGGGTAGAACTCCGTCAATTTTATTCATTTCTTTAACTTTAAATTTAAGGGCTTTTATTGATCAATTAGCCTAATCCTACAAGGGCTTCTATGTTGGCACATAGTTAATGAGACAAGGGGTTGCTACTAGGATTCCCTTACTGAATTTCACCTCAATGACTCATTCTGTCCTAAGTCAATCCCATAGAATAGTTTAATACTTCAAAATAGTCATAGCATATAGCTTGAGAATTCAAAATATCATATTCAGTAGAATAGCTCATTAAAATATTTGGTGATTCAAATATGCAAGAATTGTCCTTATTGCATAAAGAATCCATCATTCATAGCATTTCATTATTTTTTTATTTCATAAGACTCCCTTTTGATCATAGACATTGCTTTCATAAATATTTATTTAGAGTCAAAGCTTTCAAGTCAAACTTTATTGAAAATATAGTTAAACTAGGTGGGTTCAAATCACTTCAACTTTCAACCATGTATGTAAATGAAATTATGCATAAATACTTTAAAATCCATTAATTAAAAATTATATTTTAAATAACCCACCATGAATTTCAAGAACCTTTAAAGAGATCAATAGAGAAATTACTTGCAAACCATCAATTCATACATATGAAATTATTTTGAATCAAAATAGATCAATAATAATTAGTTTAACCATGATTCATGCTATTAAGTAGAAATAAGAATTACCCATAAGAAAATCTTACTTGAAATCAAGAGATTTAGTTGAAATAGTTTTGAACTACATGGGTGGAAGAATTCATGGATAAACACCCATATACCTTAGAGTAAAGTTTAAAGAAAATAAACATAATTTATCATATAATCAAAACACTTTAGGCATGAGAGTGGAAGGAATACTCTCATTGAAGCCTTACATACCTGGAATCTGAAGCGTTATTTAGAATAGAAGGACTTAATAAACACTCTTAGACCTATCCTTTTCTCCTCTTCGGAGCGTTTTGTGTACTATCCGAAGTATATGAATCACCAGAATAGTATTTCTACACTACTAAAAACTAAAACTATATTTTGAAAATGAGTAAAGAAGTGTATAGAGAGAAGAGTTGCTTGAGAAAGCTTGATGAACAAAATGATGAAATAAGGTGGTTATTTATAGATGTGAAAAAGGAAACTAACAATAATTAAAATAATTATAAAGAAAAATCTAAAAATTTTAATAGAGAATTGTGATGCCATGGGTGATGTCAAATGGTGGACTATTGATGTCATGGATGATGTCAAATGGATCTAGATCTTCTATGGTTGGTGAGATAAATCTTCTTTTTATAAAATATCCTTTTTCAGAGCTATGTTTGAACAAGATAAATTCCTAATTAGGATTTGATGTCATATATGAATTGTTTCTCTAGAAGTATTCTTTCATGTCATTCAAGAATCATCTTATTTAGAGCATCCTACAGTGAGATATGATTTTTTTTTACAATTACTCCATTTCATCACAACACTAGGTATTGCAAAGATTAATTTATTTGACCTACTTAGCCTCTGAATCTTAAGCTATGGTCTCATGAAAGTTATAGGTAATGATGTTGGGGTTATTTAAAAATTTGAATCACCTAATTTATACCATTCTATGAAAATTTATTCCTAAAATACAAAAGCAATATCATTTTTTATCGAGAATTGGAACACCATATATAATATTTTTAGGGGGTGTTACAAATAGCCCCTCTGAATTTAGCCTCTAAAGTTGGTGTAGGCTGAGTAGTAGGATCTTGGAGTGCATCCACAGGCCAGGCAGGTCGACCCCTAGTTCTTACTCTAGACAGTGAATACATCTTAGACTGTGGGATCTCAGTGCTAGCAGCGTTTCTTTGACTGGCGGTACATTTAGGAGGAATTATATACAAACGCACAAATACACGAGTTAGGAAGGAACCTTTTAGAGTAAATCTCTTTCACAGGAACTTTGAATATGAAGAAGTGAAACATTTTCTAATGTCCTATAGCCTCCTGATTATAAGTGTGGTCCACGATATACCCATAAGCAAGACTCTACTAGACACGGCTTCATAGAACCCCTAGGACTCTTGAACTCTGTGCTCTGATACCTAGTATGTCATGCTCTGAGAGAGTACCTTATATGTGGTCAGCACTCAAAAACTATTTCTGGCCCCTAGCGAACCACTTGGTCTATTCGCTCATTTAAACTAATCATCGAAAGACTCGACTAAATAGACAAATAA
Source organism: Solanum dulcamara (assembly GCF_947179165.1). Lineage (NCBI taxonomy): Eukaryota > Viridiplantae > Streptophyta > Magnoliopsida > Solanales > Solanaceae > Solanum > Solanum dulcamara. The sequence continues at coordinate 51,901,225 of NC_077237.1, read as the reverse complement.
CACAAGTGGGCATTTAGAAACCTCATCCTTAATAAATAGATAATAGATTAAAATAATCAAAGTATAAAGTAATTCAACGTCATGAAATCAATAAAAGATTGTTGTTTAAGAACAGACTCAGAATGAATACATCTATCTCAACTCTGACTATGTCCATGAATCCTTTAACTCAATACTAGAAAGGTGCCAAGACAAGTCCAAGGCTATCTCAAATGACTATCAAAAGAATAACGAGTTAAGAAAATAAAATGAAGTCCACCGATTTTAAGGAGGTCTCACTAAAAATTGAACGGACTTAGACTTCAATGATTCATCTGTTGAGGACCTCTATCACCTTTAATAATGCAGGGCAAATAGCATCAGTACATAGAATGTACGAGTATGTAAAATAGCTGGAAAGGAACATAATGAACAATAATCAATCTCATGCAACTCCTTTCGAGGGACTTATTCTGAAATGACTCAACGCAATAAAGCATGCAATAGGTACAAAAGAATTCTTTAAAATATATGAACAAGTAAATGTAACTCAGTATATAGAAATATAATACTTTACTTCTTGGGGAGTTTCTCTAACTGACAACAAATTACTTATGAGCTAATGATGATACAATGCTTAAGAACTTCCGTTGTCGCGGTCATCCAATACCTTGCCAGGGTAAATGATGCTCAACTCAATGGATCCAAAATCAATCGAAGTCCATCAATTTGAGGCTTGAGAGGCATGACCTTTATTCTATGCTGGCTACATAGTTTATGGGGTTCGAGTTGTTATTTACTCTTATCCAAATTCAATACTACTCCTAAAACTCAATATGCTCATATAGTCAATCCATCATTTTAAGCAAATCAACTCATTCAGTATCATTGGACTCTCATCAAATGTGACTTGTTTAGACTCAATACTCATGCTCTTTCAAACCTCAAATAGATATGCATAGACTCAGTTTAAAAATCAAAATTTCATTAAATGTACGAAAAATTATTCTCTTCATCTCAAAATAAATGCATATGATGTAGCAATCATCAACTCAGCTGGGGTTCATGGAAAAAAAGCATGAATAGCCAATTAAGAACTCAGATTATAAGGGTCAGCATGACATATTCATATATATAAGAATTCGGTAAGAAATTACATAAATAACTCAAGAACTCGATCAAATGGGATTAGAACTCAATCTCAATCTTAATCCTGACAAAAAGAATATGTTAGGCATGTGGATGAATTCAATACAGCGTTGTGATTAGCCTTACATACCTAAAATGTAGAGGGAATGATCAAAACTCGAAGGGATTGCTTGAAGGCCTTGAACCCTAACTTTCATTCCTTTCTTCAATCGCTTCTCTCAAGAAAGTACAAGTATGAATGAGAGAAAAATTCTATTGGGCATGATAAGGGACTGATTTTTTTGTCCCTTAATGTGAAGGGTTCAATTGAGAAAAAGTGGAAAAAGACCAAAAAGCCCTTCATTAAAACTGATTCAGGCACCTTCACGGGAGGCCACCATGGCCTGTGAAGGTCACCATGGTCTGTGGTGATGCCTTTGGTCCTAGACTTGGTTCTTTCTAAGGGGTTTCAATCTTCACCGAGGCCACCACAGTCCATAATGGCCACCATAGGACGTGAAGGCTCTCATGAAGTTACTCTATCCCAAATTTTTAAGGGTCGGGTTTTAGGGGCCTTTACATGGTCCGTGAAAGACAATATGGGTTGTGAACATCGATCGTGGTTGTTACACCCCACACTTTCAATATCGGAATGTCTCTTAAGTTCCTTAGACATTATAATGTGAGCCGGATAAGCTACGACACTATCAAACGACTTTAAGGAAAGACAAATGTGATACCCCATAGTAGAGAAGGTTGGAAATAGAGTCATAAGAATACGGAAGGAATTGGAGGCCAAGTAATAAGTCGTAGGACTCAATTTACCTATGTAAGCTACTGACTTAGAAGTCTTACATACTTGAGCTACTTGAGGACATACCAAGCTTACGTAGCACGGATTACACAGGCTCTTAAAATAAGATGAGATTACGAACCCACGAGGAAGGGGAAAAGATGACACGTGGTAGCCAATGGAGGAGCTATATATGGCAGCACCTCAAGCAAGCAGGTGACCCACCTAATTAGGGTCAAGTAGGTGACCCACCTACTTAGGAGGTGGGTCCCACAAGGACATGTGGCATCCTAGGGGTAAGGCATGGATTCGTGGCCCAATAGGGGCTGGACACGTGTCACCCTATGGGGATGACACATGCAAACCCTAGAATAAGAGAGAAAAATGTGACGGCTTGGAGGAAAAAATAGGTAAGTCCCAATTTCGCTCTGTAAATTAATTAGATAAGGTATTATTCTATCAAGTGGAGGTGGTTAATAATGTAACTTACCTATTTGGAGCAGAAAAAATGAGTAACAAGCAGCCACAATATTTCAGCCGCGTCAAGGAGGTTCCGAAGTTAATTTTCAGGAAGTTTGGGAAGCCATATGATAAGTTATGGCTTGATTATCTTCTCCCACATTTTTTCAAGGATGTGGAAATTTAATTAGGGTTTGAATAATGTGGATTTAGGGTTTGGATCAGCACCAAACGGACAGCAAACAGTCCACACAGTTTCAGCGCGACTAGAGAAGTTCCGAGGCAAGTTTTGGCGAGTTTTGGCTAATTTCGGGTAAGTTAAGACTTCTCCTTTAAATTTGGACTTTATGGGGTTGTTATTTAGGGTATTATATACCTTGTATACTCCTGGAAGTATAAAAAAGGTCATGTAAATGCTCGACAATAGAAATAATCGAAAGTGAAGTCGTCGTAGTTAAATTGTAGTCGAAATGGGGTGTTGTGCGTGTGGAGTGATGCTGAAGGTGTGTGGTGATGTGTTGTAGGGCCTAAATGTATTTTAAAATGGGTGTGGGTGCGGATTTTTTCAGCCACACGACCCCTCATTTCATATAATTAAAGGTTTTGCAAACAAAGACTAGAAACCCTATTTTGGTATTACAATTTTCAGCAAGTCGGGTGGAGTTTATATTGTGTAATGTTTCCATATTTTACTTGTATATGAGCTGAAGGTTGTTGTTTTTGGTTGCCTGTAGTAATTAGGTATGTAATTGGGAATTCGTATAGGGCATATTATAGGGGAGATGCTGCCCAATTTATGGTAACTCTTTAAATGAGTTAAGGAACTAGTCGAAGGGGCGAGCGAGGAAATGAGTTATGTGAATACTAAGGTGCAACCGAAGGCGCTGAAAAGTTTAAGTTTGTTGATAATCGCCTTGCTTCCATGTTAAATAGGTTTGGAGGACGATGACGTGGACGTGATTAAGAGAAGTCCATACGAGGTATGTGAAGCTTTCTTTTGGCATGTTTTTGGAATAAGTATGTAGAGCTATCCTTCTTTTCTTTTGGCATGTCTTAGATGTAAGTTATGAATGATATGTATATGATATTTGGGATTCAATCCATTCATAAAGCCCTGAATATAAGTCGAAACTCTCGTTTTCTTTTTGATGTTAGAACTCCTGCAATAGCTGGGTTGTTGCCTTTAAGTCTTCTATGTGATGAAAAGTAGTACATGTAAAGCCTATCTCTTCTTTCCTTTAGAATGACTTAATTTTAAGTAAAATGATATATGATATGGGTTTAGAGGTAATTCCATTTATGAGCTCTGAGTGTAACTCGTGACTTGTAGTCACTTCTGAACATTAGGAGTCTGAAAGTAGTCAAACTACTATTCTCGAGCCTGCTATATAATGAATAGTAAGTGGAGGTACCAGCTCCTCTTTTTAAAGGCTCTAAAATGATAAATGCGTCTGATTGCATAAGTTGAGTCTTTGACTAGATAAATTGTGTTTTTGATTGCATAAATTGTGTGGCATTATCTTGATGCATGTATGTGATCCCTGAAGCCCTAACTGATGTAAGCCCTAATGACATCTAAAGGGGTACCTCGGATAATTACTCTCCTGGTCTTCAGGTGACGGTTCACTTGACTGTTTCATCGAGTCTCAAATAATGACTTAGTTGCATATGGTTATACTCTACTCGTGCATACTGTAACCCATCCTTCCTCGAGTCCCATAATGGGTCGGGAACGTTATCGTGCATAGTTTTACTACTTCTTTCACCGCATCCCGGGACGGATGTGTACAGTTCCATGCACGAGGAGACAATTCTGTACGTGAGGTGTGATATATATTACATGTTATGATGATACGACTATTCACCGAGTCCTGAGCCGACTGTAATATGATGGTATATGTGGCGAAATAAGGAAGGAACACCGAGTCCCTCCTTAGAAGGCCGGATATAGTATGTATATTATGATGGTACACTATAAACGTACACCACTCCATTCACCGAGTCCCTCACTAATGGGCCGGATACTTTATGTAGGCATGCATATAAGATTAGAGTGATACATTTGTGATCCCGATCCCCGTAATGAACCGAATGTAATATGATGACATACATGATAAGATTATACTGTATACGATGATATGATGTCGTATACGACGATATGATAAAACAAAATACATGATGATATGATGACATGTGAATATGATGAAATGATTATGATACCGAGTTCACTAGAGGGTCAGGCACAATATATGATGATGTATATGATTACGTGTCCTAAGGTACAGGTACAGTAAATCATTAATTGTTATACTTGTACCTTGCATCCCTATTTCAATTATGGCCTCAGTTATGATGTGTTATGTTTTACATACTCAGTACATATATCGTACTAACCCTCCTTTTCTCAAGGGGATGCGTTTCATGCCCGCAGGTACACGTGTTCATTTTGGAGATCCGTTATCTTAGGATTTCCTCTCAGCTATGTGGGAAGTACTCCACTTTTCTGGAGCCTAATCTTTGATACCGGTCATGTAATATGCATATATTTGTATATTCAGGGGTACGGCGGGGGCCCTGTTCTGCCATATGTTGTTGTTACTATTCCTAGAGGTCTGTATACATATGGATGTGGGTTATTTATGAGTTTATTTTGATTGTGCCTATACGGCATGGTGTAAATGTTTTTAATGTTATGACAGCCTCGTCGGCTCACGTGCCCTTTCATGATATGATACAAATGAAAGAGGCTACATGTACATGAACAAGTTTTAAACTATTGAGGTTTTCGTGTATAGTATCACATCACACATGGTTCAACTTAAGTATAGCCGATAGATACGCACAAGGGGGTTCAGGTCGGACCCCAGTCGCGGCCCACGAGGTTGGGTCATGACAAAAGTGGTATTAGAGTAGTTCGTCCTTGGAATATCTACAGACCGTGTCTAGTAAAGTCTTTTTTATTGGTGTGTTGTGCACCACATCTATAGACAGGATACTACAGGACATTTAGTATGTTATCTTTTATTTCATATCTAAGATCGTGCGATAGAGTCGAGTCATAAGGAATGAAATTCCTCATACTAACTTGTGATTTCAGCAGAAGAACGATATCGATAGAAGAAAGTAACTGACGATATTAGAAGTTACAAAGCAAGCAGGTAAGCAAAGGCACGAAGGACCTATGCCAGGTAAGGTGTTGCAATACAATTGATATATAAAGTTGGAAAATAAAAGGAAAAGTATACAGGAAAGTGCAACAGGTGTAGTTCGATGGGACATATGAGGTAAGTCCATTTTCATACTACTAATGTGGGCACCTTGTGTGGCTGCGATATGAGATGATATGAATATATATGTGTGCCCTAGGTGGCTATGATATAATACGATACGAATATATATATGTGTGCCTTGTGAGGCATTGTTGGTATTTTCTGCATGCAAGTGTTGAGATAGTAACAAATACAGAGGAAACTCTGCCCAAATTTTCCTAGAAATAAGAAGAGAATGAGATACAGGGCTGTAGTATGTCTTGAAAGGTTGTGTTCGCAACAATGATGAAATTGACTAAATGAGTATGGCTGACCTCGAGAAATAAGTTAATTGTTGAATTAATGGTTGAATTTATGGAAATAGAAACTAGGAGGTCGATGCGAGTATGGTAGAACGAAGTTGGAAAAGACTTATAATCCAGGGAATATGATTCAGAGAAGACTGATAGGTCTGGATAGAACAATATATTAAGGCACCGACTGAATTTATACACAGGAATAAACTATGACGAGTTATAGTTGAAAAAAGTAATAGTATGATTACGACAAGTGTTCAAGGGAAAAAGAATTATGACGGAAGTGAAGTGTTAATAAGACAGCTTGTGAAACATTAAGGATAAGACTAACTAAGAAAGGTAAGTAACCCCTAGTGAGATCGTAAAAAAGGTCAAGCGGTGTTATACTATGGGACTGAGTGCGGACAAGGTACCAGGTGAATATAACAAAAACCATTATGAGAATAAGTAAAGCTCAGTTATGATGTGTTATGTTTTACATAGTACATATATCGTACTGGCCCCTCTTTTCTTAGGGGGGCTACGTTTCATGCCCGCAGGTACACGTGTTCATTTTGGAGATCCGTTAGCTTAGGATTTCCTCTCAGCTATGTGGGAAGTACTCTACTATTCTGGAGCCTAATCTTTGATACTAGTCATGTAATATGTATATATTTGTATATTCAGGGGTACGGCGGAGGCCCTGTTCTGCCATATATTGCTGTTACTATTTCTAAAGGTCTGTAGACATATGGATGTGGGTTGTTTATGAGTTTGTTTCGACTGTGCCTATACGGCATGGTGCAAATGTTTTTAATGTTATGGCAGCCTCGTTGGCTCGCGTGCCCTTTCATGATATAATACGAATAAAAGAGGCTACATGTACATAAACAAGTTTTAAACTATTAAGGTTTTCGTGTATAGTATCACATCACACACGGTTCAACTTGAGTATAGCCGATAGATACGCATAAGGGGGTTCAGGTCGGACCCCAGTCACGGCCCACGGGGTTGGGTCATAACAGTGGTCCTTTCATGCTTCAGGGTCCTGGGAGAAAAGATAACGGACAGCTTCACGGTCCGTGGTGAGCACCACGAGCTATAGAGATCTCTGTTGTCCTTCCCTTTACTCTTTCACTGATGCCAGGTATCCTTCACAGACCATCTTCATGAGCCAGATCAATACGGACCATGAAGGGTCCCGTGGTCAACCTCTAGTGCAAGTCTCTAGGTAATTCAGAGTTAGTTTAGGCTAAGGACTTCGGGGGTGTTACAGCTTAGCCAGTTATTATAGATGATTTGTGGAAGGTTTCTCTTCCATTGAATCACCTTTGACTACGTTGACTCAAAACAAGGTGAAATTCCAATGATTCGAGGCATGTGAGAAGAGCTTCTAAGAATTTAAAGATTGGCTTACTTCTGCTGTGATGTTGACCTTGTCGAAAGGTTCTGATGGGTTTGTTGTTTATTGTGATGCTTCAAGAGTCGGTCTTGGTTGTACTTTGATGCAAAATGGTAAAGTGATAGCTTATGCTTCTAGGAAACTCAAGGTGCATGAGAAGAACTACCTGACCCATGACTTGGATTTAGTGGCAGTTGTTTTTTCTTTAAAGATTTGGAGACACTACCTTTATGGTATCCATGTTGATATATTCACCGATCATAAAAGTTTGCAATATGTGTTCACTCAAAAGAATTTAAATCTTCATCGAAGAAGATGACTTGAGTTGTTGAAGTACTATGACATGACTGTACTATACTATTTGGGAAAAGAGAATGTGGTTGCCGATGCCCTTAGTAGGTTGGCCATGAATAGTATTGCCCATGTTGAGAATTCTAAGAAAGAGTTAGTCTGTGAAGTTCATAGATTAGCCGGATTGGGTGTTCGATTGATTAATTTTGAGGATGGTGGTGTTATTGTTTAAAATGATTTTAATCATCTCTTGTGGCACATGTTAAGGCAAAGAAAGATAATGATCCTACCTTAGTTGAGTTGAATAAAGAGATTGTCAAAAAAGCCATTGAGGCTTTATTCCAAAGGAGAAATGGTGTATTAAGATATCAAGGTCGATTGTGTGTTTTCGATGTTGATGGCTTGAGGAAAATAATATTGTCCAAAGCTCATAGTTCTCGGTATTCTATTCATCCGGGTTACACAGAGATGTATCATGATTTGAGAGAAGTGTATTAATGGAATGGCATAAAGAGGGATATTGCAGAGTTTGTGGCAAAATGTCCTAATTGTCAACAAGTGCAGGTTGAGCATTAAAAACCGGAAGGCTTGTCTCAAGATATTGAGATTTCTATTTGGAAGTGGAAAGCCTTAAATATGGACTTTATTACAGGTTTGCGTCATACTTGTAGGCAACATGATATGATTTGGGTGGTTGTTGACCGAATGATCAAATCATCTTATTTTCTTCCTGTCAATGAATCTTATTTGGACGAAGACTATGCTAGATTATATATCCGGGAGTTGGTTAAGTTTCATGGTGTCCCATTGTCTATCATTTCAGACCGAGGTACTCAGTTCATATCTCAATTTTGGAGGTCTTTCCATAAGGGTCTCGGTACTCAAATTAAGCTTAATACACAGATGAATGGTCAAGATGACATACCATTCAAACCTTGGAGGACATATCGAGGGTTGTGTCATCGATTTCAAAGGGAATTGGAGTGGTCATTTTTCATTGATAGAGTTCGCCAATAATAATAGTTACCATTCAACATTTAGATAGCTCCATTTAAGGCCTTATATGGTAGAAGGTGTAGACCTCCTATTGGTTGGTTCGAAGTTGGTGAAGTTACCTTGATAGGACCTGAGTTGGTATATAAGGCTATGGAGAATGTTAGATTGACCAGAGAAAGATTTAAGACTGTCTAGAGTCGACAAAAGTCCTATTCGGATGTAAGAAGAAAAGAATTTGAATTTAAGGTTGATGATTGGGTCTACTTAAAAAAAATTCCATGAAGGGGGTGATGCATTTTGGAATGAAAGGGAAGCTTAGTCCCCACTATATATTTCCATATCAAATTTTGAGACGGATTGGCAAGGTGGCTTATGAGTTGGATCTGCCTTCTGAGTTGGCATCGGTGCATCCATTTTTTCATGTGTCTTTGTTGAGGAAACTTATTGGTGATGCTATATCTATTGTGCCTTTGGACAACATTGGTGTAAAACAGAGTCTTTCATATAAAGAGATTTTGGTTGAGATCCTAGACCGACAAGTTAGAAAGTTGAGGAACAACGAAATAGCTTCAGTTAAAGTGTTGTGGAGGAACCAAAAGGTAGAGGGTGATACATAGGAAGCCAAAGCTGATATGATGTCACAATATCCCCATCTCTTTCCTTTCGTTCCTAGTTGAGGATTTGAGTTCCTTTATGATCCACTCCATCAAAACCATGTGTTTCAATCATTCTTATATTTTCATATGCATTCATGTTCATGAAATGAGTTTCTAAAGACATTTTTAGCTTGGGATTGAATATTCCATGTTTTATGCATTTTTAGTATATTTTGCATTCATGTTGAGCTACTATGTCTGTTTTTTCCTCATTTATGCTAGTTTGAGTCCTATTCGAGAATGAATTCTATCAAGGGGGGTGATATTGTAAGACCCCAGAAGTTGAAAATACGAAAAACGTAGTTCAAAAAGGAAAATCATGGAAATTGCTGATTTTAGGCACCAAGTAGACTTCACGGGCCGTAAAGGGGACCACGGGCCGTGAAGAGGTAGTGTGCTCCAGCCTGATGCAAATTGGAAATTTGGGTGAGGACTACGACCAGTGATGGGCACCATGAGCATTGGTGGCCTCCGTAGAAGTCACCTCTCCAACCCAAGCCCCTTACCACTACCACTACCACAGGCCATAGTGGGCTTCACGGACCATGGTGGACCTTCTGTGCAGGTGCCGTTTTAGTTAAGTTAAGGGGTGTTTTGGTCTTTTTCCCTATAAATTTATTAATGAATGTGAACAGTTTTGGGGGGTTTATTCTATCTTATTAACTACCCTAAGCCCTCCCAACTCTTTCATTCTCACCCTGACACCCAAATCTCAAAATCTTTTCTCTAAGTTCTCTCTCAAGGGTCTTCTTCTTCCTCAAGCAAATTCCAAGGGAAATCAAGTCAAGTCTTTAAGTCGAGAGAAAATTATGGCTTCTAAAGTCTAAGGTGTGTGGGAATTCATCCATGGGTCCTTTCACCCATGGAGTTCCAAGGTTCTTTCTAAATTCTCATTATGAATTCTTCTTCTAAAAGCCCTAGTTCCCTGAATTTGCATTGGGTTTTTTCAATTATGATTTATCTTATGGTTATTGATCAAAATTATGCATAAATTATATTGCATTGCATGTTTTCAAGTTAAATTCCAATGACCCATGCAATATGATATTTTCAAGTATGTTTTCAATGAATTATGATTATGAATTTCAAAGGATTTCAATGAATTTTTATGAATGATAAATAAGATTTATGACTGACTAGTGAAAGTCTATGAATAATGTTTGAAGCAAGTAATTATAGTGTGAAAGGTAATTCTCACGCAATCATGTTAAAGAGGTAAAAGGAAATTCTTACCAACTCATGGATTCGTATGAATCAATCATGCTAATGAGCTATTTTTATGATTATTTTATGATGAGGATTGATATCTTTTATTTTCTTTCCTAATGATGTTAACAACTATGATTTATGACTTCCACTGGGATAATGACTGAGCATTGAGAGAACTTTAAGGTGGGATTCGGTCCGGTAGCCAAATTAGCTACCCTACGGAATCCTAGTAGCAACCTTAGTCCTTAACTACGTTGCCTGCGTAGGTTTAAAGTGCCAATATGGAGTGGGTAGTGGAGTCACAAATAGCTCAATGTTAAAGAAAGGTCCTATCACAGAGTCTACCTAGGTAAGTAGCCTCCCCCTTCTTGGTATAAGAGTACATCAGATTCTATGTTATAGCTTGCATGGTCTTATTTGTCGGTTAAAGGTCCTATCCCACACCAAGGTATATGAAAAGGTATAAAGTTCTCATGATGGTGTTTTGATGAATTGTCCATATGATTATGATGTTTAAATGTTTTCAAGGTTTTACTCATGTTTTAAGATATTGATCATGCATCTCATGTTCATATTGATTATGTCCTATTTTCATTGTTCATGCATACTTCTCACATACTCAGTGCATTTCATATACTAATGCATACTTTTTACGTACATTGTATCATAATGTAGGGTCGAACGATCATTGCGCACCTCCTACTCATGGCTAGAATTGATCTATACTTTCTTATAGTTGGTGAGTCATTATGCTTCGAGGGCAAGACTTTCATCTTTTCATCATTCTTATGACTTTTATATGTTGTCATGCTTGAGTTAGGAGCTTGTCTTATGCCCCCATCTAGTTTAATAGAGGCATGTTGGATGTCATAGAGTCTATGTTGTCTTTTCATTGCAAGTTTGAGAATTGTTCTATTTTATTGAGACTTTTCATGTTGAGACTTTATTTTTGCATCTATGTCTTTGTTTTATTGCTTTACTTACCTTATGTATGCTCATGAATGATATGCTAGGAGGCTTGGTTGGGGTCTCTCAGGATTCTAATCGATGTGTCACGCCTAGGGCCTAGCTTGAATCGTGACATGGGGAGTTGAAATTGGCACAAGAAGAATCTTGAACTAGTGAAGTTTGTAGTGGCTCCACGTTGCGGAGAAGGCTAGAGTGCAAAACATGCAGGAACGTAGCAGCTTCGCGTCGCGGACGTACAGTATAATTTTGGGTCACGTTTTTCCAGCACTATAAATAAAAACAACTTTTATTAATTTCAGTATGCTTTTTCTAATTTTGTGGAAATAAATACTTGGACGACTTTCCTTCATTAGTATTAGGGTTTATTCCTATTCTTGTCATCTTTTGAATTCCCTTATGTTTATGAAGCATTCAAATGTTGTGAATCGAATTATGAGTTGCTAAACCCCTTTTGTTCTAGGGCTGTGACTACAAGTGATGGTGTAACATCAGTTATTTAAATGAAGATTGGTTATTGCTTAAAGTTATTCTTGTGTTCTTGTTTTTACTATTTTAATGCCTGATCATCATTATTTATTTATTGTCTACTCGTTGAACTCAAGAGAGAAATAGAGCGATAGAACGTAGAATGCAAGGAGTGTGTTCTTTCTAGGTCATAACTTAGATTGATTCGTATCTATGACAGAGCTATACTTAGTATACCACGCTTGGTTAGGAAACAAGATGATAGCTTAATGTTTTATGATTGGTTCAATCTATTCCCACTCAACGATGTAGTTAGATTGTCAATTGTCGTAGGCGATTAAATGTTAAGAGATCATGATCGTAATATTAACCTTGTAAATCAACAGTTTGATAACCTACCAGAGTCTAAAGTGAACGATATTATACTTGAACTCATGCTTAAGTTGCAACCCAGGAATATCTCAAGTTATTGATAAGCCTCCACTTGAAATGGAATCATTTGCTAATTAGTTTAGTTAATTTAATCATTGAAGTTGTTAGTAGAAGACACCAATCCAACTTCCTTTATACCTGTGCAGTTAATTATAGTTACAACGAAAATTACTTATTTGCTGAGATAAAGTCTTTTGGGTCCGATAATCCGGCTCATAAGAGCCACTATATTACTTGGTTGACCACGCACAATTGCGTGTGCAATTGAAAGCAACACTACCCATACACAAATGCTTTAAAGGCGGATTTGTCAAAAAATACTTAAATTCCTGCGGTATACATGATTGTGAATAAATTTTAAATGTAGATACATATATCAGTGTTTGATGTATATGAGATACATCAATCAACCACAAAAAATTGATGCATTATCTCATAGAATTGATAATGTATCTATTAGAAATTTTTCATTCATAATTTCATTATTTCATACGAGATACACATATTTGTAATTATATCTAGCAAATGAAAGGTTTACCTCATTGTTCAATTCACTATCTAACACAAATTTGCCCTTTTCAACATATGTCTCTCGTGTATCTTATGATCCTTTTTTGTTCTTTCCTTCAGTTCTTCAGTCAATTGTGTAAGTTTGATGGAGTCATTGCGGAACTTAAATATGATCTCAGGTGTAGAAATAAAAGAAGCAGCAGCAGCAGCAGAACAAGCCCTTGCATTATCTTGTTCTTGAGTAATACACAAATCAAGGGATGGGGCATCTTGATGAAATTGTGGGCTGGGTGGGATACATCTAGCAATCCTCCTACTGGAAGAATGCTCGTTAGTGATTGATTAACTTGGAAAAAACCTTGCTATAAACCCTAAATGAATTTGAAATTAATGGATTTAAGTTGTTAAGAAGTTAGATACACAAAATAAATAGAGTGAAAAACAATTACCAAACCTTGAAAATGGAAGATGCAGCAATTAAGGAACACGGATGAAGGTGGGAGAAATCTAAGATATTGGGCATGTTTGGGAAGAAGAAGCGCGAATGGGATCAGTGATAGATACAGAAGGAGGGATATTAGGCTAAGAATAAGGTAATGTATGTTAACTGCCAAATCTACTCAAAGTGTCGTGTAGTTGTATAATTTTTTTAAAGTGTCTTGCTGTGCGCGGACGTCATACTGATGTCAGCACCCACTTTACATGATATCGATATGGTATATATATACTATGATGGTATCACTCAGCATATGTATGAAACAATCCTTAATGATAACATACCAGTATATGATGATTTAATGAAAATGTAGCTGAAGGATTGAAGTAGACTTTAATGTTATCATGACAGTATATAGATATATTGTGGTAGTATTATTAAGGAAGAAAGCATCCTCAATAATATCATGTCAGTATATTGATACTGCGACGATATCTTGATCGCAAATCTCATATTTTGGAGTGTATGAATTGTAAAAGAATATTTGTCTGTAATTATTTGCTTTTATGAGGCAAGGACTTAATTTTCCCTATAAACTACTGATTTCACTATTGAAATTTGAAAAAGCTGAACTCACCACAGGCCCAGCGAAGATCAAACAATTCCAAGTTAGTCAGATCAGCCATAGGAATCCTGGGTATCCATTTTCATTTTAACAAGGCTTGTTCAAAAAAGAAAAGAAAAAAGAGATAGGAAGGCGACAACAAGAGTGCAAATGGCTTTAGCATTATTCGCCTTCCATCTTGAGAAATTCCATGGAGTCTTAACTAAGGACACTTCATCCACCAAGGCTACAACAATTCACTCAATTAGCTGCTGAGCTACATAATAAATTGAACTTCAATTGAAGCCATTGAAATACAACAATATTAATGACTTGCACAGACAATACAACTGAGAAATGTAAGGTTCCCTTCACTGCCTGCTATAAGGATTCATCAGCATATGGTAACTTGCAGGGAGCAGCCCGGTCCTTTGACTTATATTGGCCTAGCACTTCAGCAACAGTTCTACAACGGCATTGGTTTCCAGGTCGGATAACATCCCCATAAACAGCCATTTCAATAATATCGAGCTCCTTATCTGCATGGCCCAAGTTATATGGTAAGTAGTAATAGAGTAAAATGTCACTGCTGCTAAAAAATTGACAACCTTAATTTATGTGTCCAACTCTGTGTGAAGTTGAAAAGGATGGCTAATCACTATACATTTTAAGGGATCTCAAGGGTGGTTAACTTATGTTAGAATCCGTAGAAAATGTTATACCATATACCATTTTCCACACTAACCTTCCAAACAAGAATATCTCTATTTCCCTAATTGTGAAGAACCTTGAAGTGGGATCCCATGAGAACCTTGAAGTGGGATCCAATGTTCTATCCAGAAGAAGAAACTACTACAGCAATAGCTTGGATTTCTTTTCCATCATTACCTCCCAACTTCTTTGGGAAGGAGACTGTGTTCTCATTGGCAGCTGCAGTGGGCAAACTTTTACAGGTGGATATGGCAACTAGAAATCAAATAAGACCTAGTTGCGCCAGAGTGAAAGTAGAAGTGGACTTATTAGGAGAATTTCCCAAAAGGATAAAAATTGGAATGAAGAAGAGTAATGGGGAGGTGATGGAGAAGTGGGTAAGGATAAAATATGATTATGTACCAAAATACTGTAAAACATGCATGATTAAGGGACATGATGAACAACAGTGTTATGTGGAACACCCAGAACTTTATCTTAGGAAGGATAAAAAGCAACAGGAAGGGAAAAAGGAGGAAGGAATGATTAATAGAGAGAAGGAACATCAACAGGGGGGGAAGGAGAAGAATAAACATATTGAAATGGATGTCAATCAACAAATTGGAAAAAACAAGGAGGATTTCGAGGAGGCTAAAAATAAGAAGGGGGGATGGAAGAGACAACAAGAGAAGGTCTGGGCAAAAGTTGATGTTACAATAGGAAATAAATTTGGGGCATTGGAGAATGAAGATAAGGTTGTTGAGGTAGAGGAAAGTCCTGAAAAGGTTGAAGGCAAGGAGACTGAAAAAGGTAACAAAGAGTCTACTAAAGAATGGGTAGAGGAAACTTTTGAGGTAAAAGAAAAAAACTATACTCCAGGGGCTCAAGGAAGCAACAACAATAAAATGAAAAAGATATTGGGGATACTGAAGTGGGGGCACGTGTGATAGCTGCAGGTAACCAAAATAAAGGGATAGAGATTTCCAGCATTATGAGGAGCAGTTCAGATCAACAAAAAGAGGGCAACCAGAGAACCAAAGGCACAAAGAGTGCCAACACTTTGGGAGTGAGTAGAGATCAACAAAAAGAGGGAGACAACTATTCACAAGAAGGGAAAAGGCTTAACCTGAATGATGAGAGGGAGAATTTACTGGAGTTTAATGGTAAAGAAGCAATAGATTTCATTGCAGAATCTGAAGAGGATGCACAACACAAAATGGAAACAGAAGAAGATGACAACATGGACTACAACATATAACAAATAAGCAAGGCAGGGGATCTATCACCAAGGCATACAAATAGTTTAAAAACTAAAAGGGGAAGACCCATAGTCCCTTTGCAGGTCAGAACAAGTAGTAAGGAGAAGTCCTCAGATAGAGTACCATGATTGACAAAATGATCTGTGAATTCCCAAAGCTCTTTTGGGAGATTAATGGATCTAAATAGAAGACATCATTACTCATTTGTAGCTTTAATGGAACCCTTTCAGGATCCAATAGATCTAGAGCAATACAAAAGAATGTTAGGTTTCAGCAATGCCCTATCTAACACTTCTGGCAAAATTTGGACATCCTGGAGAGAAGATTGGGAGGGTACTGTAGTGCTGGACTCTATTAAACAGATAACTATGAAGTTCTATAAATCTGGTAAGGAATTTACCATATCTTCTATTTATGCAAGGTGTAATGCTTTGGATAGGTTGGAGTTATGGGAAGAGTTAGAATATGTGGCAGAGAGAGATCAGATACCTTGGATAATAGGGGGGATTTCAATGTCATCTCCAATGAAGAGGAAAAGTTAGGGGGATTGGAGTTTACTCAACATGAAGCTACTGATTTTGCTCAATGTATCAGTAATTGTGGTTTGATAGATGTGAAATTTACTGGAAGCAAATACACTTGGTGGAATGGAGGAATAGAGGAGCATTGCATTTAAAAGGGTTGGATAGGGTAATGGTCAATAATGAATTTCTGGAAGCTTTCCCATCCACAGAAGTAGAACATCTGATCAGACAGGGCTCAGACCATGCTCCGCTGCACATGGTTTGTAATACAGAAGAGGAGCCTGCCATAAAACCTTTCAGATTCTTAAACTTTTGGATAAAACATCCTCAGTTCAAAGAAATTGTACAGCAGAACTCGAAGGTGGAATTTGTCGAAAATCCTTTCTTGGAGGTTCATGCTAAGATGAAAAAGGTGAAGAGAGCCTTGTCCAGCTGGATCAAAGAAGCATTTGGCAATATATTTCAACAAATTGCAACACTAGAGGATAACATTATGGTAAAAGAATCTCAGTTTGAAATATTTCCTTCAATAGGGCAGAATTAAGCAGAATGGAAGCTGAACTGAAAAGATATCTCAAGATTGAGGAATTCTGGAAATAGAAGGCAGGGATGAGATGGTTTGCTGAAGGTGATAGAAATACAAAGTTTTTCTATTCATATGTGAAGGGGAGGAGCTAAAAACTGAGTATTTCTGAGATTACCAATGACATAGGTGAGGTATTAAACGATAAGAAGTCTATTGGGGAGGCAGCTGTACCTTTCTATTCAGATCAATTCAAGGAGGAAGGACGGAATTTGGATTTTTCTATGTTAAGGAATATTCCTAGAATGATTACTGAAGAAGAAAATGAAAATATGATCAAACTTCCTAGCCTTGAGGAGGTTAAGAGGGTGGTCTTCGAACTAAATGGGGATAGTGCAAGTAGACCAGATGGATTCTCTGGGTCTTTCTTTCAATCATGCTGGGACATTATAGGTGAAGATATCACTAGATTAGTGAAAGCTTTCTTTTGTGGGCATGAACTTCCTACTTTTATTACTCACACTAATCTAGTGTTAATACCCAAGAAAGAGGACGTCAGGAATTTTTTAGTTATGAGACCTATCAGCTTGAGTTCTTTTATTAACAAAGTGGTCTCAAGAATGGTTCATGATAGAATGGTGGAAGTTCTTCCAAAAATAATCTCTCAAACCCAATCAGGTTTTGTAAAAGGCAGAAGTATCACAGAATGTTCTATTAGCTCAGGCGATTATCAGGGATATTCATGAGAGGAATCAAAAGGTTAATGTAGTGGTGAAGCTGGATATGGCAAAGGCTTATGATAGGGTATCCTGGGTATTCCTAACAAAGGTTCTGAGGAAGTTTGGCTTCTCAGAAATCATCATAGATATGGTGTGGAGGCTAATTTCTCACAACTGGTACTCAGTGCTCATCAATAGTCAATCAAATGGTTTCTTCAGTCAACTAGGGGTCTCAAACAGGGAGACCCCCTTTCACCAACTCTGTTTATCATCTCAGCAAAAGTCTTAGCTAGGGGTTTGAACAGTTTGCATGAAAACAACAATTTTATAGGATATGGGCTTCCCAAATAGAGTCCAAAAATCAATCATCTGGCTTATGCAGATGATACTATCCTATTCAGCTCAGGTGATAGAACTTCAGTGATAAAGATGATGAAAGTGTTGAAGGACTATGAGATGAGTTCAAGTCAAAGGGTGAATAAGGCAAAGAGTTCTTTCTATCTTCATGACAACCCCCTTTTAATAGTAGCAATCAGATTGAGAAGACTAACTGGCATCAAACAAGGTAACTTTCCTTTTACCTATCTGGGATGTCCAGTGTTTTATCGGAGGAAGTTAAAGAATCATTTTGAAGGGATTATAAGGAAGGTAGCTAGGAGAATTCTTTTATGGCAGAATAGATTTTTATCCTATGGGGGGGAGGTTTATTCTGATTAATCATGTGCTACAGTCCATGCCAGTGTACTTATTATCAGCTATGAACTCCCCAAAGTCAGTGATTGACCAACTTCATCAAATTTTTGCTAAGTTCTTATGGGGAAGTTCAGGAGGTATCAAAGCAAAGCATTGGGATGCTTGGAATAAACTATGCTATCCAAAAGAGGAGGGAGGTTTGGGTTTTAGATCTCTACATGAAGTTAATAAGGCACTCTTTGTTAAGTTATGGTGGAGATTTAGGGTTTCAACCAATTCATTATGGAGCAGCTTCATGAGCAATAAATGCTGCAAGAAATTGCACCCTACTATTGTGAGAAGCTCTGGAGCATCACATGTGTGGAAGAAAATGCTGGAGATAAGAGATGAGATAGAACAGGGGATTTGGTGGCAAGTCAAAGCTGGTAATTCAAGCTTCTGGTTTGATAACTGGACAAAACAAGGGGCTTTGTATTTCACTGAAGGTCAAAACGCTGGGGAGGAGGAGATGGAACTGAAGGAGTTTATAAAGCATGATAATTGGAAAGTGGAGAATATAAGAGAGTTGATATCAGAAGATATGCTTCAGCACATAGTAGACAACATTAAGCCTATTACTAAGGAGATTAATGATAAGGCTTGGTGGATGAGGAGTCCTACTGGAGAGCTCACTGTTAAATCAGCATATCAACTTCTAAGAAAGAAGATGGAACCAAAGGAGTGGATGTATTGTATCTGGATAAAAGGATTACCTTTCAAAATATCCTTCTTTTTGTGGAGAGTGTGGAAGAAGAGAATTGCAACAGATGACAATCTAAAGAGAATGAAAATGCAGATTGTTTCTAAATGTCACTGTTGTGAGAGGGGGGAGATGGAAACCATGACACACTTATTTCTAACAACTCCCATAGCCTAAAAGCTATGGAAGCAGTTTGCTACTTGTGCAGGTTTTATCACTGATGGACTCCAACTACATCAACTTCTTAATAAATGGTGGACATATAAAGGAAATCCAAAGCTGCAACAGATCATGAAGGCAATTCCAACCATTGTCATGTGGGAACTATGGAAAAGAAGAAATGCAAGAAGTCATGACAAGGATGTCTCATTCAACAAAATGTATCATTAATGTGAACTGACAATACATCAATTGATTAGAGTCAAATATCCTTGGATCAGGAATATTCCTTATAACTGAGGAGGGATGCATGATCTGCTACAGGAATATAGGCCTAAACTGTACTATCAGAAAGTGCAATGGACTAAAATAGCAGAGGGATGGTTGAAATGTAACACAGATGGAGCAAGTAGAGGGAATCCAGGGGTCATTGCTTATGATTTTTGCCTCAGAAATAGTAATGGAGAGCTGACATATGCAGAGGCAAAACAAATAGGCATTACTACTACTATGGTATCTGAACTCATAGCAATTTGGAAAGCACTGAAATATTGCATAGGAAATGGCTATGATTATATCATGCTGGAAACAGACTCTCAGAGCATTAAAAATATGATTCTGAGGGAGTGGCGTATACCTTGGGAGCTGATTGAGAAAATAGAGGAGGTACAGGAAATAATGGGAGTAATCAATATCCACATTAAACATATATTCAGAGAAGCTAATCAGCTAGCAGATTTCATCACAAACACAGCAATAGGGAAAGAGGAAATTCAGCAATATTGCAGCTTCAATCAATTACCAAGCAGAGCTAAGGGCATTTTAAACATGGATAAACAGCAAATACCTACAATGAGGATTAAAACAAGGAAGATCAACAGTAGGAACAATCCACAGCATGCAGAATAGAAAATAAGCCATAGAGTCACATATTTACAATAATTACATCATGTTTCAGGGCCATCAAATAGTTGTGCTAAGACTATCTAGCCTAAGCTACAATAGCCAACAAAAAGTGTTTCGAAGACCAGCAAAAAGGGAGAGTCGAAGAACCAGATCTGATAGGAAGCGCCAAGGTCAGCTAAGAGATCAGGAGGAAGTTACTTAGGAGTAACTTGTTGTTCTCCACATTCACTTCACTCAGATCTACAAAGCTGGTACATAGGTTACAACTCTCTTACGAGCTATGGAGTAGCTCACAAATCCCCACCAGTTGGCACATCTACAAGACAGAAGAGGAGTTTAACAGAAATGAAGAAAATAGAGGAAAAAGAGCAGGAAGAAATCTTACCTTTGCAAACTGAACAAGAAGTAGTGGTGGAACCCCTGGTGAAGCATGTTTATCACCCAACAGCGAAGGAAATGGAAGTGAGAGTTGGGAGTCCAATGGAACAACATCAACGGCGGACTGAAGAAAGGAAAGAAGATGAAAGAGCTGCAGTGCACATTAGGAAACCCTACATAGTAGGGATTTGTTTTATTTTACCTGATCCAGCAAATGTGGGCTCGGTCGGACATTTTTTAATACTTTGGACATATTTTACTATGACTATTGCGTTCTTTTAAGCCCAATAGTTCGTGCTTTCTATCAACAAAAGGACCAATGGTCCAAGTTTAATATTAAAAAAGTGTAGAAGGTGGCTTTACTGGTCCCTTATACTTACCAGTCGATATACCTTGTACAAAAACAAAAGAAAAAAGTAAAAAAATTACCACCCGTTCCATTAACTACAGTTGCCAAAGTTGTTATGTTACAAGGCAAGTTCTATGATGACTTGTTGCATGTGCTATATATAATACATGCTAAGCTGAAAGAACAGGTAAGAGTTGCACAACTAAGAAGAGGGATCTAAGTATTTTTAGATATCTTGGGTCCATAATCCAGGGTAGTGAGGACATCGATGATGATATCGCACATCACATTGGGGCGGCATGGATGAAATGGAGGCTTGTGTAATAAGAAGGTACCACCTAAACTTAAATGTAAGTTCTACAGAATGTTGGTTAAATCATTTTTATTGTATTGGGTGGAGTACTAGATAGTCAAGAACCCACATGTTCATAAGATGCATGTTGTGGAGATGAGAATGTTGAGATGAATGTGTGGGCATACTAAGAGCGACAAGATTAGAAATGAGGTTATCCGGGAGAAGGTAGGAGTGGCCTTTGTGGCGGACAAGATGAGGGAAGTGAGACTGAGATGGTTTAGGCATGTGAAGAGGAGGTGTGTTGATGCCCCACTGAGGAGGTGCGAGAGGTAGGTTGTAGGGGGTACGCGGAGGGGCAGAGGTAGACCGAAAAAGTAATGAGAAGAGGCAGTGTTATCAAAGGCGAAAAGCGCAAAAAAGCTCTAAGGTCTGTTGGGGCTTTAAGCGCAAAGCGCATCAAGTGTAAAAAGTACATTGTATATATATGTATATGTGGTTTGTCTTCTAGAATATGTAAGTATAGATAAAATATTGGCCCCACTTGAACAAAGGAAAGCCTTTGGTCTAGTGGTAAAGTGGGTTCATTTTTGTAAGAAGGTCTTGAGTTCGAAACCAGACAACAACACATACATTATTTTATTCTTTTTCAACCTTTTTTCTTGTGCTTGGCCTCATTATTTTGATTAAATCATATATTTTAATTTTTATTTATTAAATTAAATATTAATTAATTTTTAATTAATAAAATTTAGTTTATTGCCTTTTTTTAATCTCCTTCATATAATGAACCCACTTGGTAAGATTTCTAGGTCCGCCACTGACTAGCTAGTCAAGAACCCACATGTTCGGAAAATGCATGTTTCGGTGATGAGAATGTTGAGATGAATGTGTGGACATACTAGGAGCGCAAGATTAAAAATGAGGTCATCCGGGAGAAGGTAAGAGTGGCCTCTGTGGCGGACAAGATGAGGAAAGTGAGACTGAGATGGTTTGGGCATGTGCAGAGGAGGTGTGTTGATGCTCCACTAAGGAGGTGCGAGAGGTTGGTTGAAGGGGGTACAAGGAGGGGTGGAGGTAGGCCGAAAAAGTAATGAGGAGAGGCAGTGTTATCAAAGGCGAAAAACACAATAAAGCTCTAAGGTCCGTTGGGCTTTAAGCGCAAATAAAGTGTGGGCTTTAATGAAAAAAAGGCGCAAAGGGAGAAAAAAATAAAAATATATATGTTTTA
The DNA here is from genome assembly GCF_947179165.1 of Solanum dulcamara. Taxonomy (NCBI): domain Eukaryota; kingdom Viridiplantae; phylum Streptophyta; class Magnoliopsida; order Solanales; family Solanaceae; genus Solanum; species Solanum dulcamara. Next base: position 51,878,890 of record NC_077237.1, on the reverse strand, counting down.
GTCCAAGACTAATAATTATAAACATGAATGACAAATATATGACCAAAGAAATTGAAAAAAAAATATGATAAAGTGAAATATCAATTGTTTAGTGTCACTTCTTCAAAAGAGAATCATTGGCAAGGAAAAGTTTGTCTTAGAACCTTGATGACGACACTAAAACACATAAAGCGAGGTGAAGCGCTCAACACATTTTGAGCCTCATTTCAAGGCTTAAGCGCACTTAAAGCGCGTGTTTGACTACACTGGAGAGAGGTAATTCGACAGGATATGGCGCAACTTCATATTACCGAGAATATGATTCTAGATAGGAAAAAGTGGAGGTCACATATTAGGTAGAAGGTTAGCAGGGGCAGAGTGTTGTCTTGCCATGCGAAAGTTGTTGTGTAGGACTAGTCGTACCCTTATAGTTCTTGCCGTGGATTGTTTATTGTGTTTCGATTATCACACTATTTTGTTGTTATTACTAATTCTTTCTCGTAGACATTACACTACTTTCCTTATTAACTTATATGTTTTTTTCATTGTTTTCTTCTTCTTGTACTTGGGTTTGATGCACTCAGCCAAGAGTCTTTCGAAAACAGCCCATCTATCTCCGGTTTGCGTACACTCTACCCTCCCTAGACCCCACAGAGTGGCATTTCACTAGGTATGTTGTTGTAAGCTTTGCTACTCAGCAAAACTTATATGACAGGACTCAGTAGTCAAAATCTGAGGAAGTTAGGCAGCATCTACCAATATAAAGAATTTTTTTACGTATTTAAACTATGTCTAGCTAACATGACAAAAGGAATTTTTCTAGGTGGAAGAATATAGTTTTCCTTTGCTTGATCTTTTAGAAGGGTAGAATCTTATCTTTGATAGGATCTAGATTGTCAAAGAATAATCGAGCAAAAAAAAATGCAGAAAGAACAACAACAAAGAAAATACAATCTACATAGTTTCAAAAGAATTGTCTAAATTCACATTCGCGGAAAAGAAACCAGTTCTATTACTACTTGTGTTCTGTTACACCTGTTTCCACATCATACCTTCTCACTACAGTAATGCAATAAGAACTAGGACTTCAATTCTAAACAAAACTTCAATTTGGATACAGAAACCAGCTTTAAATCAAAAACCTTCTCCAACCGCTACTGGCTGTAGGAGGCAGAAAAAGATATACAGTAAAGTTTATTCTTAGAGGGTGTTTGGATTAGCTTAACAGCTGGTCAAATCTGCTTTTAAGCTATTTTCAGCTTTTGGAAGTGTTTGGCAAACTTGAAAATGGCTTAAAATAAGTTTATAATGGCTTTAAAAAAACTAAAAGCTAAAAGCAGCACTCCCCCAACTTTTTATTTTTTGGCTTAAAAGCTATTCAAGTTTGACCAATACTATTAGTTTTCTACCCCAGTTTATTTTTAAATAATCCCAAATCTACCCTTATGAAATAAAACCATAAAGATCTTTTCTTTTCCACTCAATGTTTGTCTCGCTGTGAAGTGTTGCGGCTCTGTTCTTTCCCTCTCCAACGTTTCTTCTTGATTTTCTCTTCTTTTTCACGAAAATTTCATGGAGTTATCGACATTGAAGTGAGTGATCCTCTATTCTCTCTCGATCTCCACTTTTTTTCTATTTATTTATGCATTTTGGATTGTGTTATTTTCGGATTGTGTATCAACTTGATTTTGGAAAATACTACTATTTATGAATGTACTTAAAAAGACATCTTAAATCTTTCATGTGATCTATCCAAATTATATATTTAAAAAATTATAAATAAGTTGTGCATATAAAATTAACTTAAATAATAAGTTTATATTAAAATTGAATTAAAATATAAATTAAGTTTATATTAAAATATAAATTAATTTTATTTTTAAAGAAAATAGAAATAAAAATCGTAAAATAATCAATTTTTTATAATGTTAACAACTTTAAGGGTATTTCAGACATTTTGATTAAAAAAAGTGCTTAACAACACTTATGTACCAAACACATCAATAACGTTTTTTCTGCAACACTTTTATCCAAACACGTAACTGCTTATTTTTAAAATAAGTTTAAACACTTTTAAAAGTGCTTCTATAGTACTTTTTAAAAGCTACTTTTTTAAGCCAATCCAAAGGGCTCTTAATGCGACGAATGCATATTGTACTACTGTCTCTAATCTGATGAATGTTTTTATAGAAATGAGACCTTAGCAGGTACCAAAAGAGTACTATCTGAGAAAGAAATCCCCACAAAAACCATCACAATGACAACCATGAAATGCAACTCAGGTTCAAACCAAATACCAACCAATAGCAATTTTTCACATGATTTCTTATGGTAATGCAAACAATTTGCCTTCCATTTTAATTGATAGTGCATCTCTATACCTCCATTTACGAACTGTGTCAAATTATCTTTGTTAAACCAGAAAACATGGGAATACCTGAAAACTGCCATTAAAAATAAAATCATTACAACAACTACAATGACACTTTAATCCCAGACGGAAACAAGATAGTTTTAGCATACTGATCGGAAGTAGTCCTGTAATCCAGAAACAGATCAGGCAAAGACTTAAACTCTAAAATTACCAAAGAAATCACACACTTCTAATCTTAAGAGGCTACAGAACTAAAAAAAACTATCATATAGCTCACAGATCTCCACTGGAGTGGCTAGTCCAGAAGCCATAAAGATTGATCCCGTGACAAGTGACAGAAGCAGAATAAATAGGGAAAGATCAAAGGAGAATACCAGTGAACTTGATATCACAGGAGTAGTCTTTTAACTGACTAATATCAATCTCATCCTTGTTGGCTTTAAGCCTGTTCACCCTTGTCTGGAGGATCTGGCAATTCTCCGCTATGGACTCACCCCCTGCATAAGAAAACACATTTTAAATGGTGCATTAACCGTGTATTGACCACCAAATAAAAACTCAAGAGACCAATCTCCACCCCTTCCACCCAACCACCGGATGCAAAAAGAAATAGAAAAGGAAGACTTTTCATCTGTCAATATTCTATCCAAATGATTAAAATCACTAAACAACAAAAATCCAAAATCAGTTTTAGAAGTGAATCAGACCTTACCCCTACCTTTTTGGAGTAGAGAGGTTGTTTCCGATAGACCGTTGGCTCAAAAGAAAAGTTTCTGCCCGCCCCACCCTATTTACAAGAACAATGCAATACCAAGCTAAACCAAACCTGTCAAGTTACACGATTTTTTTCAACTGTACCCAACATCTGTAAATCTAGTTAATTTGGATGGGTTGGTAACAGCTAGCTGGATTTCAAAACGATACTTATCACAAAAGTGATTTTTCTAATTCTTGTTAATTTTTTCGAATCAGCAAATGTATTTGAAGCTATGAAAGCGAACAGTTGCAAATTGCAAGTGTAAAAAAGGTGTTATTTCTAAACTTTTTAGGTATGTTTTTTTTCATCACTAACTCAAATAACAATGAAATCACAAAACAGAAATCAGAGTGAGAGTCCCAGCAAAAGTTTCACTAGAGAAAGAATCTTACAAAAAATTATTGACTTAATTTACTCGGCCTTAACAAAAACCACAGAGTTTTTTCTCAACAAGAATTCTCCTCCTCTAGCTATCTCATCCCACATTTTCGGACCTTGCCCTGCCCTACCTCAATTGCCATCTCTACTGTATAACTCGGATTCGATTTCCAAAAATAGAGTTTGAGAGTAATAAACAAACAATCAATCCTCTGGAACAAACTAGTTGGTTTCGGCTAAAAATAAGGGAAGCAGAAATAGGGGAAAGAGTTATGTTAGGAAAGCAATAGGAGGGAAGTAGCTAGACCTTTGGAAAATGGAATGATGTGGTCATACTCAAAGCAAAGACAGCCTTGACAGTTGAAGAGGCGTTTGCAGAGAATGTTTCCAGCGGAATCTTTTCGCCAGCGTTCAGGATGTCGACCGGGTACCGTCTCAGCCTTGGCCCAGCACATCCTCTTTGCTTCACCGTCAAAAGTTCTTGCCCTCTCTCCTCGAGATCGACTAGGTGAGTTTGAAGAGCTCATCTCAAAAACCCACCTGCCAAGGGTTTAGGTCAAGGAGATTGATTAAGGTCCAAAGAAGATGCGTGTGTTTTTGTTTTCTCTCCATCCAACTTTGGATTTTTAGAACTTTTTATTATTGCAAGTTTGATGCAAATTAGTTATTGTAATTTTGTAGGAAATAATATGAACTACTAATTAAGGTTCAAGAATCAAGAATATTAATATACGAAGAACTACTCATATTTTCTTTAAAAATTCCTTCATTTTTATTTTGAATAAATTCATAATTTTTCATTTCATGAAACTCTAATTTAAGATTATTTTTTTTATTTTATATTTGCAGGAGTATTTATCTTATAGTATTATTATAGTACTAAACTCATGCTTTAGCACGTCTCAATAAAAAAAAAAGTTTTTGAATGTTGATTAGTTGGTCAAAGAGAGTGTCGACAAGAGCTAAAAAAATTATGTGTTAATTCATTATTATTATTTTCATCTATTTTCTTATATCGATATAGGTCCTAAATAAGATATGTGCATTATGTTCTTTCTATTTGATTTCTTAAATTTGAATTTTATAATTTTTTATCGTCACAAATTTTTATACCTTCCTTACACACAAACTATTTATTGTAACTTTTTCAATAATATGCCAATTACAGATTAAGGTTCAAAAACTGCTATTGATAGATTTAAAAGATTGAATATATATTAAATATTTCATGCTTTTTATGATGTTTCTTATGGTACGAAGAATTATTTATGTTTTCTTTAAAGATTTAGTCTTTTCTTTTATTTTTAAAATTTTTAAAAATAGTAAAAAAAATTAATAGTGACAAATATACACAAATGAAAAATTATATATTTGTGTCAAAACTTATATATTATATACATCTACGTACTTATATATATTTTTTCTTAAAAAATACAATCTAGTACATATAATTTAGATATACAAAGAAAAAATTATGTATGTATACTCACATTAAGAGTTCAACCCTGAAAAATCAATCTTAACAAAAATAACAAATAAAATAGTTTTACCGATGTAAGGAAACATCTTTATAAGTTCAAAAATTCATAGATAATTTAAAATTACAAAAATTATAAAATTTAAGTACTACTAATAAATTAAATTAAAATTCTTTGTAGAATTTTAGCACTCATAATTTTAATTTTATAAATTTAACAAGATATTTTATAATTGCACGAAGCGCGATCAAGTTCGCTAGTAAGTAATTAATGGTAAGGGTAAACATGATTTTTTTAAATCTTTTCTTGATATGTTAAAAGTGATAAGTAAAAGTAAAAAAGTTATTTTCAAAACAATAAACAAGTATAAATGAACCGAACAAGTATAAAATGATAAGATTGTTTATCAACTATTTTAATAAATATCAAATTTAATTATAAATGTCTTTTCAAACAAACTCTATATTAATATTTACTCATCAATTAAATGCATTATGATAAGCTAATGAATATATTGAGTGTGTTAAGTTAATTGAGTTTCATGTAAATACCAAGTATATACGTTTTTTATTTTATGTAGCACTAGTATTAGTTGGAAAATATTAAATAATGTTAAAAAGAAAAAAATGGTACTCGATGCCTTAATTTACAGAGCAACGTTCTTGATTTTTTTTTAAAAAAAGAATACAAAATATTATGCAATTCAATGTAGTTCTTAGATAATTTTAGAAATGTAGTATGATGAAATAATGCACTAAGTCTAAAATTATTCTTTTTCGTTGTTGGGACTGAATCATTTTATATATATTTTTTAAAATAGTTTGACATGCACTTTAATTTTGTCATGTAGAGTTGATATATCCTCATTATGAAAGTGTTCATATATACTATTGTTGAAATGGTTCACATATACCTTTTTTCTTTAACGAAAATTAAAAATTAATTTTTCAAAAAATTTTATTAAAAAAAATTAATTCATATAGATATATTTGATCCTTCTCACACATGAACTTTTTTGACACTTTTGATTCAATGCTAATTTGGATTTATTATTTTGATGGTCAAATTTATTTTTCTCAATATTTTTCTTCTAAAAATTATTATACATGCCACAATTTTATTTTTACAGATACAACAACAACAACCCAGTGCAATCCCACATCATAGGGTCTGGGGAGGGTAAAGTATACGCAGACCTGACTCCTACCAATGTAGGACGGCTGTTTCAATTATTTTTTTTACAGATACAAAAACTAAATTATAATATATCAACAAAAAAATTAGTTTTAAATTATAATATAGTCGCAATTTTTTTTTCTTACTTTTTTCTCTTTTATCATTCACAATTCTTTCTTTTATTTCTCTTATTTTTATACCAAAGAATGAAAGAAAAAATGAAATAAGAAAAAAAAAACTCAAATAATAATAATCAAAAAAGTCAAAAAATAATTCAAGTGTGAAAAAAAATAAGTATAACCCTGAACTTTGCTAGAAAATAATCTATGTATGGGAATATTGTTTATTTTTTAGTTAATATACTTTTTCAAAGAAAATATCCCTACATGAATTGTTTTTGTAAGTTTTGGGTCGTCGATCGCCCATGTGAACTGACTCGACCTGATTCAATCTTATTCAACCCAATTTATTTTTTTCTAAAAAGATGATTAAATTAAGATATATTCATATTTTGAAAAGGAGAGGGAATAGTTACTAAGTAACTGTTCAACCTCTCCCTTTTAAAATAGGTCTCCTCCTTAGATTAAAACATAGAAAAAGTATAACATTCAACAAAAAAAATAACAGAAAGTGACTAATTTTTTCTCAAATTCACATCAACACACAAAGAAAAACATTTAGTTTGTGAGATTGCACTCCATTTTCTTAAGAGACGAAGTCGATTTGGGGCAATTTTGAATTAGTAGCAAAATCAATATCTTCCGCTACAAGAATAAGGTACACATCTCATTAATTTTGCTCCAAATTTCTTATATTGGTATCAGATCCGGGGTTGATTGTTCCATATTTAAATAATACTCTTGAGATATAGTCCAGAAATTTTCGAACTTACTTGTTTGGAAGAATGATCTGTTTTTTTTTGGTTTATGGAATAAGTAATTTATTTTAAAAAACTGATGATACCAAATCTAAGACTGCTCTTCGATTTCCTTTGAATTAGTAAATATAGACAGATCTTCACCGTTTATTTCTTCTGTTTCTTCATGATTTATTTGGAGAAGATAAATGACTTGATAGAAAGTGTATTCTGTGAATGAATAAATGAAAATGAGTAAATAAAAAATGAGTGTATCCTCTTATTAATAGGGATATCATGTACGTTTCCTTTTAATATTGGGACTCCTGTTTTTATCGAAAACGTGCACTGACTTTTAATATTATTTTGAATTTACTTTTTCTTGAGAATGGTGCATGTGAAAAATGACCACAGACTCCTAAACCTTTGACAATATCAATAAGACCCATTTCAACCAAAATCAAAATCCTACTACTGGTAATATGCACTACAAAGGTGCTTTGGGAGGTAGAACTCAGGGTTATGAGAAGAACAAGATTAAACTCCAACCAAGGAAGCACGAGATCCTCAAAGGGAAATCAGTAGTCATTTTCACTAAGGAAGAACATGATATGATTGCGGAAACCTGCAAATGGACGCTGATAAGGAAGTTTGAATGAAGCAGACCTCAAATCGACCAAATTCGGGCTGACTTTGCCAAAAGTATCCCAACTAAAGGACATGTTAAAATTGGGGCAAAAGATAGCAAACACGTCTTCATCGATGTTGAAAAGAAAGAAGATTACAACACCATAGTTTCTTACAATTTCATCTAACTGGGAGAAGATAATAATATGAAGATTCTACCACTAATTTTAAGCCTAATGTTTCATCTACTCTTGCTACGGTGTGGATTAATCTCCCTGACCTCCCATGGCACTATTACGAATGGGCTGCCTAATGCCATATAGTTGAACCGATCGGTAACCCCATTGTAATGGACAAAGCCACCCAATACAAGACCCGACCGACTATGGCCAAGCTTCATGTGGAAATTGACCTTTCAAACCCTGTGCTCACCACCATTCAAGTGGCCATAAAGAACTCTGAAGGGCAGGTCGATACCTTTAACCAAAAAATTAAATATAAGACGTTGCCCATCTTTTGTCAAATGTTTAGAACCCAAGGCTACTCCCAAGAGAAATGTAGGAGAGCTTCTCCAGATCCCCAAGGAGGAAACCAAGTTAACAGCAAAGCCGACAATGAAAAACTTCAAAACCAAATGAAAATAGGAAAAGAATATCAACACAACAAAAAGGAAAGGCAAGATATTTATGTGGAAGACACTACCTCAAGGAGCAACCAGCAGGGGTCTGCACAACACGAGAAGGATCAGAGGGTGATGAACACTGCTACAAACACGGAGGATATAGCAAATACAAGAACTGAAGCATGGCAGAATGTGGAAAATAAAAAGAATAAAGGGAAACCAATGGAAAGAGACACGTATCACCAATTCCCAAAGGCAACAATGTGAATAAGAAAGATGCTACAGGGGTCAACATGTGCATTAAACAGAATAGCAACGCCTTCAACCAACTACTAGTGAGGAAAAGATTGGAGGTAGACATCACAGGATGGAGGAAAGCATGGATTTCATTGACTATCTAAATGAGTGTGGCCTACAGGATGCTGGCTTCACAAGTTTAAAAGTTACGTGGTGTGACCATAGGGATCCTCCCCACACCATTTGGAAGAGACTCGACAGGCTTGTCTATAACGATATTTGGTTTAACAACCTTAATAGCACCTCCATTATCCATCTTTCTAGAACCTGTTGAGATCATGCCCCCATTTTTGTAGATCTTATGCATGATAACACTCAAGGTATTAAGTATTTCAAGTTTTTGAACTTTTGGGCTGATCACCCTGAGTTTCTATAGACTGTTCGAAACGGTTAGAATATTACCATCCAAGGCAACTCCCTTTAAATTCTTCAACAGAAAATCAAAAACACCACTAAAACTCTTAGTGGATGGTCGAGAGAGATGTTTGGGGACATCTATACATAGCCTAAGAGGTTGGAAAACCTTATCAGAGACTTAGAGGAGAAATGTATTACTGATAATACTCCTGAGAACAGATGTGAACTCTCCAAGTACAAAGAAATTTTCACCAGATATCTTAAAATTCAAGATTTCATTCAATGCCAAAGAGCAAGGATCAAATGGTTCATTGAAGGAGATGCTAACATAGCCTATTTCCATGCTACCATTAAAGATAAAAGAAGGAAGTTGAATATCAGAAGAATCCAAGATGATCATGAGAACTGGCTGGAAGGCACTGATGCTATAGCAAATGGAGCGGTGAACTTCTATTAGAACATGTTTGCTAAAGATTCTACCAATACTGATTTCAGTGCCCTAGATTTTGTATATAGTTGCATAATAGAGGAAGATAATATTACGATTAATGCCATCCCTGAGCTCAAGGAAGTGACTGAAACTATTTTCTCTATTGATCCCAATAGCTTGCCGGTGCTTGATGGATGGAGTGGAATGTTCTACCATAAGTGTTGAAGTATTATTTCCTTCGATGTTCATAATTCTATCAATTCTTTTTTCAAAGGAGCCACTCTCACCAAGTTCTATACCCACACATGCATAGTTATGATTCCCAATATTGGCCACCCCCAAAGCTTTTCAGATCTTAGACCCATAAGCCTTTGCAATGTGTTTTCTAAAATCATCTCCAAAATCCTTAACAACAGACTTTCCAGTATCCTTCCCAGGATCATCTCCAAGAACCAAAGTGGATTCATAAAAGGGAGTTCTATCTCGAAAAACATCTTGTTGGCTCAAGAAATCATCAGTGATATCAACAAAGCTAACAGGGGTGGCAATGTGGTGATGAAACTCGACATGACAAAAGCCTACGATAGAGTGTCTTGGGAATACTTGAAGAGGATCCTCTAGAAACTAGGCTTTGGAGAACTGTGTACCAACGTGATCCATAGTTACATCTCTCACAATTGGTACTTTGTTCTAGTTAACGAGAAAATACATGGATTCTTTCAGTTAGAGAGGGGTCTAAGACAAGGGGATCCACTCTCACCATTTCTTTTTATTCTTAGTGCGGAATTTTTTTCTAAATTAATGAATAATTTGTACAATTCCTCTGGGTACACCTCCTTTAATATGAATGCTCGTTGTCCTACTATCAACCATCTTTCTTTTGTAGACAATACTATTCTCTTCTGCAATGGAAGCATAAGAGCCATGAAAAGGGTCCTCAACACCCTAGCCACATATAAAAAGGTTTCTGGGCAGCTCATTAGTAAAATTGAGAGTTGCATCTCAATGAGCCCCAACTCCAAGCAATTTACTAACAATAGAATGAGCAGAATTACAGGGATGAATACCAAAAATTCCCCATTAAATACTTAGGGTGCCCCCTAACTACTAGGGAGAAAAAAATTGAGTATTATTCTGACATTGTGAACAACATCATTGGTAAGATCAGGAGATAGCATACTAAACTTATTTCAATGGGGGGTAGAGCTATTCTTATTAGACACGTGCTCCTGGATCTTCCTATTTATCTCTTGGTTGTTGTTAACCCACCAAAAGGCACGTTGGATCTCATAGAGAAATTTGTGGCTAGATTATTCTGGTCAGGGCAAGAAAATGCTGGACAATACCACTGGGCAACATGGAAAAGACTTTGCTATCCTTATATTGAAGAAGGAGCTAACTTTAAAAGTATCACCGATTCTAGCAAAGCATTTAGAGCTAAACAATGGTGGAATATTAGAAATTTCAACTCTCTTTGGAGCTCTTTTTGTCAGCTAAATATTGTCATAAATCTCACCCTACAAATACTATATGGAAAAAAGGATATTCCCAAAACTGAAAAGCTATTTGCAACGTCAAAGATGAGATGGAGTCTCATATAGAGTGGAAGATTGGCAAAGGAGATGCCTTCTTTTGGTTTAATAAGTGGTGCTCATTAGGGCCTATATACAAGTTCATGCCAATGGATATTTTCCTTCCAGGCGTAAAACTTAGAGAAGTCCTCAACCAAAGCACTTGGAATTGGGATATACTCTCCTCCCAGCCTACTAATGAGATCAAGGACAAACTCCACTCCATGGGTCTTATGCTGGATGAAAATAAGAAGGGCAGGGCCATCTGGAAGCTTTCCAACTCGGGGAAATTCTCCTTTGCATCTACTTGGGATATATTAAGGCAAAGAAAAGAAGTCAACAAATTCTATGGTAAACTTTGGAGAAAAGAAATTCCTTTTAAAATGGCTTTCATAGTATGGAGAGCCATTAACAATAAGCTCTCAACTGATGATAGAGTGGCACGGATAGGCATTATCCTTGAACCCAAAATCCTACTGCTGCAACACTACTCATGCAAGAACTGAACTAGAAGACGTGCAACACCTTTTTTGTCAAGGTGACTTCGCAAAAAGTATCTGGAGACACTTTGTTGGTCCGTTGGGCAAAGGAACCAGAGATAATAATCTCAAAATGACTCTCCTTAGTTGGTGGAATCACAAATTCATTAATCCTGTCTCTAACTTCATCACTAAAAATCTCCTCAAGTTATTTGTTGGGAACTTTGGAAATCGAATGTTGTAACAAGTTTGAAGGAACTAGACCCTCAAGGTACAAAACCATCTTTAATATTATTAACTTCATTTTGTAGGTGACCCAGAAAAAGTTCAAGAAAATAAATATTAGGGAACCTGGAGGAGCATATGCAAAGCAAGCGAAGCCAATATCCAACAAATGACTAGCATCACGATAACTTGGATCAAACTCCCTCATAACTTGGATCAAACTCCCTCTGCTAAGAGTAAAGCTAAACAGTGATGGTAGTTGCTCGAACAACCAAAGTGGAGGTGGTGCAATCATAAGAGACCAAGAGGGAGATTTCATTTTTTCCTACTCCATCCATCTTGGAAATGACCCGAGCAACACGACAGAAGCAGAAGCATTACTCTATGGACTTCAATGGTGCGCAAGCAAAGGCATGGAGATGGCCATAGGAGAAACTGACTCCTTACTTTTAACTAAAAGTGTAAAAAAATTGTGGAAACCCTATGGAAAATCAACAACCAGGTGCAGGAGATTCAGAAGATTATTGAATATCACAAATTTAACATTGTCCACTGTTTTAGAGAGGCTAACAAGCCAAGCCAGCTGATGCACTAGCCTTGCGAAGTCACAAAATTGATGAAATCAAGGTCTTCACCCTCTTCTCTAATCTCCCTAACAACATCCGAGGGATAATCAATATGGACAAATGGAGTCTCCCCTCCTTTAGACAGAAAAATATTAAATCATCTTATATTGTTTATGATCCTCCATGAAGTGTGTCTAAAGGTTTCCTATTTTAATAGTGTCTAGAGTTCTTGTCTCTTCTCAATGATCATGTACAAAGTTTGGAATGCCAAACTCAAACTTGTATCTTTTTGCACATCAATGATCAAAGGAGACTTGTTATAAAAAAAAGAGACCAACAACAACAACAACAACAACAACCCAGTGAAATCCCACATCGTGGGGTCTGGGGAGGGTAGAGTGTACGCAGACCTGACTCCTACCAATGTAGGACGGCTGTTTCCGAAAGACCCTCGGCTCAATAAAAACATAGAACAAGGTCAGACAAGAATATTAGAGTAAATAAGTAGATAACGAAAACCGTCCAAACAATAGTATAATCAAAGCACAAAAAACAGTACATATTATTATTGGATAATAACATAAATACCATAAATAACATACAGCAGAGTACCAGAAATCATAGTGCGTTAATACGCCTACGAATAAGGGAGAATAAAACCAATATGTCCTAGCCCTCTACCCTAATGTGTGTCCTCCACACCCTCCTATCCAGGGTCATGTCCTCGGTAAGTCGTAAATACGTCATGTCCTGTCTGATCACCTCTCCCCAATATTTCTTCGGCCTACCCCTACCTCTTCTGAAACCATCCATGGCCAGCCTCTCACATCTCCGCACTGGTGCCTCTGGGACTCTCCTCTTCACATGTCCAAACCATCTCAGTCGCGTTTCCCGCATCTTGTCTTCTACCGAGGCCACTCCTACCTTTTCTCGAATAGCCTCATTTCTAATCCTGTCACTCCTGGTATGCCCACACATCCATCTCAACATTCTCATCTCGGCAACCTTCATCTTTTGCACGTGGGAGACCTTAACTGGCCAACACTCTGCCCCATATAACATAGCTGGTCTAACGACCACTTTGTAGAACTTGCCCTTAAGTTGTGGTGGCACCTTCTTGTCACATAACACACCGGAGGCAAGCCTCCATTTCATCCATCCTGCCCCAATACGGTGTGTGACATCCTCGTCGATCTCTCCGCTGTCTTGCATGATAGAACCAAGGTACTTAAAACTACTTCTCTTTTGGATGGCTTGGTCCCCGAGCCTAACTTCCGCGCCAACCTCTTGAGGTGTCTCACTGAACTTGCACTCTAGGTACTCTGTCTTGGTTCTACTCAGCTTAAACCCCTTAGACTCCAAGGTGCGTCTCCAATCTTCCAGTTTAGCGTTAACTCCACTACGAGTCTCATCGATGAGGACTATGTCGTCCGCAAAAAGCATACACCATGGCACCTCGCCTTGAATTTGTCGCGTCAATCCATCCATCACCAAGGCAAATAGGAATGGGCTAAGAGCTGATCCTTGATGCAACCCCATCATAACTGGGAAGTGTTCCGAGTCCCCTCCTACTGTCCTTACCCTGGTTTTGGCACCCTCGTACATGTCCTTGATCACCCTTATGTACGCTACAGGTACACCTTTAGCCTCCAGACATCTCCATAGTATCTCTCGTGGGACTTTATCGTAAGCCTTTTCCAAGTCGATGAACACCATATGCAAGTCTCTCTTCCTCTCCCTATATTGCTCCATTAGTCTCCTCATAAGGTGGATGGCTTCTGTAGTTGAACGTCCCGGCATAAATCCGAACTGGTTCTCTGAAATAGACACGCCTCTCCTCACCCTCATCTCTACCACTCTTTCCCACACTTTCATAGTATGGCTTAGAAGCTTAATACCTCTATAGTTGTCACAGCTCTGGCGGTCCCCTTTATTTTTGTAAAGCGGGATCATGATGCTCGATCTCCATTCTACGGGCATCATTGCCGTCGTAAAGATGACATTAAATAACCTAGTCAGCCATTCCAAACCTACCGAGCCCGCACTCTTCCAAAATTCTCCAGGGATCTCGTCAGGTCCGGTCGCTCTTCCCCAGCGCATCCTACGAACAGCATCCTTAACCTCATCGACCGTGATACTCCTACAACCCCCAAAATCGTGACTCCTTCCTGTATGTTCTAAATTTCCCAACACAATTTCTCTGTCCCCTTTGTCATTCAAAAGTTTATGGAAGTATGACTGCCATCTTTGTTTGATAAGGGTTTCCTCTGCCAATACTTTTCCGTCTTCGTCTTTAATGCACTTCACTTGATCTACATCGCGTGCCCTTCTCTCCCGGGCCCTGGCTAGCCTAAATAATTTTCTTTCCCCACCTTTCTCTTCCAGTTCAGCATAAAGACGTTCAAAAGCTGCCATTTTTGCCGTTGCAACCGCCAACTTCGCCTCCTTCCTCGCTATCTTATACAGTTCTCCATTCGTCCACTTCTCCACCTCATCCTTGCTCTCCATCAACTTAACATACGCCACCTTCTTTGCTTCCACTTTCCCTTGCACTTCTCCATTCCACCACCAGTCCCCTCGATGCCGACTACGACTACCTGTCGAGACTCCTAGCACTTCCTTTGCTACAACCCTAATAAAACTAGCTGTCCTATCCCACATATCGTTCGCATCCCCACTACTATCCCAGGCCCCCATATCCTTCAATTTCTCCCCCATCTCAAGGGCACTAACCGTTGTCAAACTCCCCCATCTGATTCTAGGTCGTTCTTCCCCGACCCTCCTCGTCCTTGTCATCTTTATCCCTAAATCCATCACTAAGAGCTTATGTCGGGTTGTAAGGTTGTCGATCGGGATGACCTTACAGTCTTTGCACAAACCCTTATCATCCTTCCTAAGGAGTAAAAAATCTATCTGAGTTTTAGCCACTGAACTACGGAAGGTTACCAAGTGGTCTTCCTTCTTTGGAAAACTCGAGTTGGCTATCACTAACCCGAAAGCTCTTGCGAAATCCAATAGTGCGGTTCCTCCTCCATTTCTGTCCCCGAAGCCAAAGCCCCCATGCACATCATCATACCCTCCCGAAATAGATCCGATGTGCCCATTGAAATCCCCTCCTACGACAAGCTTCTCAGTAGGTGGTATGCCTCTCACTAACTCGTCCAACTCCTCCCAAAAGCGCCTCTTATCCTCCTCGCATAAGCCCGCTTGCGGCGAATAAGCACTAATAACGTTCAACGTGATCCCTTCAACGACCATTTTAATCGACATCATCCTATCATTGACTCTCCTAACCTCCACCACCTGATCCCTTAAATCACTGTCTATTAAAATGCCTACCCCATTTCTATACTTCGATTTACCAGAAAACCAAAGCTTATACCCGTCTACCTCCTTAGCTTTAGAGCCGACCCATTTTGTCTCCTGGACACAGGCTATATTAATCTTCCTCTTCTTTAGAATCTTAACCAGTTCTATGGATTTACCCGTTAACGTCCCAATGTTCCAAGAACCTATTCTCAGTCTAGACGCTCCTTTAACCCACTTACCTCTCCTTACCCTCGTCCCCGTCCATGAGCGAGAACATGACCCTAGTCTACCATCACTATCCAAAGCCACGAAAACACGCACGAACTAGTAAATTATTCACAAGTCTAAAGTTAGCAAGATGCAACGATAAGTGTATGATCAAAAAAATATATGAAAATCGGAGGTACCAACTCCAATCGAAATGAACCTGGTTCACGCCGGAAAATACTGTTCACGCCGAAAACAATAAATCTAGGCCAGATCTGAGAGAGATGCACGATTTGTATCTCTGATTTGCGATGGTAGAATTTCTGGAGTAGATTTGGCAGCAGTGCGTGGATTTTTGGCTCCTTCTAATTTTCAACCTCGCCGGAGTTGTACAGATCTGTACACCTGCAAAACAAAGAAAAAATAAACAGGAAAAGGGGAAAAGGGGATTGTTGTTAACCTCGTTGCTCGCTGTGTTGGAGACGAGGACGACGGAGGGATTTTTGGCGGAACTGGTTGCTCGTCGTCGGAGGCGTTGCTGCCTATCGAAGCTGCTGCCGTCGATGGGAAGCTGCTGCCGTCGCAGCTCGTGGTTGCTTCTCTCTCTAATAGCTCTTATACCTCTATCAGTGCAGTTGAATAGTGACAGTAAACGGAGCGCAACGTTTTCAGTCAACTAAATCGTTTTCCGATATGAGTTCGCCGGAGGAAGAAGAAGAAAGTATATAAAGGTTGTCTACTATATGATGAGTAAAACTAAAAAGAAAAAGAAAAGGAAAAGGGAATACTAAAATGAGTATGGTTTCTGAATGTTCAGGCACAGTACGGTGTTTTCCGGCGAGTTTAAAAAAAGAGACCCTAAGTAATTTATTGAGGTATGGGTTCTTTCTCTATGTTGAAAGTCCGGTGTGAACTCCCCTACTAAGTACTAGTAGTGTCATAGTACTACTTTTAGGTTTTTTTTTTGTTTTTTTTAAAGTAACCAATAAAGTAATAGTTCTAAGCTTATAGTATTGTTGGGATTATAAAAAAGGTAAATATATTTAGCGTGAATTGGCATAAAATCACTTTTAGGGTTATTTTCATAATTAAAGGGGGCTTGGAAGGGTGGATCCGTCAATTCAATTTTGTTTTGTATCTAAAATGCCTTCTAAAGTAAAACCATTAATAAATAATCCTAAACCACTACTCAAGGTCAAATTTCCACTTCCCAAGATTTTTTTCTTGGGCAATGTTCCTTATTAGAAATTCCTGTAGCACATCCACTCTTTTAATTATGAGAAGTGCTTCTCTTTTATCTTTTACTTTTTATTCTTCCATTGTTCTTACTTTTAATATTTTTTCTCCCTCTATGCTCTTTCCTAAATTTCATCTCATGGGCAAGTATTTTTATGTTGTTTTAAGGGGAAAAAATAAGGCATATACCCTACTTGGCAAGAGTGTGCGAAAATGGTCATAGACGTTAGTGAAAGCTTATACCAAAAATATGACAATAATGATTATGTTGTTGATGCTTTAAAATATTGAAATCTCCAAACAGATAGAGTAAAATTATCCGAGGATTGTTTCGGGGAATCATCATCTAATACAGTAGTGGATGAAAATAAATTAGAAACTAATGAGCAACATGTATTTATGTTAGCAACACTTTTGGCTAGAGTTGTAGTTGAAAAATTATTGAAAGATTAATTTGTAACCTAAATAATTAGGTCAATTTTTTTGTGTTGTTTATTTTGTTATGTTAATTTAGGATTTTGTTGTATGTGTATGTATTGAGCCTGATTTTGTTGGATTGATCCTGTCTATGAAAAGGTAGGTTAATTACAATTTCGATTTTGGGGTAATGATATTTAATTTATTTATAATTCTATTTATAAATTCAGTTGTTTTATTTGGCAAATAATAATAATAAATAATTATAAGAGTAATAAATAAATAAACGAATGTTATTGCATCAAAAATGGTCAAATGTCAAATTATGTGTTCCTTGGTTCCGAGTTTGAATATAGGTTAGTTCCTTCAATTTTTTTTATTTAGTTGTCTTTTTTAAACGAGTGTGCATCACTCATTAAAAATTTTCAATTTTGTTTTTGATAAAAAAAAAACCAAAAATTGAGTTTGAATTCTGTAATACAATGAATAATACTTTCTCCCGATTATAATTCAATTTATTGTGTCGTTTAAATTTCTTCATAAAATGAGCGATGCTCTTTTTAGACTATAAGTCAATTCATTTTCTCATTTTTGGGGTGGTTAGACTTAATATATTTATAGTATTTTATGTCTAAATTAAGTTGTTTTATTTATTAAATAATATGTAGTAATAACTTATATTAAGTATATAAAATAAATATGTTTAGTGAATACAAACGAATGTTATTGCAGCGTAAATGGTTAAATGTCAAACTACTAGTCTATAGGTCCCGCACTTGAATCTAGGTTAGGTCCCTCATGTTTTTTTAGAGAACTTTGTTGGTGGTAATTAAAATAATTTAAATTTCTTTTTTGTTAAAAGAATGCCCAAAATTGAGTTTGGATTCCATCCTACTATGAATGATGATCTTTCTCGTCTATAATTGTGAGGAATTCCCCAAAACATGAAGAATAGAGAATCGGCTAGATTCTGTAATACAATGAGTACTGCTCTCTCACAACTATAAGTCAATTCATTATGAACTATATAAATGTAAAGAATAGATAAACGTTTAGATTCGTAATGCTCTCTCCTGAATATAAGGCAATTCATGTGATGAATATAAATAAACATAAAGAATAAAAAATCATTTAGATTCCATTATACAATGAGTAATCCTCTCTCCTGAATATAAGTCAATTGATTGTGGTGAATATAAATAAATGTGAAAAATAGAGAATCGTTTAGATTTCGTTATAAAATGAGTAATCCTCTTGCCCGAATATAAGTCAATTGATTGTGGTGAATATAAATAAATGTGAAGAATAGATAATTGTTTAGATTCTGTAATACAATGACTAATGTTCTCACCAATGCTCTCTCCCGACTATAAGTCAATTCATTATGAACTATATAAACATGAATAATAGATAATTGTCTAGATTTCATAATATAAGGAGTGATGCTTTTTCTCGATTATAAGTCAATTCAATGTGATAAATATAACTAAACGTGATGAATAGATAATCGCATAGATTCCGTTATGCAATGAGTAACCTCTGTACCAAATCTAAGTCAATTCAATGCGGTGAATACAAATAAACGCGAAGAATAGAGAATCGTTTAGATTTCGTAATACAATGGGTAATGCTCTCTCCCGACTATAATTCAATTCTTTGACTCATAGTTGATGTGACTAGACTTTATTTATATATATATATATTAATTTATTCAAAAATTAAGTAGTTTTGTTTATTAAATAATAATAATAACTGATATCTTTGAATAAAGGATATATGTTTAGTAAATTGTCACGACTCGATTTCTCGAGTCATGATGACACCTATTATAACCCACCAGTAGGTAAGTGTAAGATCCCGCATGGTTTAAAGGTTGGAATATGTCATACTAGGGTAAAGTAGGGGAAATGGCTTCAGCGGGCCCTTTACGTCTCGAAATCAATGACTTCTAATTGTATATATGAGTTAGGATCAATTTCTAAGTATGTAAATGTGTTAGATATGGTGTAGGGTCATAAGGGACCTCAACACCAAGCCAAATCCAAAGAATTCTATTGGCTAAGTTGTCGAATGAGTTCGTATAAGGGTCAACTTCAAATGTCCATATCTCCTACAATATAATGAATTGGGTGGCCCGTGACCTATTAAATTAAATGTCTTTGAGTCTTCTTTCCAACGCCATCAAGTTAACCTTATTTAGAGTTCAGAGTAGAAAGTTATGGTCGTTTTACCAAAGCACATCCGGATAGGACAATTCGGTGAACTTACCAGCCAATTTGGCGACTTGCCAAATAGTTTGGCGAACCACTTCCTAGCTCGCCGAATAGTGCCCAAAATCCTTCAAAAACTATTGGATTAAGCGAGCTAAAGTGCCATTTTGCAATTCTCCAAATAGGTCGGCGAGGAGACCTCCAATTCACCGATTTGGCCGACAGAACTCATTAAAATGTCATGTTTCTAAATCTTTCAACCTAACAACATTCTTATACTCTCAAATCTCCTCCTACAAAAAAAATCCTGTCAAACTCAAGAGATTCAAGGCTCCTTATTGAAGACCAAACATCAAGATTTCTTCAAAGCTTACTCTAAGGTATGTGGGTTTTCATCAATAGGTTCTTCCACCCATGGAGCCCAAATATTTTCTCAACTTAGTATTTCAATTTTAAATGATGAAATCTTATGAGATTTTACATGATGGTTCCAAATGCATAGAGTGTGGTAGATTTTAAGTTTATTTACTCCTATATATCTCTCTCTATATATATGTATGTATGTATTTATATTGACTCTCAATTTCAAGTGATGAATTTTCTTATGGGTTTTCATACAACAATTCTAATTGTACATGTTCTTGAATATTTGAAGTTTATTACCTATATTGACTTATGTTGATTCTTATTTACATGAAATGGATGGTTTATCAATGTTCTTATATAAATGTTCGAAAGATAGTTTTAAAGTGCATATGGTGGGTTATTTTTCAAATATTTGATTTGATGCATTTATATCAATCTCATGCAAGTATTCTTTAAATGTATTTGAAGGTCTTTATGAAATGAACCAACCTAGTTTCCTATGATAAAGTAAAGTTGAAATGAAGTTTGACTCCAATGAATGTTATGAAGTAAATGCTTATGAAGGAGAGTTTTTATGAAATGATTGATTGATGAAAGAGCTTCTTAGCCAAAGTAAGGTTTCAATATGAAAGGAAAATTCTCACATTGAATCAAATGAAATGTTTTAGGTTATGATATGACAT
This sequence comes from Solanum dulcamara, assembly GCF_947179165.1. Classification (NCBI taxonomy): domain Eukaryota; kingdom Viridiplantae; phylum Streptophyta; class Magnoliopsida; order Solanales; family Solanaceae; genus Solanum; species Solanum dulcamara. The sequence goes on along the minus strand of NC_077237.1, from coordinate 51,858,290 downwards.
GTATGACATCCCTATAAGCTATCAATGCTTTTGAACATTTTTCCAAAAATGAAGGTCTAATTAGCATGGTACCAGGAATACCATCACTAATTGTAGGCCTAATTTTCTTATAAATCAAGGTTAATTAGTAGAATGGTATATAAGGCATGGCAGCCATGATGATATTATAAACCAAAGGTTTGAATGAGTTATTCCACCGATTGATGTTTTAATGTTAAAGTTATATAATTCTTATGCTATATTGTTTTTTAAACGTTATTCAAGTTTTGTGAATGATGATTCTATAATGTTAAAGCAAGTTAATGATAGGGTGAGTTAAGGACCTAAAGATGTTTTATGAATTAAAGATATGTGATGATGAAAGGTCTACACTCACATTATATGAGACAAAGTTAAGGAGCTATTCTATAATTTTATTCTTTTGAAGAGTGGACGGGTAGTAGATATGGCCCCTTCCACACGATGATTGAGTTATGTTTTATGGTTTGTATATTCTGTTGAGAGTTTACCTAGCATCGAGTGGATCTTGGGATAGACATTCTCTCTTGTAGAAAAGGCAAGAGACCCGTAGAAAGATCCCATTGTCCCATAACTACGTGCCACCATAGGATAAAGGATCACCCATAGAAGAGGTTAGATTTCTTAGAGGATCACCCGTAGTTAAGGATCGATCCTTCATGTAGCTTAGTGTATCCACTTAGGCATATAGGAGTCTACCTTGGCAAGTAGTCTCCCCCTTTCCTCCGATGTGTGGGCAAACATTGGGATTCCATGTTATAACTCACATGATTTATGTTGGTTAATGGTCTCTCTCACTAAGTTATAAGGTCCTTCTCTCAATGTTTAAGGTATTTCTTACTATGACTACTAATATCTTTCATATGTCCATGATCTCTTATAAGGTTAAAGGTCCTATCTCACAAGTTATATGACATGAAGTGTTACTTTGAAGTTTTATAATATGCATTGACCAAGAATTTCTCATATTTAAAGATTGCTTTTAAGCTATACTCATGCTCATTATGATTGGTCGTGCATCTTATGGCATATTGATGATGTTTTTTACTTGTTCATGCATATCTCACATACTTAGTACATTCAAAGTAGTAACACATACTCTTTTTCCTACACGATATCACCATGTAGGGATCGGTGTTTCTCCTCCTCCATGTGGTTTGTTTGGATCGTTTGAAGGCCACTTTTGGTGAGTTCCCATTGTTTTGGGGACAATGCTCCTCCCCTTTCTAGCATGTGTTATGTTGAGGCATTAAGATACCTATTTTGGTACTTCATTGTTAGTTTATTTAAGGGTGAGCTAGGGACATGTCTTAGATCCCGCCAAGTATATTGGTAGAGGTGTGTTGGGAAACAAATGGAAAATGTTTTGAAGAGGACTCTTGTCCTATGATATTGCCCTTAGTCTCGTTTCCCCTTTTTACTTCCGCTTGTTATTGTATGTCATTACCTATGAAAAGCTAAATGAATGGTAAGAGGCTTGAGTGAGGTACCTCCGTATATCTCATTCGCCGTATTATGTCTAGGCCCTAGGCTTGGGTCTTGACAATAAGCCAACTTGTAACCCGAAACGACAAGTAATAGGTTTTAGGGGAGAAACTAAACAAGAATAGGAAATTCTAAGATAAACAGAATAGTTAAGCGGAAGCAACCCAAAACATAAATATACAAAAGATGATCCCTCACAGAACCTGGAAGTCACAAGTACAGAGCAATTAACAAAATGAGTACAAGTCCCAAAAGTAGACTACAAAAACTAGACTATCTCAAAATGTAACAGACTAGTCAATATATACATATGGAGACTAAAATAGTACAAAATGCCATGTGCTCACTCGTCTTCGGATCCGACTGTTGTAGGTTCGATATCAGTGCTGGCCACTGGTGCTCGGACCCGCATCATGAAAAAGCTGCATAGTATAGTATAAGTACCGAAACAATAGGTACTTAGTAGATATCATAGGACGACTGAGCTTGAAAAGTAAAGGCAATATGAAAAAAAGGAATAGAGTAGAGGAGAGGTCAAAAGAGAAAAGCTATAATGTAATAATAAGATGCACACAAGTGTATAAAGGACTAACTGAAGTAATCTACAAACTAAACTGCACCTAACTGGACCTCATAAGCCTAGAAGGTATACTCGTGCACAAGTTTAAATAAAAATCTAAACGGACTCCCATGAGCCCGACGGCTACACAGAATAGCTATAACTAAAGAGAACTGAATCTGAGGACTCAAAACCAGAGTGTACCGAACCAGAACCTCAACCAACGCTAGTAGAATCTGGCTGAATAGAGATTGGACCTTGCACCAGATGCTCCCCAAAAGTATCCAAGTAACTAACTGCAAGTACCAAGTAACTGAGGCCGGACCTCCAATCGGATGCTTTATATGATTATCCAAGTGATCGAGGACGGAACTTGAATCCAAATGCTCTTTGAAATATCAATAAGGTCGGGCCCAGAGCATGAATTCTAATGGCTGGCAAAAGTGCCAATGTAGCTGCTGAAGGAGTACCAACCAATTAATAATCATAACATCCATGGAACACCATCCAAACTTAGCCAATTAATGTAATTCCCGAGGCTAAATCCACAAGTAACCTCCAATCGCGAAATGAAACTGGTGTTGTCGACATAACTTGCGAAACCATAGAATCAAAGAAATAAGGCAAACTATCGTCGGAGCAAGCATATTGCCTAGATAAGGCTCACACTATTTGTAACACCCCAAAAAGTTTTTTTTATCAAATACCTAAATTTTTGATTTAGAGTATTTTGATAGTAAGGATATATTTTATGTTTGCACTTCTTGAATGTGAACTTGATGACATTTAAACTTGTTGGAAGTGTTATGGTGTAGTTATATAAACTACTCCTACTATGATTATCTTTTCAATTTATTAAATGGACTAGATATTTACAAAAGTGGGGAAACTTCCTTTTTGTTATCATTTATTTTCTCATTTCTTTAAGTTCCTATCCTTTCCACCTTATCCTCTCCACCAACCCTCCAATTTCGTTTTTTCTTCAAGAAATACAGAAACCAAAACCTCCCTTCTCTCACATATTCATCCACCAAATCGATCATCAAGACTTTCCTTGGTTGATCCCCAAACAAACTCCACACGATTGAGGTAAGCTATAAACCTGTTTTTGGAATTGACTGTTGTTAGTGTTTTTAGCATAATCTCTTATATAAAGCTTTGTTTTAAGTGATTCAAGATGTTCTAGAAATATATTTCATCTGTTTACAACTTTTGTTCAGCTCTCAAAAATCAATTCTTCATGTATTTACTTGAAACTGGGCGAGGAAGTACATGGCAGGTGCTGCCCAGAATTCTGTTTATGCAAACTCTACTTGTACTGCTGTTAGTGTTTTGCCGATATCATTTTGTACAAAATGAATTTTGAGTTGATTTCTGTTGGGTTGGAAACTAAAGACATAGATCTACAAGTTTGGTGAAGGGTATAAAGTCCATTTTTGCCGTTTTCATTTCCCAAACTTAGATACAACTGGACAAGTATGTCTGTCCATATTTTTGATTTTCAAAATTTATCATGTGTACCTGTTAGTATTTTAGGGATATCGTTTTGTATAAAATTCTTTTTGAGTTGATTTCTGTTGGGTTGGAAACTAAAGACATATATCTACAAGTTTGGTAAAGGGTATAAAGTCCAGTTTTTCTGTTTTCAGTTTCCAAACTTAGATACAACTGGACAAGTATGTCTGTCCAGATTCTTGATTTACAAAATCTGTCATGTGTACCTGTTAGTATTTTGAGGATATCTTTTCGTACAAAATGAATTTTGAGTTTATTCTTTTTGGGTTGCAAACTTACGACATATATCTAAAAGTTTCATGAAGGGGATAAAATCCAGTTTTGCAGTTTTGAGTTTCGAAATTTAGATTCAAGTTGTGATACTTGACTTTCCGAATTTTCTGTTTTGGTAACATAATTCGGGTTGAAACATTCTAGGCTTAATTGCAATAATAAATCTTGTTTTATGTAAATATTATGGATATTCTGGAAATTTAAATAAGATATTTAATGGTATTTTTAAGGTTGTTTATATCGTGTGCAAGTTGAAGAACTTGAGACATTTGATGGCTTAGGATTTGAACTTTTGAAGTCGTGTGGGACTGTACATAAATACAAATACACAAGCAAACCATAAATCGTATACACGTCCCAAAATACTACAAAATATAGATGCTTATATGCAAATGTGATCTCCCTTAAAGCTCCCAAAACTTCATCTCCAATGGCCAACCTCAAGCCTCTTCTCGGACATTTCCTACGATAGAAACAACTATCGCTAAGCATAAAGCTTAGTGGTGCAAAACTATAAGTTTGAAGCCTTTGGGTTCTTCAACTTATTTTCTCAAGTCATGGCAGCACAAATGTACACATAACAAATAAATCAAGACAACAAATATATCATGACTATCAAGTTCGATAAAAAAAACTAAGTGTCAATAATTCATGAAAGCACGTTAACAAGCTTTAACATTTAGTTTCGCCCAATGTGTACGTCAGCCTTCACATTAGACATGATCAAGTCTCAAGAAGGACCGGAACCCTGTATCAAGAAGAGGAAACACCCAATAATCAAGAGAACCAAGAACCATATTAAAAATGGCTTCCTAATTCGTACTTAAAATGGACAACTTCCATACTTAAGATGAATTAAAAATCCATAATCAAGATGGAAAAGGGTCCGAAACAAGAGGCATGCCAATGGTGACAAAGTCATAGCCACAAGAAGGACAAAGTCCACAAGAATGTCAAGTGATCAAACAATCCGTACAAGTGGGTGAGTTAAATAAGTGTCTTGCAATTTCCAAAAATACCAACATGACAAGACATATTTCAAGAAAATAACAAATATACCAAGACATGCTTTCAATATATTAGCAGGTAACAAGAGTTTATACACAAACCTCAGCCCTTTTAGCATACAACAATTCAACAGTCCCACACGACTTCAAAAGTTCAAACCGTAGGCCATCAAATGTCTCAAGTTCTTCAACTTGCACACGATATAAACAACCTTAAAAATACCATTAAATATCTTATTTAAATTTCCAGAATATCCATAATATTTACATAAAACAAGATTTATTATTGCAATTAAGCCTAGAATGTTTCAACCCGAATTATGTTACCAAAATAGAAAATTCGGAAAGTCAAGTATCACAGCTTGAATCTAAATTTCGAAACTCAAAACTGCCAAACTGGATTTTATCCCCTTCATAAAACTTTTAGATATATGTCTTAAGTTTGCAACCCAAAAAGAATCAACTCAAAATTCATTTTGTACGAAAAGATATCCTCAAAACACTAACAGGTACACATGACAGAATTTGTAAATCAAGAATCTGGACAGACATACTTGTCCAGTTGTATCTAAGTTTGGAAACTAAAAATGGCAAAACTGGACTTTATACCCTTCACCAAACTTGTAGATATATGTCTTTAGTTTCCAACCCAATAGAAATAAACTCAAAAAGAATTTTATACAAAAAGATATCCCTAAAATACTAACAGGTACACATGATAAATTTTGAAAATCAAAAATCTGGATAGACATACTTGTCCAGTTGTATCTAAGTTTGGGAACTAAAAATGGCAAAAATGGACTTTATACCCTTCACCAAACTTGTAGATCTATGTCTTTAGTTTCCAACCCAACAGAAATCAACGCAAAATTCATTTTGTACAAAATGATATCGTCAAAACACTAACAGCAGTACAAGTAGAGTTTGCATAAACAGAATTCTGGGCAGCACCTGCCATGTACTTCCTCGCCCAGTTTCTAGTAAATACATGAAGAGTTGATTTTTGAGAGCTGAACGAAAGTTGTAAACAGATGAAATATCTTTCTAGAATATCTTGAATCACTTAAAACAAAGCTTTATATAAGAGATTATGCTAAAAACACTAACAACAGTCAATTCCAAAAACGGGTTTATAGCTTACCTCAATCGTGTGGAGTTTGTTTGGGGATCAACTAAGGAAAGTCTTGATGATCGATTTGGTGGATGAATATGTGAGATAAGGGAGGTTTTGGTTTCTGTATTTCTTGAAGAAAAAACAAAATTGGAGGGTTGGTGGAGAGGATAAGGTGGAAAGGATAGGAACTTAAAGAAATGAGAAAATAAATGATAACAAAAAGGAAGTTTCCCCACTTTTGTAAATATCTAGTCCATTTAATAAATTGAAAAGATAATCATAGTAGGAGTAGTTTATATAACTACACCATAACACTTCCAACAAGTTTAAATGTCATCAAGTTCACATTCAAGAAGTGCAAACATAAAATATATCCTTACTATCAAAATACTCTAAATTAAAAATTTAGGTATTTGCTAAAAAAAACCTTTTGGGGTGTTACAACTCTCTCCTCCTTAAGAAATTTCGTCTCGAAATTTACCTTGTTTTAGTCATGGAACAAGTATGGATATTGAGTCCTCATGTCTTCCTCTCTCTCCCAGGTGGCTTCTTTTTCGGAATGGTTCCTCCAAAGTACCTTTACTAAGGGAATTCTCTTGTTTCTAAGCTGCTTCATTTCATGAGCTTGAATTAGGATAGGTTCTTCATTATACGTCAAATCTAGATTAACCTCAATAGATTCTACTGGTAGAACATGAGATCGATCAGAACGATATCTTCTGAGCATCGAAACGTGGAATATATTGTGGATTTTGTCCAACTCAGACGGTAAAGCTAATTTATATGCAACTGGTCCTACTCTTTCTAGTATCTCATAAGGCCCGATAAATCAAGGACTAAGTTTTCCTTTTTGGACAAATCTCATAATCTTTTTCCATGGGGAAACCTTTAAAAATACTTTATCGCCAACTTGATGCTCAATTTCACGCCTTTTCAGATCAACATATGACTTTTGTCTATCCGAAGCTATTTTTAGACGATCCTTGATGACTTTTACCGTATCTTCAGTTTGTTGCACAATCTCAGGACCAACGAGTTTTCGTTCACCAACTTCACTCCAGCAAAGAGGAGTTCTACACTTCCTCCCATATAAGGCTTCGTAGGGTGGCATGTCAATGCTTGATTGGTAGCTATTATTATAAGCGAATTCTATCAAGGCTAGGTGTCTGTCCCAACTACCTTCAAATTCCATAATGCAAGCTCGAAGCATATCTTCCAAGATTTGAATCACCCTCTCGGATTGGCCATCTGTCTAAGGATGGAAAGATGTACTAAACTTTACCCTAGTGCCCAAAGCTTCTTGCAAGCTAGTCCAGAATCTAGATGTAAACCTTGGGTCTCGATCAGATACAATAGAAACAGGAACTCCATGTAGTCTCACAATCTCATTAGCGTACAATTCTGCTAAACGTTCAAGTGGGTAGTCCATTCTGACGGCCAAGAAGTGAGCACTTTTAGTGAGCCTATCAACTATAACCCAAATTGCATCATGATTTCTTTGGGTACGTGGAAGCCCAAAAACAAAGTCCATGGTTATTCTTTCCCATTTCCACTCAGGTATTGATAAGGGTTGTAATAATCCTGTTGGGACTTGATGCTCGACCTTTATCTGTTGACAAGCTAAGCATTTAGAAACATATACCGCAATATCCTTCTTTATACCATTCCACCAGTAGTGTTCTTTGATGGTTTGGTACATTTTTGTGCCTCCAGGATGCATTGCATATGGTGACGTATGTGCTTCATTCAAAATTTCTTTCCTCAAGTTGTCATCCTTTGGAACACATAACCTATTATGATAAAATAGAGCACTATCCTCCCCTAAAGTAAAATTAAGCTTTCCTCCAGTTGGAACTTCTTTGATCAATTTCACAAGCTTCTCATCTAACTGTTGTGCTTTTTTTCACCTGTTCAAGTAGAACTGGCTTGACTTGCAACCTAGCAACAATAGACCCATCAGAATTAATTGCAAGACAAGCATTCATGGCTCGTAAGTCAAGGAATGAAGTCAAAGGATTAATAGATAAACTAGCAAAGGCTTTGCGACTTAGAGCATCCACAACTACATTGGCTTTACCAGGATGATAGTCAATAGTACAGTCATAATCTTTAATGAGTTGAAGCCATCTACGTTGCCTCAAATTCAATTCTTTCTGTTTGCCCAAGTACTTCAAACTCTTGTGATCGGTAAATATGTGACATTTTTCTCCATATAAGTAATGCCTCCAAATTTTCAAGGCAAACACTATGGCAGCGAGCTCAAGGTCATGAGTAGGATAGTTCAATTCATGTGGTTTTAATTTTTGGGAACATACGCAACGACTTTCCCTTCTTACATCAGGACACAACCCAAACCATGATGAGAAGCATCACTATATATCACATATTCTTTACCTTCAGTTGGTAGAGTAAGTATAGGAGCTTGTGTCAATAAGGATTTGAGCTTTTCAAAACTTTCTTGGCATTTGTCATCCCATGCAAACTTGACATCCTTCCTCAAGAGTTTAGTCAAAGGGGAGGCGATAATGGAGAAGCCTTTAACAAACCTCCTATAGTATCCCGCTAAACCCAAGAAACTCCTTACTTCAGTTGGACTTTTAGGTGGTTTCCATTCAACAATTGCTTCAATTTTATTAGGATCCACCTTCACCCCTTCGGTTGACACAACATGTCCCAGAAAGGCCACTTCACCGAGCCAGAATTCACATTTAAAAAGCTTAGCATAAAGCTTCTTCTCTTGCAGAATTTGCAAAACAATTCGAAGATGTTTATCATGCTCTTCTTCATTCTTGGAATATATCAAAATATCATCTATAAAGACCACCACAAATTGATCAAGATAAGACCTAAATACTCGATTCATCAAATCCATGAATATTGCAGGAGCATTAGTTAATCCGAATGGCATCACTAAGAATTCATAGTGACCGTATCGAGGTCTAAAAGCAGTTTTAGGAACATCTTCATTTCTAACACGCAGTTGGTGATATCCAGACCTTAAATCAATCTTTGAGAATAAATTTGCACCCTTCAGCTGGTCAAACAAATCATCAATCCTTGGTAGTGGATATCTGTTCTTGATTGTTATTTTGTTCAATTGTCTATAATCAATACAAAGTCTAAGAGTACCATCTTTCTTCTTCACAAATAGCACAGGGGCTCCCCAAGGAGAAACACTTGGACGAATAAAACCTTTCTCAAGAAGTTGTTGCAACTGAGTTTTCAATTCCTTTAATTCTGCTGGTGCCATTCTATAAGGAGTGATAGAAATAGGAGTAGATCCAGGAATGAGCTCAATTGGAAATTCAACTTCTCTTTCTGGTGGTAACCCAGGAAGATTTTCTGGAAACACTTCAGGAAAGTCACACACAATAGGTATATCTTTAAGGCTAGGACTCTCCACACGTGTATCAATTATGTGAGCAAGATATGCACTACAACCTTGATGAATCATTTTTCTTGCTAAGGCCGCAGAAATAATATTAGATGACAATGATCTTTCACCGTGTACAATAATGTGTGAAAATGTAGGGTCCTTAAAAGTCACCTGCTTAGACCTACAATCCACTACTGCATGATATTTATAAGGCCAATCCATACCGATAATAATATCAAAATCGTGGAAAGGCATTTCAATCAAATCAGCAGGAAAGATCAAGTTTTGAATCATAAAAGGACAAGATTGGTAAATTCGATTACAGACAACTTGGTAACCCAAAGGACTTTCAACCAGAACATCAAAGTTAAGTCTCATAAATTTCACATTTTCAGGAAGAACCAGTGATGAACAAATATAGGAATGTGTAGAGCCAGGATCAAATAGTGTAAACACAGATAAGCCATATAAGTCAAATTTACCGACAACCACATCCTGTCCCTCTTGATCATCTCTCTGCCTCATAGCATAAACTCGTGCAGTAGCTCTGGAACCGCTAGCTTGATTTGCTCCACTTGCCTCTGCTGCTTGGTTGGTTTTAGGCCTTGCACCTCTATTGGTTTGTGGAGGATTATTAGAAGACTTCTGCACTGAGCCCTCAGTGTACACCGGAGGAACGTTTTTAGGATTTGGACAGTCCTTCACTTTATGATCAAAGCTGCCACAATTAAAACAAGCACCAGAAGCTCTTCTACAAGCACCATAATGATTCTTTCCACATTCTGCACAAGTAGGAACGCGAGTCTTGCCTTGGCTATAACTCGGGGTACTAGCTGTAGAAAAATCTAGTCTGCTTTATTTCTGTTGATTTCACTTGTTGACACTACCAGCCTTAGAATCATCAAACCTTCCCTTCTTGGATGGACCTCCAAAATCTGACCTAGGCTTCCGAAATCTATTTTCATGTCTACTAGCTTCTTCCTTATCAAGTCTTTCCCAAGTGAAAGCAGCAGAAACTAATTTACAAAAGTTCTCATGTTGCAGGATTGCCACATTCTTTCTGATGGAATCGTTTAGGCCATTTTCAAACCTCCTGCATTTATCTTTTTCATCGGTAATAATGCCTCCAGCATAACGAGAGAGTCTAAGAAACTTTTGTTGATACTCAGTAATAGACATGCCTCGTTGCCTTAGATTCAAAAACTCTTTTTTCTTAGCATCACAATAAGTAGGCGGGACATACTTCATACGAAAATCTTTAACAAAATCATCCCAAGTAAGAACTGGAGGTTTTTCTTTTGCATTTGGCACACCTACCCACCAGTCATAAGCATCCTTCTGCAATAACGAGATGACATACTTGAATTTGGCAACATTAGAACACTCCAGCTGCTCAAACACTCTCTCTATGTGCTCAAGCCATTGTTCAGCATCTGTGGGATCAACAGTACCTTCAAATTCAACTCCACCCATTTTCCTCATTTTTTCAAAGTTTAACCCATGGGGGTCATGGATCGTTTCATCCATACAGTGAAAGAATTCAGCCATTTGTTGAAAAGGAGGGTTCATAACGTGAGTACCAGGGCTCATGTGAGGATGTGGACCAACTCTTACTCCTTGTTGATTTCCCATACCAGACCCACTAGTATGAGGAATAGTTTGACCCAAGGACTGTTCGCCAATTCCTTCTTGTGTATGAGGTTGGGAATGAGAGTCACCTGTATCTTCACGAGCAGCTTCCATAGGTCTGCGAGAAGAAGAGGCCATAACTTAACTCCTTCAAAAGTGAAGATCACATTGCATTAGAGACATGAATATGATACATTTGCTACTTATATGCATTAAATATACTATTTACCCTATAGTGATTAACTAATATAACCCAAACCATCCAAAAAAAAAACAAGTGTGCACAATAAAATTCCTAGAACCACAAACCTAGGCTCTGATACCAACACTTGTAGCGACCCTCCAGGGAGGATGCTACTACAAAAAAATGTATATTAAATTCGTGACACAAAAAAATAATATATATAACTTTCCGTAAGGCCCATTTATATGATCAAAAAAAATAAAAGGTGTAAGTTGTTAGCCAACTTAAATTATTTTTTTTTGTCACGAATTTAATATACGTTGTTTTGTAGAGCATCCTCCCTGGAGGGTCACTACACTATTAGATTCAAATCTTCTATACCAGTCTACAAGTATCTAAGCCAGCTGAAACGACGTTGGGGAAAAACTAAGACCTATTGGGTCCGAATCATGCAGTTCTAAGGCAAGCACTAGTCAAACCTAGGCTAAGGCCCAAAATACTTCTAATAAATAGTAAACAAGTATACAAATACTCCACACAGCATAGAGGATCAAATAATAGTACAAGGGATGCTCACAGTTACTCGATAATCCCCAAAATAGGCCTAAAACATGAATTCTAAACACCTATGCATGATTTAGTAGCTACCTAACCCAATTTTTAATTAATCAACATGCAATCACATGCTTAATCTCAATTTAAAGGAAGGGAAGTCGTAGCCTACATGTAGACCGAACGAGCGTGCTCCTAACTACCCTATCAGAGCTTTTCCCTTCCGAACAACCTAGGATCGCTGCCACACTGTCAAAAAAGAATCACATTGTCGTTATGGTCATTTAGACACTAAAGATATAAAAAATATAGACGAACCAATTTCGAAGTCAAAAAGGAAATGTGGGGCCCGCTCCAATAATTCTGGAATTGACTCAATCAAGAGGTCCTAAACACTACCCCAAACTTGTCTTCCAAAATGGAACGCAATTTGGGTCTCGGAACAACCCAAACAAGCACATGCAATAATTTCACAAATTTATCACCATTTAAGAGACATGGCAACATCTATAACCAAGAAATTACTACAAACGAGGGCCCAACTGCTGAAACCAACAACTTTACGATGCTCCTCACGAAAAACCCCACAATCTAGGCTCTTGAATCACCAAATTCGAACCTAAAATGGCCAAGAAATCACTTTCAATAATTTCCTTAAAATTGAGCTCGAAAATAAGCTATGGCAACAGCTAAAACATAATTCTTACTCTAATGATGCTTCAAATACAAATTCCAACCACGCCTATGCATTCTTCTCAAAAAAATACTCAGGATATGATAATGATCCTAGTCAGAAAACTAGAATCAAAATGCGGAAAATTCAAATAAAGAAAAGCACATGTGGAATTATCGAAATCTAATCAAATTTATGAGCAACAAAAGACTTTATACCTTTACCCCTCAATTGAATCCTATCAAATAACAATAACCCAAACTCAATAAAAATGAGAAAACCAAATTGAATCCACAAAGAGAGTAACTCAATGATTGATTAAGCTAGAAGAAGTTAATACAAGCAATATCAGGAATCCACCCTAATCACTCAACTATAATTACCAACTAAGAACTACACTAATACTAGGCTTCACCTAGAAACTACAAGCTTCAAATCTTTCAACTATTCAATTCATCATAATCTAAGTCTTCTAAAATGACAAAAGACTACTATATATACTAAGGAAAAAAAGCAGACATTTTCTTTCCAATTTTACCTTTAATGAGATAAGGGCTTTGTTTGGTTGCCTTCTTTTGTGAATTCTTAAAATTAAAATATGGCCACTTGCACACAAAGCCTCTTTCTTCTTTATCTTCATTACCTTCATTACCTTCCAAATATTGTATGTCTTTATTTGGTGTCCATTAAGCTCCTCTAAAGCTTCCATGTGATCCATGCTATCCATGACCTTATCATCCTCCCCTTCTTGAAAAAGATTCGTCCTCGAATACAAACCTTGCAAAGACATAAAAAGGACAAACAATAAATATATCCTCATAGCATGAGGGTTAGCACATGGGTTATCAATCATACCAATTCTCCAAAGAGGCACACAAAGGTACAAAGGAAATGGTTATTAGCAACATAATGAGATAAGGAAACCACAAAGGTCTTAATGACATCAATAATCTCAAGAGATGATATCATGTATGCTTTAGGATCTATAAGACAGAATTGCTTCATCTCCTCACAATAAGACCTCACCAAAAGTGGTGAAATTACCCTTAAAGGCTCATTAAGGTCAAAGAAGTGCAAGATCCATATACCTCTACCTCTATAACAATTAATTCCCATACATTGGGTATCATCATAAGCAAAGAGGTAGTAGAGAAATGTGTTAAGCATGTTTCCAAGAGTATAAAGCATGCTTCCGGGAGTCCCACTTAAAAATTTAACTTGTCTAACCCTATGAATGTGACAAGAAGCCCTTAATATCCATGGACTCTCCCAAAAACACATAAGAAACTTAGCACCCACTAGTTGTGGTTCACACAACTTAAGCACAAGTATGTCAAATAAGAATGCAACTATATAGGAAACTCCCAAAATAGGCAATGACACATTTTTCTTGGGGTTCACAACCATAAAACCACATTTGACCAAAGGATCATCATATGCAAACAAGTAATAAAGAAAGGTGCTACATAAATGAACTTCATCCAAGGTGTGTGTAACACCACTCCAATTTTCTTTTTATGGTTTTCTAAAGGATTGCCAGGTGATCCATGTTATCTATGAAATTCTACGTAAGCTATTAATTGGGATGTCTTACATAACAAAGCTACTTGAGTACACATCGAGCTTAAGTAGCAAGGATTACATAGGTTCTTAAAGTGAGATGAGATTACGCACCCACAGAAGAGGGAAAAAGAGGTATAGCACCTACTTGAAACAAGTAGGTGATGCACCTACTTGGACCAAGTAGGTGACACACCTACTTGGTGTAGACCCCATGCTTCCATGTGGTAGCTTTGGATTGGGCGCATGTATGAGGTGGCACCCTAGAGGCTAGACACGTGTCACCCCTAGAAGCTGCCACATGTCACACTTCAAGGGAGCATATATATATACATGTAAAGTGATGACTAATTCTTGATAAGTCATCTTTTGCAATTAGAAAGTGAGAGAAAAGAAGAGAGAAACTTAGAGAAAAGAGAGAGGCAGCCACAGATTTGGCTTGAAACGAGGTAAGTCCTATGATTTTGTTTCGTAAATTAATTATCTAAGGTATTCTTTGGTTAATTAACGATGTTTCATAACTTAAAAATTATAGTTGGGGCAGCGAGGTGGTTCTTGTTCTTGGTAGCAAACCCGTTTTTGGATATGACTGCCGTTAGTAATATTAGTATAACTCCTTGTGTAAATCTTCATTTTGAGTGATTCAAGATGTTTTGGAAAGCTTTTTCATAGGGCTATAATTTCATTTAGTCTCTAAAACCCAATTTTTCTTTTATCTGCTCAAAAAAGGGTGATGAAGTATAGGGGAGGTGCTGCTCAGATTTTGTTTTAGAAATCCTACATGGATTGCTGATGGTATTTTGGGCATATCTTTGTGTACAAAATTGTTATAGGGGTGATTCAAAATTGTATGCGACCCTAAGACACATTTATATAACTTTAATTAGGCCATAAAGCCTGTTTCCCCTATTTACCCCTTCAAAACTGAGCAACATTATAGGACAGTAGGCTGTCCAGAATTTCGGTTTGAATAGTTTGGGCTGATTTTTATTAATTTTATGTTTAGTTTTGATATGATGAGACTTTTAAATATAAGTAGATATATTTTTTTTATGGGAATAGACCCTACACGAGGCTCCCACCTCTCGTGCACAGTCAAAGGTTGAGCAGCACCCAAGCCTTATCATAAATAAAATTAAAGAAAAATACATGGAGGGGAACATAAACCTTACCTCCGAACTTAGGATGGTTCATGAGTCAGTCAACCTACTCAGGTCGGCCTACTCATCCCCATTACTAGATGGAAAGCGATAAACCTATGGGAGGACTCCTCCCGGTACAAGTCGACTAAGAAAGCATAAATGAGGGAGACTCTCCCCTTCTATGAGAAAACAAGAAAGTAACCTACACTAGTCCTATTCAACTACGCTACGTATCATACATAGCTAAATTGAAGATGAACAAATATATGAACCTTCTATATCGCATGGGGTGAGGAAGTTCTATTCATCTTTGTCCTTTTTAGTCTTGTCATACCAAGTAAGTCCAAATGGAAGGGTGCATCCATATCAAGATCATGTATATATCAGTTAGGGAGGATGATAGGAGAGAAAATATATTGAGCTGTAGCAACTAGCAGCCTTGGAGTTGTTGTTGATAAAATATTGGCACTGACTTGTTGCATGCTGCATTTTGAAGGTATCGCAACTCTGACGTGTGAAGCTGCTTGGAAGCTCATCTGATGGTGCCTTGCATATTGGAGTGTTCCAGCCAGTAGTGTAGCCTGCACTCAAACAAGTAACACACAAAGGATTCCAAGTAGCTTGGCTGCCATAGGACTGCTGCAAACAATGAAGCATAGTAACTGGCATGTATGGATTGTTGTAGAGTGTTGGGGAGGCCTTAGCATGCCAGTCTTTAGTCTCCCTTTATTTGAAGCTCTGTAAACCTGCAACTACAAGAGGCCAAAGAAACAGATAAAAGTCATCTAACTTTTTCAAGGTCGCTCGACTAACGTCTCCAATTATCCATTTGAGCTGAAACTTCTTGGGCTTTGCAATTACTATATTTTCTATAGTCATGCAACATTTGGAGGCCTGGAAACTCCAAATTGCAAATTTCTCCCTTATTAGGCTTAAGTCGGCTAACTTTTTCAAGGTCGCTCGACTAACGTCTCCAATTGTCCGTTTGAGCTGAAACTTCTTGGTCTTTGCATATATTGTATTTGCTATAATACTGCACAAGCTGGAGTCATTTTGATGTTGTATAGTGTATTTGTTGAGGATTTTTGATTGCTTCTAGGCTCTGCTGTTGTTGTTGAGTTGCTGCTGCTGTTGCTCAGTTGCTATCACTGTTTCTGATATAGTGTGGCCTATGTTGTTGAGGTATTGGTGCAAGAACTCCAAACTCAGCTGCTGCAAGTCCAACCCAAGGCTCAAAGTAGCATGATACCTGAAGTGAATTGCAATTGTTGGCTGATATATTTCTGATCTGCAGGTACCTGCACAATCACAAAGGAAAAGAAAAAGGAAGATATCTATTCTAATCCTTACCTCAAGGGGTAAGTTGATTGTTCTAGGAAGACAATAAACAAGGGAGACTCTCCCCTTTACAAAATTTCTATCTATGAATTTATACATAGGGAATTCTGTACTATAATTAATGATATACAAATCAAGGAGGTTGTTTGATCCTCTTCAGTTTTGTCCTCCTAAAGTTTGCCATCCCCATTTTGTCCAAGATGTAGTATCCTCTTGTTTCCTTAGGAAGCTGTTGAGCATTGTAGAATTGAACCATGCTGTCTACACTGTGGCTATGCTTAGAAAGTGTATCTGTAACAAAGTTAGCTTCCCTATAGATGTGCTTACATTAAAAGAAATCCAGCATTATGATCAGCTCCTGCAGGTTTGTGATGTAGTTCCTGATGGTCCAGGGAGATGTGATCTCTTATTTTAGCCATTTCACAAGTAATTCAGAGTCAACCTCCAGTAGAACCCTGCTGTAGCCATGTTGAATACACCAAATAATGCCTATGACTGCAGCTTGTACCTCAGCTTGGTTGTTAGAACCAATTCCAAGTGGTACAGCAAATGTATAAAGGATGTTTCCTTTATGATCTCTTAGGATGCCCCCAGCTCCAATTCTTCCAGGATTATCCAAGGCACTTCCATCAGTATTCAATTTAACTACATGGTAAGCTGGTTTGTGCCAACTAACTTGGATGATTTTCAGCTCATGGCTGCAGCTTTCCACCATAGCTATTAGCTCCTTCCAGTCACTTGGCCAATTAATGTAAGGGAAAGCTGTGAAGATCAGCATGTATAGTTCTTTGATGACCGAGAACTTCACTCTAGTATTGCTTGACCTTTTGCTACCATATTTGCTAGCACATCTGTTCTTCCATAGGTTCCAACAAATAAATATAGGAGTAGCTTGCAATAATAGTTTATGGACTTCATTATTTGGTTTAGCCAGCCACCATTTCATCAAATTGCTCTTCATGGGGCTGCTGCTGTGTTGTATACCCCAGCAATCAGAAAAATACTTCCATATGTGTCTAGCCATGTGTCCAGAGATAAATATGTGATCTATATTATCCCATCCTGGCCTGTAGCAACAATAACATTGAGCAGCTGTATGACCAAAGTGCACAATATTTTCATTGGTGGGCAACTTGCTTCTGAGAGTTCTCCAGACAAGAAAGGATATCTTGAAGGGTATATTCTTATGCCATATATTATTGTCTGTCATGGTTTTGTTCCTTTTTGGCCTGATCTGGTTCCAAGCTGAAGCACAAGTAAAGTTTCCATCTGAGGTCAGCTTCCAGTAGGCTGTATTTGGATGGTCAGGTTGATACTTGAAGGAAAAACTTAGAATCTTTTGTATCAGGTGTTGTGGTGCATGTTGCCTCACCTTCTCTTCATCCCATTCTCCATTATTCAGGAACTTTGAGATGGTGGTATTATTAAGTCTAGGTAGACATTCTTTGTGGTAAGCTAGGGGTCCAATTCCTAGCCAATCATCCCACCAAAAACTACAAGAGCCTGAGTTAAAGTGCCACTGTATATGAGGCTCAATCTCAGATTTGTTTGTCATCATGTGTTTCCACATAAGTGATTGAATAGTGTCCCATTTCTTGATTACTAGATGTGACCTTTGGCAATACTTGGCCCTCAAAAAAATCCCCCATAGAGTCTTCTTAGACTTGAAAATCCACTATTATTTATACTGCATTGCTAGGTAGACATCTTTAAGATTTTTCATGCCAACTCCTCCTTCTTCTGTTGGGTAGCTGAGGGTCTCCCATGATGCCCAGTGGTATTTTCTTTTTTCTCTGTCCCATCCCCAAAAGAAGTCTGCTATAAGAGACTTTATTTGTTTGAGAGTAGTGGAAGTTGGAATCACAGCAGATAGAAGATGAATTGGGAGGGACTTCAACACATACTTTACAAGAGCAGCTCTCCCCCCATAACTGAGTACTTTGGTCTGCCATTCTCTAATTCTGGATATCACTTTGGATACCATACTATTAAAGTATATGATCCTTTGACGTCTAATATATAAGGGACATCCCAAGTAAGTAATAGGGCCATGAGTTATTTTGAAACCAGTGATAGAAGTGACCCTTTCAGTGATCTCAGGATCAGTATTCAGAGGGATCATGCACTGACTCTTTTGTGTGTTAATTAGCTGGCCTGATGTCTGCTCATACACTTCCAGTGTCTTCATGATCAGCTTGAGAGAGTATCTACATGTTGAAGTGAAAATAATTATATCATCAGCAAAACTCAAATGATTAATCAATGGACCTTTCTTCTCCATGTGGAAACCTTTGTACAAATAGTGTTGATGAAGGTTATTGAGCAGTCTTGAGAGTACCTCAGCACCTAAAATAAATAGGGCTGGGGATAGTGGATATCCCTGTTTGAGGCCTCTTGTAGAATGGAAAAAACCATGCCTATCTCCATTCACAATAACTGAGTACCAGTTGTTAGCCATAAGCCTCCAAACCATGTCAATAAATAATTCTCCAAATCCAAACCTTCTCATGACTAGACATATAAATGACCAGGACACCCTGTCATAGGCTTTGGCCATGTCTAATTTGATCACCAGATTATCTCCAAACTTTGGTTTTTTAATGCTATGAATAATTTCCTGTGCCAACATAATGTTTTCAGAAATACTTCTTCCCTTAACAAAACCTGATTGATTTTCAGAGATTAGTTGAGGGAGAATAGGAGCAAGTCTGAGACATAGAACTTTTGAAATAACTTTATTAGTGAAGTTACTTAGTGAAATAGGCCTGAAATCTGATAACTTATTGGGATGATCTACTTTTGGGAGTAGGACCAAACAAGCATGTGAGATGAACTTGGGAATAGAATGCCCACAGAAGAAGTATTTCACCAAATTAAATAAGTCTTCCTTGATGATATCCCAGCAAGTTTGGAAGAACTTGCCATTAAAACCATCTGGACCTACAGCAGATGCATCACTGAGGGAAAAAACAGCTTCTTTCAGCTCCACTTTAGTAGGCATAGCATTAAGGGACTGGTTTTGCTGATCTGTGATGGAGTTGGGGATACACCTGAGGATATCTTCATTGATAACATCATCCTTACCAGTAAAGATCTTCTCAAAGTAGTCACATGCAGCAACAACTATATTTTGATCACCTTGAATAGTATTATCCTGCTCATCAGTAATCTGATGGATGAATAATCTTCTTCTCCTTCCTCTTATAATAGCATGAAAGTACTTGGAATTGGCATCTCCCTCCTTAAACCACTGAAGCTGAGTGTTTTGCTTAAGGATGGATTGTTCAGTCTTCAAGTATTTAATATACTGAGCATTTACATGATTCAACTTGATCTTGTTATCTTCAGACTTATCCTGGATAAGGGCATCTTCTGCTTGCTTTACCTTCTCTTCAAACTCTTTGACAACTTCAAATATGTCCCCATACTGTTGCCTTGACCAGCTACTAAGGGTGTTAGCCACCCTCTTAAGTTTCAAATGGAATACTCTCATTGGATTACCTTCTACTGGTCTTTCCCAACAGTCTCCAACAGTATCCAGAAAGGTCCCATTCTCCACCCAACAGTTAAGGAACTTGAAATATTTGATAAGAGTAGTGTGAGTCTCCTTGCATTCCAGTAAAAGGGGGCAGTGATCTGAACCTGTAGAAGCAAGATGAGACACAGTAGTCATAGGCATCATCTCTAACCACCTATCATTCACCATGGCCCTGTCCAGCCTCTTCCAAATTCTAACCTCCATGTCCCTGTTGTTGCATCATGAAAATTTCTGCCCATTGAAGCCCAGATCAGTAAGACCACATGCCTCAATTACACTTATGAACTCAAAACTTTTGTTCATATTGTATGGTTGTCCTCCTAGCTTTTCATCAACATCAGTGGTCACATTAAAGTCTCTAATAATGCACCATGGTTTATTTGTGTCAGCATACTGCAGCATTTTATCCCAAAGAGTTCTTCTTATATAATCCTTACACTTGGCATAAACAAATGTAATAATATAAGGGTTGGGATTGGCCACATGTTTGATTTCACATGTAACCTGTTGTTCATCTTGGTCTATAATAGAGCAGTCCACATCCTTAGTCCAAAATAACCAAATCTTGTTATTGGGATTATGTATGGCACTGTCCATTCTCAATTGAATTCTGTAGTGGTTGAGCTGTGATTGGTTAGCAAATGGTTCAAGTATTGTCAACATAGATAATTTGTGATAATCCTTGAGTTTTTAGAGTCTATCCAAGGCACCTTGAGTATCAATACTCCTTGCATTCCAGCATATTGTATTCATCATCAAAGTTTTATAGATTTGGACCTTGTGTTGATGCTACTCTTACAAGCAGCATTGTCTGAACTGGTAGAGTTCTCTTGCTTCTTTTTTTTCTTCTTACCCTGCTGACCCCTGGGTGATAGGCCCTGCTTCTCAGACATCTGCAGTACTTTATCCTGAATTATAGTATCTGTGGTAGGATCAAATATCCTCAAAGGATATGCACTAGTTTCTTCATCTTTTTCATTAGTTTGTTCCCTCTGGTAAGAGTCCTCTTCATCTTCAGAGTGAGTAACTCTATATTCATCCTCCCAATCTTCTGATATGACTCTCTTGTTGAGTACACACATCTCAGTAGATGTGGTCTGAGCCTGAAGAGGTGGCACATGAATCCCAGTCTATTCTTCAACCAACACATAGTTTACCCTCTACTAAGAAGTTTCAGAGTGAGTGTGCCCTGGTTTACTTTGCTGTTTCTTCATTGCATCCCTCTTCTTCTTACTCAAAGATAGAGTAATTTTATTGTTCATAAACAAAATTTCTGCACCATGCTTTTGATCACTGCTCTTTGGAGAAACAATATTTCCTTTATCAGTTTCAGTTGCCTGGAATCTGTCAGAAATATGTTGCACCTCAGCTTGTTGGACCTACATATTGGACCTTGTGACATCTGGAGGAGTGGTTCCAGGAGCTCTGTGGTCTTCCCTATGGTCAACTAATGGATTTTCCCTCCCCCTGGTTTCCTCTTCCTGCACATTAGTGGGTGTCTCCTGTGTTCCCCCTTCCTCACCTTCATACACTTCTTCAGCCACAACAGCAACAGTATTTAAAACATTAAAGCTATTGGGGGAGCCATGGGGGTGTGAGAGCACTGAGTCAATACCTAGGACTTTGGCATTGTTGCATTCCACAACAGTTTGCTTTTCTGCAATTTTGCTAGTTTCCTTTCTTTTAAACACCTGCTAAATGGGCTTGTGGGGATTGGGAACCAATATTCTATGGGGAGAGGGGTGTTGACTCTGGACTCCAGAGACAACATTACATGTTTGGACATTATCATTATTAATATTAAAGCAAGTACCTGATGGCAGTATGTTCCTTGGTTGCTGATTATCACTGGTTGTTGGTTGAGGCATTTTTGAGCTTTCTCCTTGGTACATCCTGCTTTTTTTACTTTGATGAAGAGTTCCTTGTTGGTGGGATTGGTTATTCTTCTTGGTTTTCTTTTTTTGAGTTTTCCATTCCTCTTTTTCTTGGTTATTTTCATGGTCTTTATCAGCATTATTAGGCTGCCTTTCCTTGTTGTTGTTTTTCTCTTGGAAATGCTGTTCATTAGCCTTACCTGTGCTGGTTTTGTCCTTATCTACAACAGTTTCTTCTTGAATTTTCTTTTGCCTATTTTCCTCTTCTCTTCTCTTCACTGTATAGGTAGTGTGAGTGTGGCCTTGATGCCTGTAGTGCTGGCAATATTCAGGTACCCCTTCATATTGAATTGGTTGCCATCTAGCCTTGCCATTCACATCTTTTTGAAAGCCCATCCATACATGTTGGGGTCTTTGTTTTGTAAGATCTACTTGAACCTTTACTTTAGCAACACTACCTCTAGTTTTTTTATATGTTGCCAAGTCCAGGAACAACACTTTCCCAACCGGAGACAAAAGAGGTGTAACCACTTCCATACTATAGCAATGCCAAGGAAGTTCTAGTAGGATTGCCCAAATTTGTACCAAGGGAGTTTCCTCCTCTGGTTTAAATGTGGGAGTCCAAAGCTGTAGCCTCATGAGCTGGCCTTGGATGAACATTTTTCCTTTTGACCACACTATTGTGTGATCAAACTCATTGTCCAAGTCAATGTAGATGTGTCTGGAGTTGAAGTGAGTTAGCTTAACCCCTCCTTTAAGCTCAGTTTGTAGGATGAACTCTTTTCTAATAACTTTCATCCTTGGCATTGTATGTGTAAAATTCCTAATAAGGGTGTATTTACACTTAGTTGCTAAGTTAACCATGAAGTCCTCTTTAGAGAATAAAACTGCAGGGTATCCTTGCTTTGTGGTGATTTCAGGGGGAGAGATACCTATAGGAGCACTTTGGGCCTCTTGGGCTCTAAGTCTGGTAGCAAGAGTGTGTGTCACAATAGGATTTGGAGGGTTGGGAGTATTTGGAATAGGAGTTCTGGTTTGGTTGTTGATTTTGGGAGCATGATTGTTCCTAATTGGTGGATGGCTGTTCTGATTTTTTTTATGGTTGTTGGGATTGAACACCTCAAAGTTGTTAGAAAATTTCAAGGGAGCAGAGTTGGGAATGTAATGTTTGTGACCAGGTGTTTGCTTTACTGCAGGACCTTTGGGATGTTGATTGCTCACACCACCTTGTTTGATTTGGCTCTTACCTTTACCATTAGTTTTATCACTTAACTCAGATTGTACACTAGTCATATTTTCCGCAGTAATTCCATTTCCAATTTGGACAGCACATATAGGATTAGAAATCAATTCAATAGGCTGCATATTAGAATTTAAGATAGTGGTTGGCTTAATTACATTAGATTGCAATTAAGCTTGAGTACTAGTATAAGTAATTCTATCATGAACAATATGACTATCAAGGTTAGGATACTTACTTGGTGATACTTGAGCAAAAGCTCTGATTTTCTGAACACTGGGATCATTTGGCACTGTTAATAGCTCCTGCTCAGTATGATCAACATGGTCGTTATTGAGTCTAACATGTGTATTAGTTATTTGATCTCTTTGACATTGATGCATATTTTCTTGATGCTGAGTAGTGTCCTGATGCATTAAAGAATGCAATATACCATCTGCAGTCTCACATTGTTCTTCCACCTGATGGACACCTTTGCGACTTTTCGAATTTGAATTATTTGAGGGAAATTCTAAACAACCTAAATAGTTTTTTGGACTGGCATCATCAATGTGAGCATTTTGGTATAGGTGTTGCTGCAATTGGATCACCTGAACTCTGGTGGCTTCACCTTGACAATTGTCATGACGACTTTTCAAATTTGAAGCATTTGGTGATGATTCGAGATATTCCATATGTGTGGGGAGCTTCTCAATACTGTCCTGAACCAGTTGGCATTGGTCGCGCAACAATTGGTTCGCCGGAGCTCCTGCGACACCATTGATGGCAGTGTTCAAAGAGAAATTCAAAGCATGTGGTTGTGATTCGAGATGGCGCCTGGTATCTGGGAGATGCTCCTCATTTTTGTGAATACTTTGGCATTGGTTTCATCCCATTTGGATCACCAGAGCTACGGCGCCGGCGTCAATTTGTTCGCCGGCGATCATTTTGCCTGAAATGTTTATTCCCAGAGGGGCTCCATATTCTTGCGAGAAAAACCCAGGTGGTGCGATGGCTCGAAAGTTGCCGGAACTACCTGAAAATTGAAGGCGCATTGACGGCGCTCTGGCGGCGTTGCTGATGGACTGCGCCTGTTCATTGCTGCCAATTTGTTGATTATTTTTGTTCCAAATTTGAACTGTAGGTCGTATATGAGATGAAGAATCATCACCAGTAGTCCCTATAACATTTAGTAATCCACGATTCCTTAGAGATATGATTTTTTCAGCTTGCAGCAACTCCTCACTAGAACAATGAACAGTGATCACTTCATTCTTTTGCGAATTCGAAGAGCTGTAGGTTGAATCTGATGACGCGGTAACTTTTGTTGTGTTCGTATCGACGGAATCTACGATTCCATCTTTCGAATGAAATTTTTTAGTGTCGGGAGGTGGGTCCCACCCTATTTCCGTTTTATGCCTAAAATGCCCTTGTAGGGAGTCTTTTGCTGAGAGAGTTTTTGAGCATCAGATAAGTAGATATTTGATTGTATATTTAAGGTGTATATTTTCTTATACAAGCTAAGAGAAACTGTTTGATGAAGTGGATTTTGGTTGGTCTATGACAGAGAGGAATTGAGCTCCTCGAGTTGTGGTAGAACCTGTTGTATGCTAAAACATCAAAGTTTGTGCATAAACTTGAACTTAAAATATTTTATTTTATGAAATTTGAAGTATTTTGATGGGTTGTTTCCTTGCTCCTTGTTTTGTATTTTAGTATGACTATTATCTCAATTGTTGTAAAACTTTCGCTAAACCGCCCACTTGTGTGAATTGCTTGATCATTTTGCATTCTTGATGGGACTTTGTCCTTCTTGTTATGGTGAATTATCATTGATATTGGCATGTCTCTCGATTCGGATCTTGCCCATCTTGACTTTGGATTTATATTTCGTCTTGACGATGGAGTTTCGCCCATTCTTAAGTATGAGTGGAAAGCCACTTTCAACATGGTTCTTGATTCTTTTGATATTGGGTGACGACCCTTCTTGATATGGGCTTCATTTTTTCTTAATTTCGGGGCTTCGGTTCGTCTTAATATTGGTTGTGCTTAGTGTGAAGGCATGACATACCTATTGGGAGAAATTAATTATTTGACAACTCTTTCAAATTGAATTATAAGTTTCTTGATACTTGAGCCTTTGAATATTGATATTGATTTTGAAACTCTTCAAGGTTTGTATTCGATACTTTGATATACTTGTTCACTTGGGCTTAATTTTAAGTTATTGAGCCACCTACGATGAACAAGGGAATTGAAGAATTTACTGTGTCCAAGATCAAAGTTTTTACACCACTAAGCTTTATGCTTAGCGATAGTTGTTTTCTATCATAGGTAATGTGTGAGATGAGGTATAAAAATGGCCATTTGGAGTAGACTTTTTGGAGCCCTTATGAAGATTAAATCTGCATATGCATCTAGTTTTTATAAATATTTTGGGGGACTTGTACATGATACATGTGGAACTTATGTATAAAATATTGAAGGCTTGTGAAAATAAAATTGTATGCTTGTAACTTGAACAGGGTGACTTTTTGCTATTTTGGGGTGTGCTTTTAACTCAAGTCATGCCTGTACTGTGTTTATATATTGGCTTGTCATGTTGCACAAAGGAGGATAATAGTTTTGTAATAACTGCTTGTTCGAGTTTTGTGTATTTTAAGGACCCGCAATGGTGTTGACTATTTGTGATTTAAAAAAAATACCTTTTGTTTCGTAAGTGGCATCCTCCCAAAGGGGGTGCTATAAGTGTTGGTATCATAGCCTAGGTTTATGATTCTAGGACTTTTGTTGTGACTTGTTGGTATACTGTTTGTTTTGTTACATGTTGTTTTTCTATATAGTGCATGCCTGAGCGGGCGCGGACATCATGTATATGTCTCTAATGCAATGTGATCTTCCCTGATGAAAGAATCTAGTCGTGGGATCTTTTACTTCTAATAGACTTATGAAAGCCGCTCGTGAGGGTTT
Organism: Solanum dulcamara; assembly: GCF_947179165.1. Taxonomy (NCBI): domain Eukaryota; kingdom Viridiplantae; phylum Streptophyta; class Magnoliopsida; order Solanales; family Solanaceae; genus Solanum; species Solanum dulcamara. The sequence continues at coordinate 51,832,264 of NC_077237.1, read as the reverse complement.
AAATACCTCTAATGCCCAACTTCACCTACAAGAAGGGCTTGGAGAATATTTTTCTGATTCTAATCCTCCTAGTACAAGGGGATTTGAAGTGGGAAGTAATCAGAGTACAAGAGTTTGGCCACACCCTCCAATGATTCATAGTTCCCCCGCTGTTGATCCCCCTTTTCAACAAATGGCTGATTTGTTTCATCACATGACTAGAAAGATGCCTGCCCCTGATGAAATGAACTTTGAGAAAATGAAAAAAATGGGTGGAGTTGAGTTTGAAGCCACTTTTGACCCTACAGATGCCGAGTAATGGTTAGAACGGACTGAAAGAGTGTTAGAGCAGTTAGAGTGTTCTGATGCTGCCAAATTTAAGTATGCTGTCTTATTGTTACAAAAAGATGCCTATGATTGGTGGGTAAGTATACCGAATGCCAGGGAAAAACCTCCTGTTCTTACTTGGAATGATTTTAGGAAAGAATTTCATAAGAAGTATGTCCCACCTGTTTATCATGATGCAAAGAAAAAGGAGTTCTTAAATTTAGAGTGAGGGAGTATGTCTATCGCTTAATATCAGCCGAAGTTTCTTAGGTTGTCCCGCTATGCTGAGGGTATTAGTAATAATGAAAAATATAAGTACAGGCGATTGGTTTCAGCAAATCTTACTTGGGAAAGGATCGACAAGAAACAAGCTGGTAGAAATGAACATAAGTTTAAGAAAGCTTATGCAGATTCGGGAGGTCTATCAAAAAGGGGGAGGTTTGACAGTTCCCAAGCTAATACTTTTCGCAAGTTAGCCCAACATAAGCAGAACAAATAAAGTTCCTTTACTGCCAGCACTCCAAGCTCTGGCCAAGGCAAGACTTATATACCCCCTTGTGCATAATGTGGAAGGAATCACTTTGGTACTTGTAGAAGAGCGTCTAACGCTTGTTGTAATTGTGGGAGCTTCGATCATAAGGTGAGGGATTGTCCTAATCCTAACCCCACTTCTTCTCCCTATACGGAATGCTCGGTTCAAAAACTTGTTACCACTCCTTCTCAAGGGAATAGAGGTGCAAGATCTAGAAACATACAAGCAACAGGTGCAGGTGCAGCCAATCTAACTGGTGGGTCAAGAGCTACAACATGAGCTTATGCGATGAGACAGAGGTATGACCAGGATGGAGCAGATGTGGTTGTTGGTAAATTTCACTTATTCGACTTATGTGTTGTTACATTATTTGATCCTGGTTCTACACTTTCGTATGTTTGCTCATCATTGGCTTTTCCTGAAAATGTGAAATCTGTGAGACTCAATTGTGGGGTGCTTGTCCAAAGTCCTTTGTGGAAACAAGTTGTTTACAGTCAAATCTATCGAGGTTGTCCCTTGGTAATTCAAAATCTAGTCTTCCCTGCCGATTTAATTAAAATGCCTTTCCAAGACTATGATGTCATTATTGGTATGGATTGGCTTTATATATACCATGTGGTAGTTGATTGTAGGTTAAAGCATGTGACCTTTAGAGCTTCTCCACTTTCACACATCATTATTCAAGGTGAAAGATCATTGACGTCTAATATCATCTCCGCAGTAGTGGCAAGGAAGATGGTTAGACAAGGTTGTGAAGCATATCTTCCTCATATATTTGATATATGCCTAGAAGGTCCAAGCCTTACGGATATACCCATAGTGTGTGAATTTCCTGATGTCTTCCCTGAAAATCTTTCTGGACTGCCCCTGGAAAGGGAGGTTGAATTTCCCATAGAGGTTATTCTTGGAACTAGTCCTATCTCTATGACGCCTTATCGAATGGCTCCAGAAGAACTGAAAGAGTTGAAAAATCAATTGCAAAAACTTCTTGAGAAAGGTTTTATTCGCCCGAGTGTTTCTCCCTGGGGAGCTCCTGTGCTATTTATGAAAAAGAAAGATAGGACTTTTAGGCTTTGTGTTGATTACCGACAACTGAACAAGGTAACCATTAAGAATAAATACCTACTCCCTAGGATTGATGATTTATTTGACTAGTTAAAAGGTGCAAGTGTGTTCTCAAAAATTGACTTAAGGTCTGGGTATCACCAACTGAGGGTAAGGGAACATAATATCCCTTAAACTACCTTTAGGACTCGATATGGCCATTATGAATTTTTGGTGATGCCATTTGGGTTGACGAATGCTCCTACGATATTTATGAATCTGATGAATCGCATGTTTAAACCTTATTTTGATAAATTTGTAGTGGTTTTTATAAATGATATTTTAATATATTCCAAGGATAATGAAGATCATAGAAAGCATCTTCGAATTGTTTTGCAAATTCTGCAAGAGAAGAAGCTTTATGCCAAGCTTTCTAAATATGAATTTTGGCTCGGTGAAGTGGCCTTTCTGGGACATGTTGTGTCGGAGGCATGTGTGAAAGTGGACCCTAGTAAAATTCATGCTATTGTTGAATGGAAATCAACTAAAAGTCCAACTGAAGTAAGGAGTTTCTTGGGTTTAGTGGGATACTATAGAAGGTTTGTCAAAGGCTTCTCCATTATAGCCCCCCTTTTACTAAGCTCTTGAGGAAGGATGTCAAGTTTGTATGGGATGGCAAATGCCAGGAGAGTTTTGAAAAGCTCAAATCCTTATTAACACAAGCTCCTATATTACTCCACCAACTGAAGGGAAGGAATATGTGATATATAGTGATGCCTCTCATCGTGGGTTGGGTTATGTCTTGATGAAAGAAGGGAAAGTGGTTGCATACGTATCACGACCCAACCCCATGGGCCATGACTAGGGTCTAACCTAGGCCTCCATATACGTATCTAGCGGATGTAATGATCAATATAAGAACTATACATAAAAACCCTGATGGGTCATAGCATTTTCATGCTTGTAGCCTCTTTCATTTGTATTTTATCATTAAAGGGCATGCAAACCGACAAAGCTGCCATAGTATCTTAATATTTACAATACATCATGTAGACATAACTGAACAAAACTTACATGTATAACCCACACATATGTCCACAGACCTCTAAGAACATTAATAGTAACATATGGCGGGATAGGGCCCTGCCGTACCCTTGAATAAATAAATATATACATAGGAGGTTTGGTACTACAGCTTGGCTTCAAATCAATGGAGCTTCTTCCAAACTGGCTGAGTGGAATCCTAAGCTGGCGGACTCCCAAAACCTGTGTCTGTACCTACGGGCATTAAACGCAGTCCCTCAAAGAAAGGGGGATCAGTACGACATATGTACTAAGTATATAAGCATAATGTAACTGAGATAACAACTGACATAGGCATGCAGGAAATCAAGTATAGCATTTAATAGGGTACTATACCTGCACCTTACAAAGTAAGGTCATGTATATCATTATCACGTACCATATCCGGCCCACTTGGGGACCCGATGTTATAAATGTATCAGTTTATCATTGTGGGCATATGCATACTATTAGAGCTGTGGGACATATAGCTTGATCCATATAGATATGATAGGTTAGTGCCGAGGAATGTCTGGCCCCATCCCTACACATATAATATGTTAGTAGTGAGGAGCGTTCTACCCGATCCATATATATAATACATTAGTGATGATGAACGTACGACCCGATCCTTATACATATAACACGTTAGTGCCAAGGAACGTACGGCCTGATCCCTATATATATAACACATTAGTGCTGAGGAACATACAGCCCGATCCCTATACATATAATAATGCATATATGTGCACACAAAACCTAGTAACGTAACAACCATCTTCCGAATATCATCATAAGATGTGTCAAAGAGTCTCTAGGTATAAGAGTTCACACATCAAATCATTACTCAACTAATAGAAGGGTCGAGGAATAGGAGTTTCACCACTTTAAGAATCCTAACCTCAAGAAGTGAGTACAAGTCATGATTTATACCCGAAACCAATAAATGGGATCACCTATAACTCATACCATATATCGCTTCACTTACATCCTACTGTTTCAAAAGAAGGAAGGGATAGGTTTCACATGTACTACTTTTTGTCAGGTAGAAGACTAATAAGTCCATAACTCAACTATCGCAGAAGTTCTAATATCGTGAAGTGAATAAGATTGACGAACCATGCTCAGGGTTCTATGAATGGAATTATTCCCACATTACATACACAATCCACTTAGGACTGAGATATGCTAATAGAAAAGAAGGATAAACGTTACGTACTCCTCACTTCCTAACGTATGAAAGGCTTGAGAGGTCCTAGTTCAATTACTGTAAGAGTGTTTTCATTAAGAAGTAAATAAGGGTCATGAATTACGCTTGGCATTTATGAGTAGATTTACCCTCAAATTCATATCATTCACTACTTAAGTTGAAAACATGTCAAAAGAAGAGAAATAATAGGCTTTACATACATTACCTTTTATCATATAAAAAAAACATTTTAAAGGAAATAGTTTGACTATTATAGGAGTTCCACCATCATGAAGTGGATAAGAATTATGAATTGTACTTAGAGCTTTATGATGCAATAACTCCCAATTTCACATACATAATACTTACATCTAAGACATGCCAAAAGAGAAGAAAGGGTAGCATCACATACCTCTTATCGATTGCTTTGAACCCGACTTGTCTCGTCATCCTCTGAACTTATTTAACATGAAGGTAATACTTGTATTAATAATCTTTGACTTTCCATCTTTTAATTCTGTCACCAACTATCCATAGGAACCAATTCCTTATTCGCCTTCCTCGACTAGTCTCGACTAGTCTATTAGTTATTTAAGAAGTTAACGGAATTCGGGCAGCATCTCCTCTATAACATGTCCTATCCGAATTTCCAATTACGTCCCTAATCACTACAGCCAACTAAAAACAACACTCTGCAGCATATATACAAGCAATTCACATCAGCAGTACACAATACAAACTCCAAACGACTCACTCAAAACTACGATATTCAAAATAGGGTTTCTAGTCTCTATTTCGTAAAACCTTTAACCGTACAAAGTAAAGGATCGTATGGATGAAACCAGCAGCACCTACATGTATTTTAGAACACTTTTATGCCCTGTAATACATCACCACACCACCTACAGATGCAGCACCACAAGCGCAACACCTTACCCGACTTCAATTTAACTATAACGACTCCAATTTAAATTGTTCCTAACGTCAAGCATATTTATGGAATTTTCATATTTACAGCCACCTACATGATGTGTAATACACTTAATAACAACATTTTAAACTCCAAATTAAAAGGAAAGACCTTACCTTACGTTAAACTCATCAAACTCACCAAAACTATCAAAACATGAATTCTGGACAGCCTACTGTCTTATATTATCGCTTAGTTTCAAAGGGGTAATTGAGGGAAGCAGGATTTGTGGCCTTAAGTAAAGTTATATAAATGTGTCTTAAGGTTGCATAAAATTTCAAATCACCCCTACCGCAATTTAGTACAAAAAGATATGCCCAAAATACAAACAACAATCCGTGTAGGATTTCCAAAATAAAATCTGGGCAGCACCTCCCCTATACTTCATCACCATTTTTTGAGTAGAGACAATCAAAACTGGGTTTTAGAGCTAAATGAACGTTATATCCCTATGAAATAGCTATTCAAAACATCTTAAATCACTTGAAACGACATCTTACATAAGGAGTTATACTCATTTTACTAACAGGAGTATCATTCAAAAATGGGTCTATTAACAAGAACAAAAACCTCTTCTTTTCCCTAACAATAAATTTTATGTTGTTAAACACTGTCATATCACCGTAGGATACCTTAAATAATTAATTCATAGAAAGAAATCAAAAAACTTAATTTGGAAGAACCCTAGTGGTAGCTCCCTTATTCTAGCTCTCTAGCTTTTCTCTCAACTTTTTCTAAGGCTAAGATGCTGAAAATGATGTTGATCAGCAATACACATGTATATATATGTGTCCTTAAAAAGGGACACGTTGCCTCCCCCCAAGGGTGACATGTGGCCGCCCTCCAGGGTGATATATGGCAGCCCCCTAGGGTGCCACCTCATGCCATGCAACCAATCATATGCTGCCACATGGCAGCGTAGGGTCCACCCTAAATAGGTGGGTCACCTACTTAGCCCAAGTAGGTGTGTCACCTACTTGTCACCTTCTTGCTTCATTTTTGTGGGTTCGTAATCTCATCTTACTTTAAGAGCCTATGTATTCCTTGCTATGTAAGCTCAACACGTACTCCAATAGCTTAAGTACGTAAAACATCCAAGTTGTTAGCTTACACAAGTAAGTCGAGTCCTACAACTCATTACTTGGCCTCAAACTTGTTTCAAATCCTTATAGACCTATTTCCAACCTTCACTCTTAAGGGGCATCACGTCCTCCCTTCCTTAGAGTTATTTAATCATGTTATAGATAATCTGGGTCATGGGACAATTTTTAAGAAGCTTAAGAAGACCTTCCGAAGCACAAAGGTATGGGGTATAACATCCTTCCCCCCTTTAGAACATTCGTCCTCGAATGTTAACTAGCCTCATAAGGTCTTATGAGTGCTTCAAGATTTTGTTGTATTAGTTGTCTTCCAAAGGCCTCTTATTAACCCATAAGTCAATTTAAGAGGGTAGATTACCCGTAGGCATAGAGAACAGGTGATATTTCTTTTCCCTTTCTTCTTTCCAGTTCTCTTACCACACATCATATTGTACCCTTTACACGAACATGTGTAGGAGCTTAAAGTGGCTCGGAAGATGCCTTAGTATTGCCATACTAGTCTGTATGTAAACCTGTATCATTTCTCACTTCCTTCATCTGATGTTAGGGCTCCACTATAGCTTTTGTCCTTATTACTGATTGTACCTTAAAGGTTTTGCTTCAAACCATCCTATACCTTCCCTTAATGTATTCAAATATAAAAGTTACTTGGTTACTACCGACTTTGTTTATCGAGTAATCACCTAGTTTTACTCTTGGGATACCGCCATTCATTAGTTGCATCAGTTGTTTTGCAAAGCTACATCTCCTATCTTAAAGGGTCTTATCATCTTTCACCGTTGAGTCACATATACACAATACTTCTTTATACCAACAAATCCATGCAAGGCCAACGTATACATACATCCATGTCATCTCATATCACAGCCACATAGGGCTTCCCAGGGGGTTACCCATACTAGTACTATTCTTGCCCAAGCACGCTTAACTTCGGAGTTCTGATGGGATCCAGTACGTTAGTGCTGGTTTGATTGCATCCATCCCTTGTGGGGTCTCATTTGAAGTTTAAGCGTTCCTATTTACACATAATAACATCAGTTGATTTTCTCTTATGCTTATATTTCTCTTGTCCACTTCCCTCCTTTAGGGTGTATCCATGTCATTATCTGTTTATTTGTAACTTTCCAAATGCATAAGAGTCCTTTCTAACCTATTTAGTATACTGCCTTATTTCCATATCTTCCTTTACATCCCCTATACTTTGGGTTACCCATGTACGAAACCTTAATACCATCATGAGGTGCTTAGAATCCTCAATTTACAGTACCAACTCCAGTCTTGAACACTGGGACTCGAGTAATATCCTTAATGTAGCAGTGTATTCAAAGCCACATTCCATTCATCCCAATCAGTAATTAGCTCGTGCTCATAATTGGTTCAAATTCTCCACTCGAGAGCACTTATACTTTAATGATCCATGTTTCAAGCTTTGTCATTATACTAGCTTTATTCCAGTGGATACCACTTGACCTTTTATTATGAACATTCCCTATAAATCTATTTCATTCACTATTTACCTTTCTGTCTTCCACTTAACTTATTCTGCTTTACACATTTCACTGTACCGGCACGCACTCACAGTCTAGTTTGTCAAACTTGCTTTCGCTTCTCTTACTTACCCTCAAGTTTTCTCCTATTTCACTATAGATGAGATTTCTCATCCTTTCCTTTTGTTGTTACGTATATATCACAATATCAATTCAGTCGGTACCTTAATGTATCATTCTATCTAGATCTATCAGTTTTCCTTAAATCATCTTCTTAGGGTCACAAGTCTTTTCCAACTTTGGTTTACCATATCAATATCGACCTCTCAGTTTCTATTGCTATCAATTCAATGATTAAATTATTTCTCGAGGTCAGCCATACTAGTAGTTTATCTAAATTTCATCATTATTATGGACACGACCTTTCAAGACATACTACAACCCTGTAGCTTATTCTCTTTCTATTTCTTGGAAAATTTGGGTAGAGTTTCCTCTGTATTTCTTACTATCTCAAACCTGGACACATAAAATACCAACAGTGCCTCACAGGGCCAGCATGCATAAATATACATATATACGTATCATATCATATCATATTGCAGCCTCACAGGGCCAACACGCATAAATATACATATATACGTATCATATCATATCATATTGCAACCTCACAGGGTGCCCAATATTAACAATAGTATAAAATAAGGGACTTACCTCACATGTCCAACTCGAACTGCACTTGTTAGACCTTCCATCCATATTTCTTTCACTTTTCAACTTTATCTACTTTTTTCTTTCAATTTCCGACTTTACATGTCAATCATATTTCCATACCTTACCTGGCACGCATCTTTCGTGCCTTGGCTTACCTGCGTGCTTTGTAACTTCCCATATCATCAATCATTTCCTTCTATCGACGTCGTCTTTCATTTGAAATCAGAGGTTAGTATAAGAAGTTCCATTTCCTATGACTTGGCTTTATCGCACGACCTTAGATATGAAAAAAAAGAAATATCCTAAATGTCCTGTAGCCTCCTGTTTATAGATGTGGCGTGCAACACATCGATAATTAAGACTCTACTAGACACGATCTGTAGACACTCCAAGGATGAACTGCTCTGATACCTCTTCTGTCATGACCCAACCCCGTGGGCCGCAACTAGGGTCCGACCTGGCCCCTCGTATACGTATCTAGCGGATGTAACGATCAATATAAGAACTATACATAAAAATCCCAATGGGTCATAGCATTTTCATGCCTGTAGCCTCTTTCATTGATATCTTATCATGAAAGGGCGTGCAAGCTGACAAGGCTGCCATAGTATCTTAATATTTACAATATATCATGTAGATATAACTGAACAGAACTTACACGTATAACCCACACATATGTCCACAGACCTCTAAGAACATTAATAGTAACATATGGCAGGATAGGGCCCTACCGTACCCTTGAATAAACAAATATATACATAGGAGGTTTGGTACTACAACTCGGCTACAAATCAATAGAGTATCTTCCAAACTGGCTGAGTGCAATCCTAAGCTGGCGGACTCCCAAAACCTATGTCTATACCTGCAGGCATGAAACGCAGCCCACCAAAGAAAGGGGGGTCAGTACGACATATGTACTAAGTATATAAGCATAACGTAACTGAGATAACAACTGACATAGGCATGCAGGAAATCAAGTATAGCATTTAATAGGGTACTGTACCTGCACCTTACAAAGTAAGGTCATGTATATCATTATCACGTACCATATCCGGCCCACTTGAGGACCCGATGTTACAAATGCATCAGTTTATCATTGTGGGCATATGCATACTATTAGCACTGTGGGACGTATAGCCCAATCCATATAGATATGATAGGTTAGTGCCGAGGAACATCCGGCCCGATCCCTACACATATAATATATTAGTGCTGAGGAGCGTTCTACCCGATCAATATATATAATACGTTAGTGCCGATGAACGTACGACCCGATCCTTATACATATAACACGTTAGTGCCAAGGAACGTATGGCCTGATCCCTATACATATAACACGTTAGTGCTGAGGAACATACGACCCGATCCCTATACATATAATAATGCATATACGTGCACACAAAACCTGATAACATAACAACCATCTCCCAAATATCATCATAAGATGTGACAAAGAGTCTCTAGGTATAAGAGTTTACACATCCAATCATTACTCAGCTAATAGAAGGGTCGAGAAATATGAGTTTCACCACTTTAAGAATCCTAAACTCAAGAAGTGAGTACAAGTCATGATTTATACCCAAAACCTATAAATGGGATCACCTATAACTCATACCATATATCGCTTCACTTACATCCTACTATTTCAAAAGAAGGAAGGGATAGGTTTCACGTGTACTACTTTTTGTCAGGTAGAAGACTAATAAGTCCATAACTTAACTATCGCAGGAGTTCTAATATCGTGCTCAGGGTTCTATGAATGGAATTATTCCCACATTACATACCCAATCCACTTAGGACTGAGATAAGCTAATAGAAAAGAAGGATAGACTTTACGTACTCCTCACTTCCTAACGTATGGAAGGCTTGAGAGGTCCTAGTTCAATTACTATAAGAGTGTTTTCATTAAGAAGTAAATAAGGGTTGTGAATTACGCTTGACATTTATGAGTATATTTACCCACAAGTTCATATCATTCACTATTTAACTTGAAAACATGCCAAAAGAAGAGAAAGAATAGGCTTTACATACATTATCTTTTATCATATAAAAAAACCTTAAAAAGGAAATAGTTTGACTATTATAGGAGTTCCACCATCATGAAATGGATAAGAATTATGAACTGTACTCAAAGCTTTATGATGCAATAACTCCCAATTTCACATACATAATACTTACATCTAAGACATGCCAAAAGAGAAGAAAGGGTAGCTTCACGTACCTCTTATCGATTGCTTTGAACCCGACTTGTCTCGTCGTCCTCTAAACTTATTTAACACGAAGGTAATACTAGTATTAATAATTTTGACTTTCTAGCCTTTAATTCTTTCACCATCTATCCATAGGAACCAATTCCTTATTCGCCTTCCTCGACTAGTCTCGACTAGTCTATTAGTTATTTAAGAAGTTAATGGAATTTGGGCAGCATCTCCTCTATAACATGCCCTATCCGAATTTCCAATTACGTCCCTAATCACTATAGCAAACCAAAAACAACACCCTGCAACATATATACAAGCAATTCACATCAATAGTACACAATACAAACTCCAAATGACTCGCTCAAAATTATGATATCCAAAATAGAGTTTCTAGTCTCTATTTCGTAAAACCTTTAACCGTACGAAGCGGAGGGTCGTGTGGCTGCAACCAGCAGCACCTAAATTTATTTTAGAACACTTTTAGGCCCTGTAATATAGCACCACACCACCTACAGCTGCAGCACCACAAGTGCAACACCTTACCCGACTTCAATTTAACTATAACGACTCCAATTTAAATTGTTCCTAACGTCAAGCATATTTATGGAATTTTCATATTTACAGCCACCTACATGATGTGTAATACACTTAATAACAACATCATAAACTCCAAATTAAAAGGAAAGTCCTTACCTTACATTAAATTCATCAAACTCGCCAAAACTATCAAAATGTGAATTCTGGACAACCTACTGTCTTATATTGTCACTTAGTTTCGAAGGGGTAATTGAAGTAAACAGGATTTGTGACCTCATATAAAGTTATATAAATATGTCTTAAGGTCGCATACAATTTCAAATCACCCCTACCGCAATTTTGTACAAAAATATATGCCCAAAATACAAACAGCAGTCCGTGTAGCATTTCCAAAACAAAATCTGGGCAGCACCTCCCCCATACTTCATCACCCTTTTTCGAGTGGAGAAAATCAAAACTGGGTTTTAGAGACTAAATGAACGTTATATCCCTATGAAATAGCTATTCAAAACATCTTAAATCACTTGAAACGACATCTTACATAAGGAGTTATACTCATTTTACTAACAGGAGTATCATTCAAAAATGGGTCTATTAACAAGAATAAAAACCTCCTCTTTGCCCTAACAATAAATTTTATGTTGTTAAACACCGTCATATCACCATAGAATACCTTAAATAATTAATTCACGGAAAGAAATCGGGAAACTTAACTTGGAAGAACCCTAGCCGTAGCTCCCTTATTCTTGCTCTCTAGATTTTCTCTCAACTTTTGCTAAGGCTAAGATGTTGAAAATGATGTTGATCAACAATACACATGTATATATATATGTCCCCCTAGGGTGCCACCTCATGCCACGCAACCAATCATATGCTGCCATGTGGTAGCGTGGGTCCATTCTAAGTAGGTGGGTCACCTATTTAGCCCAAGTAGGTGTGTCACCTACTTGTCACCTGCTTGCTTCATTTTTGTGGGTTCATAATCTCGTCTTACTTTAAGATCCTATGTATTCCTTGCTACGTAAACTCAACACGTACTCCAATATCTTAAGTACGTAAAACATCCAAGTTGATAGATTACGCAAGTAAGTCGAGTCCTACGACTCATTGCTTGGCCTCCAACTCATTTCAAATCTTTATAGACCTATTTCCAACCTTCACTCTTAAAGGGCCTCACGTCCTCCCTTCCTTAGAGTTATTTAATCATGTTATAGATAATCTGGGTCATGAGACAACTTTTAAGAAGCTTAAGAAGACGTTCCAAAGCACAAAGGTATGGGGTATAACAGTACGCTTCCCGATAATTGAAACCACATGAGCTGAACTATCCTACTCATGACCTTGAGCTCGCTGCCATAGTGTTTGCTTTGAAAATTTGGACGCATTACTTATATGGCGAAAAGTGTCACATATTTATTGATCACAAGAGTTTGAAGTACTTAGGTACATAGAAAGAGTTGAATTTGAGGCAACGTAAATGGCTTGAACTCATTAAAGATTATGACTGCACGATCGATTATCATCCGGATAAAGCCAATGTGGTAGCAGATGCTCTAAGTCGTAAAGCCCTTGCTAGTTTATCGCTAAGCCACTTGCCTTTGTTTTTTAAATTGAGAGCCATAAATGCTTATCTTGTATTTAACTCTGATGAATCTATTGCTACCAGTTTGCAAGTCAAACCAGTTCTACTAGAATAGGTGAAAGAAGCACAGAAGTTAGACGAGAAGCTGGTGAAATTGATCAAAGAAGCTCAAATTGGAGAAAAGCTTGATTTTAAATTAAGGGAGGATGGTGTTCTACTTTATCAAAATAGGTTATGTGTCCCTAAAGATGACAATTTGAGAAAAGAAATTTTTAATGAAGCACATACTTCACCATATGCAATGCATCCTGGAGGTTCTAAAATGTACCAAACTATTAAAGAACACTACTGGTGGAATGGTATGAAGAAGAACATTGTAGAGTTTACTTCTAGATGCTTAGTTTGTCAACAGATAAAGTCCAAGCATCAAGTCCCGACTGGTTTATTACAACCCTTGTCGATACCTGAGTGGAAATAGTAAAGAATAACTATGGACTTTGTTTCTAGGCTTCCATGCACTCAAAGAAATCATGATGCAATCTGGGTTATAGTTGATAGGATAACCAAAAGTGCTCCTTTCTTGGCCATCAAGGTGGACTACCCACTTGAACGTCTAGTAGAATTGTATGTTGAGGAGATTGTGAGGTTATATAGAGTTACTATTTCTATTGTATCTGACCGAGACCCAAGGTTTACATCTAAATTCTGGACTAGATTGAAAGAAGATTTGGGCACTAGGTTGAACTTTAGTACATCTTTCCATCCTCAGAATGGCGGTTAATCCGAGAGGGTGATTCAAATCTTGGAAGATATGCTTCGAGCTTGCATTATGGAATTTGAAGGTAGTTGGGACAAACACCTAGCCTTGATAGAATCTTCTTATAATAATAGCTACCAATTAAGTATAGGCATGCCTCCCTATGAAGCCTTATATGGGATAAAGTGTAGAACTCCTCTTTACTGGAGTGAAGTTGGTAAATGAAAACTGGTTGGTCCTGAGATTATGCAACAAACTGAATATAAGGTAAAAGTCATCAAGGATCGTCTAAAAATTGCTTGAGATAGACAAAAGTCTTATGCTGATCTTAAGAGGCATGAAACTGAGTATCAAGTAGGAGATAAGGTCTTTTTAAAGGTTTCTCCTTGGTAGAAGATTATGAGATTTGTCCAAAAAAGAAAACTTAGTCCTTGATTTATTGGACCATATGAAGTACTTGAGAGAGTTGGTCCAGTTGCATATAAACTGGCTCTTCCACCGGAGTTAGATAGAATCCACAATGTCTTCCATGTTTCTATGCTTAGAAGATATCACTTTGATCCATCTCATGTTCTCCCTATCGAATCCATTGAGATAAGTCCTGACTTAACATATAATGAGGAACCTATCCAAATCTTTGCCCGTGAGACAAAAAAGCTCAGAAACAAGAAAGTTCCTTTAGTAGAAGTCCTTTGGAGGAATCAGTCTAGCAATGAAGCAACCTGGGAGTGAGAAGAGGATATGCGAATTCAGTATCCACATTTGTTTTGAGTATAAGGTAAATTTCGAGATGAAATTTCATAAGGAGGGAGAGTTGTAACACCCCAATTTTCTTTTTATGGTTTTTCTAAAGGATTGCTAGGTGATCCACGTTATCTATGAAGTTCTACGTAAGCTATTGATTGGGATTTCTTACATAACAAAGCTACTTGAGTACATGTCGAGCTTAAGTAGCAAGGATTACATAGGTTCTTAAAGTGAGACGAGATTACGAACCCACAGAAGAGGGAAAAAGAGGCATAACACCTACTTGAAATAAGTAGGTGATGCACCTACTTGGACTAAGTAGGTGATGCACCTACTTGGACCAAGTAGGTGACACACCTATTTGGGGTGGACCCCACACTACTATGTGGCAGCTTTGGATTGGGCGTATGGATGAGGTGGCGCCCTAGGGGTTGGACATATGTCACCCCTAGGGGCTGCCATATGTCACACTTCAAGGGAACATATATATACATGTAAAGTGATGACTAATTCTTGATAAGTCATCTTTTTCAATTAGAAAGTGAGAGAAAAGAAGAGACAAACTTAGAGAAAAGAGAGAGACAGCCACAGATTTGGATTGAAGTAAGGTAAGTCCTATGATTTTGTTTCGTAAATTAATTGTCTAAGGTATTCTTTGGTTAAGTAATGATGTTTAATAACATAAAAATTATAGTTGGGGCAGCGAGGAGGTTCTTGTTCTTGGTAGCAAACTCGTTTTTGGATATGACTACCGTTAGTAATATTAGTATAACTCCTTGTGTAAATCTTCATTTTAAGTGATTCAAGATATTTTGGAAATGTGTTTCATAGGGATATAACTTTCATTTAGGCTCTAAAACCCCTTTTTTCTTTTATCTACTCAAAAAAGGGTGATGAAGTATAGGGGAGGTACTGCTCAGATTTTATTTTGGAAATCCTACATGGATTGCTGTTGGTATTTTAGGCATATCTTTGTGTACAAAATTGTTATAAGGGTGATTCAAAATTGTATGCGACCCTAAGACATATTTATATAACTTTCATTAAGTTTATAAAGTCTATTTCCCCCATTTATCCCTTAGAAATGGAGCAACACTACAGGACAGTATGCTGTCCAGAATCAGAATTTCGGTTTGAATAGTTTGGGCTGATTTTTATTAATTTCATGTTTAGTTTCTATATGATGAGACTTTTAAACATATGTAGATATTTTTTTGTGTATTTAAGGTGTATATTTGCTTATATAAGCTAAGAGGAACTATTTGACGAAGTTGATTTTGGTTTGTCTATGACGGAGAGGAATTGAGCTCCTCGAGTTGTGGTAGAACCTGTTGTCTGCTAAAACATCAAGGTTTGTGTATAAACTTGAACTTAAAATATTTTATTTTATGAAATTTGAAGTATTTTGATGGGTTGTCTCCTTGCTCCTTTTTTTGTATTTTAGTATGACTATTATCTCAATTGTTGTAAAACTTTCGCTAAACCGCCCATTTGTATGAATTGCTTGATCATTTTGCATTCTTGATGGGACTTTTTCCTTCTTGTTACGGTGAATTTTCATCGATATTGGCATGACTATCGATTTGGATCTTGCCCATCTTGACTTTGGATTTACATTTCATCTTGATGATGGAGTTTCGCCCATTCTCGAGTATGAGTGGAAAGCCACTTTCAACATGGTTCTTGATTCTTTTGATATTGGGTGACGACCCTTCTTGATATGGGCTTTGGTCCTTTTTGATTTCAGGGCTTCGGTACGTCTTGATATTGGTTGTGCTTAGTGTGAAGGCACGACGTACCTATTGGGAAAAATTGATTATTTGACAACTCTTTCGAATTGAATTATAAGTTTCTTGATACTTGATCCTTCGAATATTTATATTGATTTTGAAACTCTTCAAGGTTTGTATTCAATACTTTGATATTCTTGTTCACTTGGGCTTAATTTTAAATTATTGAGCCACCTGCGATGAACAAGGGAATTGAAGAATTTAATGGGTCCAAGCCCAAAGTTTTTACACCACTAAGCTTTATGCTTAACGATAGTTGTTTTCTATCATAGGTAATATGCGGGACGAGGTATAAAGATGGCCATTTGGAGTAGACTTTTTAGAGCCCTTGTGAAGATTACATCTGCATATGCATCTAGTTTTTATAAATATTTTGGGAGACTTGTACATGATACATGTGGCACTTATGTATGAAATTTTGAAGGCTTGTGAAAATAAAACTGTATGCTTGTAACTTGAACAGGGTGACTAGTTTTGCTATTTTGGGGTGTGCTTTTAACTCAAGTCATGCCTATACTGTGTTTATATGTTGGCTTGTCATGTTGCACAAAGGAGGATAATAGTTTTGTAATAACTGCAGGTTCGATTTTTGTGTATTTTAAGGACCCGCAATGGTGTTGACTATTTGTGATTTTAAAAAAAATACTTTTTGTTTCGTAAGTGGCATCCTCCCAAAGGGGCTGCTACAGTGTTCCCATACATAGAATCATCTTTTATCCACAAATATTAAGGCCTTGATAAAGAATGGGACCACACAAGAACAAATGGGTCATTGGAGAACATACACTCCCTTCCTTTTGATCACTAACCCCTCTAATAGACGTACTATCATCTTCCAAGAAGAGAGTTCCATCTTTGGAGAGTGTGTCATTATACCATAGTGGATTCTCAATCACTTGGTAGCCTTCAAGAGGGACTAAACTTCTATCATGCCAAGACATAACGCTATGCATTTCACCTTCATTAGTCATTTCAACATCAAACAAGGGATTATTACACACAATAGATAGATAGTATGGTAGAAAGATTTGATCAACACGAATATCACTTGATAATGAACTATCAATCAAAGCATATATATTAACACTAGGTGGAACAAATTGATTTTACTAGAAGAATCAATTTGGTCATCAATAGGATCAACTAGTGTATCCACATTCTCAACATGCACATTATCAAAACATGGCAAAGAACTACCTGATAATGTACTATCATTCAAGGAACAAGTGTCAACACTAGGTGGATACAAATTGATCTTACAAAAAGAATCAATTGGGTCATCAATAGGATCAAATAGTGTATGAACACTCTCAATAAATACATTATCACTATGTGGTAAAGAATCATCAAGCTTACATGAAATTAATCTATTTTATACTCCATTGGCTACTTACCACACAATAAATCTCCAAGTTTAAGGAAGTGCAAGAATTAGCATTGTTACCTTGTAGATCATAACACAAAGTGTCTTCACCTTGGTTATGCAACTCCTTAGGTTCTTCATCACGATGATTAGTACCCTTCAATAGTCTTTCCAATTCATCGGGTGCCATTTCGGTGATTAATTGAATCAACCTTTCAACATTTCTTTGTATTGAAGCACACAACTTATTTGTGCTCAAAGTACGAGGATCCCGATAGTCAAATGATAATGATCCTTCCACCATACCTAACAAGTTAATAGCACAATTCCTCATGTCACTCTTTATTTGAACTCTCAACTCACCTTCTATGGCTTCTTCCCTAAACTGACAGTGTTACTAATTCTTCTCAATCAATTCAAGGTTATCTATCCTTATAGAGGAATGGATCTTTGTGACACTTGAAAGAAGGATGACTCAAATAAAACTAAAGGACTTGAATCAAGAAAATCAACAACGAAATAAAACTAGAAAAGCACAAGAAAGAAATTAGCACGAAAAAATTAAATCGAACTCAAACAACTTGATAAAATTTAGTAGGGTAATCTTCTAATTAAAATCAAGTTATGAAACAAAAAAAAAGTAAAATTAGATTATTTGAAGCAAATTTACCAAGATTTGAACTAAGAAAATTATTTGGAAAGAAATTAGGTTAAATTTCATGGAGAAAAGCCTTGAAAAGTGCCAAAAACAGTGCCGATCTGAGCTGACGTGCGCTGACGTGCTGCTGATGCATGCTGACATGGCTGCAATTTATTTTTCTTCAAAATTTTAGATTTTTTGTACTCCTTTGGACCCACCAACACTTAAAACTTTCTCCTCCTTTCCCTTTAGGATTAAACACCACTTTTTGAAGATTCTTCCTCAACAATATATGAATTTCATAAAGAACAATGAAGAACATTAATGAATTTTAAAACTTCATAACTCATTCAATTTAGCTCCAATCTTCACGAAATTTCAAATACGAGCTCCTTTCAAAACCATGAACAAACTCCAATAGTTTTTAACCCTCAATTTCAAGCCAAAAATAAACTCATTTCCTCCATATTCTAGCTATGAAGAACACCATGAACAATATGAGCTTCAAATTTTCATAAATTCTTTGTTTTAGCTCAAAATTCCACGAAATTTGAGATTTATGCTCCCCTTGCTATGGAAGACAAACCCTGATGCTTTTCAAGCTCCAATTTAACCCAAATAAATAAACCCATTTCACCCTCTTTAAGCTTTTTCAAACTCAACAATGGTAAAATTTCCAAACAATGCCAAATCAATCTAAATCTTGGATTTAGATGCAAAATACAGTAGAAAATATGAAGCTAGTGTCAAAAATAACAACAAAAACACGAATCAAAATATATTTTTTGAAAATTTGGGCATATTTTAATTTTGCTTTGGATTTTTGAATTTATGAACCTAGGATTGAGATCCGTGAATACAAATTTCTAGCCTATGCTCTGATACCGAATGATAACAATCCTAGTGGGAAAACTAGAATCTAAATGCAGAAAATTCAAATAAAGAAAAGGATATGTGGAATTATCAAAATCTAATCAAATTTATGAGCAACAAAAGACTTTATACCTTCACCCCTCAATTGAATCCAATCAAATAACAATAATCCGAACTCAATAAAAAATGAGAAATCCAAATTGAATCCACAAAGAGGGTAACTCAATGATTGATTAAGCTAGAAGAAGTTAATACAAGCAATATCAGGAATCCACCCTAATCACTCAACTATAATTACCAACTAAGAACTACACTAATACTAGGCTTCACCTAGAAAATAAAAGCTTCAAATCTTTCAACTATTCAATTCATCATAATCTAAGTCTTCTAAAATGACAAAAGACTACTACATATACTAAGGAAATAAAGAAGACACTTTCTTTACAATTTTACCTTTAATGAGATAAGGGCCTTGTTTGATTGCCTTCTTTTATGAATTCCTGAAATTAAAATATGACCACTTGCACACATAGCCTCTTTCTTCTTTCTCTTTACTACCTTTGTCACGACCCAATCCTAGGGACTATACGTGACACGGTGAATGAAAAATCCAAAAATACCTCAAACAAGCCTCTTATCATTCTTTTAACCTTTCATAGGTAATGACAATAAATAAATAATCAGAAACCATAATAGTAAATCTTCAATTTATATATGTCCAACAATACCTCTAACTTTTAGATATAATGGGGCTAAGACAAATTCCTAGCTCACCCTCAACAATAATAGAAAAAAATGTCATAGTAAGTGTTTAAAGGTCTCAACATATCAAAAGCTAGAAAGATAAAGGAGTATTGTTCCCGAAAAATGGGAACTCACCAAAAGTAGACTTCAACAAAATCTCAACTAGCCACACGGAGGAGAACGAAGAGGAGCACTGGTCCCTATATGGTTTATCATGTAGGCAAAAGAGTATGCGTTAGTACTTTGAATGTACTAAGTATGTAGGCATGCATTACAAAGTTAAATATTTAGGACATTTATAAGATAAAGTACAAAAATGAGTGCATGCATGAGTAATCAACTTGATATCATTTAAATCATACATAGGTGGATATATACATACATGAGTAATCATGTAAATAGCATTTGAAATGTTCATTTGTGGGAAGTTGACTATAGCCGACACTAAGATCATGTGAGCTTTATATGGAATCCAATATAACCCCCTACGTTGGCCGGGGAGTCTACTTGCCTAAGGTAGAACTCCGTCAACTTTACATTCATTCTTTAACTTTAACTTTAAGGGCTTTTATGGATCCATTAGACTAAGCCTACAAGGACACCTATGTTGGCACATAGTTAATGAGACAAGGGGTTGGTACTAGGATTCCCTTACCGAATCCCACCTCAATGCCCCATTCGGTGCTAAGTCAATTATATAAATTAGTTTAATACTTCAAAATAGTCATAGTATATAGCTTGAGAATTCAAAATATCACATTCGGTGGAATAACTCATTAAAACCTTTAGTGATTCAAATATGCAAGAATTGTCCTTATAGCATAAAGAATCCATCATTCATAGAATTTCATCATTCTTTTATTTCATAAGAATTCTTTTTTATCATAGACATTGCTTTCATAAATATTTATTTGGAGTCAAAGCTTTCAAGATAAACTTCATTTAAAATATAGTAAAATTAGGTGGATTGAAATCACTTCTACTTTCTAACATGTATGTAAATGAAATTATGCATAAATACTTTAAAATCCATTAATTAAAAATCATGCTTTAAATAATCCACCATGAATTTCAAGAACCTTTAAAGAGATAAATAGAGAAATTACTTGAAAACCATCAATTCATACATATGAATTCATTTTGCATCAAAATAGACCAATAATAATTAGTTTAACCATGATTCATGCTATTAAGTAGAAATAAAAATTACTCATAATTTTTTTTATTCGAAATAAAGAGATTTAGTTGAAAGAGTTTTGGACCCCATGGATGGAAGAACCCATGGATGAACACCCACATACCGTAGAATAAAGCTTAAAGAAAATAAATATAATTTATCATATAATCAAAATAATTTAGGCTGAGAGTGAAAGCAATACTCTCATTGAAGCCTTATATACATGGAATCCGAAGCTTTACTCAAAATCGAAGGACTTAATGAACACTCTTGAATCCTAGCCTTTTCTCTTCGCCGAAGCGTTTTGTATACTATCCGGAGTATATGAATTACCGAAATAGTATTTCTACACTATTAAGAACTAAAACTATATTTTGAGAATGTGTAAAGAAGTGTATAGAGAGAAGAGTTACTTGAGAAAGTTTGATAAACAAAATGATGAAATAAGGTGGGTAATTATAGGAGTGAAGGAGGGACCTAACAATAATTAAAATAATTATAAAGAAAAATCTAAAAATTTAATGGAGGATTTTAATGTCATGGATAATGTCAAATGGAGGACTTTTGATGTCATGGGTGATGTCAAATGGATCTAGATCTTCTATGGTTGGTGAGATGAATCTATTGTTTACGAAATTCCCTTTTTCAGAGCTATATTTGAATAAGATAACTTCCTAATTATTCAGAAATTTGAATCACATAACTTAGACCATCCTATAAAAAGTTATGTCCAAAATACAGAAGCAACATCATTTTCGTCGACAATTGGAACACCGTACACAATATTTTTAGGGGGTGTTACAACCTTCCACACAGTGTATGTTTTTGTTTGGTGTCCATCTATCTCCTATAAACCTTCCATGTGATCCATGCTATCTATGATGTTATCATGATAGCCCCAAGAATTACTGAAATTGGACCTAAAATGGGTGCAATATCAAGTCTCAAAAATTCCCAAATTCAAGCTCATAAAAAGGGTTGTGGCAGCAGGTATTTCATGAAATTCACCTCAAATGGAGAGCCCAAATCTATTTCCGAGCTCACCAACGCGTCCGTAGTAGCTAGCTAATCTGAGAAAACTGCGAGTCTTAATAACAGAATGTCAGGATCCAATTTCTCAGGTCATGATGGAACCTAATATGATCCACAAGTAAGAAAGCCGACCCATATCCCAGAACTGCGAGTAATGGAATGTCAGGGTAGATGACCAACAATTTAAAGTATAAACAATAATGAAATAACAGGAACATAAATGAACGGGACGGAAGAAAATCAAAATATATACAAACTAAAAGATCCCTCCCAGAACCTAGAAGTCATATGTACAGAGCTACTACAAAATGAGTACAAGTCTCAAAAGTGGATCATAAAAATAATCTCAAAAAGCAAAAGACAGATAATACTACAACCAGCTCAAAATTAACATTGATAGCTAGTACTTGAATCTGCATCGTGAAAACAAATGCAGAGTATAGTATGAATCAACAACAGATACCCAGTAGGTATCATAGGCCGACTGATAAAGATAAGCAAAAGTAAACTGAAATGCATTAACTAACACAACTAGAGACATGAACAAGAAAATAAGGTAGGTATGTACACGAGGGTACTCACACACAAAGGGAAAAAATAAACTAACTAAATTCCCCGGGCTCCCACAAACCCATGGGTACACTTGTGCATAAGTCTAAAAAAAGCAACCTGAACAGACCCCCATAACCCTGATAGGAGCAAAGATAGTTGGAATGAGATGAAGAAATCCGATATAGTACCAACAACGTCATAATATCCCATGGACTTGAACTGGGCCATTCCAAGGACCTAGAGCTTGAACTCAAAACATGGAAGAGTTAAGGACTTGAACTGAAGAAATATAAGAGGATCAGAGACTTGGAATAAGATTTGAAAGTAACAAGGACTTGAACCTAGATTTGGTTAATTATGGACTTGAACCACGTGCAACAAAGACCATAGACTTGAACCAAGGCAATAGTAGCTATGGACCTGAACCAAGGATGATAGCGGCGATGAACTTGAACCACGACTAAGTAAGGTCAAGGACTTGAACCGAGGCAATAATACCAAGGCAAGGACTTGAACCCTACCCGGTGGAGTAATTTGGGGACTTGAATCACGAGTAGATGCAAATCAGTCAGAATTAGGATCAATGACCAATTGAGCATCATAGATCACTCCAAATTTGAGTGCCATTAATAAATCACTCCATCCCGAACCACATCAAACCTGTATCAATGAATAGACTTCCATGACCAAGAATCATGCGATGCTGAACTGATGAAATAAGGAAATTATGGATACAAGGTCACAAGTAGTGTTATTGCCTAGCTAAGACCCAGACTATCAGACTCAAGTCTGCTATATAGGGAGCTGAGCCATCCGAAGCAATGTTGAAGAAGTTCTAAGGCCTCACGGCATAAAAATCATACAAGTCTATGAAAATCACTAGTCTAAGACTAGAATAAGGCCAAACATGATTTCTAACAATATAAACCAACACACAGTACACACCACAAGGTACAGATGAATAACAATAACAAAAGACATGCTTTAGTAACTCGAATTTCTCGAAAATAAAGCCTAGGACATGAATTTTAGAAATTTAGAATGCTCGATACCCCAACACCTCCAAACTTATATAATTCAATATAAAAATACCTGAACATGCTCAGTCTAAACAACGTAAAGCCATAGCCTACCTATAGGCCGATCGCACATGCTCAAACTCAAGGAACCAGAGCTTTTTCCTTCTGAATAGCCTTAGAATACTGTCACGCTATCAATAATGGAATCACAATGGAATCACAACATCAATATTGTTGTTTTGACATTAAAATTATCGAATTGGGAGACAGGATAAATTTTTTTATATAATTAAATAGACTTAAACCAAGAATCTCATCCCTTGTGGTGGTCAGGGGTTGAGCCGCACACCTCTAAGTATTAACATAAATAAAATAAAAAAGTACAAAAAAGGGGGACATAAACCTTACCTCTAGTCCTATAGTGGTTCATAAGTCGGCCAACCAACTAAGGTCGGCTAACTCATCCCCAATACTATAAAAGAAACCTAGAGTCTAAACATCTAGAAGAGAGGATCCTCTCGATACATAGAATCTAGGAAAGCGATAAATAAGGAAGACTCTCCCCTTACATAAGAAAAGGAAAAGAGCCTACATAAAACTAGACCTCATCCTAGAAGCTATACTTATCACTATATAGCTTAAACGAAGAAGATAATCAAAATAGTGAACAAGTGATACCTGCTCCAAATAAGAACAATCAGTAGGCAGTTATGTTTTTTTTTTAAAATTCTTATCAATCTTATTCTTCTAAAATTTATCATCCCAAGCTTGTCCGTATTGAAATATCCTTTAGTTTCCTTTGGAAGTTGACATAAGCTGTAGAATTGCTGCATGTGGTCGATCATGTGGCTGTATTTTGAGAGGGTATCTGTAGGGAAATTGGCTTCCCTGTAGACATGTTTACACTGAAAATGATATAATATGCTGACTAACTCTGAGATAGGCCAATTTGAGAGTCAAAATCAGGGGTTGTAGGACCTGCTCCATAATTTACAGGATTGACTTAGAGAATAAGTCCTAAATTTTCCCCTAAGCTTGTGTTCCAAAAATAAACACAATTCATTTCCCATAACAACCACAATCCAAACATGCATCACAATTCTCAATTAAGTTCAAGAACAACTAAAGTAGTAGGGAAAAAGGTCAAATTACCTCCAATGAAGACTTTACATCTATTCTAATCACACCACTAGATTTCCCTACAACAAAACCCTGAAAATTAGCCTTTTGAGTCTCCCAAATCGCCTCAATATTGAGAGAGAAATTGCACTTCAAAGTTTTAAGAAATAACTGAATTTTTAAACTTAAAATGAGCCTTAGGAGTCGCTTAAGAGAACCCCCAATGGTCACTTAAGTGACCACCTCAAAGAGGCGGGCCTTCCTTAAGCGAGGACCCTGTCTCTTTAGCGACACCCACCCGGGGTCCCTATCTCTTTAGCGACTAGGGATCGTAAAACCACAACACTAAACATAGCTAGTGCAAAATGAACTTCGGCATGTCTGATAATGTCCAAATATACTTATCAGAAAGAAATTGTAACATCCCTAAAAAATGCTCACATGTGCCTTAAGAATACCTTGGGAATAGGCTGCTCAAGTAATGCATTATTCTTAATCATTTTGGAAAATCTGAGTTCTGAATATCGATCAGGGGGTCAAAACCCATAGGAAAATATTTTTGGTGGATTTTTAGGACCCGTAGATCGAAAGATATATTTCTTAAGAAACTACACAAAACAGAAAGGTCCGCGTCGCGGACCTGACAAGGGTTTTCTGGCCAAGATAAATTTTTAGTAAAGGCATTTTAGACTTTTCCCAAATTGTTAGCTAATGAACCTAGACATTTTTAGGACCTAATTCAACTCTATAAATTAACCTAAACCTCTAATTTTATTAATTCTTCTACAATTCACCTACTAAAATATCTCTCTCTACAAAATATTCTCAAGGACTCCATTGAAGACTTCAAGTAAATTCACTCAAGCTCTTTATCAAAACTCTCAAGTTCTTCCAAATTATTTGGTGTTCTCACTTAAGGTATGTGAGTATTGATTCATGGATCCTTTCATCCATGAAGCCCAATCAATTTCACAAGGTTTTCTATCAAATTAAAGTATGGTATTTTATGGGTTTTATGATCCCTATTCCTATTGCATAAATTATGATTCAAAGTATGATCATGAGTCTATTTTGATATAAATTGATGGTTATTGCATTAAATTGAAGAGTTTTCCCATGAATTCTCCTATTTTGATTTCTAGGGTTTGTGATGTAAATTATGAGTATTTTGAATTATACTTCAAAGGGATATTATCCTTATGAATTACGTATGAGCTGATATAAAGCTTATGATTATGCATGTTTTCAAGTTAATTTCATGATTTTCAAGTCAATTGATCATACATTCATGTCTTACCCTAATTTCAAGTATAAGCCATGATCATGAATTTCCAAGTATGAATTATGTCTATGTAAGTATGATTATAATGATGAAAGGACAATTCTCACATTACAAGTATGTTATGAAAATGAGCTACTCCATGATTTCAAACCTATGATAACGACCATGATATATGAAATTTTAATTTCTATGCCATGTATGTATTCCATGGGATTTGACTTAGCACTGAATGTGGACTTGAGGTGGGGGCTCGAACTATGGAGTCCTTATATAAAGTCACTTATCTCATAACTACGTGCCACCGTAGGATTGCCTTCATGACCTAGCTATTTGGATCCACATATAGCGTATGTAGGACCCGCCTAGCGGGGTAGAATCTACCTTGGCAAGTAGATTCCCCTTTTTCTTCGTAGTATGGGAAGACAATGGGATTCCATGTTATAGCTAGCATGGTCTTATTGTCGATTATGGTTTCTATCCCGCATATGAATGATCTCTTAGGTATGCTATGATTTTAAATTATGCTTTTTAAATGCTTGGTCAATATGATTTTCTCACGTCTTTACTTACCTCATCTTACCATGTGATTTACTTGACCATTGCATTCCATGATTTATGTTGCATGTCACGCCCCTATACTTAGTACATTTCAACGTACTAATGCATACTTTTTGCCTACATTGTCTCATAATGTAGGGGTTAAGGTTGAGAATCACACTCATCTACGTGCTATTAAGCTTTCCTATCGCAGCGATTATAGTGAGTCCTCATTTATCGGGGACTGGTTATCGAACTAGTTATTATTTTCAAATACTTTTTCTATATTTCATACTGAGGGTGAGCTAGGGACATGTCTTATCCCCCACCCATATTCATGAGTAGAGGCATTTAGTTGGACAATTATTTTGAGTTTATGTTATCATGTGTCGCTCTTCAATTTCTATTCATGATTTACATTCTCTTATGATGTTTTCGCTTTTATCTTACCTTGTGTATGATTATGATATGTATAAGAGGCTTGATTGGAGCCCTTCGGGGTTTCAATCATTGTGTTACGACTAGGCCCTAGGTCGGGTTGTGACAAACTTGGTATTAGAGTACCAGGTTTTTTAAGTGTCCTAGGGTGTCCAACATGCATGTCAAGTAGAGTTTTATTCATGGGTGTGAAGCATGCCACACTTATGAGTAGAAGGCTATGAGGCGTTTTAGGAATTTTTACTTTTTTTATGATCCATGTCGTGCTATAGAGTTTACCGTAAGACTTCTTTTCCCTAACATTCTTTCTTTGCAATTTTTAGAAAGATTTCTCCAAGGAGACCACCATTTCCAAGGGGAGATAATGTTAATGAAGCCCAAGATCCCCTAACTCCTCAAGACAATGGTCCTCTATCGGACCAAGTGACTAATGTAGAATTCTGAACTGTCGTTACTATGTTAGCCCGAGTGGTGACCAAATAAGGTGTTGTGGCTCCTCCTAATATTCCTACTCCAGCCTTAAGAATAAGGGAAATTGCACGAATAAATCCTCCGAATTTTCATGGATCAAAAGTGGATGAGGATCCTCATGAGTTCATTGATGAGGTCTATAAGATGGTGAGTATTATGGGGATGACTTTGGAAGAAAAATCAGAGTTGGCGGCCTGCCAACTTAAGGGTGTTGCTCAAATATGGTACACTCAATGAAAGTTGAAGAGGGTGAATGAAGGTCATATTGAATGGGAAGCTTTCAAAGTTGTTTTCCTTCATCACTTTTTCCCTTTTGAGTTAAGGGAGGCTAAAGTGTTGGAGTTCATAAATCTTTGACAAGGAAACATGGGGATAAGGGACTATGCCCTCAAGTTTACTAAGCTATCCAAGTATGCTCCTTCAATGGTTGTCGACCCACATGCCCAAATGAGTAAATTCATATTAGGGGTGTCCAAATTGGTTTCTAATAAATGTCGCACTGCTATGCTTGTTAAGGAGATGGACATTTCTCGGCTCATGACTTTTACCGAACAAATTAAAGGAGAAAAGATCAAGGAAATGAGGATGAGAGATTCTATGAGGGCCCGATATGAAGGTGGGTTCTCCAATACTAGGACTATTGTTAGTAGTGGATGCTCTCATCAAGGACAAAGCTCGGGGAAGAAGTTTTCTAAGGATAGGTTACCATACCCTAAAGCTCAAGGAGAAAGAGGTGTAAATGGTAGTAACCCTTCTTTTCCTAAGTGTGCAAAGTATGGAAAGCATCATGGAGAAAAGTGCTTGATGGGAACGGATGCTTGCTTTGGATGCCGCAAGATGGATCATAATCTATCTGAGTGACCTCTTATTTCTATCAAGGGTGGAGAAGGTCATCTTCTAGGAGGCCAAGTACAACAAGGAGCCCAAGATCAACCTAAGGGTGGCCAACGCAATAACTGATTCTATGCACTTTATGCTAGACAAGAGGTTGATGAGGCTCCCGATATGGTCACGGGTATGTTACGAGTCTTTAACTTTGATATTTATGCATTGCTTGATCCGGGTGCCAACTTGTCTTTTGTTACCCCTTACATTGCTATGAGATTTGATGTCTGCCCCGAGTGTTAATAGAAACCCTTTTGGGTTTATACTCCCATTGGTGATTTAGTATTATCCAAGAAAGCTTATAGAAATTGTCCCATATGGGTCTTACACAGAGCTATCCTGTGTGACCTTATGGAACTTGATATGGTTGATTTTGACATCATTCTTAGTATGGATTAGTTACATGCTGCTTAGTATGGATTAGTTGTAGGACTCGTATGGTTAAGTTTCACTTCCCTAATGAGCCTATTATTGAATGGAAGGGCAATGATTCAGTGGTTAAGGGTCGATTTATCTCAAATATTAAGGCCCAAAAAATGATTTCCAAAAGGTGCATTTATCACATTGTGCGAGTTAGGGACATCGATTCAAAAACTCCAACTCTTAAGTCGGTCCCTATAGTTAATGAGTTCTTCGATGTATTTCCCGATGACTTGCCCGGTATTCCTACGAAAGGGAAATTGACTTTGGCATATATCTCCTTCCTGATACCCAACCTATTTCTATTCCTCCTTACGGTATGGCTCCGGCGGAACTTAAGGAGTTAAAAGAATAATTGAAGTATTTATTGGATAAGGGTTTTATAAGACCAAGTATTTCACTATAGGGTGCCCCCATGTTGTTTGTTAGGAAGAAAGATGGGTCACTCTGAATGTGTATAGACTACCGGCAATTGAATAAAGTCACCATAAAGAACAAGTATCTAATTCTAAGGATAGATGACTTATTTGATCAAATAGAAGGAGCAAGCTACTTCTCTAAGATTGGCCTTTATTCCAGTTATCATCAATTTAGGGTAAGGGAGTGTGATATTCCCAAAATGGCTTTTCGAATGAGGTATGGTAATTTTGAATTTATAGTGACGTCATTTGGTTTGACTAATGCTCCCGCTATATTCATGGATTTGATGAATCATATTTTCAAGCCATATTTGAACATGTTTGTAGTGGTGTTCATTGATGATGTCTTGATTTTTTCTCAAAATGAGGAAGATCAAATGGGTCACTTGAGGATTGTGTTGCAAACATTGAGAGACAAGCAATTATTCACTAAATTTAGTAATTGCGAATTTTGGCTAAAGGAGGTTGGATTTCTTGGCCATGTGGTGTTCCGTGATAGGATTAAAGTAGATCCAAAGAAAATAGAGGCGGTTAAGAGTTGGCCTAGACCATTATCTCCTTCGGATATTAGAAGATTTTTGGGTTTAGCCGGATACTACAGAAGGTTTGTTGAAGGGTTCTCATCTATTGTTTCGCCTTTAACTAAGTTGACACAAAAGAAGGCAAAATTCCAATGGCTGGAAGAATGTGAGAAAAGTTTCCAAATATTGAAAGATCGTCTTACGTCGGCTCCTATTTTAACATTGATCGAAGGTTCGGATGGGTTTGTTGTTTATTGGGATGCTTCGCGTGTGGGTATGGGTTGTGTCTTGATGTAATATGGTAAGGTTATAGCCTATGCCTCTAGACAACTTAAGGCGCATAAAAGTAACTATCCAACCCATGATCTTGAACTTACGGCGGTCATGTTTGAGTTGAAAATTTGGTGTCATTATCTTTACGGGATGCATGTTGATGTGTTTACCGACCACAAAATCTTACAATATATATTTAGTCAAAAAGACTTGAACCTTAGGCAAATGAGGTGGCTTAAACTCCTAAAAGACTATGACATGAACGTATTGTACCATCGGGGTAAGGCAAATATTGTAGCCGATGCCCTTTGTCGTTTGTTTATGGGTAGTGTTACACATATTGAGAAAGATAAAAGGGAATTGGTTAAAGAGGTCCGTAGATTGGCACGTTTAGGTGTGCATTTGGTTGATTCCAATGATGCAGGCGTTCTTATACATAATGGTTTGGAATCGTCTCTTGCGGCAGATGTTAAGACCAAACAAGACAATGATTCAATTTTGATCAAATTGAAGAAATCAGTTACCGAAAACTCCATTGAGGCTTTCTCCTTAGGAGACGATGGGGTACTACGTTACCAAGGTCGTTTGTGTGTTCCAAATATTGATGGATTAAGAGAGTTGATATTGAATGAGGCCCATAGTTCTCGGTATTCAATTCATCCAGGATCCACCAAGATGTATCGTGACTTGAGGAAAGTGTATTGGTGGAATGGAATGAAGAAGGACATAGCGGAGTGTGTGGCTAAGTGTCCAAATTGTCAACAAGTGAAAGTTGAGCATCAATGTTTGGGAGGTCTAGCTTAAGAAATCAAAATTCCTAAATAGAAGTGGAAAGATGTGAATATGGACTTTGTCACGGGTTTGCCTCATACTAGAAGACAACATGATTCTATTTGGGTCATTGTGGACCGAATGACCAAATTGACAAATTTTCTATCGGTCAAGACTTCCTATGGTGACGAAGACTATGCTAAGTTGTACATTCGTGAACTTGTGAAACTTCATAGTGTTCCTTTATCAATTATATCGGATAGAGGGACTCAATTTAGTTCACATTTTTGGAAGTCATTTCAGAAAGGTCTTGGTACTAAAGTCAAGCTAAGTACCGCTTTCCATCCTCAAACCTATGGACAAGCCAAAACAACAATCCAAACCTTGGAGGATATATTAAGGGCATGTGTGATTGATCTTAGAGGAAGTTGGGATGACCATTTATCATTGATTGAGTTTGCCTACAATAATATTATCAATCTAGCATCCAAATGGCTCCTTTTAAAGCCTTGTACGAGAGAAGATATAGGTCTCCAGTGGGATGGTTTGAAGTAGGTGAGATGGCATTGATTGGCCCAGATTTGGTAATTGATGCAATGGAGAAAGTAAGGCTCATAAGAGAGAGATTGAAAATGGCTCAAAGTCGTCAAAAGTCCTATTTAGACACTAGGAGGAGAGATCTTGAATTTGATATGGATGATATGGTGTATTTGAAAATTTCACCTATGCAAGGGGTAATGCAGTTTGGTAAGAAAGGGAAGCTGAGCCCTAGATATATAGGACCCTATAGGATATCAAAGAGCATTGGCAAGGTAGAATATGAGCTAGACTTTCCACTTGAGTTGGCTTTGGTTCATCCAGTATTTCATGTGTCAATGTTGAGAAAGTTCATAGGTGATCCAAATTCTATTGTGCCAATGGAGAATGTAAGTATTGAAGAGAATTTAACCTATGAGGAGGTCCCGATTGAGACTTTAGACCGGCAAGTGAAGAGGTTAAGAGATAAAGATGTTGCATCCGTCAAAGTGTTATGGAGAAATCAACAAGTAGAGAGTGCTACGTAAGAAGTGGAATCAGATGTGATGAAGAGTTATCCGTATCTCTTTCCTTTCACTCGAGCCTAAAGGTACTAAGTTGTTCATGATAAAATCGATTAAACTCCTACGTTTCAGTTTCATATGTTCATTCATATGCATGTATGATTAATGAAAATAATTTTCTCAAATACTATGTTTTATGTTAAGTATGAAGTTTACATGTTCTATGCAATTTTTCGAAGTATCCTCATAATCATGTTGGGTTGTTAGTCCTTTTTCCATGTTCTTTCCATATTAGTTGAATCTCATTCGAGGATGAATGTTCCTAAGGGGAGATATTGTAACATCCCTAAAAAATGCTCACAAGTGCCTTAAGAATGCCTTGGGAATATGCCGCTCAAGTAATGCATTATCCTTAATCTTTTTGGAAAATTTTAGGAATATCGATCAGGGGTCAAAACCTGCAGGAAAATAGTTTTGGTGGGTTTTTAGGACCCGTAGATCGAAAGATAGATTTCTTAAGAAACTACACAAAACAGAAAGGTCTGCGATAAGTCCGCATCGTGGACCTAGCAAGGGTTTTCTGGCCGAGTTGAATTTTTAGTAAGGGCATTTTAGAGTTTTACCAAATTATTAGCTAATGAACCTAGACGTTTTTAGGACCTAATTCAACTCTATAAATTAACCTAAACCTCTAATTCTATTCATTCTTTTACAATTCACCTATTCAAATATTTTTCTCTCTACAAAAGACTCTCAAGGACTCCATTGAAGACTTCAAGTAAATTCACTCAAGCTCTTCATCAAAACTCTCAAGTTCTTCTAAATTATTTGGTTTTCTCACTTAAGGTATGTGAGTATTGATTCATGGATCCTTTCATCTATGAAGCCCAATCAATTTCTCAAAGTTTTCTATCAAATTAAAGTATGGTATTTTATGGGTTTTATGATCCCTATTCCTATTGCATAAATTATGATTCAAAGTATGATCATGAGTCTATTTTAATATAAATTGATGGTTATTGCATTAAATTGAAGAATTTTCCTATAAATTCTCCTATTTTGATTTCTAGGGTTTGTGATGTAAATTATGAGTATTTTGAATTATACTTCAAAGGGATATTATCCTTATGAATTACGTATGAGCTGATATAAAGCTTATGATTATGCATGTTTTCAAGTTAATTTCATGATTTTCAAGTCAATTGATCATACATTCATGTCTTACCCTAATTTCAAGTATAAGCCATGATCATGAATTTCCAAGTATGAATTATGTCTATGTAAGTATGATTATAATGATGAAAGGACAATTCTCACATTACAAGTATGTTATGAAAATGAGCTACTCCATGATTTCAAACCTATGATAACGACCATGATATATGAAATTTTAATTTCTATGCCATGTATGTATTCCATGGAATTTGACTTAGCACTGAATGTGGACTTGAGGTGGGGGCTCGAACTATGGAGTCCTTATATAAAGTCACTTATCTCATAACTACGTGCCACCGTAGGATTGCCTTCATGACCTAGCTATTTGGATCCACATATAGCGTATGTAGGACCCGCCTAGCGGGGTAGAGTCTACCTTGGCAAGTAGATTCCCCTTTTTCTTCATAGTATGGGAAGACAATGAGATTCCATGTTATAGCTAGCATGGTCTTATTGTCGATTATGGTTCCTATCCCGCATATGAATGCTCTCTTAGGTATGCTATGATTTTAAATTATGCTTTTTAAATGCTTGGTCAATATGATTTTCTCACATCTTTAGTTACCTCATCTTACCATGTGATTTACTTGACCACTACATTCCATGATTTATGTTGCATGTAACTCCCAATACTTAGTACATTCCAACATACTAATGCATACTTTTTGCCTACATTGTCTCATAATGTAAGGGTTGAGGTTGAGAATCACACTCATCTACGTGGCTAGTTAAACCTTCCTATCACAGTGATTATAGTGAGTCCTCATTTATCGGGGACTGGTTATCGAGCTAGTTATTATTTTCAAATACTTTTACTATGTTTCATACTGAGGGTGAGCTAGGGACATGTATTATCCCCCACCCATATTCATGAGTAGAGGCATCTAGTTAGTCAATTGTTTCAAGTTTATGTTGTCATGTGTCGCTCTTAAATTTCTATTCATGATTTATAATCTCTTATGATATTTCCACTTTTATTTTACCTTGTGTATGGTTATGATATGTACGAGAGGCTTGGTTGGATCCCTTTGGAGTTTTGATCTTCATGTTACGATTAGGCCCTAGTTCGAGTCGTGATAGAAATATAAATGGTCGTTTGCAATATATTTATCCAACTATGAGTCGGGGTCGATCCCATAGAGAATATGGAAGAATATTGTTAATAGCAAAATTTAACTTGATAGTCCTTATTTAAAAAAAGGGGGATTTAAATTGAAACAAAAATAATAAAAAAATAATAACTTGGACTAAATATTTATTTGTATTTAGATTATTAGAAGTAACTAGGAATGTGTTCCCCATGATTTATAACTCAGCAAGATTATTGTATTAGTAATTGATTTTAGTTCTTAGCATGCAAGATTGGTAAGGTAAGTTCACCTAAATTTTTGATCCGGAAAATAAGTGAATTTTACTACGCAACTTGATCTATCTACGAGTTTATGCTTTACTAACTCTTACCAATGATCCCAGATTTAGCTATCCCTTGATCCGTTCAAGCTAATTAGATGAGGATGATTAGCCCAAATCTCGTTGTTTAATCCCTTTTCCCCATTTGTTACCTCCTTGATCTGGCAAGTAAGAATACGATGATTTCTAACGTTTGCAACCGTTAAAAAGCAATCAAAGCGAAGGGAAAGATAATACATGCATAAAAATCATTCAAGAATCACTTTTTACATAAACTTACTTCGATAATTCATCATGGTTTTCACAAACCCAATTATGCAATTTAGCTACTCATAGTTTGAAAATCACAATTTAGAAATTATTGACAAAATCTTAATTATGAACTTGCAAAATTGAATAGAATAAATTCAAAATCTTGAATTATTGAGATATAATAAAAATGTAGAGAAAATAAGAATAAACCAATTTTCTCCGGTCTTCATGACAGCTCTTCCAAAATTCCCAAGTTATAAAAATCTAAGTCATAGGTTAAAAGTTAATTGTGAGTTGTGTGTTATTTCTCTAGAATAATTATTTTTATGGACTATTTATAGATGTAGAAATTCTAAATAAAATAACTGAGTCCAAAACTAATTGAAAAACAAAAACCGAAAAGAATTTGGACTGTACACGTGCACAGTATTGTACCGACTCTAATGTTTGTTCCATGTTCTTCAAAGATTGCCACATGGCAGAAGTTAACAAATTGTTATTGATTTCGTTGAAGAATCTGCAAACATTTGAATATTATATAAATATAATATAATATTC
Source organism: Solanum dulcamara (assembly GCF_947179165.1). NCBI lineage: Eukaryota > Viridiplantae > Streptophyta > Magnoliopsida > Solanales > Solanaceae > Solanum > Solanum dulcamara. Next base: position 51,797,238 of record NC_077237.1, on the reverse strand, counting down.
AATTTAATCTATTAATATGCCTGCTTGATTTCCTTCTTTAATCCGTCTTCTTTAATTTGTTTTGGCTCCAAATTTCTTTATTTTTGCATCAAATTAATCCTACAAATAAAATACACTATTTACCACAATCCATAAAATTTATGCTCAAAAAGAAAAAATAAAAATACTAAATGTGAGACAATTAATAATTAAAAAAAAATGCATTTTTGGACTCACATCAATGTCCAATCTCTAATGGGGTGCTCGAGATTCGTTCGGAATCCCGTGCGTGCAAATGAGACATGCTAGCCCACCAAATTGGACATTTTGGACTCAATGAGGCATTCAAAATTCTCATACGAGGTCATTTCAATAAAAAGTGGGTCCAACACCCAAGTGCCTTTTTTAGCCAAATTCCAATGGGCCTAGGGATTAGACTGAAAGCCTCGAAAAGCGAATGAAGGTTCGTTCTTGACCAAACTCAACATTTCAAAACTAACACCGCTGAAGAAATTTTCATTCGAGTCCATTTTCCAAGAATGTTGACCAAAGTCAACCATATGCCAAATTTCAAAGACAAAAGCGCCAAATGGCCCCAAACTCGCACTTATCGCCTCGATACTCATCCCGACCATGCTACTTGCCTAATTTGGCCATTGCAGAGTTGATGAAACCATCAAAATTCCATTCTGAGGTCTTTTACTAGAAGTAATGACCGAAATCACTTTTCAAGTTATAAAAGCTCCAAATAGGGAAATGGGCCTAAAACCCAAACGAACTACCAGACGATTGAACAATCAGTGCCAACAAGTCATAAATGACTTGGGGTCACTACAAGAATGCTCTAAATGATGAAATGAATGCTTTATTTAAAAAATGACTTAGAGGGTCATTACATAAAAGTAGGCCTATCCCAATCGCGAATAGCCTCAATATTCGCCGGATCAACCATAATGTCATCCTTGGACACCACGTGCCCCAAAAATTCTACCTAATCAAGACAAACTTGTACTTTGAGAACTTGGCATAAAACTCTTGATCTGTTAAGGTCTAGAGCCCATCCTCAAATGTTGCTCATGCTCACTCTGGCTCTGCGAGTATTCCAAAATGTCATCAATAAAGAAAATGAGGAAAGAATCAAGGTTTGGATTGACCACTCGGGTCATCAAGTTCATGAAGGGGTTAGGGGCATTAGTCAACCCAAAAGACATCCCTCCCGATAAAACTAGAATAGATATACTACCCTATTAAATTTGACGTTCCAGACTCAATGGCACAGTAGGAATTTCCATACGAGGTCATTTTGACTGAAACGTCGAATTTAGTAGGTAGCATATCTATTTTATTTTTATCAGGTCGTGACATAAATACAAATGAATGCTGTTGCAGTGTAAATTGTAAAACATCATATTATTAGTCTATAGGTCCCGCGTTTGAATCTTGGTTAGTTCTCCCATTTTTTATTTATTTTTAAGGAACTCTATTGGGTAAGCATTCAAAAAATTTCAATTCTTTATATCATGCTTTAGTTTTCTTTATTTACATTACTTTATTTTAAGTTTTAGTGTTAGTTTTATTTTTTCAGTCCCATATTTTACCATGAATAGATTTACCAAGTAAAAATGAATGATGGGTGATGAGTAGTGAGTAAATCTTTTGACAACATTTGAAAATCATTTGGACATGTTTCTACATATTTGGTAGATTTATGGGGAAAAGGGTCTCTTTAATAAATTTCTGACTACCCATGAAAAATAGGTGATAAGTAAGTTTGAGTAGTTCTAAAGAGAACCAAAGTGGCAGTTCAAACTAGTCAATGCAGCCTTTGGAGATTGTCTTCTTATCCTTTAAATCCTTTAATTACACTCAACCCTCATTCCACTTCTATATTTTTTACCTAAATCTGAATTTTCTCTACTCTCTATTCATAAATCTGACCAGGTCTTCCCCACCTATTAAATATAATAATGATATTTCTAGACCTCGGTCTGAGACCGATTGGGAGAAAGAACTCCTTAAGAGCAAACTCAAGGTCATGAAACACACTATGGAATCTGATTTCATCTGGGAGAGAGAACTCCTAAGCGTTGTATGGAACAACTTAGGCATGAGATGTGGGCGTTGACGTGCCATTTTATTAACTTGGCTAAACAGGTAAGAAAGAGACCACAGAAGGTGGTGTTACCGGTAGTTATTCCTGATACGCCCAAATTACACCTCTCTAAAGAAGCATAAAGAAGTCGTTGATCAAATATAGAACCCAACCAAGGTTAGGGTCGATCCCACGAGGAATATGATTTTGACTTTGGTTAATCGTTTATTATTTCCTTAAAGAGGGGGGTTTTGTATTAAAAAATAATTAATAAATTCAATCACAAGTATCAAATAACAATGTAACACTTTTAATACGATGTAATTCAATAGTAGACGAAATTAGGGTGTATGTGTTCCCCATGAATACTTAACTATGTAGAAATTTTTATTAGTAATCCTTTTCTAGTGTGTTAGATGTAGAATTGGTAAGTTAATTTCACCTAGGTACTTGATCCAGTAAATAAGTGAATATCACTATGCAACTTAATCCATCTATGAGTGTATGCTTTACTAACCCTTACCAGTGATCCCAGATTAGCTATCCCTTGACCGGTTCAAGCTATTAGATGAGGGTTGGTAGCCTCAAATCTCGTTGTTAATCTTTTTCCCCATATGTTAGCTCCTTGATCCGGCAAGTAAGGATAAGACAAGTTCTAATATGGGCCCTCATTAAAAATCAATCAAAACAAAAGGAAAAATAATACGCATGCACACTATTCAAGAATTACATTTTATTAGTTTTACGTCATTAATTATTCATGGTTCCCACAAGCCTAGTTGTGTATCTTGCTACCTATAATCACGTAGTAACAATTCATGATAATGTACTTCAAATAATTCATGAACTTACAATAAAGAGTAAGAAAATCCAAAGTCTTCAATTGAATCGAAAAGTAAATGTCAATAACAAAAATCCTCAATTCAAGAACTAAAGCCAAAATTAGTTTATGCCTTAATCTTGAACCCAAAAACGTGCCTGATATAATAGAAATCTCATGAAATTAATTTATAGACAACTAATCCAAATTAAAAAAAAACTAGAAACTTAGGAAATTTAGGTCGGTTAAGGTTCCTACCGATCGTAGAAATTTAGACGAGTTGTAGACCACTGTCGTAACACATCTTCAAGTTAATTTCAACATCTTTTTGAACTGGCAACTTCCTATGGCTCGTAACAAATCTTATGACACATAGACTCAGTCGTAGGCTAAATCTATGTTCTTTAGTTGTTCTAGTCATCTTCTATTATCATTTCTAATATTTGTAGAAACTATTACGGCTCATAGACCCAGTCGTAACTCCAGACTTGCCTTCCTTCCTTTACCACTACTTCTACAACTATCACCTATGGCTAGAGGAACTTTCTTTTGCTCGTAGGTTGGCCTCAGAAAAGCCAAGTTGCACCCGTTAGTGGACATCATCTTACTCTTTCAATGTCCCGACCTATTTTCTTGCAAAACAAAGACAAATAACATCAAATTTACTAACATATGCTTAAAAGACGTGTAATTTCTTAAGTTTTAAGAGTTACAAGTACCGTAAATTCATGGTACATCAATATCCATTGCTTGTTCTCAAGTGACTCTATTAAGAAAAATAAGATAAAGAATCTACAACAATCATATGGCTTTTCAACTCACGAAACCCTACACCCTTTCATTCAAACCACAATGCAATCATTATCTCAAATCAAGCTAACTTGTGCAGATTAATTTATGACAACAACGCCAATGGACATATTTACATACACAGACAACACTTACCAAGATTATGACTTTTCGGTAATGTCACTTGTGTCCTTACTAAAAAAATTTCTATTTTCACTCATATATCAAAATATTTCTTTAAGAACAGGAATGCGGTAAGAACTCACTCTCACAAACGAAATTCAAACATTTATGCACAATACTATAGGATTGCCCTTATTTTTAATACTTGGACTCTCAAATATTTGAATTATGATCACTATAGGACTTTTTCAGTTTGTAACGTAGGTTCGGGATAGGTGTTATACATTTCAAATTTAGTGACTTTTTTCCCTCATAGAAACTACATTAACTTTATTCCACATTTTACAACTCATAACTTCTTTCACTCCTATCTTTTACTTTCATTTGTGCTCAGGTGTGTCTTTCTCTTGCTCTTTTCTCAATGTTTTCTTATGATCGGTGATTTCATTGATTTATCGCTCATCTATACCTGCTATTTTTTCATGGACACACGCCATTTATTTCCCATTTTTTTTATTTTTTCTTTACACATCTCTTTTCATACCCCTTTTTTTCTTGGTTTCCTCTATAGTAGCCACTTTTAACTTAGGATTTTAGCCTGAGTTGAGGTGCACATTGTATTAGGAAGTACTAGAGCCAAAACAAAGGTTTACAGTCAATGACGGGGAAGGTGAATTGTGTTTATTCAAATCACAAAGGTTTTTTAGGCTCAAATCTTTGGTTAAAAAGGGTACATGTTATTTGATTGGTTGTTTTCAAGATAAGTGGGCTATTTGAACATGGCCTATGATCATTTCCTAATCAACATTTCAATTATCACTATATGACCAATAGGGCAAGTTCTAGACTGACATAAATAGTAAGAATTGTACAAATACCTCACACACACTTGTCATCAAGTTTCATTATCAATTATCAATTTTCGGTTCATATTTCAGCTTAAGTTATGCATATCCTATCAATTTCTATCATGTCATACAAGGATCCCACACTGTCAACACAACAAAGAAACATATACACTTAATAATATTTGCATGGGTCTATTTTTCCATTTTAACATTATAACCATTATGCCATAGATTTGTATTCTTATTTCACATGTACATCCTAAACATGCCAGTTCTTTCTGATCGATACTCAGTTTTGTGGCATGCCCGTCAAACATCTCAGGCAGTCATACCTCAATTCACGGGGCTTGTCGTTGGGAAACCAAATTTGCATTATCTTTGATCAACCCCACATCTTATGTCTAAGTCACTTCAATTAATTGATCCACCCCATTTATCAAAGGTACCATCGACTCTCAACAAAGAGTGAAAATCTAGCATGGGAATGGTATGGTGGTCATCCTCGAGATAGCCTGCTCATGAATCTCCGCTATGATGATTTTTTACAAAATTTACCTCATACCCGACAATCAAATAGGCAACTATGAAATTTAGTGACGCCCTTTTAATTGGTGTAGGATGATTCCCAATCGGTTGCTATACTGTGCTCGGTAATATGTCTTGCAATCCATCTCATTTACTCCCCTCGCAGTGCCGTGTCCCTAATTACATTTTGGTCTCGAAACATTTTCATCCGATGGTCGAACTCGCCTATCGTGGCAGGCTGATGAACATCTGGGCCATAGAGGACCCGTTGAAAAGTTTCCTCTATATGATAAATTGGGATTTCCTAGAGTAATGTGGCCAAAAGTGGGGGATGCACCTATTTTTTAGATTTGGCTAGTGCTTTCTTTTTGATTGTGACTGCATATGAAGCATAAAATTCCTGGACTATCAGCTAGCTGTATTTACCCAAGGGTGCTGCCATCTATTCATAGTGATGCCGTCAGAACATGTCTTGGATTTTTGAACCACATTGATTCCGAACATCAACTCTCGTGTCTCTTCATTAATGGGTCATCTAGAATAATGTCAGTCATTTAATTCTTATCCTATCCAATTAAAATCAAATATGCCCTCGACACACCACCAGTTTGGTTTCCCAATTACTCAAATGGGTATAGATGAGTGCTATGGTGTCGAACCTCCCACAGATACTAACCTGGAGGTGGACTAGGATCCCAACTCATTATAACTGCCCTCCTCTACTGATTGGTCTCCCTCTTTAGATTGGAGAGACATGTGAGAACGTGGAGTGGCTATGTTTATAGGTTCTGGAACTATTGTGAGTTTCTTGCTTTGGTTCCGTGTCATTGGGGGTTTTTCAGGAGAGTAGGGACTAACTTGGTACTTCTTCTTTGACCTACTAACTTCGTCGTCCATTGGCTCTTCTTGTAGTTGGGCTTTTAAATTTAGCCACAACCTTTTTGGATGGTGTGGCTGATTTTCCTCCATATTTTGGGATCGATTTGGGTGGCATTGTACCAACGGATTAAATATTAGTACCCACAACAAGGAAAAAAATCAAAGAATTTGAACAAACAAAAAAAATTCAAAACTGACATTATGAGTTTTTGGTCGTACGATAAGGTCTCTATGGACCATAGAAAATTCTACCACCTGTAGGACCCTGTCATTAAAAAGCAGGCCAAATCACTTGGTCACTGGAAGGGTTCTAAGGACTGACCCTACAGTTCGTAGAAGTTTCTATGAACCGTACGTTCAAGAGTAGAACCTATCCTTAATCTACTAATTTGGGTACATGGATTTTATGAGACCTTCTATGAGCCGTAGAAAAATGTACGACCCATAGAATGTAATTGTACAAGCCATGTCCCAAATATGAGCTACTGGTTTTGTACATTGAGTGTTTACGAGTGCTAACTATGGGCCATAGAAGCTTCTACAACTAGTAGAAGGCACCTGTGCATTTGGTGGTTGTTCAAATTCATCACTGAGTCCTGAGAGTTCTTCTACGAAGATGGGTCATAGGAAACACTACGACCCATAGAAAACCTTCATGGAATGAAAGCTCATGTTTAGTGCCAAATATTTAATAGCACCAAGTGATTCCATGCTCGTATCTTTAAATCAAAGCCAAACATCAATATTGGTCACCACTTTGATTTCATCAGTTCACCCAAATACTACTAGTCCATATTTATTAGTTCAAATTTGCCCCAACTCCCCAATTGGACTGTCAAGTTTTCCCTGAGTCTAGGTTTTACTCAACTATAAGACTCCACTGTAGAAGAATTATAGAATGTGGAATGTAATCCTACCTGAGGGTGTGTAAGTTTTTGTGGGCATGAAAAAATCAGCCTACAGTGACCCTTTACTTTGTAAGCTCACTGACCCACACTTTAACCATTGAAGTTTGTTTGTTTAGGGATTTTAGGGTGTTGATGGATTAAATGGATGGCGAGGATGAGTTTGGAGATGAGGAAGGAAAAATTGGTGACAATGGAGGTGTAGGAAGGTGTTAAATAGAAAATGGGGGAAAAGTTAAATCGTTGGGACTTTTTATTTACTTTTAGATGTGGGTCAGGTTATGTGGGACTTTAAAATCACTGGGTGTTTATGATGCCCATCAACGGATCATAGAAACTTCTATGATCCATATCGTAAATCACCTTACACTTACAAAAAGAGTTAGAAAATATACCTGGGGTCAACGTGTATAGTCTACAGACAGTAGATTTTTCTATGATCCATATAATAAACTCAGACTTAAAGCTTCTTCAGTGCTTTTGAAATGTGTCTCCTACGACTCAATTCTACGAGCCATAGGTAAACCTACGACCCGTAGAACCAATTCATAGGGCTGTCTGTACTTGATTTTCCAGTTTTAAATTTTGTTACTTGAACACAACCATATTTTGGCCTACTTTTTGTTCTTTTCTTGACTCTATTTTGACACAGGCCCTATACTATCCTAAAAAGCAACACTAAAAAGTGAAAAATTACATCAAAATAATGAAAAAACATCTTGGGTTGCCTTCCAAGTAGACTTGATTTAACGTCACGGCACGACGCAAGTTCCTTGGTTACTCAGACTTCACCAAGCGCTATACTTTCATGGCTTTAATATCATCCTCGATGCCTATATATGCTTTGATCCTTTGTCCATTCACTTTGAACATTGTTCCATCTTTGTTTTCCAATTCTACCACACCATATAGGAAGACTTGAATCAATCAGAATGGTCCTACCCACTTTGACTTGAGCTTGCCAGGAAATAATTACATCCTTGAGCTAAAAAGAGGACCAAATCTCTGGGTGGAAATGCTCTCTTTTTGATCTTTTGTTCGTGGTAATTTTTAATCCTTTCCTTGTACAAGACTGGACTTTCATATGCATTTAGGTGAAGCTCATCAAGCTTATTGTTTTGGTTCATTCTTTACTTTGATGCGACATCCAAATACTAGTTCAAATTTTTAATGCCCACATGGGTTTGTGCTCCCACTCTCTAGGTAGATAGCAAGACTTCCCAAATACTAGTTGGTAAGGTGACATACTTATGGGAGTCTTGAATGCTGTGCGATATGCCATAAAGTGTCATCTAGCTTTCTCAATCAACCAGTTCTATTTGCGTTCACCATCTTTGCAACTATTTGCTTGATTTCACAGTTGGAGACTTTGACTTGTCCACAAGTATGTGGATGGTAAGGAATTGCTACACTATGTTGAACCCAATACTTCTCGAGCAACATTTTGAACAATCAATTGCAAAAGTAGGAACCTCCATCACTGATTATTGCCCTTGGTATTCCAAATCTAGAGAAGATATTTTTCTTGGGGAAGGTTGTGACACTCTTTGATTCATTTTTGGGAATTGTGATAGCTTCTACCCATTTAAACACATAGTCAACCATAATAAGTATGTACTTCATCCCATTTGAACTAAAAAATGGTCCCATAAAGTTAATCCCCCATACACCAAACAATTCAATGACCAGAATATGAGTGAGTGGTAGTTCACGTTTCCTTAAAATAGCTCCTTCTCTTTGAAAGCGATCACAACACTTGGAGAAATCATGAGCGTCATGATAAATTGTTGGCCAGTAGTACCCATATTGCAAAATCTTGTAGGCTATCTGGATACCACTTTGATGACCTCCAACAAGCAACGAATGACATGCTTCCAAAAAACACATGATCTCGACCTCAGGCATGAAGCAGCAAATAATCCCATTAACACAAACATGAAAAAAGTATGGCTCTGCCTAAAAAAACTTCTTCACATTAGACATGAACTTATGACATTGGTTAACATTTTAGTCAGAAGGTACTACATGACTTACCAAGTAATTAGCAACATCAACAAACCATGGAATTAGATTATGTGATGCTGCCAATACTTGTTTATTAGGAAATGTGTCATCCATCTCAACTCCATCTTCTAACTTAAACATTGCCTCTTCCTCAAGTCTGGACAAATGATCACCAACTTGATTTTTGGTCCCTTTTAGGTCTTTTACCTCAAAGTCAAACTTTTGCAGAAGTATCACCCAACAAATCAGTCTCAACTTAGTATCTTTCTTTTCCATATCTCAATGCAGCATGATCTGTGTGTACAATGATTTTGGTGACAAGCAAGTAGGATCTAAACTTCTCAAAATCAAATACTATAGCAAGCAATTTTTGTTCGGTCACTGTGTAGTTCCTTTGAGAAACATTGAGGACTTTACTAGCAAAGTAGATGGGATGCAGAATCTTCTCACGCCTTTGTCTAGCACCACACAAAGTTCTACCCCACTCGCACACACATTACCTCAAACAGTTGTTTTAAATTAGGTGCAATGATGATAGGTGTTGAAATTAACTCTTCAAATAATTTTAGACATGCTTCATCAAAAACTAATTTCATCTTCTTCTTGAGTAGCTTGCATAGTGGAGGAGCTATTTTGGAGAAATATTTTATGAAGCGCCGATAGAATTCAACATGTCCGAAGAAGCTTCTAATACCTTTGAAGGAGATAGAAGTGGGTAAATTTTAAATTATCTCAATTTTGGCTCGATCAACTTCATTGCACTTATTTGAGATCTTATGGACCAACACTATGCCCTCTTTCACCATGAAGTGACACTTCTCCCAATTTAACATAAGCTTGCATTTTTTACACTATTTGAGAACATTGCTAAGATGAGCCAAGCCATCATCCAATGAGTCACCAATCACCAACATATCATCCATGGAAACTTTGATATTCCCCCCGGGGGTAGCTACAAGCATAAACCGGTTTAAGGAACTTATTAGCACAGATGACTTGCTTGCATACCTTCTCTGAGATATGGAAAGGGGGTTCAGATACAGGCTGGCATTAAATGAAGCGCTTTCAGCACACACTTAAACAATCGTGTACTTGGGAGCCCCGAGACTTTTGTGTCTTCTACCATGTCAGAAAATATAGATATCACGCAACGTTGAAAAGTTGCTGGTGAATTACTGTAATCACCCTCAAGGTAATTTTAGAGTTAATGCATCCATTTTGATGTTTAAAGCATTCCTATAGCAACCTTAAGTCATGTATGACGTGCTGGCACTGGCTCTTTGATTGTCTGGTCATTCATTTGAGTTGTAGGCCTATTTTCCTATTTTGGAGCTTTTGAAACTTGAAAAATTTATTTCGATCATAACATTAGGTAAATAACCTTAGAATGGAATTCTGACAATTCCATTAGCTTTGAAATTATCAAATTAGGCTAGTAGCATAATTGGTATGAATATCGAGACATTTGGTGCGAGTTTGGAGTCATTTAGCATTTTAGCCTTTGAAATTTGGCCTAGGGTTGACTTCAGTCAATATTATTAGAAAACACATTTGGATGAAATTTTGTCAATGCGGTTAGTTTGGGAATGTCAAGTTTGGTCTACAACGACCGTTTATTCACTTGTTGAGGTTTCAAGTCTAGTCTTGAGGCATGTTGTAAATTATGGCTAAAAATGACATTTGAGTGTGGGACCCAATTTTGTTAAATTACCTCATATAGTAATTTCAAATGCACCATTGAGCCTGGAACATCAAATTTGGTGAGGTAGCATATGTCATTTGCGTGCACGGGGTTCTGAACTAATTTTGAGCACCCCATCAGAAGTTAGGACTTGGCCAAAACTCTATATTGCAGCAGTTGTTGGTGCAGGTGAGTTCATTCATCGTGATTACGATGAGGCCTCTACGATTGCGGAGGGTCACTGTGCCTAGGCATATTAATCGCGAGGCCCCTGGCTGCTATTGCGATGAGTTGCCAGTGGGGGTTGACCATTTTAGTCATCGCGATCGTGAGCTTTGACCACCATGATCGCGATGGTCAGTTCATTTGGGTGTCGCGATAGCGACCCTTTCATCCATGATCATGAAGAAATATTTTGCCCGGTCTTTTAATTTAAGACCAGACTCGATCAACTACTCTTTAAAAGATTCAAATAGGTATAACTTGGGCTAGAAAATTCTGTTTGAGGTGATTTAAATATTGGGTTGGAGGTAATCTTTTGGAGAACGTGTGGTTAGTTTTGAAAATTGTTGGGGATGATTTGTTTAAGGTAAAATTTCTCTTATAGCTACTACTATTGTTGTTATTGTGAGCTTAAAGTTGGGTTTTCTTGCATGCTCAATTTAGGGCTGTTCTGAGTACTAAATTGTGTTCCATTTTGGAAGGTGAAGGTATTTAGAACCTTTTCATTGAGTCAGTTCTAGATTTATCAGAGAGGGTCCCACAATTCCATTTTAGGCTCCAAAATTGATCCGTCTCTAGTTTTGATAATCTTACCCACATTTTCATTTTAGAGTCCGAAATTGGTCCGTCTCCAATTTTGATAATCTTAGTGTTAAAACGACCGTAGTAACATTGTGATTCTATTTTTTATAGCATGATTGTGTTCTGAGGTCATACGGCAGGGAAAAGATCCAGTTACATAATTTGCAGAGTGCACGATCAGCCTATAGGTAGGCTATGGCTTTCCTCTCTTTAGACTGAGCATGACTAAGAATTTGTATTATTGATTTGTATGAATTTGGGGGTAATTATTGATTGAGCATGATAAATTCCTAGAATGTATGCCTTACTTCGGCTTATTGAAGTATTCTAGTGTTGGAAGCATGTTTGGCCTTAGTCTAGTCTTAGACTAGTGATTTCCATACACTTATGTACTTTAGGAGCTGTTAGGCCTTGAAATCTCTTTGATGTCTCTTCAAATGAATTAGGTCCTATAGACTATTATAGCAGACTTGAACCTGATCGTCTGGGCCTTAGTAGGCAATAATACTACTCATGGAACCTCGCATCCATAATTCACTAATTTCATCAATTTCAGATTTCTTGATTCTTTGTTTTGGAAGCTACTCTTCAATTTTGGTTTGACATGTCTCGGGCTTGAGTGATTTATTAATAGAACCTAAATTAGGGGTACTCCTCGTGATGCTTGGTTAGCCACCAATCCTATTTCTAGCCAATTTACCTCCGCTCATGGTTTAAGTCCCCAATTCACTCTACCTGGAGCAGTTCAAGTCCTTGCCTTGGTATTATAACCTCGATTCAATTCCCTGGATTTCTTCATTCGTGGTTTAAGTCCACCACCGTTTGCAGCTTTGGTTCAAGTCCGTATCTACCTTTTATCCTTGGTTCAAGTCCACACCTACTTTCACCTTGATTCAAGTCCTTGGTCATAGTTATACAAGGTTCAAGTCTACGATCATCCCTATCCTTGGTTCAAGTACTTTGTTACTCTAATTCTTGGTTCAAGTCCTTAATTCTTTTATCTTTATCTGATTCAAGTCCTTAACTCTTTTTATCTTTTGTTAAAGCTTCAAGCTCACAGTTTGGTTTGGTTCAAGTTCGCGGGAAGATATGGTATTGATAAAAACTTTGTCAGTTTCTCTTATTTCACTTCAACTCTTTTTTGCACTTGTCGGGCTTATAACCGTCCTCTCGAGTTTTGCTTTTACCTTATGCATGAGCATACCTATCGGGTTTATAGAAGCCCGGTCGAATTTAGTTAGCTACTCCCCTTCTCTTTGTATGTGATTATGTTTGTGTACATACTTATTAGGTTTTCTCATTCTTGTCTCTGGTAGTGTTTGGATTCTCTCATTTCATATTACTTTTGCTTCTTGTTCAGTAAACCTATGATATCTACTGGATACATGTTATTTTGATACTCATACTACATACTCTATATCTATTTTTGTGATGTAGGTCCAAGAACTAGCCACCACATTGATCTCGAGCCAACTGCTGTCATATTTATAGGCCAAGGTGAGCATACAATATTTTGGATTTGCTCGTCTCCTTCTGTACATATATATTGACTTGTGTTTTGCTTTTTGAGACAGTTTTGTTTCTGTGGTCTACTTTTGGGACTTGTACTCAGGTTTTTAGTAGCTCTGTATAGGTGACTTCCAGGTTCTAGGAGGGATCTTTTATTTGTATATAGTTTTTGCTTGCTTCCGCTGTTCCTGTTTGATTCTTATTATTTATGTATTTGTTTAGTTTCTGCCCTTAATACCATTACTTGTAGTTCTGGGATATGGGTTGGCTTGCCTACTGGTGGGTTATAGTAGGCGTTATCATGACTCAAGAAATTGAGTCAAGATAATTACACAATCTGAATGACATTCTTTTGAAGGTGAATTTTCTATTCGGGCAAGTAAAGTCTTTGGGTGCAATGGAAATCTGATTGTAGCCTGAATAACTATCAAGGAAACAATACCATCCTTTTCCAATAAGACGGTCTAGAATTTGGTCCATGAACGGCATCGGGAAGTGATTTTTTCTGTATATGCATTCAACTTGTGTAATCCATGCATACTCTCAAAATAGTGATAAGCCTTATAGGAATGAGCTCATTCTTTGCATTTGGCACCACACTAATACCACCCTTATTTGGCACACATTGGACAAGACACACCTAATTACTATCAGAAATCGGGCAAGCCACTCTAATATCTAACAATCTGATAATATCCTTCTTGACTACCTCTTGCATTGGTGGATTTAGTCGCCTTTGGTGCTTAATACTCATCTTGCAGTCTGGCATGAGTTGGATTTTTTGAGATCATATACCCAATAGGATGCCTATGATATTGATTATGGACCATCCTATTTCTCATTAGAAATACCTCAAGACAGATGACAAAGCTTCCACTTACCTTTGATTAAGATCAACAACTATTATGACCGGCAAAGTATTGTCGGCCCCAAGAACGCATATTGCAAGTGAGACGGGAGAGCCTTGAGCTCTAACGTAGGTGGTTCATCAATAGATGGTTTTGTTGGCGGAGTCGCTCTATTCTTTCGATCTATGTCAAGTATCTTTAGAGCAAAGTTGTATTTCCCAAGGCCATCGAGTGCACCAACCGTTAATCGGTATCTCAGGTTACACTGCATCAATAATATCGATCATAAAAACTACTTATATATCATTATGATGTTTCATTGCTCGGCATACATTGAAGAAAACTTCTTCATTATTTAGTCTGAACTTCAATTGGTTAGTCTCCATATCTACCAAAGTGTATCTCGTGGCCAAGAATGGACTTTCCAAAATGATAGGAACTTCACAAATCTACCTCGCAGTCAAGAATAACGAATTCCGCAAGGAATATGAATGATTCGACCTTCACTAAAAAATCATAAAGAATGATCACAGGCTTCTTCATGGTATGATCTGCCATTAAGAGCCACATTGATGTCGGTTTGGTGGCTCCTAAGCCCAATTGTCGAAACACTTCTAGCGGCTTCAATTTAATGCTAGCACTCAAGTCACACAAAGGTATAAAAGAAGTTGTATGCTCCAATGGTACATGGTATAGTGAATGCTCCAGGATCCTCCTTTTTCTGCACAAGTGAGTAAGTAGCTATTGCACTACAGTGATGCAAGTTATCGATGGATTCAAAGCTCACAGTTCTCTTATTTGTAATAAGATCCTTCACAAACTTTGCGTACCCAAACATTTTCTCCAAGACTTCAATTAGAGGAAAATTGACCAAAATTTTCTTTAACATGGAGATAAAGTTGAGATACTTTCCATCCCCGGCTTTCTTTTTCAATCTTTGCGGGAAAGGTGGGGGAGGTCGCAACATTGGAGTTGGAGTTGGAGTTGGAGTAGCATTTTTCTGATTGTCAACCTCTACTTCAAGATTTTTATCTCCTTTCTTAGCCTATTCGGTGCTCACTTTCTTTCCTTGTACTATCTCCTCAAATTTGCTAACTTTCTTAGCTCCACTCAAATTAAAGTCGTGTGCATCATCCTCAATTACTATCCTTGGTGGATCTACCGTTTAAACACTCCTTCGGGTGGTTACAAGCATGCATTATCGGTCATTTTTAGGATTCTAAATTGTACTGCTTGGAAGAGTTCCTTTCTGGTGTGGATTCAAAGATAAAGAAATCTGACCCAATTGTTGCTCAATAAGCTTGACGGATGTAACATGTGTCTCTAATTTTTGATTTATCCCAAAAGGTCATTACATATCTCCTTAAGATTCTCCTCAGTGGACTCATACTTTTTCATCATCTTTTTCATTGTTTCCTCAATTTTTGCAAGTAGAGAACCTCCATCTTGATTTCCAGGTGGAACGTATGCACAACTCTATTGTTATCCCTTCTTCCCCAATCACCTTCTCTGCCTTGCCCACGGTTTTGATCATTATATCCATTTCACTTTTAGTTGTTCTCACAATTGTATTTCCCCTCATGATTGTTGTTGTTGTCACGACTGTAATGGCCTTCTCGATTGAGGTTGCTGTGGTTCTGACCTTAGTGCCAATATTCCTGATTGGAAGCTTGGGCATTGGTCCGAAACCCTCCCGGTTGCTCATTCATAGAGTACGCACATTCCTCATAGCCATACTCATCTTGGACTAGTGCTCTACCTTGTTGGTATATTGCATTGACTTTTTTTAGAACCCAAATTTTGAATGCCAATTTTAATTCAGTCCTTAATTGTGCAATGTCTTGCAACACTTCTTTGTTTGCTAATGTTGCATTCTGGTTAGTGCCAACTACAAATATGCTCCTTGAAGTCTTGGAATCCCTTTTGTTCCATGTCCTGTTGGTTTTTGCAGCACAATCAAGTTTCTCAGTGGCTTCCTCATGGACATGAATGCTTCTCCAGTGATGGTGTCATCCACAACTTTACCATTGTCATTAAGTGCTCAATATAATATCTCAAGAAGTGACTAGTAGGGAATTCTATGATTTGGCACACTTCTTAGATAATTAACGAATCGCTCCCAAGCAGCACTAATCGATTCTCCAGGTATCTGTTACAAGTTGTTGATCCTCCTACAACTTCAGTTTCTTTGACAATGGGAAGTATTTCTCAATGAAAGCTCCATGTAACTGCTTCTAAGTAGTGATTGGATTTTATAGCAGCTCAGTCAACCACATAGTAGCATCACTAGTGAGTGATAGTAGGAACACTCGTAGTCGGATAACGTCCATCGTCAGGTATGGATTCCCAGTATTGCTTTTGCAAACGTACACCACATTATTGAGATAGGTGTATGGATCCTCAGATAGTAGGCCACCAAACAGTCCTCGACTACAAAGAATTTGAATTAGGCCATTTGAAACGTTGAACTTCATGCCAAGAGGTAATGGCGGTAACACAATGGAACCAAGAGTTCTGATGGTTTCATAGTTAACTCCATAGTTATTTCATATGCCAAATTCAGGTTATTGTCTGGGTGGAGGACGTTCTCTCACTACCGGTGGGTGTTTGAGAATATTCTGTGGTAGATATTGAGGAGGGTTCTGATGTGCATTCCCTCCTTTTGCAACTTCTACTTGTTGTTCGCCATTCGTCTTAGTGCTCTCTTAATTTAGGGGTTGAATAGAATCGGGGGAATGCCTTGACTCCGCGTATTTGGCATGCACTAAGGTTCAAACTTGTTTCAACACAAAAAAGGAAAAGAAAAAGTAAAATCAGAAAATAATGACTACAAATCAAATAATAAGAATTAATATAATCTAAAAGGCTTATTCTCTAGCAACAACACCAAAATTCGATACAAAATTACATCTCCTTAAAGAAGCATATAGTGGTCGTTGATCAAATATAGAACCTAACCAAAGTTTGGGTCGATCTCATGAGGAATATGGGCTAGACTTAGGTTAATTGTTTATTATTAGTGTTTGTAATCATATTATTTCCTTAAAGAGGGGGTTTTGTATAAAAAAAATACTTAATAAATTCAATCGCAAGTATCAAGTAACAAAGTAACAGTTTTAATATGATGTAATTCAGTACAAGATGAAATTAGGGTGCATGTATTCCCCACAAATTCTTAACTATGTAGAACATTTTATTAGTAATCCTTTTCTAGTGTGTCATATGCATAAGCGGAAAGTTAATTTCACCTAGGTTCTTAATCATGCAAATAAGTAAATATCACTATGCAACTTGATCTTTCTACGAGTGTATGCTTTACTAACCCTTACTAGTGATCCCAAATTAGCTATTCCTTGATCCGTTCAAGCTATTAGATGAGGATTGATAGCCTTAAATCTCGTTATTAACCCTTTTCTCATCCGTTAGCTCCTTGATTCGGCAAGTCAAGATAAGGCAAGTTCTAACATGGGCACTCATTAAAAAGCAATCAAGAAAAATAATACATGCATGCACACTATTCAAGAATTATGTTTTATTAGTTCTACGTCTTTAATTATTCATAGTCCCCACAACCCTATTTATGGATTTAGCTACTCATAATCACGTAGTAATAATTCATGATAAGGTTGTTCAAATAATTCATGCAGTTACAATAAAGAGTAAGGAAATTCAAAGTCTTCAATTGAATTGGAAAGTAAACGTCGATAACAAAAATTCGGAAGTTCAAAAACTAAAGCCAAAAGTAGTTTATGCCTTAATGTTGAACCCAAAAATGTGCATAATACAATAGAAATCCCATGAAATCTATTTATAGACAACTAATCCTAATTAAAACAAAAGCAGAAAACTCAGGAAATTTAGGATGGTGAAGGTTACTATGGATTGTAGAAATTTAGATGAGTCGTAGACCACTGTCGTAACACAACTTCAAGTTAATTTCAGCATCTTTTTAAACAGGTAACTTCCTACGGCTTGTAACAAATCTTATGGCTTGTAGACTTAGTCATACGCCAAGTCTTTGTTCTTTAGTTGTTTAGGTCATCTTCTGCGAATGCTTCTACGGTTCATAAAACTATTATGGCTTGTAGACCCACTCGAAAATCCACACTCACCTTTCTTCTTTTACCACTGCTTCTATAACTACCACCTATGGCTCATAAAACTTTCTACGGCTCGTAGGTTGCCATAAAAGCCAAGTTTCATCCGTCAGTGTACCGCATCTTACTCTTTTAATGCCCCGGCCTATTTTCATGCAAAACAAAAACAAATAACATCAAATATACTAACATATGCTTAAATGACATGCAATTTCTTAAGTTTTAAATATTACAAGCACCGTAAATTCACGGTACATCAGTGCCAGAGGTGGTGAGTGGTGGTAATGTTGCTGTTAAGGTTTTTTTTTTGTTGATGATGCTGTATTTTCTGAATTTTTTTTTTACTTATGTTTCTATGTTTTTAGTTTTATTATTCATGAATGTTTATCTAGTAACATTTGGGGTTATTTAACTTTGAATATAGTTTAATGAAACTGATTACCTAACCAAAACGTCAACCAAAATTACACACTGAATGTTCAAAATAAATTATGCTCTAAAATTATTATATAAGTACTATATGGGAAGTTTGTACAAAAGGTTATCATCAGTTATGTGTTTTATTTTTCTACCTTTATCTACTGTTTTTCATTTTACCTACGTATTATTAACTATCCCTTCATTAATATTTTTTTTCCTTTCAGACATATTCTTATTTAGAACTTGTAACTAAGCTATAATTTTAAATTTTCTAATTTGTAGAAGATACGGGAATTTAAAGTTGTAAATTTGTTAACCATAATAAAACCAATATGTTTAGTTTAAATAAATAAATGCAATTGCGGCATAAATGGTCAAGCATCAAATTATTAGTTCGTAGGTCACGTGCTCGAGTCTAGATTAGGTTCCCATTTTTTATGTACCTACCTTTGTAGATATATAAGTTTGATGAGTTAAATAAGAGCCCGTTTGGATAAGCTTAAAAAAAGTAACTTTTATGTATGAAGTGCTTTTAGAACTTTGAAGTGCTGAAAGTTATTTTTATAAATAAGCAGTTGAGTGTTTGGATAAAAGTGCTTATGATGTGAATTTTAGGGTTAAAAGAATAAAAAAAGGTAGTTTGAGAATTTAGTTATAATATAAGGGATATAAAAGTAATTTCCATAGTCAAAGAAAATGACTTTAAGCACTTTGGAAAAAAAAAGTTAGAAATCCTAACTTTTCATTTTTGACTGACTTTAAGAACTTTATGGCTTAAAGTTAGCATTAGACAAACACGTCCAAAAGCTAAAAAGGGGCCTTAAGTTGGTTTTGACCAACTTAAAGCCAATCCAAACGGGCTCTAAGTCTATTATTTTTTAAAACTTAAACTATAAAGTGATAAAATGTAATAGCCCGAGTGTGAGAAAGATAGAGTATGACACAATAAGATGAATAATTAATCTTGGTGAATCCATTGGTAGGTTAAGGGAGATTTTCATTAAGGGAAAAGTAGTCTTTTCCCTATTTTTATAGGGGGAATGAATCTAGACAGTTTTTGGGCTAGGTTCCTAATCTATTTAATTCCCAAAGCTCTTGATTTTCCTAACTCATTCACTAATCACCCATCCTAAAAATCTTCTCTCTACAAAAAAAGGGCTCTCTAGATCTCCATTGAAGACCTAGCAAGAATCTTCTTAAATTCTCCATTGATCTTCAAGTTCTTCTTCAAACTTTGTATTCAAGGTATGTGAGATTCATCCATGGGAACCTTTCACCCATGGAGCCCAAAGAATTTCTTAAATGTTCCATGAGTATCAATTAAAGCTTTGAGTCTTCTTAATTTCAACTTCAATTACATGAGCTATGATGTATTTTGTGAATTCAATTCTATTTTTGATATAAATTGATTGGAAATTGCTTGAGATTGGTAGATTCTTCATACATATTCATTATATTGTTAATTACGGTTTAGGATCTTATTATAGGTGATGAAAACATATGAAGAACGATGAAAAACCTGGCAATTTGCTGGGAAAATGTTGGGGTGGCACACCACCATCGTTCTAAGAATAGGTCTCTGTAGTTTTCCCCCTGGCGTGATGCGCCACTATAGCGCATGCAGAGCATCCAGTGTTTTACACCTTGGCACGATGCGCCACTGTAGCGCCATCACCAGTTTTCCAGAAAACGCATTCCCCAATTCCTTGTATGTGATAAAATTCTTTTCTTTTTTTTTGCTGATCCTTACCTCTCATCAACTACTCTTCCAAGTGTATGAATTTCATTTCATTTATGATTTAAATCTCTCAACCAATCATGAATTACTCCTCCATTACATGAATTTGGTTTCAAGTGTGACTATTCAAGTATGATTTTAAGTATGTTTCAAATTATGCTTTCTTCATAGAAATTATGAAAAAGGTGACTTAGGGCCGTATGTTGTGACTTAAGACCTAATGATATAAATTATGTATGTATCATTTGTAATGGGGAAGGACAATACTCACATTGCACTTACATTATGAAATGAGCTAATTTATGAGTTTCAAACTTATCATCATGGCTATGATATGTTAACTATGATTACTATGCTATGTATGTATTCCGTGGGATTTGACTTAGCACCGAGTGGACTTGAGGTGGGGGCCTTACCAAAAAACCTGGTAGAAACCTCACGTCTCTTAAACTACGTGCCACCATAGGTTGCCTTTATGGTCTATATTGGATCCACATATAGCATATATATGACCCGCCTAGCTGGGGTAGAGTCTACCTTGGAAAGTAGATTCCCCTTTTCTTCGTTGTACGGGGAGACAACGAGATTCCATGTTATAACTCTAATGGCTTAATGTTCGTTATGATTTTTATCCCACATATGTTTAATGACTACTATGCTACTTTATGATCTTTAACTATGTCCTTTGAATGCTTTGATCATCACGATACTCCTCATTACTTTACTTAACCTTTTTATCACGCATATCTTGATTATTGTATCTTATGATTCATATTGCATATCATGCCCTCAAACTTAGTACATTCCAACATACTAATGCATACTTTTTTCCTACATTGTCACATAATGTAGGGGTTGAGGTTGAAGAACATATTCATCCACGTGGCTAGTTAAGCTTTTCTATCCGGCGGTGTATGTGGTGAACCCTCATCTATCTGGGACTAGTCATCGAGTTGCTTATTGTTTTCAAAGACTTTTTCTATATTTCATATTGAGGGTGAGATAGGGACATGTTTTATCCTCTGCCCATGTTCATGAGTAGAGGCATCTAGTTGGACAAATATTTCGAGTCTATGTTGTCATGTAACATTCTTTATTTTCTATTCATGGTTTAGACTCTCTTATGATGTTTCTGCTTTTACTTTACCTTATGTATGCTAATGATATGTACAAGAGCCTTAGTTGGAGCCCCTTCGGAGTTTCAATCGCCGTGTTACGACTAGGCCCTAAGTCGGGTCATGAAATAAGATATATGAATTATGTCCCTTAATTTGGTGTAAACACTACGTAGATAGAATTAGATATACTCCTCTTGTGACCTGTCCAAAAAAACAAAGAGCCTTTTCTAATTTTTACTTTGCTTAGCCAAAAAATTGGTCTGTGATTGTCCCCCTTTTTATGTTAATGCAGGTGTACAATATAAAATCTGCTGCCATCTTACCTCAAATGGTTTATAAAAGGTTTATTTTTTTGTTAAATGCAGATGGAACATAAACATATTATGCCATCATCAATACCTAAGATGACTAAAATTGTGAAATTCTTAATACATAAAACATAGCCTATTCCAAATACATGTCAGTACCTTTGTTTAACAAGTCAAACATGACCTATTCCAAATACATAAAATAAGTCACTCATTTTTATAGAGTAAATTAAATAAGGATGAATGAATGATATAATATTCTAAACGGACCAAAGTAATGCTTAGTTTAATGCATGATATAATTTTCTAAAAGGTCTAAAGAAGAATAATTCTAAAAATAAATAAAATAATTATACATTCTTGAACTGTGAAATAATCATTCGTTAAACATAGAGTATGCACATAATCTAAACCCAAAAAGTAATACTAACAATCCAAACATAAATTAGATGTAATTCTAAAACTTAGGATAAACACTAACTATAAAAGCAATTTCTTGATCACAACTACAAGCATGACAATGAAAATCAACATCTTCATCGTCACTATCAATAGGCCAGCCATTTTTGCGAATGCGAGGTTGATGTTGAATAGTGCAACAAATTGTTACTTCTCCCAAAACTAAAGGATTATTCACAACTCCGTCGACAATCCCTTATTTTGTTAAGGGGATCATTTTCTTTCATGTTTCCAAGCAACATAACTCCTTTTCTCATGTATTCACCGCCCCTGAAGATTGAAATTATGGCAATGACATACAATGCCCTAATGTGGCCTTTATTTGTTGTTTGCTAGCTATTCCATTGAATGTTCTCGACTATGATTTTTGAAGAAGTCCATTTGAGAAAAGAAACACATATAAGTATACAACGATAAACTCTTTAAATTTATGACTAAAATTTCATACACATACGAAAAGAAATTAAAATTAGTTGTTACCATACCCTTTTTGTATAAGGCTTTTTATATTTTCGGATTCCCTGCATATCTCCAAAATTCTATTTATCTTGTACACCTTCTCCACTTTCCATGCACTTTGAATGGAAAAGTTTACTAACATTAGGTTCTCATATACATATTGCTTATTTACAGTTTTCTTAAAAAACTTACATCTAAAAAATCAATCAATTAGAAAAATAAATTAATTTTTTAAGCAATATATATATATATATATGTAATGACCCTTTAGGTCATTTTTAATATAAACCATTCATTTCGTCATTTAATGTGTTAGTGTAGCGACTCCAAGTTATTTATGACTTGCTGGCACTGATTGTTTGGTCGTTTCGTTATTCGTTTGGATTTTAGGCCCGTTTCCTTATTTTGGAGCTTTTATAACTTGAAAAATTGACTTTGGTCATAACTTCAGATAAATGACCTTGGAACATGATTCTATTAGTTCCATCAACTCTGAAATGACCAAATTAGGCTAGTAGAATGATCAACATGAGTATCAAGGCAATCAGTACGAGTTTGGAGTCATTTGACGTGTATGCTTTAAAAACTGGCCAATAGTTGACTTTGATCAACATTCTTGGAAAAAGTGCCCAAATGGAAATTATGACAATATGGTTAGCTCCAGAATGTCGAGTTTGGTCTAGAAAACCTTTCGTACGTGTCACGAGTCTTTCGGTCTCATTCGAGCCCTTTTGTGGATTTTGGCTTAAAACGGTGCTTGGTCGTGGGACCCATATTTTGTCGAGATAACCTCCGTTGAAAATTTTGACTACGCCGTTTTGTTTGGAATGCCGAATTCAGTAGTGTAGCATAGGTTTTTTGTATTCACGGGGTTCTGAAATAATTTCAAGCACCCCATTGGATACTTTAAAATGAGAATGATCTGCTGCTGTACTAGTGCACTGTATCTAGTGCCATCCCTACCTCTATAAAGGTGGCCATTTTTAGTACTTGGATCCATTTTCATGTGATAATTTCTTCTGCATTTTGAGCTTAAATTGAGCGATTCAAAAGCCCCTTTCATATGGAATTTCGAGAAGAACATCGTGGTAGTGTTGGAATTTATCATGGGTTCTCCGTTTGAGGTAGATTTGAGTTTTTGCTACTGGTTCAAATAGTTTTTGAGCGGTTATTTTTAAAAACTTTGGAAGTTTATTTCTAGAATATTTCAAGTCCAAAATAAGTGGTTCTTGGGTCTAATTTGTGGAATTTTTTGCGATGAATGCGTTGGTAGGATCGGAAAGTGACTTAGGAGTTTCGTTGGGAGTGAGTTTTTCTATTCTAGTTACTGTATTGTCTATTTAAGAATTGGAATTTGAGGAATTTTTTAAAATTATATCTTGGTCAATATAGGTTCGAATTGGGTGATTCAAAGCTTCAAGTTGTGGGGTTTTTTGTGAGGATCATCTTGGTATGGATGGTTTCAACAGTAGGATCTTCGTTTGAGGTAATTTCTCTCTTTTAGCTACTGTCCATGTATTTAATGGTGATCAAAATATGATTGTTTTGCATGTGTGTGCTTGGGCTGTATTGAGCACCAAATTGTGCTCCTTTTTGAAGCACAAGTTCGGGGTGGCGTAGAGGACCCTTGTACGAAGTTAATTCCATAATTTATGAAGCGGGTCCTACATTCTCAGTTTTGACTACAAAATTGGCCCATCTCCAAATTTGATAATTTTAATGTCAAAGCAACCGTATTGACATTGTGATTCTATTGTTGATAGTGTGGCAACATTCGAAAGACGTTCGAAAGGGAAAATATCTAATTCCATGAGTTAGAGCGTGTGGGGTCAGCTTACAGGTAGGATATGGTTTTTCCCTCTTTAGACTGATCATGTTTAGGCATTTGTATAATGAATTGTATGATCTTGGAGGGGTTTGGGCGTCGAGCATGGTAAATTCCTAGAATTCATGTCCTAGGCGTTATTTTTAAGGAAAGTTTGGACTGTTAAAGCATGTTTCCTGTTATTGTTGATCATTCTTACCTTATGGTATGTGTTGTGCCTTTGGTTTATGTCTTTGGAAGCATGTTTGGTCCTAGTATAGGCTTAGACTAGTGTTGCCTTAGACTTGCGCGATTTTAGTGTCGTTGGGCCATAGAACCTCTCCGACATCATTTCTGACAGCTTAGCTCCCTGTAGACTGATATAGCAGACTTGAGTATGATAGTATGAACTTTAGCTAGGCAGTAACAAAGATTTGGAACCTTATCTCCATAATGATCTATTCTTCTATCGGCTCAGTATCACCGGATTCTGGGTTCTAAAAGTCTATTCGTCGATTTAGGTTGGATGTAGTTCATGCTGGAGTGATTTATTGATGGTTTTGGATTAGGGGTTCTCCTGGTGACACTCGATTGGACACTGATACTGATTTTGATTGATTCGCCTCTTTTTGTGGTTTAAGTCCCCAATTTACTCCATCGGGTGCGGTCTAAGCCTTGCCTTGATATCATTTCCTCGGTTCAAGTCCTTGCCTTTACTTGGTCGTGGTTCAAGTTCACCACCGCTATCAGCCTTGGTTCAAGTCCATCGCTTCTTACTAGCTTTCGTTTGATTCCATAGCTACCATTACCTCAGTTCAAGTCTGTGGTCTCTCTTCTACGTGGTTCAAGTCCATGGTTATCTATCACCTTAGGTCAAGTCCTTGGTCTCCATTTCAAGTGGTTAAACTCCACAATCATCCACACCTTGGTTCAAGTCCCTGATCCTCTTATGATTCTATAGTTCAAGTCCTTAATTATGATTCAGCTTTGGTTAAAGCTTCAAGCTTTCAGAAAGGTATGATTTAGGTCCAGAGAAAGTTGTGGCATTATAGGAACTTCATTGAATTCTATCGTGATACTTCAACTATCTTTGCTCCTGTTGGGGCTTATGGGAGTCCATTCAGATTGTTACTTTTAGACTTATATACGAGCGTACCCGTCCGATTTATAGGAGCCTGGCAGATTTAGCTAGTTTCTCTCTCTATATTTGTTGAGTACGCTCATGTGCATACCTACCTTGATTTCTTGTCTATCCTTAGTTTTGATTAGTCTTTCGCATTTTAGTTTAATTTTTCTTTCCTTTCTCAATTTGCCTATGATGCCTACCAGATACATGTTTTTTTGGTACTCATACTACACTTTACATCTATTTTCGTGATGCAGGTACGAGTACTAACTGTCAACATTGATTTCGAGCCAGTTTAATCGTGACCGGAGATGAGGGTTAGCATACAACATTCTGGATTTACCCTTCTCTCTTTATATATATAATTTGTCTGTCTTTTGTTTTTTGAAATAGTCTTATTTTAGTGGTCCACTTTTGGGACTTTTACTCTTTTTGTAGTAGTTCTATATATGTGACTTTCAAGGTTCTGGGAGGGATCTTTTGATTTTGTTGTGCTTCCTCTGTTCATTTATGTTTCTGTTATTTCATTATTATTTTTAGTTGTATTATTGATCTTCTACCCTGACATCCTATTACTCACAGTTCTGGGATATGGGTCAGCTTGTCTACTGGTGGATCATAGTAGGCACCATCATAACCTAAGAAATCGGGTGGTGAAATATATACACACCCCTTTGTTTTAGATTGATCAAATCCTTGAAAGAAAACAAATCAACCCTTGCAGCAATTTTTGTAACAACCGGGTTCAGAAGGGATTCAATCAAAGAAGAAGAGTTTCTTTTATGACTTTTTTTTATTATTTCTTCTTTTTGCATTCCTCTTCAAATTTATTTTGTAATACAATTGATTAAGAACATGAAAACTTTAATTTATTGAGATTTTAAATAGTAAGAAGAGACTGAAACTTTGCAACTTTTCGGTGTTAAAGGGTTTGAAGAAACGGAAAGTGAAAGGGTTTTTGAATGGAATTTGAAAAGGTTTGAAGGAAAAATCAACCTACTTTGGCTACCTATGTAAGTGGAATCTAGTTTTAGAAGTGGAAGTGGAGAAGTGCAATCATGTAAAAAAAATGAATCAAAAAAATGTGTCTTTTTTTCCGAATACAAATAAATCAACACAATTTTCTCAATTTTTGGGGTGATTATACTTTATTTATTTAATGACCCTCCAACTTATTTTTTTATTCTCCAATCTTTTTAGTGTTTAGAGCTTTCCTGTAGAGACCACAAGTCATTTATGACTTACTGAAACTGACAGTTCTATTGCCTAGTCGTTCTTTTGGGTTTTATGCCCATTTCCCTATTCTGAAGCTTTTATAACTTGTAAACTTGACTTTGGTCATAACTTCAGGTAAACAACCTCAGAACGGAATTCTGACGATTTCATCATCTCTGAAATGGCCAAACTAGGTTAGAAGCATGGTCGACACGAGTATTGAGGAAATCGATATGAATTTGAGACCATTTGAAACTTTTGCTTTTGAAATTTAGCCTATGATTGACTTTGATCAACATTCTTGGAAAACGTGATCGAATGAAATTTTGATAGTAAGATTAGCTCTGAAATGTCGAGTTTGGTCTAGAACGATGCTTTGTTCTCTTCTCGAAGCTTCTGGTCTAATCTAGAGGTCCGTTGTGGAATTTGGATCAAAATAGTCCTTGAGTGTGGGACCCACTTTTAGTCATAATTACCTCATATAGAAATTTTGACTGCGCCATTGGGTCGAGAATATCGAATTTGGTACGAGATTCTGAACAAATTTCAAGAAACCCATTAGACTATTTGAACTTACATAATATCAATATTTCAATTGATATCTGGTTCCCACCAATTTGGCCTTTGAGATCGCAGTGAACAGTGCCAAGTCACGAAGGGTCCGCCTAGTTACTCTCCGTGTTTGCAGAGGTGAGGCATGTTTGCGAAGAGCCTGCTCTTTACTCTACGCATTTGTGGAGGTTCGACGCATTCGTAGAGGTCTCAAATTTATGCTTCGCAATTGCAGAGCACTTTTCACTGTGTTCGTGGAGAACAATTTCATCAGGTCCTCTTTAGTTATTTATGTCTCATTTCAGCCATTGTATCACACTTCAAAAGATGGTATGTCCCTCATTCTTAGCTCAAATTGAGTGATTCAAGAGTCTAACTTCAAGAGATTTTTGCGAGGAATCCGTTGGTGAGCTTGGAATCTTGAGGGGACATTTCATGTGAGGTAAAATCTTAAATTTATCAGTTGTTCTTATTATTTTCGAGTAGGATTTACTTTGAAATTTGGAGTTTGATTTTGTTATTATTTTAACTTCATTTCCAGCGATTATTATGGCTAAGTTGTGGGTTTTGTTTTCAAGAAATGTTGTGGTGTATTTGTTTCTTCCGTTGAAGTATCGTTTGAGGTATATTTTGTCCCTACGAGACTGCCCTCTTCCTTGAATTCTCCATTAATGGTGAAAATTATGCATGGGCTATTTTTCTTTGTTTTGAGCATCGGAATGTGTTGTGAATTGGAACACAAGTTCATTAAGCTCAAATGCACCTTTTTATAGAGTCAAATTTTGGATTTTTAATGGAGATCCCACAATTCTATTTTAGACCCGATTTTGGGTCCATCTCTGAAAAATATATATTTGCTGTCAAAATATCCATATTGACGAGATGATTACTATTTTGTTAGCATGGCAGTGATTGGAGGTGTTTTTGAGGTCGGGAACTTTAAATTGGAGGATTTGGAGCGCATGTTCCGGCTTTGTGGTAGTCTACGGTCTCCCCCTTTGACTAGACTCTATTAGATATCGTTTAATATATTTTACATGTAATTTAGGTAAGTATTTTTCGAGATTAATGTTCTTCTTATCTTATTCTTTTTCTTGTTCCCATGTGAGTTTTAGGCTAGAATAGTCCCATGAAACCCTTAGTTTAGGACGTGGGCTTATGTTGTGGTGGAATTAGCACTGTTATCCTGATTAAGATTGTTATTGATGAGCTTGGGATAGGTACGAGCCTTAGGTGTTTTAGCAGGTGGATATTCGCCCGTATAGCTAGGCGTGGTTTCCAATAGGGCTTGTTATGGAATTCACACCTTAGTGCTAGTGCCGGAGACCTCTTTAGTTTGTCGAAGCCATAAGTTTGGCTTAGTTGTTCTCATAGGGAGCTGAGATAGCATATTTTATGGTAAGGCATCATACCTAGAGATATTTCTTCCCCTATATGATTCTGACCCATGTCTCAATTATTTCGATTTTGCTTAGCAGTAGGCTTATGATGTCATCTTACCTATTGTCTATTATTGGGCTTGAGGCTGTATCTGAGGAGTGATTGGATCCTAGGTAAGTCCCTTGACTTGTTTATGTGATAGGACTTGGTATTTGCTTTATGGCTACGTGTATCTTGTTTGGATGCTGGTGATGGCATAGTTGCATTGCTTGAGCACATTCACTCATTTTGTGGTACGATATTGGTATTGACATTGGAATTTTCACTACTAATTTTGAGAAGGCTTTCTCACGTTTTAAGTATTTTTAAACTGATTTTAATGGAAGTCGTACCACCTGAATACTTTGTCATTGGTTTTGAACCTTATGAGGCATCGGGGGCGTTCTTTTTTTTCTACTTCAGGTAGTAGATGCATCTAGGATGTGCTTAGTTTTAGTTGATTGTTTGGTGCATCGACGCCTTGACCCGCCGATGCCCCCAGGTTTACTCTTGCTAGCTAAGACATGCCCCAGGAATTTACTGGTTGGGTAGGCTGCTCCTTTTCAGGGTGCTCACAATTGAGGTTACTTGTTTACTAATATGCGGTGTGATGTCTCCCTTTCTATGGGGATACTATTTGTTTATGTAAGACCTGGTTTGGGCCTATGCAATGTATATAGATTTCCTGTGTCCCCTATAGGCCCCTTTGGCCATTGCACTACTGGATAAGGGAGTCGCATGGGTCCCACCTGGCAAGCCAAGGGCCGGGATGGGTCTATACACTTATTGTTGTTGATCTATGAGAGACGCCGATGATTTCACTGGTTTTTACTACAAACTTGCATACATTAGCATCATCTATCACTAGTATACTTTTATGGTGTGGTCCTATAGTTTTATGTGGTCTGGGGCTATGTTTGTCATTGTTTGTACCTTCCAAGGGTATGGGCCTCCAATCGATTATTGTCTACTTATACCTATTCTTAACTTTGATTGCACTTGTAGTTGATACCTTTGGGTTGTACTTGTAGTTGACCTATGTGGCATTTGAGTTGGATTGTGGGTGGTACTCCCTGCTAAGTTTAGTAAGAATAGGTCCTAGGTGATTGTGGGGTTAGCGTTGCCTGTTAGCTCCATTTTTTTATTACTAGACTTCTATGATGCCTTCTTCCTATTAATAGGTTGTTAGATTGCGTTTCAAGTGCATTCTTTGATTCTGTTCCTTTATCTATGTTTCCAGTTTCCTTGTCTTATTTCTTGTCATTATTGTGACAATTCCTGATTAGGTACTTGTGCAGTATTTACCTAATTATATGTTAATTTTACTTACTTTATATGTGGATCTCAGTCGGCCTATGCCTACCAGGTACCATTCATTTGGTACTCATACTACACTTCTGCCCCCTGCAGATCATAGTATAGGTTATCGGAGTTGATTTGGACTGGTGCAGGGCATCTTTTGATTCAGAGATTTGGTGAGCTCCAGCGTTCAGAATTTCCAATTTCCATCCATACCAGAATAGGACTAGTCTTTACTTACTTTTAAAGATTGCCTTTACTCATATTTAATTTGTAAAAGCCTTGTACTCCTATTTTGATTTAGATGCTCGATTACTAACTGATGCCAGGTCTTGGGGTTGTTTTTTGTGTTTGTTCCAGTTGTTCTCTTTCTCCCCATTAGTATTTACTTTCCACTTTATTTATTCATCTTTCGCTTGATAGCGCGTTGCCTCTGGTTCTGGGCTAAGGGTTAAGGATTAGGCTTACCTGCTGGTGGGTGTTAGTAGGTGCCATCACGGCCTGAGAAATTGGGTCGTGATAATTTATTTATTAAATTTTAGTTATAATATTTATTTTAATTTTTTTATTTATAATATTTTATTTAAGAACTAAGTATTTTTATTTATTAAATAATACGAAGTAATAACTGATATTAAGAGTTATAATTATGTTTAGCCGCTTTGAGCTTGTGATTTGAGAAAAAATATGATTGCTCCATTTGATATATGTTGAGTCTATGGTACACTTCTCTTTATTTTATTTATTGTAATGACCCTGAAGGTCAATTTGAATTTTTTTATAAAAAATAACTGTTTTACCCCTTCCAATAGTTGTCTCGAGTAATTTTCGATCAATGTTCGGTGTTGGTTTTGAAAAATTCCTTGGAAAGTCTTGATTTTTTAGAGTTGTGGAGTTTTGAAGGCTGAAGTTGTTCAAAAGTGGTATTTGGTACCGATCGGAGCTACGAGTCTCAAAATAGAAATTTGTTAGTTTTATCAGCTTCAGAATAAGGAGTTTGGTTTAGGAGAGTTGTCATTTTTGAGTTTGGAGTTTTATCGTGAAGTTGAGGTCTTACGTTGAGAATTTATGAAAAATTATATTTAGAGTTGACTTTGGTCAGCATCCAGAGTTTAGATACTCAGAATGAATTTTCAACAATTCCGTTGGATTTGGAGGATGATTTTAGCTCTAGGGGAGGTCTTGGTTGAATTTTTAGAGGTCCCAAACTTGATTTGATATTTATGAGCCTAAAGCTAGTTTAGTTGTGACTAAACAAATTTCGGGTCAAGGAGATGTTGAATTCGAATTTCAACATTTCCATTGAGTTCGGAACATCAAATTTAGTAGGGTAGCATATATGGATTGTGTGCACGGGGTTCCGAATGAATTCCGAGGTCCATTCGGTGAATTTGTGGTAATTGTTGTGATCTGGTGTCTGTGAATCCCTTCTTCACATTTGCGGGCGCTAGGCCGTGTTCACTAAGCTCATGACCCCCCTTCTCCTAGTTCGTGGAGATGAGACATGAGGCCGCATTCGCAGAGGGTCTGTTGTTCCTTCTCCGCATTTGTGGAGCCTGTGCTGCGTTTATGGAGGGTTCCGGTGCTAGTCTCCGCATTCGCGGAGTTAGTGAACCACGTTTGCGGAGGGTAAAAACCCTCTGAATAGTAGTTAATTCCCATAAGTCAAGAAAGGGTCATTTCCACCATTTTTGGACCTTGGGAGCTCCGTAGGTATGATTTTGAAGGGAATTTTCACGAGACTTCATTTGGGTAAGTAATTCTAACCCATAATCTTCACTACCCATTGATTATATCTTGATTTTGGCCTTTAATTCATGATTTTGGACTTCAAAAATAGGGTTTTGTTCAAGTACTCAATGTTTCTTAAAATGGTGATTGTGGGCTGATTTTAACTTTGATTTTGAAATAGTTTTCACTAATAGATTCCTTATGTCTTGGAGAATATTTTCATACAAAATTTTTTAGATTTACCCCTATATTTCTAGAATTGAGTTTTTGGTTCGATTTCGATATGGTTTCAAAAATTAATAATTTAGGTGTCGTTGTACTCATATTTTTATTGAGATTTCATATTTGACTAGATTTTATTTATTCGGAGAGCCGACATATAGGAAAGGCCCAAGTTTTAGAGTGCTTGTGGTTGAAATTAAGGCAAGTGAACTTCTAAATCGTCGTTAAAGCTTGTAGAATATCGTATGTCTTGTTATGTGCATTGGGGATTAATGAGAATTTGTTCGTGTTATTTTAATATAGTTATTAATCTTAATAACGAAGAATAGGGGTAATAAATCAAAATTTGATGAAATATATTAGTGTGATCGATGTGATTATGACTATGATATATTGTGGACACGTGGAATGAATATTTTGGGAGAAAATGTGAATTGTTGATAATATCACCCTATTAACGTGAATTGCATGAACATTGCTTATTTGCATTGGTTCTGTTATACTCTGTTGTGACTGGAATTGATGAGAAAGAGGAATTGGGGCACACGCTCTGTGGCAGGTATTATGAAACAAAAGGCTTGGGCTACATTCCCTCGAGAAGATTTATATATATATAAGAGGACGGTCCACATGCTCTATGGTAGGTTAAATGGATAGAAATGTCCCCCATGGGTTCTGGATTGAGATTCAACAGATATGTACCGGTAAGACGGACATACATCATCTCATTGCATTGCATCACATATTTCGGATGGTTGTGAATTCATGTTTACCCCTTGTTTCCTTTTATTTGATGTACTTGACTTGATATGATTCATTTGATAAGGTTGTTGATGAGTATTCATGGACTATTTGTTATTGATATACGAATTGTAGAGTTGGACTGATTTCTAAGCAAGTTGTAGTTGAGGAGGTTCAGTTGGAATGGTAGGTGGACTTGTTTTCTATTTAACTTTGCCTAGTTTTAGTTGTCCGCTTGATAAGTACCCTGTTGTTTGACACTTACTCCTTGCTTCTACATTTGTGCAGGTTGTGAGTCCAGACCTACATGACTTCTAGCTTTCCTATCATATTTGAGACTATCATTTTGAGTTATTGAGGTAGCTATTGCATCCATCCAGCGGACACCTCTTACTGCTTTCTTTATGTTTTAGTTCTATTCTAGACACAAAGAATTGGTGACAATATTTCATTTCTTATTTTCTATATTACATCTTCTTGAACACGGGACAACCAGTATTGGGGGGAATTAAGATTGTCTACCTGTTTATTTAAGTGAAACCTTGTTTTATCTCCTTTACTTCCGTATTTACTTTCTATTGGATTTTAGGCTTACTCATCTCGACGGGTTGAGACGAGTGCCATCACACCTGGATTTGAGTCATGACATTTATAAATTAAGTACTATACATAATAATGACTGATATTTTTCGTAAAATAATTATGTTTAGTAAATACAAATGAATGCTATTGGAACGTAAATGGTTAAACGTCAAATTACTAGTCCATAGGCCCCGCATTCGATTCTAGGTGGGTACTTTACTTTTATTTTTTTAAAACAATGTCCTAAAATTGAGTTTAGATAATCGTTTCTATTCCAAAATACAATTAATTCATGATCTCTCATCAACTATAAGTCAATTTATTATGATGAATATAAATGTGAAGAATGAAAATTATTTCGCTTCCACAATACAATGAGTTCATGATCACTCATCAACTATAAGTCAATTCATCGTGATAAATATAAATGTGAAGAATAGATAGTCGTTTCCATTTCACAATACAATGAATTTATGATGTCTCCCGACTATAAGTCAATTCATTGTAATGAATATAAACGTGAAGAATGGATAACTGTTTCAATTCCGCAATACAATGAATTCATGATCTCTCTTCAACTATAAGTCAATTCATTGTGATGAATATAAACGTGAAGAATGAAAAATTGTTTTACTTCAATAATACAATGAATTCATGATATCCTTCGACTATAAGTTAATTCATTGTGATGAATAGAAACATGAAGAATGGATAATCATTTTGATTCTGCAATACAATAAATTCATGATCTCTCCCGACTATAAGTTAAATAATTGTGATGAATATAAATGTGAAGAATGGATAATTATTTTGATTCCGCAATATAATGAATTCATGATCTCTCATCAACTATAACTCAATTCATTGTGATGAATATAAATATGAAGAATGGATTATCATTTTGCTTCCACAATACAATGAATTCTTGATCTCTCATCAACTATAAGTCAATTCATTATGATGAATCTAAATGTGAAGAATGGATAATCATTTTGATTCCGCAATACAATAAATTTATGATCTCTCCCGACTATAAGTCAATTCATTATGATGAATATAAATATGAAGAATGGATAACGATTTGATTCCTCAATATAATAAATTCATGATCTCTCCCGACTATAATTCAATTCATTGTGATGAATATAATTGTGAAGAATAGATAATCCTTTCTATCCCATAATACAATGTATTCATGATCTCTCCCGACTATAAGCCAATTCATTGTTATGAATACAAACGTGAAGAATGGATAAACGTTTCGCTTCCATAATACAATGAATTTAAGATCTTTCATCAACATTCTTTTGTTAAAATAATCTTATATTATTATTTTCCTCTTCGTAGTGGCTGCCGTGATCCGTTAGTGAATTCACTTCCTTAGAGACAACGACCTTAAGGATCATCCATCTACTTTCTGGAGGTCCTAAATCATATTTTGCAATAGTAGGTCTATGCCGAGAGTTGAATGAGAGGAGGATAAGTAAAGGATGAAATAATGTCATTCATAGTTCTGATTTCAAGGAAGGAGATGTTTTGGAGAATGAAATCTTCCATAGTTTTGACCGTTGTGTACAAATATCTGTTCAAAAACACAAATATTATTACGTTGAAGGAGAAGATGGAATAACAGTGATTGATTAATATTTTAATTTATGTTTTATGTCATGTTTTATATGTCCTTAGTTACATTGATTTAGTTTTCTTTTCTTTTTTAATATTTTGTTTCTTTCAGTCGATTGTTTCAAGGAAAATGAAAGAGTAAACACTTTGGGTGACTGTTAACCAATAAATGTCGTCACAAGAAAAAAATAATCTTTTTAATTCTTTTCTAAATATTTTGGTAGGCTTTTGGGGACATAAAGTCATTAATACATGACAACATATAAAGAAAACAACGGTTCAGACTCAATGAATGCAACCCTTGAGTCTCCCAATACATATAAAAAAAGAAGTCACGTGTCTTAGGGTTTATAAATTCACTCAACCCTTTATCATTCTAATATCAATTTTCCATCTTTCTGCTACAAAAAACTCAAAAATCTCTATCATATCTACCCCAAACAATGGTTGTGTTGTGCGTCGAAGACGGTTCAACACCATCGGGAGATCAAGCAATTAAAAGATTAAGGACCTTAATGGTACTGTTGAAGAATTGAATCCTGAACTATGGAGCCAAAAGCATCATTTTCTTGCCTTAGTTAAGGAAGTTAATTAAGAATGACACCGAAGAGGAAGGTCTGACTGTTGTAGTCGCTGTAGATGCTTATTGGTTTTTATTTTTGTTTATGCTATTTATATATATATATATATATATATATTAACTTTAGTAATGTTTTTCTTGTTTATATTATGAATGAATGTTTTTTATTATTTTTTTTGTTTTTTTTCACGACCTAATTTCTCAGGCTATGATGTCACCTACCATAACCCCTCGATAGGTAAGCCTAACCTGTAACCTGGAACTGAAAGTATTGGGTATAAGGGAGAAATACTAAACAAAACTAAGAGAACCGAAGAAATGCCGATATAAGGAGAAATTAGATAAATATATACAAAATACACAAATGAATACCTCCGAGAACCTAGAAGTCACTAGTATGGAGCTTCTACCAAAATAAAGTGAATACAAGTCCGAAGGTGGACCAAAATATATATACAACACTGGCTAGTCTGAAAAGTACAATAAGATGGGCCATCTAAGTTGAGGAACACAATAATGATATCAAAACGGCAAGTGTTCACCCTGGTCTCCAAAACTAGCTACAACAGCCTCGATCTATCCACGGCAGTAGCTCGTGCTCGATTAGCATCACAAAAGTTGATGCAGACTGTAGTGTAGGCATCATAAGACGATTGAGAAGGAAAGGAGAAACAATATGAAAAAGAAGAATAAGCCTAAACAAGAGTCATAATAAGCATCTAAGGTACGGAAGGTAAATATCCCAACTAACAGGAAGATATAAACTAGGAAGTCTACAGCTAGCTACACCCAACTGGCCCCATAAGCCCAGCCAGGTCACTCATGAGTAAGTTTAAATAAAATTCGGGCGAATCCCCATAAGTTGTCCGGATACAAAAAATAGCTATGTCTACAAGGCTAGGAACTAGGAATCTACGATACCAAAAACTGAAGAACCATATTATTCTCGAACCAAGAATCTCCAAGAATCGATTAGACATGAATTCTCTAGGGGCTGAGGCTGGGACTGGCATCCAAAAACTCACCTGAATTCTCAATATGGTCAAGGTCGATATTAGGACCCGGATGTTCGCCATAATCCATCGATACGGTCAAGGCCGGGACTGGGACCTGGATGTTTCTTGATGAGATTCCACAACAAAGGCCGGGAGTGGGACCCAAATGCAAACAAATGATTTAATCGATGGTGCCGAATATTACTCATTTCTAACTGGACGCTAGCAATTTCGGAGACCCTCCTTTCATTATGAACCAAATCAATATTTCACTTAGGCTACAACCAAAACCAAAATAAGTTGAACAAGAAGACTAGAATCACCGACGTGTCTCAAAGTCACAATCATAGAAAATTATGGACAAGGTCATTCATAAGAGCAGAATTACCACCTAGCTAAGGCCAACTACCAGACACTAGCCTGCTAAGTCATTCTATAAGGATCTAAGCCCTCCTGAGTGATGCCGGGGTATCTAAAGAAAATTTCACAACATATACTAAGGCCAACATGCTCCACATTACAAAGATATATGAAATCAACGCCACTTACACTACCAATAATTAACGAAAAGGATCACATGCTTCCAATTACCCGAGTTACCCAATAAAAAGCCTAAAACATGATTTCTAACACCTAAGATATGTAAATAAGCTACCCAACTCAAATTCCATCTATCTCAACATGATTTCACACATTCTAGCTCAATCTAAAGAAAGGAAGCTGTAGTATACTTGTAGGCTGGACACGCGGGCTCCAAATTACTTTTCGGGAGATTTTCCTTTTCTTACGGCCTTGAAAAGCTGCTACGCTGTTAAAAATAAATATGCTGTCAAAAATAAATTTACAACGTCAATACGGTTGTTAGGACATTAAAATTATCAAATTCGAAGACAGACCAATTTTGGAGTAAAAAATTGGAATGTGGGTCCTGCGTCGGAAGTTTCAGAACTAACCCCAAAAAGATATCCTAATCAGCTACCAAAACTCATATCCCAAATTGGAACACAATTCGGGGCTCAAAAACTCCACAAATTAATTCATTCATCAAAATCTAATTCTAGGCCAAAATCAATAACATGGGCAATAACTATTTATGCCAAAATCACCAAAACGAAGCCTCAACAGCTGAAACCAACTACACCACAATGTTTCTCACGAAAAAGCCCACAGTTAACACCAAGAATTTCTAAAATCAAACTTAAAAAGACCAAGAAACTAGTCCCCCAAAGTTTATCAAAATTCTACTCCGAAATTCAACAAACGGAAAAGGGCCAAAAATACCCCTGGACTATCCAAAAAGGTTTAAATATACCCTTTATCCACCTATTAGGCTAAAAATACCCCTCAGTCCACCTTTTTGATCTATTTTTACCCCTTAAACTAATAGTATTTTATTTTTTAATTATTAATATTATTAATTATTACATGACATTTTTCTATTGGACAAATTTAAATTCTAATCCATCTTTTTTTCTCCTACTCAACCCGACCCATATCCATAGTCCCAAGCCCAAACCTAATTAAAAGATACATTACAAATAAAAGATAATTCTTCCTTCTACTTCTTCCTCTTGGAGAATGTAGGAATCAAGATCAAGTCTATAATATAGCTAAGTTGTTAAAACTTTTGGATCTCATCGAATACTCCTTTATCAATTTGGAGAATAAAGAATCCCCTCTTTCCAATAGATTTGCCGGTATGTCATATTCATCTATTCTTCTTGTTCAAGGACAAGCGAAGGAAGGAATTAACAACTTATTCAATTCAATAGGATAAAGAGATTTAGATGCATTATAATTTTACCTTCATTTAAGACTAAGACGAGATCACTATCAATGAGTCTAGATTCTGTGAGCTATTGTGACATTTCTAAACTCTTGACTGATGCTTCATCTAGAACATCAAGAAATTTCTAATTGGGTTTGGGCATGGGGAAATGGATATAGGTCGGGGCAGGTAAGAGAAAAAAGATGGGTTGAAATTTAAATTTGTCCAATAGAAAGATTTCATGTATTAATTAATAATATTACTAACTAAAATAAAAGACTGATAGTTTTAGGGGTGAAAATGGAACAAAAAGGTGGACTGAGAGGTATTTGTAGCCTAATAGGTGTATAAGGGGTATACATGGAACCTGTATAAAATAAAGCTAGAGCAGTATGCTGACATATGAGGATAGTACTTGTGATAACATCATTTGATGCCTAGCCTCTGCCCTAGCTATAGCAGTATAAAAATGGTCTTGTCGATCTCTCCTACATCCATTTGACCTACTACCCGACCTGCCTCCCCGAGGACCTCCACTAATACCTTGCTGTCCATCGCCATGGACCTTACCCCGATCTCCAGCTATGGGTGGATATGGTACTATTGCCAATGGTCTAGCTTGGCTAGGGAAATCTCTGGCCTAGTGCTCTAGTGAACTACAATCATAACACCTTAAAGCAGAGTGGCCTGTGATAACCCATCCGCAATAGGAAGAAAGAAGACCTGATCCCCTCGAGCTTTGGCCTATGGTGGAACCCCCTGAATGGGGCTGAATACCTTCAGTTACTGGCAGGGCTGCCTGAACTGACCGGCTGGACAGACCCTATTTGTACCTATCATATTAGAACTGCTGGCGCAAACTTTCATAACTGTCCTAGCCCCTAGATTGGGACCCATTGAAGTTGTCCTGATACCTGGGCCTCTTATAGGTGCATCCTTGGGCCTTGTGAGGAATAATCTCTATGGTTCAGGCACGTTTCACCATATCTAGGAAGGAGCAACCCACATAAACCAAGTGCTCCATCCCCAATCTCAAATGGGGTCTCAAGCCACGCACAAAACACTGTACTCACTCTTCTTCAGTGGGTAGAATCATTGTGGCATGTCAAGATAGCTGGTAAAATAAACTCTCATACTCAGCGACTATCATCTAATCCTGCTCCAACCGAAAAAACTAATCTCGGAGTCAGTCCCTGATGCTCCTAGGGATGTATCTATACAAGAAGGCCTCTAAAAACTGAGCCCATGTCAACGGTGGTAACCCTACTGGCCTGGGCTGTTAGTAGGAGTACTACCATTGTCTGGCTGATCCACAGAACTAGTGAGCAGTGAAGTCGTCCCCTCGGAACTCCACAAGACACAAAGAGTGAAGCCGCTCCTACCAAGTAATCAGAAACTCCATAGCGTCCTCGCCAATGGCTCCATAAAATATCGGGGGTAAAAGCCTCTGATATAACCCCAACATGTTCTGCTGTTGTAAGGACATGACACCCTCTGAAACTACTGGCGGGGGTGCAACATCTAGTGGGTGTCAATGAACCTTAGGTGCTGGCGGCGTAG
The DNA here is from genome assembly GCF_947179165.1 of Solanum dulcamara. Taxonomy (NCBI): domain Eukaryota; kingdom Viridiplantae; phylum Streptophyta; class Magnoliopsida; order Solanales; family Solanaceae; genus Solanum; species Solanum dulcamara. The sequence continues at coordinate 51,757,616 of NC_077237.1, read as the reverse complement.
GCTGGTTCTATAATGCTGGAATATCCATAGCTTGGGTTGGGGCCTATGGTATAACCATGATAGCTGTGAGGAGCTGAGCAATCACTGCCTATAATGATAGGGTCATAACTTGTTATACCCCATACCTTTATGCTTCGAAACATCTTTTTAAGCTTCTTGAAAGTTTTCCCATGACACACATTATCTATAACATGACTAAATCACTCTAAGGAAGGGAGGACGTGATGCCCCGTAAGAGTGAAGGTTGGAAATAGGTCTATAAGGATTTGAAACGAGTTGGAGGCCAAAATAACAAGTCGTACGACTCAACTTACTTAAGTAAGATACCAACTTGGATGACTTACATAACTAAGCCATTGGAGTACATGTTGAGCTTACGTAGCAAGGATTACATAAGCTCCTAACGTAAGACGAGATTACCAACCCACGGGAAAGGCAGGAGGAGGCGTAACACCTACTCGGAAGCAAGCAGGTGATGCACCTACTTTGACTAAGTAGGTGATGCACCTACTTGGAACAAGTAGGTGACACACCTACTTGAGGTGGGGCCCACGCTACCACATGGCGATTTTGGATTGGGTGCATGATTGAGGTGGCACCCTAGGGGCTGCCACATATCACCCTTAGGGGCTTCCATGTGGCACCTTCTAAGGAGGTGCATATAAGTATATATTTCTGACTACTTGTTCATTTCAGCATCTATACTTAGCAAAAAAAAGCTAGACAAAGCTAGAGAAAAAGAGAGACTAGCTACGGGTTTGAGCCAAGAAAGAGGTAAGGCACGATTTCGTTCCATAAATTAATTATTTAAAGTATTCTACGGGGATATGATGGTGTTTAATAGTGGAATTGTTTTATTTAGAGCAGCAAAAATGTGACACAAATAGTCCACTACTTTTCAACACTCTAAGGAACTTCCGAGGCTAGGTTTTGGCTAGTTTTGGTCAATTTCGGGGAAGGTAAGGTCTTTCCTTTCAGTTTGAAGTTTATATTGTTATCATAGGGTGTTTTATACATCTTTTATGCTTCTTGAAGTGTAAGAACTTCATGTAAGTGCTGGACGTAAAAACAAAATTGGAGTCGCTATAGTTGAATTGTAGTCGAAGCAAGGTGTTGTGCTTATGGTGTGGTGCTGCAGGTTGTGGTGTTGTGTTGCAGGGACTAAAAGTAAACTAAAAGGGGTTTGGTAGCTTCTGGTTGTAGCCACCCGACCCCCCGTTTCATATAGTTAAAGGTTTTGCAAAACGGAAACTAGAAACCCTATTTTGGTATCGTGGTTTCGAGCGAGTCATTTGCAGTTTATGTTGTATTATGTTGGTGTGAACTGCTTATACATGTGATACAGGTTGTTGTTATTGGTTGGCTGTAGTGTTTAAGAATCTAATTGGAAATTTGGATAGGACACATTATAGGGGAGGTGCTGCCCAATTTTCGTTAACGCCTTAACTAATTAAAGAACCAGTTTAAGAGACGAACAAGGAAATAGGTTCCATGAATACTAAGGTGCAACCTAAGATGATGGAAAGTTAAGAGTGGTTGATATTCGTATTACTTTCATGTTGAATAGGTTCAAAGGACGACGAGGCGAACGGTATAAAGAGTAACTTATAAGAGGTATGTGAAGCTTTCTTTTGGTATGTTTTTGGCATAAGTATGTAAAGCTATTCCTTCTTTTGGCATGTTTTGGTATAAATATGTAAAGCCTATCTGTTCTTTCTTTTGGGCATGTGTTAGATCTAAGTGACAAGTTATATGTGTATGAATCTTGGGGTAACTCTATTCATGAGCTCTGAACATGGTTCATGATTGATAATTCGTGTTTACAGTTGAATGTTAAGACTCTTAAAGTAGTTAAGCTTCCATTCCTCAAGTATTCTATATATTGACAAGTAGTGTATGTAAAGTTATTCTTCCTCTTAGGTGTAAGTATTGTGTATATGAAGTTGAAGTTATTTCACTCTTAAAACTCTGAGTGTGAGTTAAGGCTCTTATTCACTTCTCGATATTAGAACTCCTGCGGTAGTTGAGTTATGGACTTGTAAGTCTTCTACATGACTAACAGTAGTACACGTGAAGCCTATTCCTTCCTTCTCTTGAAATAGTTAAGGTAAGTGAAGCGAGATATGATATGAGCTAGAGTTGATTCCATTATAGGTTTCAGGTATAACTCAGGACTTGTACTCACTTTGGAGTGATAACGGCCTTGAATTAGTTTAACTACGACCCTTGGGCCTCCTACAAGTTGAATAGTGTTGGTATGTGTAAACTTCTATACCTAGGGGCTCTTCAACATGCTTTATGGTGATATCTAAGGGATGTTTGATACGTTACCGAGTTTTACATGCACATATATGCATTATGATATATATGGATCAGGCCGAACGTACCTCGGCACATTTTGCTATATAAGGATCGGGTTGTACGTACCCCGACATTATTATGCATTATACGGATCGGGCCGTCGTACCTCGGCATTATTATGCATTATACGGATCGGTACATCATACCTCGGCATTATTATGCATTATACGGATCGGTCCGTCGTACCTCGAGATTATTATGCATTATACGGATTGGGCCATCGTACCTCGGCATTATTATGCATTATACGGATCGGGCCGTTGTACCTTGGCATTATTATGCATTATATGGATTGGGCCATCATACCTCGGCATTATTATGTAATATATGGATCGGGCCGTCGTACCTCGGCATTATCATGTGACATATGGATCGGGCTGTCATTCCTCGGCAGGTGTTTGCTGTATACATGAATCGGGTTGTACATCCCACAGTGCTAATAATATGCATATGCCTATCATGATAGATGATGTGTTTATAACACCGAGTCCCCGAGTGGGCCGGATACAGTACGTGATAATGGTATACATGACTTTATTTTATGAGATGCAGGTACAATACCCTATTAAATGCTATACTTGGTTTCCTGCATCCCTGTTTTAGTTGTTGTCTCAGTTATGTATGCTTATATACTTAGTACATGTATCGTACTGACCCCCATTTCTCTGGGGGATGCATTTCATGCCTGCAGGTACAGATGTTCATTTCGGAGATCCGCCAGCTTAGGATTTCCGCTCAGCTATGTTTGAAGTGCTCCACTATTTTGGAGCCTAGCTTTTGGGTACTGGTCCTGCGATGTATATATTTGTTTATGCAGGGGTACGGCGGGGGCCCTTTCTCGCCATATGATGTCATTCCTATTCTTAGAGGTCTGTAGACATATGTGTGTGGGTTGTTTAGGAGTTTATTTCGGTTATGCCTATGCGATATGTTGTAAAAGCTATTATGTTATGGCAGTCTTATTGGCTGGCTTTCCCTTTCATGACATGATGCAAATGAAAGAGGCTACACGTGTATGAATATTTTATCACCCACTAGGTTTATGAGTTTGGTTTCTATATCTAGAAAGCTATATGGACATGAAATTTTTTTAACCTATTGAGGTTTTTGTGAGCAGTATCACATTATACATAGTCCAATTTGACTATAGTCGACAGATAGATACACGGGGGTCCAGGTAGGATCCCAGTCGCGGCCCACGGGGTTGGGTCGTGACATAACTAGTGCGGGTGGAGGCTATGCTGCTGGTGGTAGCTTCTCCGATTGAGGAGAAATAGAGGCATCTGGATGCTCCTCTACATGCTTGGTAGCTATAATAGGATCGGGGGCTGGTGCTTCTCCCCTGCCTATGCCACGGGGCTAGCCTCTAGTCTTGCTTAGTCCTGGTAGGTCATCACCACCGGTTATACCGCGCGTACGAGCCATCCCTTTGAAAGATTGGAACAAATGAGTTTTCATGAAACCAATAAGATGCGAAACTATATAAAATAATACAACATAGAGAACATTCCTAATGACATCCTGTAGCCTCCCGTAGATAAGTCACGGACGTCTCTGGAGAACTGTACTAGATATTAGCTATGTACAAGTGAAACCAATAAACTTGGGGCTCCAATACAACCTTGTCATGACCCAATTTCTCAGGTCATGATGACATCTACCATAACCCCAACATAGGTAAGCAACCCGAAACTAGAAGTAAAGGGTATAAGGGAGAAATACTAAATAGAATTAAGAGAACTAATCAAATATCGAAATAAGGAGAAACTAGATAAATATATACAAAATACACAAAATGAATCCCTCCCAGAACCTAGAAGTCACTAGTACAAAGCTGCTACCAAAATAAAATGAATACAAGTCCCAAAGGTGGACCAAAGAAATTAGTTGAACTAGAAAACTCTAAAGAAAGGGAGGCTAACGTTATGAAGTAAGGTTATTTGGTTAAGGAAAGATATATACAACATTGGCTAGTCTCAAAGGTACAATAAGATGGGCCATCCAAGATGAAGAATACAAAAATGATATAAAAAAGGCAAGTGCTCACCTTGGTCTCCGAAACTAGCTGCAACAGGCTCGATTTATCCACGATGGTAGCTGGTGCTCGGTCCTGTATCACGAAAGTTGATGCAGAGAGTAGTATGAGTACCAAATAAAAGGTACCCAGAAGGCATCATAGGCCAACTAAGAAGGAAAGGTAAAAATAATATGAAGAAGAGGAATAAGCCTAAACAAGAGTCATAATAAGCATCTAAGGTAAGGAAGGTAAATATGCCAACGAACAGGAAGATGCAAACTAGGAAGTCTACAGCTAGCTACACTTAACAGGGCCCCCAAAAGCCCAACTGGGACACTCGTGTGCAAGTTTAAATAAAACTCGGGCAAACCCTAATAAGACCGTCGGGGAAATAAAATAGCTATGTGTACAAGGCTAGGAACTAGGAATATACGATACCAAGAACTGAAGAACCATATTATTCCCAAACCAAGAATCTCCAAGAATCGATTACCCATGATTGATCTAGGGGCCGAGGCTAGGAATGACACTCGGTTGCTCGCCCGAATTCTTAATATGATCAAGGACGGAATTAGGACCCGGATGCTCGCCATAATCCATCAGTACGTTTGAGGCCAAGATTGGGACCCGGATGCTACCCATATTAACAAGTCGGTAGAGGTAGGGACTGGGACCCGAATACTCTCTAATGAGATTATAGAATAGAGGCTGGGACTCAGACCCGGATGCTTACAAATGATTTAATCAATAGTTTCGAATATTTCACATTTCCAATTGGACACTAACAATTTTTGAGACCCTCCTTTTACGATGAACCAAACCAATATTAGACCTAGGCTTTAACTAGAGCTGAAATAAGTCGAACAAAAACACTAGCATCACCGACGTGTCTCGAAAGTCGCAATCCTAGGAAATTTTGGATAAGGTCATTCATAAGAGAAATGGTATAGCCTAGCTAAGGCCAACTACCAGACACTAGCCTGCTACGTCATTCTACAAGGATCTAAGCTTGCCGGAGCATCGCAGGGGCATCTAAAGCAAGTTTTACAACCTATACTAAGGCGAACATTCTCCACAATACAAATATATATGCAATCAATGCCACTTACACTACCAACAATTAATGGAAAGGATCACATGCTTCCAATTACCCGAACTACCAAATAAAAGCCTAAAACATGATTTCTATCACCTAAGATATGTAAATAAGTTACCTAACCCAAATTCCATCTATCTTAACATGATTTTCACATTCCAGCTCAATCTAAAAGAGAAAGCTGTGGCCTACAGGTAGGCTGGACATGTACTCTCCAAATCATTTTGCCAGAGCTTTTTCTTTCCATACAACCTTGGAACGCTGCCATGCTGTCAAAAATAGACTCACAACATCAATACAGTTGTTATGAATTTAAAATTATTGAATTTAGAGATAGGCCAATTTTGGGGTCAAAAAAGGGAACTTGAGTCTCGCACCAAAAATTTTGGAACTAACCCCAAAAATAGATCCTAATAAGCCCCCCGAACTTATATCCCAAATTGGGACACAATTCAGGGCTCGAAAACTCCACAAATTAGTTTATTCATCAAAACCCAATTCTAGGACAAAATTAATAATAGGGACAACAACTATTTACGCAAAAATAAATAAAACGAAGACTCAACTGCTGAAACGAACTACACCACGATGTTTCTCACAAAAACCTCCACAATTTAGAACCAAGAATTTCCAAAATTGGACTTAAAATGCCTAAGAAACCAATCCCCAAAGTTTATCAAAACTCGATTCCAAAATTCAACAAAAACAACAGGTAAATCATAAGTTTTAGCTCAATCAAACACCCCAAATTAGTTTCTGATAGCACCACAACATTTTCCTCAAAATTCTAGGTGAGATAGACTTTTGAATTGCTCAAATCAGACTTAAATTGGCCAAGTAATCACTTCTCAAAATTTTCTAAAATTTCACTCCGTAAACAATAAAAGACAGCAGCTAAAATGCGGACATTACCTCAAATGGAGTTCCCAAATCACTTTCCAAGCTTACCAACGCATTCCTCTAAAAAATTCCTTCAATATGGACCTTTGAATCAGTGAAATTGAGCACAAAATTGTGGAGAAATAGTTTGTTAAAGTTGGGACTTAAATTTGAAAAATTTGTGGTGAACAGTAAATGCGATGAATAGTGACAACACAATCCAAAATTCAATTTTTGATTCTCCAGATTCATCCGAAGTCTCATGAACGTAAACCAAAAGTGAAAACCACGTATAAATGACTTTTCAAACTCAATGATGCAGTCAAAATTTCCAAACAAGCTTGTTATGACTGAATATGAATCCTACTCCCAATGTCATTTTTAGCAAAATTATCAATAGGCCTCGGGATTTGAATGGAAGCCTCAAAAGGTGAATGAAGGGTCATCCTAGACTAAACTCAATATTTTAGAACTAACCATGCTGTTAAAATTTTCATCCGAGCACGTTTTCCAAGAGTGTTGACCAAAGTCAACCATAGGCCAAATTTTAAAGGCAGAAGAGCCAAATGACCCCAAACTCACGCCGATTGGCTCGATACTCGTGTTGGCCATGCTTCTATCCCAATTTGGCCATTTCATAATTGATGGATCCATCACAATTCCATTCTGAGGTTGTTTTCTTGAATTTATGGTCGAAGATAACTTTTCAAGTTATAAAAGCTCCAAAATAGGGAAACGAAACCAAACGAACATCCAGGCGATCGATATACCAGCGCCAGAAGGTCAAGAATGACCTAGGATCGCTACAGAAAAGCTCTAAATGATGAAATGAAAGTAGTATAAGAAAATGGGAAAAGGGTCAAAATTACCCTCAAACTATTCAAAATAACTCAAATATATCCTTAAACTATTTTTGGGAATAAATATACCCTTGCTGTTATCAAAAGAGACCACAAATATCCATCCATTTAATGGTTGACCATTATAGCTGACGTGATAGTGCCATATGGAAAAAATATCCACAGGGACAGCCACGTGAGCCTCTCTCCCTCTTCCCTTTTAGTTCAAAGGTATTTTTGACCCCTTTTTTATAATTTTAATTTTTTTTCTAAATTTTCTACACCACCACATAACCTCTCCCTCCATAATCTCACCCAATTTTTTAATTAATATTTTTAAAAATTTTCTACAACACCACATACCCCAACACCCCCCACCCTCAAATTATTTTTTGAAGTTTCTACACCACCATATACCCAGCCCCCACCCCCTCAACAAAAAAAAATTCTTAAAAAAAGTTTTAAAAGTTGTTTTGTGGATTTTTACACCACCCATTCCATGACCCCCCTCCCACACCCTACCATCCCATCCAAAATTTTAAATTTTTCACCACTCAAACTTTAAATTTAGATAATTGTTTTATAAAAGGTAAATTAAATATGAAGTAGATTAAATTGTGATTTTATTTTTTTTACCCAATTACCCCCTTCCTCCACGACCGATAACCCCCACCCTTCCACAAAGATATGTTGAAAAGTTTTCATTTTTGATTCTCTCTATCCACTTTCGAAAAAAAATGTAAAACTTTAAAAAATAGTGTTTTGGGGGGAGGGTTGAGGGTGGGTGGGTGGGGGGGAAGTATGTAGTGTTGTAGAAAATTTACTTAGCTTTATTAGATATTATTTTGTATATATTACATGTGATTTAGGTTGGTATTTGCCGAGATAAGAATTCTCCTCCTCGTATTCCATTTTCTTGATTCCAGATTGATATTTAAACTAGAATAGTATTGTGAAATCATTTGTTTGGGTATAGGACACATTTTTGGTATTGCCTTAGCATGATTATCCTTTTAGGATTTATATTGATGGCCTTAGGCTAGGTTTGGGACTTAGGTGCTTTAGTGTATGCTTTGTTTCCCTTATAGCTAGGCGTAGCTTCCGGTAGGACTTGTCATGGATGGTGTACCTTTATGCTAGTGCTTGATACTTCACTGGCTCGCCATAGACATAGGGTTGGCTTTGCTGTGCTTGTTGGGAGCCTAGATGACATATTTTGGGGTAAGGTATCAATCCTAGAGATATTTTCTCCCCCTATCTAAATTTAAGCCATTTCTCAATTACTTCGCATTATGTTTAGCAGTAGGCTTGTGATGCCTTTATGTCTATTGTCTATTGTTGGGCCTGAGGTTGTATTCAAGGAGTGATTGAATCTAAGGTTAGTTCCTTTGCCTTGATAGTATGGTATGACTTGATGTTACTTTTTAAATTGTGTTTCTTGTTTGGATACTGGTGATGGAATGCTTGCATTGATTGAGCATTTTCACATATTTTGTGATATAATCCCGTATTCTTCACGGGCTTTAACTACTATTTTTTGAGAAATCATTCTCATACTTTTTACCATTTTTAAAGCTAGTTTTTTACTGGAGTCATACCACCTGTATCATTCGGGGCATTGGTTTTGAGACTTATGAGGCATCGAGGATGTATTCCTTTTTATACCGACTGTATTAGAGGCATCAAGGATGCACTAAGTTTTTATTAATATCCAGCATGGTGTCGCCATTTTACTACATTAGCTGCATCTGGATGCCTTTAGGTTGTCTTTGCCAATCCGGCGTGGTGCAACCCATTTTTTACATTGGATCCTACATGGATGCTCTATATTTATATAATACCTAGTTCGGGCTCAAGAAGTGTATATGAACTTCTCGCATCCCCTATGGGCTACTTTGCTCGGTGCACTACTAAACTCGATGAGGGAGTTGCATAAGTCCTACCTGGTAGGCCGAGTGTTGAGGTGGGTCTATACACTTATTGTTGATGATCTCTGAGAGCCACCAATGATGTTATTGGTTTTTAATACAGATTTGTGTTCATTAGCATTTCCTATTATCAGCATACTTGTTTGTTAATTGGTCCCCCTATTTTATGGGGGCTGGGAGTATGTTTGTCATTATTTTTACCTTCTAGAGTATGGGCATACGATCGGTTATTATTTGGTTATACCTGTATGTATCTTTTATAGTATTTGTAGTTGGTCTATAGCACATCATAGTCTGCGTTTGTGGATGGTATTTCTAGCTAGATTTAGTTGGTTTAGTCCTTTGGTGATTAGCGGTGGAAGTCAATATTTTGTTCTTGATTAGCTGACCCTTATAGTTCCTTCTTATTATAAATAGGTTTTTTCTTGCACTTTCGGATGCATTTCTTGACTCTGTCCTTTTCTCTACATCTCTTATCTTGTTGCTGTTATTTCCTGTACTACCTTGTGTTATCTCCTGATTATTTACTTTTGTTATATTTACCTTATTATAAATTATCTATACTTGATTTATTTGTGTAGTTCAGTTGGCCTATTCCAACTGGGTACCATTTGTTTGGTACTCATACTATATTTTTGCACTCTACAAATCATAGTACAGGTTTTTTCGGTGATTGGACTTGGTGTGGAACACCTTGCATTTGGGGATTGGGTGAGATCCTGGCATTTAGAGATGCCAATTTGCATCTATTTGGGCTAGGACTAGTTTTTACTTGCTTTTGAAGTCTTTCTGTATCTATCTTATATTTGTAAAAGCCTTGTACTCTTATTTTGTTTAGATGCTCGATTACTGACTGATGCAAGGTCTTGGGGATGGTTTTTTGTAGATATATTACTGTTTCTCCCTTTCATCTTCTTCTTATTATTAATTCACTTGCTTGTCTTGACTATCTTCTGCTTGGTTGCCTATTTCTTTTGTCTTTAGGCTATGGGTTAGTCTTACCTACTAGTGGTTAGAGTAGGTGTCATCATGACCTAAGAAATGGAGTCATGTCAAGTTGGTATCAGAGCCCTAGTTAGTTATCATTGTTGGTATAAGGGAAATGCCTAGTAGAGTCCTACAGATTAGTGCGGATACATCTGTATCCCATCTTCGAGAGGCTATAGGGCATTTTTTGGAAATTTTGTTCTTGACTCCTTATCATGTATTTTTGTTTCGAATAATCTCCATAACTGATCCTTTGAAATCCACTCTCTCTTATATGGATAGCATGAGGTTTTGGTGGGCCGATCATAGTATCAATAGGTTCTACCAGAGTTTTGGTAGATGGTTCCCAATCTAGAGGTGGGTTGGTTGTTCCCCAGCAGGGTTCATAATTAGTATCAGAGTACATCATGGGGTTTCTTGAATAGGAAGGGTATAACCCTATACCATCCCCTATGAATTTTGATATGAGTCAAATATTTGTTAGGGTTGTCTTTCCCAAGTGTTTGGCATTAGAGCACTTGATAGAGGCTGGGTGTACCCTTTTCCAGGTTGCTAGTCATGTGAGGGTCGTGAGTAAGAATGACTTGAGGCTTATAGAGATGAGGTTACAGGTCTCTTCATCAGCACTGTGGTGACAACATCCTACTTCAGGGTGAGTACTAGTTCAGAAAAGGTCATCTTCCTTCGTGACCCATTAGGCCTATGGTGGTAGCACCTCAGGTTCTAAAAGGCTTAGAGGTAGGTGATAGAGCTTACAGTGGATAAAGTTTAGGCCAAACTTCTTGGGGTGAGCACATTGGGCCTTCAAGTGTTGGAGCTCTTCCTATTTTACTTGGGTTCTTTCAGTGGGTTGACATTGATGATGGTTGCTATGAGTGTGGAAAGATAGGCCACTTTGTTAGGAAGTGTCGCAGGACCCAGTATAGTAAGCCAAAGGTGGTTCCTAGAGGGTTGGAGATGGTTCAGAGTTTGTTAGGGTCCACTAGAGGAGTTCGTTGCATTCTTTATGCCGGTCTATGATTGTGTAGAGTTTGTGTCAAGACCCAAACCCCATGGTCCATGACAGGGGTCCTACCTAGACCTTCATATACCTAGCTAACAGATGTAGTCACATCGGACTATAACCAATATGATAACACATATAAGAACCCCAATGGGTCATAACATTTACAAATACACATAGCCTTTCATTCGCCTTCGGAGGAGTTACCTTAATCCTCATAACTTCTCATTCAAGCACATAACGTATAAGCCAACGAGGCTATCGTACAATGTGACGCCGTCCTATTATATACATATATGCGAGCTGACAAGGCCACCACAAGAACGGAAACATCCTAAACATAAATCTTACAGATACGATCGAGCATACGTATAAACATAACCCACTTCTATGTCTGTAGACCTCTAAGAGTATTAATAACAATAAATGGCAGGACAGGGCCCCTACCATACCCCTGATTATACAAATATATACATAGAGGGTCTAGTACCCAAAAGCTTGGCTCCGATTTAATGGAGCTTCTCCCAAATTTGCTGAGTGGAACCCTACGCTGGTGGATCCCAAAAACATGCGTCTGTACCTACGAACATGAAATGCATCCCCTCAAAGAAAGGAGGGTCAGTACAATACATGTACTGAGTATATAAAACATAATGTAGCATAAATGATCTTTCAACTAAAATAGGGATAAAGGCAACAAATGTAATAGTTAACGAATCATTATACATGCACCGTCTAAAGTGAGTGCATGTATATCTTCCTCACATACCGTACCTGGCCCATTGTGGGACTCGGGGTTACAAATGTATCACTATGTTTTCATATGCATGCCTATATACTGTATTCGGCCCCTCAATGAGGGACTCGGTAAAGCTGTCATTTCATTGTGTATCATGCTCAGCCCTTCATGGGATGCAGTGAATAAGCATTTCATCATTTATCATGCTCAGCCCTTCATGGGATGCGGTGAATAAATACATGCCTGGCCCTTCATGGGACGCAGTGAATAAGCATTTCATCATTATCATGCCCGACCCTTTATGGGATGCAATGAATAAGCATTTCATCATTTATCATTCTCAGCCCTTCATGGGACGTGGTGAATAAGCATTTCATCATTTATCATGCTCCGCCCTTCATGGGATGCGGTGAATAATATATTAGCAGTATACGCAAGCGGATTAGTGAATAATCATATGCAAATAAATTTATCATTTAAGGCTCAATGAAATGGTCAAATGAACTGTCACTTGGAAACCAAGGTAGGAATCATTTCCAGTACCATCTAGATGCCATTAGGGACTATGTCAACTGGAGCCTCAACTTCATAGTCATACGTTACTATAGTATGAACCATCTTATAAAAGTTTGAGTATTGTCTATCTCAGAGCCTTTTATACAGAGGAGCTTTTTCATACCAATCATTATTCAATCATATAGAAGACTTGAGGAATATGAGCTTAACTCCTTTAAGGGTCTTAACAACTACAAGTGAACCAAAAACATGTATCAAGAAAGTGCCCAAGAGCTTATGGAACCGAGGACATTTGTTATTGTAGGGGCCTTAGGAATAAGAGCTTATATCTCCACTTACTATTCAACATATAAAAAACTCGAGAGTAGTGTCTCGACCGCCTTTATAGTTTTAGCATTCAGACGTGGATAAGAGTCATGAGTCGTGCTCGAAGATTATGAATAGAGTTACCCCAAGCTTCATATACACATCGTTCATAACCTATATCTAGGACATGCCAAAAAGAAAAGGTATGGGCTTTATATACATTTGAAACATGCCAAACCAAGGGAGAGATAGGCTTACATATCTATTTTAGATTCCTTTTAACCGTGCTTGTCTCATTGTCCCCTGAACCTATTTGATATGAAAATAATACTCATCTTAATAACCTTCGACCCTCCAGTTCCTACATTCGTATTCAAGTATCTATTTGAACTATTCCCTGGTTCGCCTTTCTCGACTAGTCCCTTAATTAGTCAAGGAGTTAATAGAAATCGGGCAGCACCTCTCCTATAACATGCCCTATCCGAATTTCCAATTACATTCCTAATTACGACAGACAACCAACAATAACAAACTTCAGCTCATATACAAGTAAACCACTTCAACATTACACAAAACAAGTCCCAAACAGCCCGCTCAAACTACGACTTAAAAATACGGTTTTTCAATCTTTATTTCGTAAAATCTTAACCACACGAAATGGGACATGATGTGTATGCAACCAGCATCACTTATAACTATATTTAGACATGTTTCCATCCCTTAAACACTACAAAACAACTCCCAATACAACCCCACAATAACAACGACACTAGTTAAACTTTAAGCCGACTAGAATACACCAAAACAGTCCCTACACGACTTGAAGCCTCCTTCATAGGTGAAATACATATTTTCACGTATACAACTCATATTTACACATACATAAAATGCTTAAACACTTACCCAAACGTGGGACAAGAGAATCAAACCTTACCTTGCTGAAAATTGACTTCGGAAGCTCCTTAACTTGCTGAAAATTGGTGGGGCTGCTCACTGCACATCTTGCTGCCCCAAATAGTAATTTTTTTCTATTAAAGAACATCATGTAACCATAGGATACCTTAAATAATTAAATTATAGAATGAAATTGGAGGACTTACCTTCTTTCTCCCTTGGCCGCCACCATTTTCTCTAGTTCCTAGGGTTTTCTTTTCTTTTCTCCTAAGTTTAAGATGCTGAAATGTAGGCTTAGTCATAAAGGACTTGTATATATCCTTCCTTAAAGGGTGAAACATTGTATCCCCCTAGGGGTGACATGTGGCATCCTTCTAGGGTTCCATCTCACACCATGCAACCATCCATATGCTACCACATGGCAGGTGGGGTCCACACCAAGTAGATAGTCACCTACTTGCTTCAAGTAGGTGCGTCGTCTCCTTATTTCTCTTCCATGGGTTCGTAATCTCTTCTTACTTTAAGAGCCTATGTATACCTTGCTACTTAAGATCGACGTGCACTCAAGTGCCTTATTTTCGTAGGACATCCAAGTTGGTAGCTTACGGAAGTAGATCGGGTCCTACGACTCATTACTTGGCCTCCAACTACTTCCAAATTCCTATAACCCTATTTCCAATCTTTATTATAATGGGGTATCTCATTCTCCTTTCCTGAGGGTTATTTGATATCATGGTAGGTAATCTAGGTCACGTGGAAACTTTTAAGAAGCTTAAGAAAGCGTTCCAAAGTACCAAAAGAATAGGGCATAACAACCTTCCCCCCTTTAGAACATTCATCCTCGAGTGTTAACTAAACTTATTAGGCCACACGAGGACCTTAGGAATTCTCCATAATGGTTATCATCCATGGACCTTTTGTTCATCGATCCAACCAACCCAGGAGTTTAGACTCTGTGTAGACATAGGGAGCACGTACGGATATTTCTTTTTTATCTCTTCTTCGGCTTCCCAGGTCAACTCTTATTTATTCTTATTTTATCACAAGACTTTGACGGAAGCCACGTCCTTAGTTGGTGGCGATAGGTTGCTCCTCGTAGGATAACTCCTTGTTACATGGATCTTCTCCACAAGAACTATTTTGGAAGGGTCACTTATACCTTTGCAAAACCTTGACATATGAGGGACTGGGCGTACTATCTCCAAATCCAATGGTAGGTATAACTCATAGACAACTTTACCTACTTTACAGATGATTTGATAAGGCCTAATATAGCTCCTTCTTGTCGAATTTTATTATACCTTTCCTTGGTGACGCTTTCATAAATACCCATTCATCCACTTCAAACTCGAAAGGTCGACGTCTACTATCTGCATATGACTTTTGTTGACTTTGGATTGTTAATAGTTTTTCCTGACTAAGCTTTATTTTATCAACAACTTGCTAGATCACACCTGGGCCTGTCCATTAATCAAAGGGCGAAATACCCCACTAAGATTCGCCTGTGTTCCCAATCCTTTCTAGAATGAATGATCTCTAACGATTAGTTGTCAGTTGAAGTTCCCTATTTAGGATAATAGATGTGGGAACTTCGTGAAATCTTACTGTTTTCTTGTTATGTAATCTCGCATAATCTTTAGTTGAGTATGTCTTCCTAACCGGAAAGAAATGGGTTGATCCTGTTAGCCTGCCTACCATAACCCATATGAACTTATACTTCCATAGAATGTGGGGTCATCCTGTACTATAATCCATATTACATACTTTCCCTTTCCAAGTCGAGATTTCCATCCCCTATAGTAGCTATCTGGCTTCTGATGCTCAATTTTTTTATGCCACTGTACAATTCCTTTTAATCCAACTTGTAAAACTCTAGGCGCGTTCTATTGCGCTATTACTCAGATCTACCAGTCTTTTCTAAATCGCTCCTTAATATCATAAGTCCTTTCCTAATCCCTTTTTACCATGCCAACATCGATCTCCTAGTTACTATTGCCATTAATTCAGCAATCCACTTCTTTCGCGAGGTCAGCAATACTCATGGTTTAGTCAAATCTCGTCATTGTTGTGGGCATGACCTTTCAATACATACTACAACCCTGAGTGTCTCATTCCCCCATTCTTTTTTTCTAGGAAAATTTCAGCAGAGTTTCCTCTCTCTATATATATATTTTTTACCATCTCCTTAACCTACATGCAGGAAATACCAACAGTTCCTCATAGGGACAACATATATATATATACCATATCATATTACAGCCATACAGGGCTCTCAATATCAATGCACATATATTGTAGAAGAAAATTAATAATATACCTATAACTATATTTGGTGACGCCTCCTGATCCTATCTGCTAGTTAAGGCGTAGATGTGATTCAAAGGACCGCTATACCTAGAAGTTCCATTACGGTTTCTACCATGGCCTACTAGCATCTGAATACTCTGCCCCGCAGTGCGCATAGCCACAAAAGTAGATAAATCAAGAACTGACCCAGTAGGCTAAATTGCATTTCCTAGGCTGCCCCTAAATGGACAGTCTCTCGTAGCATGGCCTTGATGGCCGCAAGTTAAACAAGAACTTTTCCCAAAATGACATTTCCCAGAATGATCCTTATCAAAATGAGGACAATAAGGCAAAGGTGGCCTCGACTGATGCGAGTCCCTATTTATTTGTGAACCTAAAACCCTAGAGGTATGACCATCTCTTGAATACCCTGTGCTATCAAACGTCCTACCTATGACTTGTGAGGGTGTACTCTGGGCTGGCTGTGAAGTGTATCTACCATACTGTTGAGGCTTCTGACCTCGAAAACCACCATAATAACCATCTGACTTAGTCCTTTTATGCTGGCCTCTGTCAAAATCTGTCTTGGGTTGACGTCCCCTGTGCCGATCCTCCACTCCTTGTGCATATGCTTGTACCCAAGCAATATTCATGCCTGGATGAGAAGCCATAACCATACAACTATCAACCAAGTGACGATCTAGCCCTATCACATAACGATGCACCCTATCAGCCATATCAGCCATAATAGTGGGTGCATGTCTCGCCAACGAGTTAAACTCGAGGCTATAGTCTTTAACGCTCCTACCATTCTTCCTCAGCTATAAAAATTTATCAACTCTGGCTCATTTAATTTATGAAGGTAGAAAATGGCTAAAAAAGGCTTTCACGAACTTATCCCAGATTGTTGGAGGAGCATCCTTGCCCCTCGATAATTCCTAGGACTCATACCAATTAACGGCTATGTCATGCAGCCAATATGAAGACAACTAAACAGACTCAGTCTTAGAAGCCCTAATTATTCTTAATGTGCACTGCATCTATCAAATAAACTCTTGCGGGTCATCTGTAGGCCTCGACCCATAGAACTCTAGAGGGTTACAAGTCAAGAAATTGTGAACCCTCAAACTATCGTGTCTATTTACCTCATCCGCTCCTAACCCATGCCTTTGAGCCAGCCCTGCCACTATTCTGGTCAACAACTGCACGGTATTTCTCATAGCCCTATCTTTAAGCCCTGGCTGTGGAGCTGGAGGATCAGGCATTGAAGCTTCAGGATCTATAGCTGCTGCTGTTCTAATCTCCTCTGGAGGTGGCGGTGTAGTAGAGCTCGCCGATTGAAGCATAATTCCCGGCATATACTAGGAATGAGCCCTAGAAATTCTCGGGGTTTGATTGGTTTCTCCCGCTATTAACTTGCCCTTCTAGGTAGTAGTCGCTTTCCTTAGAGGCATTGCTGTAAACATGATGATCTACTAGGGAGAAATTATCTTTATATTGAAGCTCTATCGCACGATGTAAGATAAGAAAGAAAGACAACATCCTAAATGCCCTGTAGCCTCCGGTTTATGGATGTGGTGCACAATACACCGATAAACAAGACTCTACTAGACACTGTTTGTAGACACTCCAAGGACGAACTTCTCTAATACCACTTTTCTCAAGACCCAACCCCGTGGGCCACGACTAGGGTCCTACCTGGACCCCCGTATACCTAGCTAAAAGATGTAGTCACATCATACTATAACCAACGTGATAACACATATAAGAACCCCAATGGGTCATAACATTTCCATATACACATAGCCTTTCATTTGCCTTCTGAGGAGTTACATTAATCCTCACAACTTATCATTCAGGCACATAACGTATAAGACAACGAGGCTATTGTATCATGTGAGGTCTACCGTTATATACATATACGCAAGCTGACAAGGCCGCCACAACAATAGGAATATCCTAGACATAAATCAAACAAACACAATCGAGCATACATATAAACACAACCCACTCCCATGTCTATAGACCTTTAAGAGTTTAATAATAATATATGGCAGGAAAAGGCCTCTGCTGTACCCCTGATTATACAAATATATACATGGAGGGTCTAGTACCCAAAAGCTTAGCTCCGATTCAATGGAGCTTCTCCCAAATTTGGTGATTGGAACCCTAAGCTGTCGGATCCCCAAAGCATGCGTCTATACCTGTGGGCATGAAACGCATCCCCTCAAAGAAAGGGGGGTCAGCATGATACATGTACTAAGTATATAAAGTATAACATAGCATAAATGAGCTTTCAACTGAAATAGGGATGCAGGCAACAAATGTAATAGTTAACGAATCATTATACTTGCATCGTGTGAAGTGAGGGCATGTATATCTTCCTCACATACTATACCCGGCCCACTATGGGACTCAGGGTTACAAATGTATCACTATGTTTTCATATGCATGCCTATATACTGTATCCGGCCCCTCGGTAAGGGACTTGATGAAGCTGTCATTTCATGGTGTATCATGCCCGACCCTTCATGGGACATGGTGAATAAGCATTTTATCATTTATCATGCTCGGCCCTTCATGGGACGCGGCGAATAATCATTCCATCATTATCATAACCGGTCCTTCATAGGATGCGGTGAATAAGCATTTCATCAATTATCATGCTCGACCCTTCATAGGACGTAGTGAATAAGTATTTTATTATTTATCATGCCCGGCCCTTCATGGGATGCGGTGAATAAGTATTTCATCATTTGTCATGCCCGGTCCTTCATGGGATGCAGTAAATACTGTATTAGCAGCATACGCGAGCGGATTAATGAATAATCATATGCTAATAAATTCCCCATTTTAGGCTCAATGAAACAGTCAAATAAACTGTCACTTGGAAACCAGGGTAGGAATCATCTCCAGTACCCTCTAGATGTCATATGGACTGTGTCAACTGGAGCCTCAACTTCATAGTCTTATAGAAGTTTGACTATTGGTTATCTTAGAGCCTTTTAAACAGAGGAGGTTTTTTGTACCAATCCCTATTCAATCGTATAGAAGACTTGAGGAATATGAGCTTAACTACTTTAAGGGTCTTAACAGCTACAAGTGAACCATAAAATGTATCGAGGAAGTTCCCAACAGCTTATGGAACCGATGACATTTGTTATTGTAGGGTCCTTAAGAATAAGAGCTTATATATCTACTTACTATTCAACACATAAAAGACTCGAGAGTAGTGGCTCGACTGCCTTTAGAGTTTTTGCATTCAGACGTGGATAAGAGTTATGAGTCATGGTCGAAGCTTATGAATAGAGTTACCCCAAGCTTCATATACACATCGTTCGTAACCTATATCTAGGACATGCCAAAAAGAAAAGGTATGGGCTTTATATACTTTTGAAACATGCCAAACCAAGGGAGACATAGGCCTTACATATCTCTTATAGATTCCTTTTAACCGTGCTTGTATCGTCGTTCTCTGAACCTATTTGACATGAATAGAATACTCATTTTAATAACCTTAGACCCTCCAGTTCCTACATTCGTATTCAAGTATCTATATGAACTATTCCCTGGTTCGCCTTTCTCAACTAGTCCCTTAATTAGTCAAGGAGTTAACAGAAATCGGGCAGCATCTCCCCTATAACATGCCCTATTCGAATTTCCAATTACATCCCTAATTATGACAGCCAACCAAAAATAACAACCTGCAGCTCATATACAAGTAAACCACTTCAACATTACGAAAATAAGTCCCAAACAGCCCGCTCAAATTACGACTTTAAAATAGGGTTTTCAATCTTTATTTCATAAAATCTTAACCACATGAAATGAGACGTGATGTGGATGCAACCAGAAAAAATTATAACAATATTTAGACATTTTTCCATCCCTGCAACACTACAAAACCACTCCCTATACAACCCCACAATAACAACGACACTAGTTAAACTTTAAGCCGACTAGAATACACCAAAACAGTCCCTACACGACTTGCAGCCTCCTTCAGCGGTAACGTACATATTTTCATATGTCCAACTCATATTTACACATCCATAACATGCTTAAACACTTACCCAAACGTGGGACAAGAGAATCAAACCTTACCTTGCTGAAAATTGACTTTAGAAGCTCCGTAATATGCTGAAAATTAGAGGGGATGCTCACTGCACTTCTTGCTGCCCCAAATAGTAATTTTTTTCTATTAAAGACCATCATGTAACGATAGGATACCTTAAATAATTAAATTATAGAATGAAATTAGAGGACTTACCTTTTTTCTCCCTTGGCCGCCACCATTTTCTCTAGTTCCTAGGGTTTTCTTTTCTTTTCTCTTAAGTTTAAGATGCTTAAATGTAGGCTTAGTCATAAAACACTAGTATATATCCTTCCTTAAAGGGTGATATGTGTCATCCCCCTAGGGGTGACACGTGGTATCCCCTTAGGGTGCCACCTCATGCTATGCAACCATCCATATACTGCCATATGGCAGGTGGGGTCCACCCCAAGTAGGTGAGTCACCTACTTGCTTCAAGTAGGTGCATCACCTAATTGCTTCAAGTAGGTGCGTCGTCTTTATATTTCTCTTTTATGAGTTCGTATTCTCGTCTCACTTTAGGAGCCTATGTATCCCTTGCTACTTAAGCTCGACATGCACTAAAGTGGCTTAATTTCGTAGGACATCCAAGTTGGTATCTTACGCTAGTAGATCGGGTCCTATGACTCATTACTTGACCTCTAACTCCTTCTGGATTCTTATAACCCTATTTCTAATCTTCCTTATTATGGGGTATCTCATTCTCCTTTCCTTAGGGTTATTAGATAGCGTGGTAGCTAATCTAGGTCATGTGGAAACTTTTAAGAAGCTTAAGGAAGCATTCTGAAGTACCAAAAGTATGGGCATAACAGTTTGATCACTGGTCTAGGGAGTGCTCTAGTGGGAGATGATTTTTCAGACATTCCATATATC
Source organism: Solanum dulcamara (assembly GCF_947179165.1). NCBI lineage: Eukaryota > Viridiplantae > Streptophyta > Magnoliopsida > Solanales > Solanaceae > Solanum > Solanum dulcamara. The sequence continues at coordinate 51,736,799 of NC_077237.1, read as the reverse complement.
TTCTACTCCCCAGACTAGAGTAGTTGGACCTTTTCATATCTGTGGGGAGCTTGCCTACTGGTTTAGAGAGTATCCTTAGTGTGGGACCAGAGCAATTTGCTCATCCAGGTCAGTCTCATAGGTATATGTTGCCTCTAGCTTAAGGTAGTACTCAGAATGCTGCTTATAGTACTTTAGGTGTCAGGTTGAGGTCGCTGATGATCCACTCTATATTTTTGTAGGTCGTTTAGAGGCCGAGGATCCAAGTATCAGTTTTATTATGCAATTTTATTGTTTTACCCTTTATTGTCTGTATTATGTGGTTTTGGGGTTTTTATACCCATATATTCCTATTTGAATAGTTATTTATCTCATGACTGTGGTAGTATAATTACTTGGACTTGTGTGTGTATGTTTCATTATGGTAACTAATTGCTTTTAGTAGTGGATTGACTAGATCGGGTTTCTCTCTTGAGAGTAGTTGTTGAGCAACTCCCCGTGCCCCTTTCTTGGTGGATGTGTTATGAGTTTGCAGCCAGACTAGTTAACTGTTACTTTTGTCTCCCTTACCATCGATTTTTCTGTGGTGTTGACCCTTGTTAGATAGGTGGCTAGACCAACTTTGTTAGTTTTAGAAGTGGTGATACTGTCGAATCTAGTTGGCTTTGAGGGTCGCCATAGTTGCATGTTGTCCCATTGGGTTAGTGGTTGAATGACTATTCTTACCATTGTTCTTAGTTAGCTTTTCTTTGATTAGTAATCCTCTTATTCCATTCAAGTTTTCTTGGATTAGAAGACTATCTTTGTTGCTTGGCATTGGTTGACTCATATTTAAAAGGTCGAGTGTTGAGGCTTTCTTTATTTTACCTACCTACTTTGTTCCTTTATGGCATTCTTAGTGTTTGGGTTTATTGGTAGTTGGGAGATTTGTGGCTATTGAAGTTGTGAGAAAGGTAGTATAGCCTTCGGTGGTAATATGGTAATCCTAGTTGCCCATCTCTTCCCTTTCTCCTTGGTCTTATTCTCGATTGTGATGTGGTAGTCCATTCCTCCAATCTGTTGAAATCATCTCTTTTGATAGTTTTGGTGCCTTATTTGGCTAGTTTGGAGTTTATGAAGTGTGATTTCTCTTTGTGCCATGTTACTACTAGTTTTAGTTCTTTGTGGTTGTATTGGTAGCTCTCGAAGCTTTGTTTGTCATTTGGAGTTGGAGTAGTGGTGTTCATTATTGGCTTCAGATGTAGCCTAAGCTGGAGTATGGGAAGTTGGTTAGAAGGTTCATCTATAGGATGAGGTCAAAGTAATTTATGGGATCTGTTATTTTGAATTGGCATAGGATGCGAGGTTCTTTTTTGGCATATTTGGAATCCTACGGTGTTTGTGAGTAGGCGTTAGTGACCTTGGACCATTACCAATCAGTTGTCCATGTTTGTACACCGCCTACCAGCTTCGTTTCCCCTGGGCTAGGATGTTTGGCTCAGATTGGAGGTGGCAGAGTGGTTTGTAGGCACATGATGTCAGCTTTTTGGAAGTTCCTATAGTAAAAGTAAGTCACTAGGATTGGGTTTAGTGTGACCTTACCATTGCAGGATAATCATCCTTTAGAGTGAAGTGTTTAGTTTTAAAAGGTGGGTTTTAGCTTGGATTGTTGGTTTTTAAAGATGGGATTGGGATTTTGGGTTTTCGTGTGTGTTAGCCCATGGATTTTTTACATGCCAGAGGTTTGGGTTGAATTTTCTTAGATTCTTCCATAGTAGCGTCCGTAACGAATTAAGGAACGACTCCACTAGACCTGGCAGTGCTTTAGAGGGGTTTAGGATCATTCTATTGGTGACCCAATAAGAATTAGGAGATTTTGCAAGTTTTTTGTGAGTGTTAGCCCATAGAATTTTTAGGTGTCGGGACTCTGGGTCGAATTTTCTCTGATTCTTCCATTCTAGCATCCGTACCAACCTTGAGATTGACTCCAGTAGCCTCGGCGGTGCTTTAGAGGGGTTTTGAAGAATTTTATTGGCGATACAATAGAAATTAGTCGATTGTTCTAGTTTTTAATGTGTGTTAGCCCATGTATTTTTTAAGCGCCGGGGATCCGGGTCAAATTTTCTTGGATTATTCTATAGAAGCATCCGTAAAAACCTGGGGAACAACTCCAGTAGCCCCGGCGGTGCTTTAGAAGGGTTTAGGGGTATTTTATTGGCGACGCAATAGGAATTAGGCAATTTTGCCAGTTTTTCGTGTGTGTTAGCTCGCGAATTTTTTAGGTGCTAGAGGTTTGGGTCGAATTTTCTTGGATTCTTCCATAGTAGCATCTGTAAAGACCTAGGGAACGACTCCAATAGCCCCGGTGGTGCTTTAGAGGTGTTTAGGAGCATTTATTGGCGACACAATAGTAATTAGGCAATTTTGCCAGTTTTTCATGTGTGTTAGCCCATAGATTTTTTAAATGCCGGAGGTTCGGGCCAAATTTTCTTGGATTCTTCCATAGTAGAATCCGTAATGACCTTGGGATTGACTCAAGTAGCCTCAGCGGAGTTTTAGAGGTGTTTTGGAGCATTTTCTTTGCTACGCAATAGAAATTAGTCAATTTTACGAGTTTGTCGTGTGTGTTAGCCCATGTATTTTCAGGCTCTGGGGGTCCGGTTCAAATTTTCTTGGATTATTCTATAAAAGCATCCGTAGAGATTTGGGGAATGACTCCAGTCGCCCTAGCCGCGCTTTAGAGGGGTTTAGGAGTATTTTATTGGTGATGCAATAGGAATTAGGTAATTTTGCCAATTTTTCATGTGTGTTAGCCTACAGATTTTTTAGGTGCCCAAGGTTTGGGTCGAATTTTCTTGGATTCTTCCATAGTAGCGTTCTTACAAACCTAGGGAACGACTCCAGTAGCCCCGGCGGTGCTTTAGAGGGGTTTAGGAGCATTCTATTGGTGACACAATAGAATTAGGAGATTTTGCCAGTTTATCGTGAGTGTGAGCCCACAAAAGTTTTAGGTTTCGGCACTTCGGGATGAATTTTCTTAGATTCTTCCATAGTAGCATCCGTAACGACCTTGATTTTTAGCTCATGGATTTTTAGGTGCCGCAGGTCTGGGTCGAATTTTCTTGTATTCTTCCATAGTATCGTACGTGACGATCTAGGGAATGACTCTAGTGCCCTAGTGGAACTTTAGAAGGGTTTAGGAGCATTTTATTGGCGATGCAATAGGAATTATGCGATTTTGCCTATTTTTCCTGAGTGTTAGCCCACAGAATTTTTAGGTTTCACGACTCCGGGTCGAATTTTCTTGGATTCTTCTATAGTAGCGTCCGTAATGACGTTGAGATCGACTCTAGCAGCCTCGGTGGTGCTTTATAGAGGTTTTGAAGCATGTTATTTGCCAGTTTTTCGTGTATCTTAGCCCATGTATATTTTAGGCGCCGGGGGTCTCGGTTGAATTTTCCTGGATTCTTCCTTAGTAGAGTCCGTAACGACCTGGGGAACGACTCCAGTAGCCTCGGCGGCGCTTTAGAGGGGTTTAGGAGCATTTTATTGGTGGCTAAATAGGAATTGGGCGATTTTGCCAGTTTTTCGTGTGTATTAGCCCACAAATTTTTTAGGTGCCGGGGGTCCAGGTCGAATTTTCTTGGATTCTTCCATAGTATCGTCTGTATCGACCTGGAGAACGACTCTAGAGGGGTATAGGTGCATTTTATTGGCGAAGCAATACAAATTAGGTCATTTTGCCAGTTTTTCGTGTGTGTTAGCCCACAAATGTTTTGGGTGTCGAGTGTCCGGGTCGAATTTTCTTAGATTCTTCCATAGTAGCATCCATAACGACCTTGGGATCGACTCCACTAGACCTAACAGTGCTTTAGAGAGGTTTAGGATCATTTTGTTGGTGACAAAATAGGAATTAGGCGATTTTGCCAGTTTTTCGTGTTTGTTAGCCCATAGATTTTTAGGGTGCTGGAGGTCCGGATCGAATTTTCTTGGGTTCTTCCATTATAGAATGCGTAATAACCTAGGGAATGACTCCAATAGCCCGAGCGCGCATTACCAGGGTTTAGGAGCATTTTATTGGCGACGCAATAGAAATTAGACAATTTTGCCAGTTTTTCGTGTATGTTAGCCACAGATTTTTTAGGTGTCGGGGGTCCGAGTTGTAATTTCTTGAATTCTTCATTAGTAGTATCTATAATGACCTAGGGAAAAACTCCAGTAGCCCCGGTTGCGCTTTAGAGGGGTTTAGGAGTATTTTATTGGTAATACAATAGGAATTAGGCAATTTTGCCAGATTTTCATGTGTGTTAGCCCATGGATTTTTTAGGTGCCGGAGGTTCAGTCAAATTTTCTTGTATTCTTCCATAGTAGCATCCGTAACGACCTAGGGAACGACTTCAGTAGCCCCGACGGTGCTTTAGATGGGATTAAGAGCATTCTATTGGCGACGCAATAGAAATTAGTCGATTTGGCCAGTTTTTCGTATGTGTTAGCCCATGTATTTTTTAGGCGCTGGGGTTCCGAGTCAAATTTTCTTGGATTATTCTATAGAAGCATCCGTAACGATCTAGGGAATGACTCCAGTAGCCCCAAACGTACTTTAGAAGGGTTGAGGAGTATTTCATTGGCGATGCAATAGGAATTAGGCAATTTTGCCAGTTTTTCGTGTGTGTTAGCCCATGAATTTTTTAGATGCCAGAGGTTCGGGTCGAATTTTCTTAGATTCTTCCATTGTAGCGTCCGTAACGACCTAGGGAATGACTCCACAAGACCTGAAAGTGCCTTAGAAGGGTTTAGGATCATTCTATTGGTGACAAAATAAGAATTAGGAGATTTTGCAAGTTTTTTGTGAGTGTTAGCCCACAGAATTTTTAGGTATCGGGACTCTAGGTCGAATTTTCTTGGATCCTTCCATACTAGCATCCGTACCGACCTTGAAATCAAGTCCAGTAGCCTCGGTGGTGCTTTAAAGGGGTTTTGGAGAATTTTATTGGCGATGCAATAGAAATTAGTCGATTGTTCCAGTTTTTAGTTTGTGTTAGCCCATGTATTTTAAAGGCGCTGGAGGTTTGGGTCGAATTTTCTTGGATTCTTCCATAGTAGCATCTGTAATGACTTTGGAATTGAATCCTGTAGACTCGGTGGTACTTTAGAGGGGTTTTGGACAATTTTATTGACGACGCAATAGAAATTAGTTTATTATGCTGGTTTTTCGTGTGTGTTAGCCCATGTATTTTTTAGGCGCTGGGGGTCTGGGTCGAATTTCCTTGGATTATTCTATAGAAGCGTCTTTAATGACCTGGGGAATGACTCCAGTAGCTTTGGCGGTGCTTTAGAAAAGTTTAGGAGTATTTTATTGGCGATGCAATAGGAATTAGGCAATTTTACCAATTTTTCGTGTGTGTTAGCCCATGTAATTTTTTATGTGCCCGAGGTTCGGGTTGAATTTTCTTTAATTTTTCCATAGTAGCGTCCATAATGACCTTGGGATCGACTCCAGTAGCCTCAGTGGTGCTTTAGAGGGGTTTTGGAGCATTTTATTGGCGACGCAGTTGAAATTAGTCGATTATGCCAGATTTCCATGTGTGTTAGCCCATGTATTTTTTAGGCGCTGGGGGTCCGGGTCAAATTTTCTTTGATTATTCTTTAAAAGCATCCGTAACGACCTAGGGAATGACTCTAATACTTCGGCGGTTCTTTAGAAGGGTTTAGTAGTATTTTATTGGCGATGCAATAGGAATTAGGCAATTTTGCCAGTTTTTCGTGTGTGTCAGCCCACAGATTTTTTAAGTGCCCGAGGTTCTGGTTGAATTTTCTAGGATTCTTCCATAGTAGCATCCGTAATGACCTTGAGATGGACTCCAGTAGCCTCAGTGGTGCTTTAGTTGGGATTTGGAGCATTTTATTGGCGACGCAATAGAAATTAGTTGATTATGCTAGTTTTTCATGTGTGTTAGCCCATGTATTTTTTAGGCGCTGGGGTCTAGGTCGAATTTTCTTGAATTATTCTATAGAAGCGTCCGTAACGACCTGGGGAACGACTCCAGTAGCTTCGGTGGTGCTCTAGAAGGGTTTAGGAGTATTTTATTGGCGATGCAATAGGAATTAGGCAATTTTGCCAGTTTTTCGTGTGTGTTAGCCCACGGATTTTTTAAGTGCCCGAGGTTCGAGTCGAATTTTCTAGGATTCTTCAATAGTAGCATCTGTAACGACCTAGAGAATGACTCCAATAGCCCCAGTGTCGCTTTAGAGGGGTTTAGAAGCATTCTATTGGTGACACAATAGGAATTAGTAGATTTTAACAGCTTTTCGTGAGTGTGAGCCCACAAAATTTTTAGGTGTCAGCGCTTTGGATAGATTGTTTTCTGATTCTTCCATAGTAGCATCCCTAACGACCTTGGAATCGACTCCAGTTAGCTTGAGGGTGCTTTAGAGGGGTTTTGGACAATTTTATTGGCGATGCAATAGAAGTTAGTCGATTTTGTCAGTTTTTCGTGTGTGTTAGCCCTTGTATTTTTTAGGCGCCGGAGGTCTGGGTCAAATTTTCTTAGATTATTCTATAGAAAAATCTGTAACGACCTGGGGAACGAGTCTAGTAACAAGGACTCCTATGGTGGAACATAGTTAATGCAACATGGGACTTTACTTAATTACCCCTTCAGTCGAGTTCGCATCTACATGCTACATTCGGTGCTAAGTCAAATCCCATGGAATAGTCATATCATATAGCTTGAGAATTCAAAATATCACATTCGGTAGCAATATCACATTAAATCTTTATTGATTAAAATATGTGAGAATTGTCCTTATCACATAAAGAATCCTTCATTCATATCATTTGATCATTTTTTTCATTTCATAAGACTCTCTTTTTGATCATAGATATTGTTTTCATAAACATTCATTAGGAGTCATAAGCTTTCAAGTCAAACTTTATTTGAAACATAGTAAAACAAGGTGAGTTCTATTCAATTCATCTTTCAAACATGCTATCCAAAAGGACCATGCATGAACATTATCAATTGAGTCAATTGAAAATATACTTCAAATAACCTACCATTCATTTCAAATATCCATAATAGCTTGACATAGGAAATTATTTTAAATTCAACAATTTATGTAATAGAGGAGTAATATAAGCTTATTTGAACATAATATCATAATTTTAACCATAATCTAGCAATTTGAGAAGGATTGAACAATACCCATTTGAAAATTCATAAACCCAAGATAGGAAATTAGGGCATTCACAGATAGTAATCTATTTCATATAATTTGAGTCAATAACCATAATTTCAATCATGCTTCATGCTAGTAAGAAGAAATTAGAAGTACCTACAAAGAATTAATACTTGAATTCAAAGGAATTAGTTGGTAAGGGTTTTGAGAATCCATGGGTGAAAGAACCCATAGGTAAAGAAACCCACATAACTTAGAGTAAAGCTTTAAAAAAATCTTGATGCTTGAACTTCAATGATGAGCCTTGAATATCTTGTGTTTTAGAGGAATTATTTAGAGGATGATTTGGAAGAGAGGGGGTTGGATTTTAGGATTTTGGGTAGGCAAAAGAGTGGGAAATGACCCCAAGATACATCCAAGTCCATCTATATATGTTCAGGGCATTGTCTAAGTTGCCCTTTTTTGAAACTAAATATTTTTGCTAAATTTTGAACTAACTGGGAACAGGTCCATGATACAGAGGTGTTCCCTAGTTTATTTTCTTCTAAAATTAAAATTTGAGCAAAGATTGACCAAGTCCGGGATGTGGACATGGTGTTCACCCTTTTGGTAAAGAAGACATAACATTTTACTCCGAATTTCAAATAATGCAATCTTGGTAGAGTTAGAAAGAAGACTCAAAGAAAGTTAATTTGATTGGTAATAGGAAACCTAATTTGTTAGATGCTAAGATGTATAGTTGTTTAAAGTTGACCCTTATAGAAATTATTTGGACTCGACTTTGTATTAGATATCCCTACTAACCCTACACCATATCTAATACTCTTTATATACTTTGTAATCGATCCTATCTAATATATTGTCACGACCCAATGTAATACCTAGTCATAACACGACGGTTGAAACCCCGAAGGGATCCAACCAAGCCTCTTGTTTATATCATAAGCATATATATGGTAAAGTAAAATTGGAAACATCATAAAAGAGTCTAAACCATAAATAGTAATTGAAGAATGTCATATGACAACATAGACTCGAAACATTTGTACAACTAGATGCCTCTACTAATGAGCATGGGTGGGGGATAAGACATGTCCATAGATCACCCTCAATATGAAACATAACAAAATATTTTGAAAACAATAACCAACTCGATGACTAGTCCCCGATAAATAAGAACTCACCAAAAACACCGCCGGATAGTAAAACTTAACTAGCCACGTGGATGAATATGATCTTCAACCTCAATCCCTACATTATGAGACAATGTAGGCAAAAAGTATGTATTAGTGCATTGTAATGTACTAATTATGAGGGCATGACATGCTTTGTAAATCATGAGATTTAATGGTCAAGTAAAACACATGATAAGATGAGATAAGTAAAGTCATGATAAAATCATAATGACCAAAGTATTTAAAAATCATAATTTAAATCATGACATATATGAGAGATCATACATATGTGGGATAGGAACCATAACCAATAATAAGACAATGTGAGCTATAACATGTAATCCCGTTGTCTCCCCATACAACGAAGAAAGGGGAATCTACTTACCAAGGTAGACTCTACCCCACTAGGTGGGTAATACATATGCTATATTTGGATCTAATAGATAGGCCATGGAGGCAACCTAAGTGTCATGTACTTCGAAATTTGGGTAAAAATGAATGAATGATCAATTGACATGAAGTTTCAATTCTCGCCTAAAAATGATACAACCTCTGTATTTTGCGCATAACCTTTTATAGGATTTTCCAAAAATAGTGATTCAAATTTCTGAGTAACCACAAGATCATTACCTACAATTTGTGTGAATACCATAAGTTACTTTTCGGAGGTTAAGTAGGTCAAATAAATTAATTATTGTAAGACAGTGTGCTATGACGAAATGGAGTATTTGTAGAAGAAAATTCATATCTCACTGTAGGATTCTCCAAATAGGTTGATTCTTCATTTACATGAAACTAGACTTCTATATATACAATTCTTATGAAGACACCAAATCCTAATAAGGAATTTATCTTGTTCAAAAGCATCTCCGAAAAGAAGTATTCTGTCAAAGATAACTCATTTCACCTACCATGGAAAGATCTAGATACATTTGACATCACTCATGACATAAATTGTCCTCCAATTAACATCATCCATGGCATCATAATTTTCCACTAAATTTTTAGATTTTTCTTTATAATTATTTTATTTATTGTTAGGTCCCTCTTTCCCACCTATAAATACCCACCTTATTTCCTCATTTTATTCATCAAGTTTTCTCAAACAAGTCTTCTCTCTATACACTTCTTTACACTTTCTCAAATATAGTTTTAGTTCTTAGTAGTGAAGAAATACTATTCCGGTGATTCATATACTCCGGGTAGTACACAAAACATTCCAGCCAGGAGAAAAGCTAGGACTCAAGAGTGTTCATTAAGTCTTTCGGTTTCGACTAAAGCTTCGGATTCCAGGTATGTAAGGCTTCAATGAGAGTATTTCTTCCACTCTCATGTCTAAATTATTTTAATTATATGATAAATTATATTTATTTTCTTTAAGCTCTACTCTAAGTTATGTGGGTATTTATCCATGGGTTCTTCCACCCATGTAGTCCAAAAACTCTTTCAATTAAGTCTCTTGATTTTAAGTAATATTTTCGTATGGTAATTCTTAATTTTACTTAATAGTATGAATCATAGTTAAACTAATGATTATTGCTCTATTTTGATGTAACATAATTTCATATGTATGAATTGATGGTTTACAAGTAATTCCTCTATTTATCTATTTAAAGGTTCTAGAAATTCATGGTGGGTTGTTTAAAGCATGATTTTTAATTAATGGATTTCAAAGTATTTATGTATATTTATGTATATTTATTTACATACATATTTACAAGTTGAAGTGATTTGAACCCATCTAGTTTTACTATATTTTTAATAAAGTTTGACTTGAAAGCTTTGACTCCAAATAAATATTTATGAAAGCAATATCTATGATAAAAAAGGGCGTTTTATGAAATGAAAGAATCATGAAATGATATGAATGATGGATTCTTTATGCAATAAGGACAATTCTTGCATATTTGAATTATCAAATGTTTTAATGAGATATTCTACCGAATATGATGTTTGAATTCTCAAGTTATATGCTATAAATATTTTGAAATATTAAACTATTCCGTGGGATTGACTTAACACCGAATGAGGCATTGAGGTGGGATTCGGTAAGGAAATCCTAGTAGCAACCCCTTGTCTCATTAACTATGTGCCAACATAGGAGCCCTTGTAGGCTTAGGCTAATGGATCCATGAAAGCCCTTAAAGTTAAAGCTAAAGAAATGAATGAAATTGACGGAGTTCTACCTGGCAAGTAGTCTCCCCGGCCAACGTAAGGGGTTATGTTGGATTCCATGTAATAGCTCGCATGGTCTTAAATGTCGTTTATGGTTATATTCCCACAAAATAAATGTTTTAAAAGATATCTATATGATTTATTATGCATGCATTACATTATGTTCCATATTACATAAATATTATAATGTTTCCTCAATGTTCATGCATCTTTACATACTTAGTACATTCAAAGTACTAACGTATACTCTTTTGCCTACATGATATCACCATGTAGGGACCAGTGCTCCTCCTCGTTCTCCTCCACGTGGCTAGTTGAGATTTCGTTGAAGACTACTTTTGGTGAGTTCCCATATTCCGGGATGAATACTCCTTTATCTTTCTAGCTTATGATATGTTAAGATATTTTACTATGGCATTTCTTCTATTATGATTGAGGGTGAGCTAGAGACTTGTCTTAGCCCCGTTAAATCTAATAATTAGAGGTATTGTTGGACATATGTAAGTTGAAGATTTACTATTTTGATTTTTGCTTATTTATTTATCATCATTACCTATGAAAGGATAAAAGAATGCTAAGAGGCTTGTTTGAGGTACTTTCGGGTTCCTTATTCGCCATGTCACGTCTAGACCCTAGACTTGGGTCGTGACAAACATGGTATTAGAGCCCGAGGTTTTGAATGGTCCTTGGAAATCCAACATACCGCGTCGAATAGGGTCTTGTTCATGGTTGTGAAGCGCGCCACAATTTTGAATAGGAGACTATGAGGCGTTTAGGAAAATTTTCACTTTTTTCAAATTCATGTCGTGTCTTAGAGTGTCCTAAGTTTTCCTTTAACTAACGACCCATTTTGTGTTCTCTATATAATGACTCGAGAAAGAGCACCTTAAAGAGCAAGAGTTGACGATGAGGACCAAATTCCTCCGATTCCTAATGCCCAACATCATGAGGACGGGGTAACCCATGCCGAGTTTCACAGTGTTATTACTTTGTTAGCTCAAGTCATAGCTAACCAAGGGAATCTAGGTGTTCCTCCTCCCCAAATGCAAAATCCAGCCTCTAGGATTCGGGATTTCCAAAGGATGAATCCACCCGAGTTTGATGGTTCTAAACTAAATGAGGACCCTATGGAGTTCATTAATGAGGTGTATTGTATTGTGGCTATCATGAGTGTGCCACCAAATGAGAAGGACGAGCTAGTAGCCTATCAACTCAAAGGTGTGGCTCGAGTGTGGTATGAACAATGGTTTGTTGAGAGGGATGAAGAAATAGGGTCGATAGGATGGGAAGAGTTCAAAGGTGCCTTCCTAGACCACTTTTTCCCATTGGAGCTAAGGGAGGCTAAAATCCAAGAGTTCATCAACCTCCATCAAGGGAGTATGAGCGTGAGGGAGTATGCTCTCAAATTCACTAAGTTGTCCAAGTATGCTCCCTTCATGGTCTCCGACCCAAGAGCTAGGATAAGCAAGTTTATTTCCGATGTCTTAAGCTTGGTGTCCAAGGAGTGCAAAACGGCCATGTTGGTCAAGGAGATGGATATCTCTCGGTTAATGACTTACGCAGAACAAATTGAAGAAGACAAGCTTAGAGAGAGATCAAGGGGATTCAAAAAGGATAGAGTGGATGGTAGAGGGTTTAACCCTCAAAGGTCCGATTATGGTAACAATGGCAAAGGCCAAGATGGGCAATGATTTGTGGGACAAGGTTCCACCAATACTCCTCCTCCAAGGTTCAACAAGGACAAGAGTGGTAAACCAATGATTCCAAGAGAGAATGTTGCTACTCAAACTTTCCCCTCTTGCAAGAAGTGTGGAAGGACTCACAAAGGGGAATGCTTAGCTGGCTCCAATGCATGCTTTAAGTGTGGCAAGCTGGGCCACCATGCTAAGGATTGTAGAGATGGTGGTGGTAGGACTCAAGGCCAAATTGCTCTTGGCCAACAAGTCCAAGGAGGTGTCCAACGCACCAACCGCTTTTATGCCTTGCATGGGAGACAAGAGGTTGAGGATGCACCCAATGTCATTATCTGTATGTTAAATGTCTTTTCTTTTGATGTGTATGCACTATTAGATCCGGGTGCAAATTTATCTTTTGTTACTCCATTCCTTGCTAATAGATTTGATGTTTTACCTGAAATGTTATTAGAGCCCTATTTGGTGTCTACCCCCGTTGGTGAGTCAGTTATTGCTAGAAAGGTCTATAGGGGTTGCCTTGTGTCTATCTTGCACAAAGTTATATGCTATGAATATTTTGAAGTATTAAACTATTCCGTGGGATTGAATTAGCACTGAATGAGGCATTGAGGTGGGATTCGGTAAGGGAATCCAAGTAGTAACCCCTTGTCTCATTAACTATGTGCCAACATAGGAGGCCTAGTAGGCTTAGGCTAATGGATCCATGAAATCCCTTAAAGTTAAAGCTAAAGAAATGAATGAAATTGACGGAGTTCTACCTGGCAAGTAGTCTCCCCGGCCAACGTAGAGGGTTATGTTGGATTCCATGTAATAGCTCGCATGATCTTAAATGTCGGTTATGGTTATATTCCCACGAAATGAATGTTTTAAAGGATATCTATATGATTTATTATGCATGCATTACATTATGTTCCATATTACATAAATGTTATAATGTTTCCTCAATGTTCTGCATCCTTACATACTTAGTACATTCAAAGTACTAACGCATACTCTTTTGCCTACATGATATCACCATGTAGGGACCAGTGCTCCTCCTCGTTCTCCTCCACGTGGCTAGTTGAGATTTCGTTGAAGACTACTTTTGGTGAGTTCCCATGTTCCGGGAATAATACTCCTTTATCTTTCTAGCTTATGATATGTTAAGATATTTTACGATGGCATTTCTTCTATTATGATTGAGGGCGAGCTATGGACTTGTCTTAGCCCCATTAAATCTAATAATTAGAGGTATTGTTGGACATATGTAAGTTAAAGATTTACTATTTTGATTTCTGCTTGTTTATTTATCATCATTACCTATGAAAGGCTAAAAGAATGCTAAGAGGCTTGTTTGAGGTACTTTCGGGTTCCTCATTCGCCATATCACGTCTAGGACCTAGGCTTGGGTCGTGACAAATACATACGTTATATGTGGATCTAATAGCTAGGCCATGTACGCAACCTAAGTGTCATGTACTTGGAAATTTGGGTAAAAATGAATGAATGATCAATTGACTAGAAAACATGCAAGATCATATACTTTCTATCAGTCCATACATAATTCATAAAGATAATGCCATTCGGAAGTATAATTGAAAATATCCATAATTAATATCATGAACCCTAGATATCAATGTAGGAGAATTTATGGAAAAACTTTTTAATTCAATGCAATAACCATCAATTTATATCAAAATAGACTCATAATCATAATTTGAATCATAATTCGTGTTATTGTCATAGAGATCATAAAACCCATAAAATATGATACTTTAATTTGATAGAAAACTTGAGAATTTGATTGGGCTTCATGGATGAAAGAATTCATGAATCAATACCCACATACCTTAAGTGAGAAGACCAAATAATTTGGAAAAACATGAGAGTTTTGATGGAGAGCTTGAGTGAATTTCCTTGAAGTCTTCAATGAAGTCTTTGAGAGTCTTTTGTAGAGAGAGAAATATTTGAGTAGGTGAGTTGTAGAAGAATGAATAGAATTTGAGGTTTATAGTAGTTTATAGAGTATAATTAGGTCCTAAAAGCATTGAGGTTCATTATCTAACAATTAGGGAAAAGTCTAAAGTGCCCTTACTTAAAACCTGAATTCGGATAAAAACCATGGCCTAGGTCCGCGATGCGAAGGTGTTTCTTGATAGGAAAATTTTAAGCTAATGAGATTTTGGCCAGATTTTGACTCGGGGTAAAACTTCACTAAGCGGGAGACAGTCCGCGATGTGGAGATGCCGTACACTTCATTGTTTTGCGCAGTTTCTTGAAAAATCTATCTTTTGATATACGGATCCTAAAAATCCATCAAGACTATTTTCCCACAGATTTTTACCCCTTAATTGATATTCCGGACTCGGATTTACCAAAAAGATTAAGGATAATATATTACGTGAGCGGCCTATTCCCAAGGCATTCTTAAGTCACTTGTGAGAATTTTGAGGAATGTTATAATATCTCCCCCTTGGGAACATTCGTTCTCAAATGAGATTCAACTAATATAGGAAGTACATGGAAAAAGAACTAGCAACCCAGTATGAACATGAGGACACTTTGAAAAATGCATAGAACATGTAAACTTCATACCTTACATAAGACATAGGCTTTAAGAAAAAAATCATTTTCATAAATCATGCATGCATATGAATGACATATCAAACTGAAATGTAGAAGTTTAATCGATTTTATCATGAACAACTTAGTACCTTTAGGCTTGAGTAGAAGAAAAGAGATATGGATAATGCTTCATCATGTCTGATTTCTGTTCCCACGTAGCACTCTCTACTTGTTGATTCCTCCATAACTCCTTGACGGATGCAACATCTTTATTTCTTAACCTCTTTACTTGCCGATCTAAAATCTCAATCGGGATCTCCTAATAAGTAAAATTCTCTTCAATACTCGCATTCTCCATTGACACAATAGAATTTGGATCACCAAAAAACTTTCTCAACATTGACAAATGCAATACCGGATGAACAAAGCCAACTTAAGTGGCAAGTCTAACTCATATACTTTGCCAATACGCTTCAATATTCTATAGGGGCCTACATATCTAGGGCTCAACTTTTCTTTCTTACCAAACCGCATTACTCTTTTCATAGGTGAAATCTGCAAATGCACCATATCATCCACATCAAATTCAAGCTCTCTCCTCCTCGTGTCTGAATAGGACTTTTGAAAAATTTGAGCTGTCTTTAATCTTTCCCTTATGAGACTTACTTTCTCCATTGCATCAACTACCAAATCTGGATCAATCAGTGCCATCTCACCCACTTCAAACCACCCTACCGAAGACCTACATCTTCTCCCATACAAGGCTTCAAAAGGAGGCATTTGGATGCTAGAGTGATAAGTATTATTGTAGGCAAACCCAATCAATGGAAAATGCTCATCCCAACTTCCTTTAAGATCAGTCACACATTCTCTTAACATATCCTCCAAAGTTTGAATCGTTCTTTCGGCTTGTCCATAGGTTTGAAAATTGAAAGAGGTACTTAGCTTGATTCTAGTACCAAGACCTTTCTGAAATGGCTTCCAAAATGTGAATTGAATTGAGTACCTCTATCCTATATAGTCGACAAAGGAACACCATAAAGTTTCACAAGTTCACGAATGTACAACTTATCATAGTCTTCGACACCATAAGAAGTCTTGATTAGTAGGAAATGTGTCGATTTAGTCATTCGGTCCACAACGACCCAAATAGAATCATGTTGTCTTTTAGTACAATGCAAACCTATGACATAGTCCATATTCACATCTTTCCACTTCCAAATAGGGATTTCAATTTCTTGAGCTAGACCTCCCGACCTTTGATGTTCAACTTTTACTTGTTCAAAATTAGGACACTTAGCCATGAACTCCGCTATGCCCTTCTTCATGCCATTCCACCACTACACTTCCCTCAAGTTCCAATACATCTTGGTGGATCCCGGATGAATTGAATACCAAGAACTATGGGACTTATTCAATATCAACTCTCTTAATCCATGAATATTTGGAACATACAAATGACCTTGGTAGTGTAATACCCCATCTCTCCCTAGGGAGAAAGCCTTAACGGCTTTTTCAACAACTAACTTCTTTAATTCAACAAAAATTGAATCATTGTCATGTTTGGCCTTGACGTTTGCTGCAAGAGACAATTCTGAACCATTATGTATAAGAACTCTTCCATCATTGGAATCAACCAAACTCACATCTAAATGTGTCAATCTATGGACCTTCTTAACCAATTCCCTCTTACCTTCCTTAAGATGTGGAATACTATCCATAGACAACCGACTAAGAGAATCGGCTACAACTTTTGCATTACTTGGATGGTATAATACGCTCATATCATAGTATTTTAGGAGTTAAAGCCACCTCTTTTGCCTAAGGTTCAAGTTCCTTCGACTAAACACATATTGCAAGCTTTTGTAGTCGGTAAACACATCAACATACACCCCATAAAGATAATGGCGCCAAATTTTTAAAGCAAACACAACCGCCGCAAGTTCAAGATCATGGGTTGGATAGTTCCTTTCATGCACTTTAACTTACCTATAGACATAGGCTATAACCTTACCATGTTGCATCAAGACACAATCCAGAGCAACACATGGAGCATCCCAATAAACAACAAACCCATCTGAACCTTCAAGCATTGTCAAAATAGGAGCCGACGTGAGATGATCCTTCTATATTTGGAAACTTTTCTCATAATCATCCGACCATTAAAATTTTGCCTTCTTTTGTGTCAACTTAGTTAAAGACGAAGCAATAGACAAAAACCCTTTAACAAACCTTCTTTAGTATCCGACTAAGACCAAAAAGCTTCTAATGTATGAATGAGATAATGGTCTAGGCCAATTCTTAACCATCTACATTTTCTTTGGATGTACCTTAATCCCATCACCGGACACCACATGGCTAATAAATGCAACTTAGAAACTAATTGCTTCTCTCTCAATGTTTGCAACACAATCCTCAAGTGACCCCTATGATCTTTCTCATTTCGAGAATAAATCCAGATGTCATCAATGAACACCACTACAAATATGTCCAAGTATGTCTTGAACATACGATTCATCAAATCCATAAATATCACGGGAGCATTAGTCAAACATAACGACATTACTATAAATTCAAAATGACCATACCTTATTCGAAAAGCTGTTTTGGGAATATCACACTCCCTTACCCTCAATTAATGATAGCCGAAATGGAGGTCAATCTTAGAAAATTAGCTTACTCCTTGTAATTGATCAAACAATTCATCTATCTTTGGAATTAGATACTTGTTCTTTATGGTGATCTTATTTAATTGTCAATAGTCTATACATATTCAGAGTGACCCATCTTTCTTCTTAGCAAATAACACGGGAGCACCCCATGGTAAAATATTCGATCTTATAAAGCCCTTATCCAACAAATCCTTCAATTGTTCTTTCAACTCCTTAGGTTCCGCAAGAGTCATACAGTATGGAGGAATAGAAATAGGTTGGGCATCGGGAAGGAGATCTATGCAAAATTCAATTTCCCTTTTGGAAGGAATACTAGGAAAATCATCGAGAAACACATTAAAAAACTCATTATCTATAGGGACCGACTTAAGAGTTGGAGTTTTGGATTCGATGTCCCTAAATCGTAAAATATGATAAATGCACCACTTGGAAATCATTTTTCAGGCCTTAATACATGAATTGAATTGACCCTTGACCATTGAATCATTACCCTTCCATTCAAGAATAGGCTCATTAGGAAAGTGAAACTTAACCATACGATTCCTACAACATATAGATGCATAAGTGGCATGTAATCAATCTATACGAAGAATGATATGAAAGTCAGTCATGTTAAGTTCAACAAAATCACATGGAATAACTCTGTGTAAGACCCATATGGAACAATTTCTATAACCTCTCTTGGCTAATACAGAATCACTAACGGAAGTATAAATTGAAAAAATGTTCTAATAACACTACGTGGAACACATCAAATCTTATAGCAATGTAAGAAGTAAAAAAAGACAAGTTGGCACCCAGATAAGCAATGCATAAATATCAAAGTTCAAGACTCGAAATATACCCATGACCACATTAGGAGTGTCATCAACCTCTTGCCTAGCATGAAGAACATAGAATTGATTATTTCGTTGGAAACCTTTAGGTTGAGCTTGGGCGCCTTGTTGCACTTGGCCTCCTAGAGGATGAACTTTTCCATCCTTATTAGCAATATAAGGGCACTTGAATTGCTTATGGCCCATGTTGCCACATCCATAACAAGCACCTGTTCCCATCAAGAATTTCCCTCCATGATTCTTTCCACACTTTGCACACTTAGGAAAAAAGGGCTACTAGCATTCACACCTCCTCCTCCTTGAGCTTTAGGGTATGGCACCCTACCATTAGCAAACTTCTTTTCCAATCTTTGGACTTGTGCAAAGTGTCTACTACTGCCACCGGTCCTAGCATTGGAGAAACCACCTTCATAATAGGCCCTCTTAGAATCCCTCATTCTCATCTCCTTGAGCTTTTTCTCCTTCAATTTTTTTTGCAAAAGTCATAAGCCGACATATGTCCATTTCCTTAACAAGCATAGTGGTATGATATTCCTTAGCAACCAAGTCGGCCACCCCCGATATGAATTGAATTATTCGAGCCCGTGGATCGGCAACCAATGAAGAAGCATACTTGGATAGCTTAGTAAACTTGAGGGAATAGTCCCGTATCCCCATATTGCCTTGTTGAATATTTTTGAACTCCAACACTTTAGCCTCTCTTAACTCAAGAGGGAAAAAGTGATCAAGGAAATCAAGTTTGAAAGCTTCACATTTAATAGGATATTCATCCACTCTCTCCATCTTTAATTGAGTGTACAAAAATTGAACAACACCCTTAAGTTGGTAAGCTGCCAACTCCATTTTTTCTTTCGAAGTCACCTCTATAATGGTCACTATTTTGTAGACCTCATCAATAAACTCTTGAGGATCCTCATCAAATTTTAAGCCATGAAACTCCAGAGAATTCATTCGTACAAAGTCCCTTACTCTTGAGAATGGACTAGGAATATTAGAAGGAGCCACAATTCATTGGTTGGTCACCACCTAGGCTAGCATAGTAATGGCAGGCCGGAACTATGCATTAGTCACTTGGTTCGGTAGAGGTTTATTATTTTAAGGAGACGGGGGAGCCTGGGCTTCATTAGCATTATTTTCCTTTAGAAACGGTGGTCTTCTTGGATCCATTCTTCTCAAAATTGCAAACAAAGACTGTTAGGGAAAAGAAGTCTTACGGTAAACTCTGTAGCACGACATAGATCATGAAAGAAGTGAGAATTCCTAAAATGTCTAATAGTCTCCTATTCATAGATTTGGCATGCTTTACAACCATGAATAATACTCTACTTGAAGTGGCATGTTGAACTCCCTAGGACACTTAGAAACCTTGTACTCTGATACCAACTTTATTAAGACCCGACCTAGGGACTAGTCATAACACGGAGGTCAAAACCCCAAAGCACTCTAACCAAGCCTCTTGTTCATATACATAAGGTAAAGTAAAAATAAAAATATCATAAAAGAGACTAAACCATAAATAGTAAACAAAGAATGTCACATGACAACATTGACTCGAAACAATAGACAAACTAGATGCCTCTACTCATGAGTATGGGAGGGGGCTAAGACATGTTTCTATCTAACCTCAATATGAAACATAAAAAAAGTCTTTAAAAATAATAACCAACTCAATCACTAATCCTCAATAAATAAGGACTCACCATAAATACCACTGGATAGGAAAGCTTAACTAGCCACGTGAATGAATATGATCTTCAACCTCAACCCTTACATTATGAGACAATATAGGCAAAAGATATGCATTAGTACATTGGAATGTACTAAGTATGAGGGAATGACATGCAACGTAAACCATGGGATGCAATGGTCAAGTAAAACACATGATAAGATGAGATAAGTAAAGTCATGAGGAAATCATAATGACCAAAGCATTTAAAAAGCATAACTTAAATAATGACATACATAAAAGATCATACATATGTGGTATATAAACCATAACCAACAATAAGACCATGAGGGATTTAAAACGAAATCTCGTTGTCTCTCCATACAATGAAGAAAAGGGGAAACTACTTGCCATTGTAGACTTTACCCAGCTAGTCAGGTTATACATATGCTATATGTGGATCTAATAGCTAGGATATGAAGGCAACCTATGGTGATATGTAGTTCAAGAGATATAAGGTTGCTGCTAGAGCTTTTGGTAGGTCCCCAACCTCAAGTCCACTCGGTGCTAAGTCAAATCTCACGGAATACATACATAGCATAGAAATCATAATGATATACATCATAGTCATGATCAGAGGTTTGAAATTATAGAGTAGCTCATTTTCATAACATATGTGCAATGCGGGTATTGTCCTTCCACATTACAAATCATACATACATAGATCATATCATTAGGCCTTAAGGCAACACATTGGGCCATAATTCACCTTTTACATAATTTGCATGAAAATTATAATTTGAAACATGATTATAGTCTATGATAATAATTGAAATACATAATCATAATTCATACTTGAAAATCTGGGTAAAACATCAATGCATGATAAATTGACTTGAAAATCATGAATGATCATATACTTTCTATCAACCCATACATAATTCATAAAGATAATATAATTCAGAAGTATAATTGAAAATACCCACAATTAATATCATGAACCCTAGAGATCAATGTAGGAGAATTCATGGAAAAGCTCTTCAATTCAATGTAATAACCATCAATTTATATCAAAATAGACTCAAAATCATAATTTGAATCAAAATTCATGCAATTGGAATAGAGATAATAAATCCCATAAAATATGATATTTTAATTTAATAGAAAACTTGAGCATTTGATTGGGCTTCATAGATAAAAGAATCCATGAGTCAATACTCACATACCTTAAGTGAAAAAAACAAATAATTTGAAAGAACTTGAGTGAATTTCTTTGAAGTCTTCAATGGAGTCATTGAGAGTCTTTTGTAGAGAGAGAAATATCTGAGTAGGTGATTGTAGAAGAATGAATAGAATTTGAGGTTTATCGTAGAATTAGGTCCTAAAAATGTCCAGGTTCATTATCCAACAATTAGGGAAAAGTCTAAAGTTCCCTTACATAAAAACTAAATTCGGACAAAAAGCATGGCCTAGGTTCGCGACGCGGAGGTTATTCCTAATAGGCCAATTTTAAGCGAATGAGATTTTGGCTAGATTTTGACTCGGGGAAAAACTTCACTAAATGGGAGAAAGTCTATGATGCAGAGATGCCGCGCACTTCACTATTTTGCACAGTTTCTTAAAATTTCTATCTTTCGATATACGGGTCCTAAAAATCCATCGAGACCATTTTCCCGCAGGTTTTGTCCCCCTGATTGATATTCCAAAATTAGATTTACCAAAAAAATTAATGATAATGCATTACGTGAGCAGCCTATTCCCAAGGCATTCTTAAGGCACTTGTGAGCATTTTGAGAAATGTTACATATATACAATTTGAATTCATCGAGGTAGGAAAAAAAAATTCTCTGAATCCATTTCCCCCTATTTCATCTTATAATAGCACATTCCAACCTTCAAAACACATTGAATTTTACAATTGAACACAGAAAATGTGCAAGACTTGTTCTTGCAAATCATTGTAAAAACTGGAAAGGAGTAGAAATAGGAAGACTCTTTTGGAGGATTGCTAAATCCAAATTTGAATCTGAGTTGAACGACAATATACAAGAAATGAAGAAGTAAGGAAAGGGATGATGATCCTTTATGATACAACTTAGATACATGGTGTAAGAGATATTTTCAAGACCATACCAAATGTGATATTATGGACAACAATATGGAAGAAAGTTTTAATGCATGGATATTGCCTGTAAGATATAAAATAATCTTCACAATGCTTGAGGAGATTAGAGTGAAGATGATGAAAAGAATTGGTGATTTGAGACAGTTCTCAAATAGTAGATCACTGATATATCTCTTATGTCTTTGAATATTTTGAAAGAAAATATTGACAAGTCTATACAGTGTAGCTTGTCTTGGAATGGAGAAAGAGTTTTTGAGATTAAGCATTTTGGTTTTATACAAATAGTGGACATTGTGTCATGACCTGATTTCTCAAGTCATGATGGCGCCTACTATGACCCACCAGTAGGCAAGCCGAACCATATCTCAGAATTGTAAGTAATGGGATGTCAGGGTAGAAGACCAACAAATCTATCTAAAACAGTAATGAAAATAACAGGAGCATATATAAATGGGCAAAAGCAACTTAATATATACAAACCAAAATGAATCCCTCCCCGAACCAGGAAGTCGCATCTATAGAGCTGCTAGTAAAAGAGTACAGGTCCCAAAAATGGACCATAGAAACAAAGCTATCCCAAAAAGCAAAAGACAGGTAAAATGTACATACAGAAGTAGACTAGTAAATCTAGGACACAATGTTCTTACCCTAGCCCCCGATCACGACCACAACTGGCTTGAATCAACGCTGGTAGCTAGTACTAGGACATGCATCACGAATATAGATGCAGAGTGTAGTATAAGTACAAAAACAACAGGTACCCAATAGATATCATAGGCCGACAGAGAAAGATAAGCAAAAGTAAACTGATATGCAAATAAAGGATCACAATCAAAGTAAGGGAAAAAACTAAATATAGGTATGTACACGAGCGTACTAGTAAATAAAGAGAAACAATCTAACTAACTCCGCCGGGCTCCCATAAACCCAATAGGTACACTCGTGTATAAATAAAGGGTATCTATATGGACTTCCATAAGCCCAAAAGATGCAAGGATAGTTGAAGGAGAATGAACAGAGCCCTGGACTTGAACTGAACCATTTCAAACTCTCACACCTCAACCCACAACTGGGGAGCCGAACAAAAGCAATCTGGACTTTAACAGGTATCTTTAGCTAAGGAATCAGACTGAATTAGAACAAACGACCAATCATGCATCACAGGGAGTACCCCTAAACCGAATTTCATCAATGCACTACTCCAGCCAAAACTATATATAACCAGAATCGCTGAGAAACTTCCCAAAATCAAGAATATAGTGATACACAACCGATAGGAGAATAAGACATTATGGAGGTAAGGTGACAAGCTGAGTTACTCCCCAGCTAAGGTTCAAACTATCAAACTCAAGTCTTTTATATAAGTCTATGGGGAGCTAACCATCCGTAACGACATCGAAAAAAGCTCTAACGCCGAATAACACCAAAACCACGCAAGTTTAAGGTAATACTAGTCTAAGCCTAGACTAAGCCCAAACATGCTTCCATACATAGATCCATAGGGAAAATCTTCATCGCAGGATAGAAACAACCAAGCATCACAGGAGTCAAGCTTACACAGTCTAATTTTTTTTTTTTTTTTTTAAGGGAACAGACCCTACACGAGGCTCCCTCCTATCTTGCACAGTCAGGGGTTGAGCATCACCCCCAAGCCTTAACATAAAATAAAACAGAAAAATACAAGGAGGGGGACATAAACCTTACCTCCGATCCTATGTTGGTTCATAAGTCGGCTAACCTATTAAGGTCGGCTAACTCATCCCCGTAGCAAAAGGAGCTATCTATAACTAGAAAGCAGTAAACCTGTGAGAGGACTCCTCCCAATATAAGTTGACTAAGAAAGCATAAATGAGGGAGACTCTCCCCTTCCATGAGAAGACAAGAAAGTAACCTACACTAGTCCTATTCAACTATGCTACGTACCATACATAGCTAAATTGAGGAAGAACAAGTATATGAACCTTCTATCTCGCATGGGGTGAAGAAGCTCTTTTCATCTTTGCCCTTTTTCATCTTGTTGTACCAAGTAAGTCCAAGGGAAGTATGCAACAGCATCACAATCATGATTATCAGCTAAGGAGGATGAAACGAGAGGAAGTATATAGAGCTATAATAACCAGCAACGTTGGAGTTGTTGTTGAGAAAATGAGTGACTGAAGAGAAGCAAATTGTAACTTGTAGGTGATGCATCCATGGCATGAGCAGTTGCTTAGGTGTTTCCTTGCATTTTGCATGATTGTACCTGCATACCCACAAACAAACAAACAAGGAGCTCAAAGTGACTTGGAGCTGCTGCAAGAAGGCCCCTACATGAATGGTTGCTGTCTCCCTTTGTTTGGTTCTTTATGGACCTGCATAAGGAAATAGCTAAGGAAGCAAACCAGTGTGTGGGGGTTCTGTGGTGCCCATTGGAGGGCTCCTCAATTGCAAGTAGATGGAAGTTGAAGATTGTTGGTGTTGGATTGTTGTAGTTGTAAGGTTGCTGCTGTATCTTCTGAGCTCCAAGGTGCTGTGGCTGGTTGCAACTCCTCTTGTTGATGTTGTTTGTTGCTGCTGCATTCCACAGCTGTGAATTTGTTGTTGCTTCCAATCGAATTTAGCTTCAGTACTCTGTGGCATGATATCTACAACTGCAGCTTCATGGATTTTGCAGCTTCTGATGTTCCAGCAGCTTGCATACTCAAATAAACAACCACACAAACAAGAACAATGGCCTCCCAGATTAGACTCCCATAATGAGTGTTGATGGGTGCTACTGCTGCCAGGAGGTTTAACAGATGGTGCCTTGGATATTGGAGGGTTCTTGTATACCTGCACAGAATCTAGGAGGGTTGTTGCACGTGTTGTAGCATGGTAGCTGTTGGCTGCATCTACAAGTGCAACCATGCACTTTGTAATCCCTGCATCTGCAAAGTAAAACAACCCTGTTGCCACTGCTGTTGCTGTAGCTGTAGCCCATCTGTTGCAGGTTTGTCTTGATGTTGCTTTATGTTCTAGTGAGTGGTTGTATGCTGAAGTACTTGTTCTTGGGGATTGTAGTTGTGTATTGTACCTGCACAAGTAAAAGAACAAGAAGAAAAGTACCTCCAATACTCCTGCACAGTAAACACTGTGCTGTGGTTCTGCAGGTCCATTGTGGACTTGTAGTTTGTCCTTGTATGCTGCATGTTGTTGGAGTTTTTGTGTGTTGTGGCTTGTAAACATGTCCCCAACTGTAACATGCTTTAATGTATCTCCAGATACCTACAAATGCATAGAGACAAGCCAACAAGACCAAAAACAAATAGACACCAACCTCCTCATTATGCTTACGTCGGCTAACTTTTTCAAGGTCGCTCGACTAACGTTTCCAATTATCCATTTGAGGTGGAACTTCTTGGGCCTTGTAGTTACTGTATTTTCTGTGTTCTTGCAACATTTGGAGGCCTTTTGGACAAGCTGGAAGCTCCAAGTAGTGAATTGCTCCATTTGAAGACTTAAGTCGGCTAACTTTTTCAAGGTCTCTCGACTAACGTCTCCAATTATCCGTTTGGGATGAAACTTCTTAGGATTTGTAATTATAGTATTTTATATGTTCTTGCAACATTTGGAGGCCTTTTGGACAAGCTGGAAGCTCCAAGTAGTGAAGTGCTTCATTTGGAGAGTTAAGTCGGCTAACTTTTTCATAGTCGCTCGACTAACGTCTCCAATTATCCGTTTGAGGTAAAACTTCTTGGGATTTGCAAATACTGTATTTTCTGTGTTCTTGCAACATTTGGAGGCCTTTTGGACAAGCTGGAAGCTCCAAGTAGTGAAGTGTTCCATTTGGAGACTTAATTCGGCTAACTTTTTCAAGGTCGCTCGACTAACGTCTCCAAATATACGTTTGAGATGAAACTTCTTGGGCTTTGCAACTACTGTATTTTCTGTATTCCTACCCAGTTTGGAGTCAATTTGATGTTGCATGATGCTTTTGTTGGGGGCTGCAGCTGTGGCCTGTGCTGGAATTTTGATGGTTGTTGCTGCAGCTGTAGTCCATCTGTTGTAGGTATGTCTTGATGTTGCTTTATGTTCTAGTGAGTTGTTGTATGCTGAAGAACTTGTTCTTGGAGATTGCAGTTGTGTATTGTACCTGCACAAGTAAAAGAACAAGAAAAATTCTGCACAGCAAAAACTGTGCTGTAGTTTCTCCTTGTATGCTGCATGTTGTTGGAATTCCAAGCTCAGTTGCTGACACTCCAGCACCAGCCCCTTGATGTAAGTTCTGGTTGCATGGAGGAATTCCACAAGCTGCAAGCTCCAAATGGTAAAGTGCTCCATCATGCCACTGTTGTAATATGCAGCACACATAGCTGGCCCTCCAACTGTGGATTGATATGTTGCATGTGTACAAGTTCCTGCACAGTCAAAAAGTAGAAGGAAAAGAAAGAAAAAGAAAAAGGCTACTCTAATCCTAGGTAGGTAAGATGCAGGGGAGACTCTCCCCTTTACAATGGTCCTAACTGTAGAACCTTCAAAGTGGTTATCACTAGTCATATTGATATCCAATTTGAAGAGTAAGTTAGAACATTGAAGATAAAAATAGTTCAAGGAGGTTGTTTGATCCTTTTTAATCTTTTTCTCCTGAAGCTTGCCATCCCTATCTTGTCCAGCTTGATGTAGTCCTTGGTGGAAAATTCTCATAGGATTTCCTTCCATATGCCTATCCCAACATGTTTTAACAGTATCCAGGAAGGTATCAATATAAGTCACCTGTTGTTCATCCTGGTCTCTAATGTGACAGTCCACATCCTGATTCCAGAATAGCCAAATCTTGTTATTAGGATTATGACAGGCATTATTCATTCTAAGCTGATTTTTGTATTGGTTGATCTGTGATTGATGAGCAAATGGTTCAAGAATTGCCAACATAGAGAGACTATGATAATCATTGAGTTTTTGGAGTCTATCCAAAGCACCTTGAGTATCAATACTCCTTGCATTACAGCATATTGTATTCATCATCAAGGTTTCATGGATTTGGACCTTGTTTTGATGCCATTCTTACAAGTAGCATTATCTGAACTGGTGGAGATGTCTTGTTTCTTTTTCTTCTTGTTCTGATCTTGCTGACCCCTGGGTGATAAACCCTTCTCCTCAGTGACCTGCAGCACCTCTTCCTGTATTGTAGTATCTGTGATATCCTCCAATGCTCTAAAGGGAGAGGCACTAGTTTCCTCATCCTCATCTTGAGATTATTCCCTTTGGTCCAGATCCTCTTCATCTTCAGATTGAATAGGTCTGTATTCATCCTCATTGTCATCTGATATGGATCTCTTATTAAGAACACACACTTCAGTAGAACTGGATTGAATTTGAATAGGTGTCACATGAATCCCTGCTTGTTCATCAACCAACACATAGTTCACTCTGTGTTGTGTTTTTCCAGACAGAGATTTTTTTTGTTTCTGAGCTAACTTTTTCTTCATTGCATCCCTCTTCTTCTTACTCAGAGATAGAGTATATTTATTATTCAGGAGCTTAGTAACTGCACCCATATTTCCTTCACAGCTATTTAGAGATTCTGCACCTCCCTTATCCATTTCAGTGAGCTGTAACCTGTCTTCTGGAACTTTTTTTTTTTTTTTTTTTTTATGGGAACAGACCCTACACGAGGCTCCCACCTCTCGTGCACAGTCAGGGGTTGAGCAACACCCCCAAGCCTTAACATAAATAATCAAAATAAAATACAAGGAGGGGGACATAAACCTTACCTCCGATCCTATGGTGGTTCATAAGTCGGCTAACCTATTAAGGTCGGCTAACTCATCCCCGATACAAAAAAGAGACTAACTATAACTAGAAAGCATTAAACCTGTGAGAGGACTCGTCTCGGTACAAATCAACTAAGAAAGCATAAATGAGGGAGACTCTCCCCTTCCATGAGAATACAAGAAAGTAGCCTACACTAGTCCTATTTAATTATGCTACGACTCAGGCATAGCTACATTGAGAAAGAACAAGTATACGAACCTTCTACCTCGCATGGGTTGGGGAAATTCTTTTCATCTTTGCTCTTTTTAGACATGTCGTACCAAGTAGGTCCAAGGAAAGTTGCAGCAACAACAATCGTAGCTAAGGGGGATGAAATGATAGGAAGTAAATGTAGCCATAGCAGCCAGCTTGCTTGGGATTGTAGTTAAGGAAGCTGAGGGACAGAATAGGTGTAATATGCATTTTGTATGTGGTGCAGCCCTGACTTGAACAGCTGGTTGGATGGTTCCAGTGTTGTCTACTGATCCGGGGGGTACCTGCATATCCACAAATAAGCAAAGCAAGAGTTCTAATGCAGCCTTGGCTTAGATGTTTGACTGAAGGTGCCTTGGACTTTGGAAGGGGCCATTGTTGCTGTTCAATGTGCCTGCATAGCAACAAGTAAACAAACAGAGAGTTGTGTTTGTTGGAGCTCCATCTTCTTGTCTTCTCATCAATGAGAGCAGTCAAGGAGTCCCAAAGGACTTGAATGAAAGGGGGCTGCTGCAGGTGTTGGATGAATATAGCAGGTATGCATGGATAGTTGGTGGGATTAGGAAAGGCCCTTGCAGTAGTGGCTGTTATGTCCCTTTGTCTGTGACTTTGTTTACCTGCATAGACAAGCAAACAAAGAACCAAACAAGTGTGATAGTAGTGGGGGTTGTTGCAAACCTGTAGACTGCTTCTTGTTGCCTCCAATGGAGAGATGAGCAGCTCCTTTGAAGGTATCTTATGTGCCTGCACATAACAATTAAGAAAGCAAGGAGATTCCAGAATTTTGGGATGCAATGGGGCTGCTGCAGGTGTTGCAGGGATGAAATATGTATGGGTGTAGGGCTGGTGTGTTGGTGAGGTCCTCTCTTGGAATGCTGTAGTCTCTATGTTGATGCATTTCATTTGCCCAGGTTCCCCAGCAGTTGTTGTACCTGCACAAAAAAAATCACAGAAAGACAAATATCCAACCAGACAGGGGCCTTGTGCAGGGGGCTTTCTATTTGATTTGATGGTTGTATCTGTGTTGTCTTTTCTGTAGTTGTTGTTAGTGCATGTTGATGAGTCAATCCAGCAACCTGCAACAATACAACAAATAACCAAAGGCAAAAAGGAACTTGCACCAGTTAGCAAATAGGAAAGGACCTCCAAAAGAGCTTTGGGTTTCAACGTCGCTCGACTAACGTCTCCAATTATCCGATTGAGTTGAAACTTCTTGGGGTATACACAAACAGCCCTTTCTTTAGTTCTGCAAGATTTGGAAGCTTTTTGCACAAGTTGGAAAAAAGGCACCCTCTTTTGGCCTAAGGCAGCTGACTTTTTCAAGGTCGCTCGCCTAACGTCTCCAATTATCCGTTTGTGTTGAAACTTCTTGGACCTTGATAGGGGTTCTGGGATCTTTTCAATATTCAGCCAAATTTTCCTTCCCCTTGGTTTCCCCTTCCTACAGATTAGTGGTTTTCTCCTGTATTCCCCCATCCTCACCTCCACAGACTTCATCAGCCACAACAGTAATACCATTTAAGACATTAAAGTAATTGGGGGAGCCATGGGGGTGTGGGAGCATTGAGTCAATACCTGGGATTTTTCCATAGGCATTGTTGCATTCCACATTGTTCACAGCAGTACTTGGTGCACAAATAACTGTAATATTTTGCTCTTTTTGTTTGTCTGCAGGTCTGCTACTTCCAGTACCATGTAGAACCTGCTGTATAGGCTTATGGGGGATGGGATCCAATGTTGTATGGGGAGTAGGGAGTAAGCTCTGGACTCCAGAGTCTACATTACAAGTTTGGTTAGTACAAGTATTAAATTTAGAGCTATTAACCATACCTGCCTGCTGTGGAGTTTTCCCTTCTCTGCTGCTGCTGATATTATACTGGTGGGGTGCTGAAGTTTCTCCTTTTGTCATGTATACTTGTGTTTTATGTTGTTGTGGTTGTTGTTGGTGGTGTTGTTCTTCTTTTTTACCTTTCCTCCTTTGAATTTGCCAACCTGCATGTTCTTGGTCTCTTTTTTCAGCTGCAGCCCTCCTAGTATTTTGTTGTTCCTTACTTTGTTTGTCTTCTTGGTGCTTTAGATCATTTTTCTGTTGTTCCTTATTCTTGTCAGTGCTGTCCTTATCTTTATGTCTTGCTTCTTCTTCTTGAACTTGCTTTTTCTGCTTATCCTCATCCCTTCTTTTAACAGTACAAACATGAATGGTGTGACCTTGATGTTTGCAGTGTTGACAGTAATCTGGCACCCCTTCATATTGAATAGACTGCCACCTTCCTGCTCCATTTTCATCTTTACCATAGCCCATCCATACATGCTGTGGTCTTTCTTTTGTAAGGTCAATTTGTACTTTGACTTTGGCAACACTACCCCTTGTTTTCTTGTAGGTTGCCAAATCCAAGAACAACACCTTTCCAATTGGGGACAGTAAAGGGGTTACCACTTCAAGATGATAACAGTGCCAAGGTAGTTCTGGTAATATAGCCCATATAGGAACTAGAGAGGTTTCTTCTTCAGGATTGAAGGTGGGGGTCCATAGCTGGAGTCTCATAAGCTGTCCATTTATGTGCATTCTTCCTTTGGACCATACAGTAGAGTGATCATATTCATTGTCCAAGTCTATGTACAGATGCCTAGAGTTAAAATGAGTAATTTTCACTCCTCCTCTGAGCTCTGTTTGCAAGATGAATTCCTGTCTAATGGTTTCTATCTTAGGAATAGTATTAGTGAATTTTCCTATCAGAGTATACTTACAATCACTAGCCAATTTCACTAAGAAATCTTCTTCTGTAAATACTATAGCTGGATAGCCTTGTTTTGTAGTAATTTTGGGGGGTGTAATATCAATAATGGCTGTTTTAATGGCTTTTTGGGCTCTCAGCTTAGTAGCCAAGGTCTGATGGATGACAGGATTTAGAGGGGTTAGAATATTAGTATTGGGATGCTTGTTTTGTTTGACATGTAACTGATTAGTAGGGGACACCACATGATTAGTAGAAATAGAAGTATTAAAAGTTGGAGCTCTAAGTTGGTTTGGATATTTGGGACCTAAATTGCTTCTAGTATTCATAGTAGCTGATTTATTATTGGATTTGAAAGCATCAAAGTTATTAGACACTTTCATTGGGTTACTATTAGGAACATAAGGTTTTTGGACATGTTGAAATTTCACATTGAGACCCCTGTTCAACTGGGCAGTTTGTTTGGTTTTTTCAACATTTCCAGGTAATATGTTCCCCTGCTCCTTGTGTTTATCAACAAGATCAACATCAACATTGTGAGTAGAAGTCTGCAGTACTTCATTATTCTTGGACATAACAAGATGCATATCAGTAGACTTAACAGTAGCTGCATTAGCTACATTTTCTTTTTGAGTATTATTATCAGTTAGACTAACTTCATGAAATTTGACAGTATCAATATGCATTTGATCAACATTGTGATTATGACTAGTACGTTCTATTATATATTGATTGAAATAGTTAGAGGACTTACCTAGAGGAACCACTGTAGGGGCACTGTTCCCTTGCTCAACAACGAAATTCCCCTTCGAATTTTCTTAGGGGACTTGATCATACTCTTTAATGCCTTCCAATGTTCCCATTCTATTTTCTTGTTGGTCATATTTATCATGATCCATCGCACCAGTTACAAATTCAGATTGAAGAACACTGTCACAGTGTTCTTCATTAAGATGAGTGTCTTTGCGACTTTTTGAGTTTGAGCTTGTTGTTTGTGATTCGAGGCACTCTATATAGATTGGGAACCTCCTAACACCTTGATGGACCTTTTGGAATTGTTCTTGTGCCAATTGGTTCACCGGAGCTCCGGCACCCTCAAAGTCGTCTTGACGACTTTTTGAATT
The DNA here is from genome assembly GCF_947179165.1 of Solanum dulcamara. Classification (NCBI taxonomy): domain Eukaryota; kingdom Viridiplantae; phylum Streptophyta; class Magnoliopsida; order Solanales; family Solanaceae; genus Solanum; species Solanum dulcamara. The sequence continues at coordinate 51,704,931 of NC_077237.1, read as the reverse complement.
TGAACTTGTTTGTGGAGATTCGAGACATGTTTTATTGTTAGAATGCCTCTCCACACTGTTACGCACATTTTGGTATTGGTCTTGGATGAATTCAGTCGCCGGAGCTCCGGCGACTCCATTGTTGTCAGAGCTCAAATGGGAATTCGAAACAATTAGAGTATATTCGAGTTGGCGCTCATGTCTGGGAGGATGGGAAATAGCTTGACGATCATTTTGGTATTCATCTTGTTCAGTTTTGTTCGCCGAAGCTCCGCCGCTGACGCCGAACTGTTCGCCGGCGATGATTTCGCCGGAGATTTTTGTTCCCTGAGGGGCGCCATATCCTTGAGAACAAAGCCCAGGTGGTGCGATGGCTCAAATGTCGCCGGAACCACCTGAAACGTGAAGGCGCAGTGGTTGCACAGTGGTGTCAATATGCGCCTCTTCATTGCTCTCAATCTGGACTATTTTTGTGTTGGATTTTTTCACTGTATGTAGTATATGAGATGAGGATGCATCTCCTATATTCCTTGTAACCTGCAGCAATCCACAATTTTTCAAAGCAATAATTTTTTCTGCATTCAGCAGCTCCTCCCGAGAAACTTGAAAAGTGATCTCTTCAGTATTTTGGAGATTTGAGGAGCTGTAGATAGAATCTGGTAACGTGGTAACTTTTGTTGTGTTCGTCTCGACGGAATCTACAGTTCCATCTTTCGAACGAAATTTTTCAGCATCGGGAGGTGGGTCCCACCCCATGTCCATTTTTGTGACTAAATTGCCCTTTTAGGGAGGTTAGGGTTTCTGTATAGTTGCTATATCGTAGTATGTTTGATTTGAGTCGTAGGGGTTTTGTTTACACAGTCTAATAATTACCCAAAGTAAGGCTTAGGACATGAATTCAAGGAATTTAGCATACTCGACTCCCAAACCCCTCCAAACTCATACAAGTTAATGTACAATTGCCTAAACACGATGAGTCTTACGAGGGAAAAACTTTAGCATACCTGTAAGCTGACCACAAGTGCTCTAACTCACGAAACCTAATCTTTTCCCTTTCGAGCGGCCTCCGAATGCTACCACGCTATCAATAATAGAATCACAATGTTAATATGATCATTATGAAACTAAAGTTATTAAATTCTGAGACAAACCAATTTCGGGGTCTAAAATGAGAAATGTTGGACCTGCGTCCAAAAATAGGTTCTAAACATCACCCAAGCTCACAAATTAACATTATAACACTATTTGGGTGGAAAACAATGCGACATGAGCATGCAACTAAATTTACAAAATTCAAACTAAAATATAAAAATGAAATCTTTTTGATCAGCGAATTCTAAAAAAATGGGGCCCTCCCAAACCAAAAAAAATTATACTATGACATTTCTTGAAAAATAAACCGCAATCTAGCCTAGAAAATCACTAAAGATGAAGTTCATATAATCAAGATAGAATCTCCACAATTTCAATAAAATACCACTCTGAAATTTACTAAACTAGTAGCTAAATTCTTTTTCTTACCTCACACGAAGCTTACCTTTGTGTTTCTTAGCTCACTACTAGATTCCCCACTAAATTCTCTTTAAATTAGACCTTGGAATAACCTATTTAAGCTTAAGATGAAGGAGTTATCGAGGTTTGATATTTGAAATAAAATATGAATATCGTCCTTGGTCATTATTAAAAGACCGGGACATTGGCTTTCGCGAACGTGGCTATAGTGCTTCGCGAATGCAGAGGCCAAGGATCTGGGTCTTCGCAAACATGGCCATAGTTCTGTGATTGTGGAGGTCAAATACTCAAGCCTCCATGAATGCAGCCAATGCTCCGTGATCACGGAGAAAAAAATCATGGACCTTCACTAACGAGGCCTGGGGCCCGCGATCACGGATAGTGTTGTACCTGATATCAACTAAAAGCTGAGTTTTTCACCAAGTTCAAATACTTAGACGGAGTGCTCGAAATTTGTTCAGAATCCCATATGCGCAAATGAGATATGATACCCTACCAAATTCGATGTTTTAGACTCAATGATGCAGTCAAAATTTCCATATGAAGTCATTATAACTGTAAGTAGGTCCCACACCCATAGGCCATTTTGAGGAAAATTCCTCAACGGGCCTCAAGATTAGACTAAAAGCCTCGAGAAGCAAATGAAGGGTGGTTCTAGACCAAACTCGACATTTTGGAACTAACTGCGCTATCAAAATTTTCATCTGAGTGTGTTTTCCAAGAATGCTGACCAAAGTCAATTGTAGGCCAAATTTCAAAGGCAAAAGCACCAGATAGTCCTAAACTCGTACTGATTGTCTCAGTACTCATACCGACTATGTTACTAGCCTATTTTGTCCATTACAGAGCTTATAGAACTATCAAAATTTTGTTTTGAGGTTGTTTTCCTAAAGTTATGACTGAAGTCAACTTTTCAAGTTATAAAAGCTCCAAAATAGGGAAACAGGCCTAAAACCCAAATGAACAATCAGGTGACCGATGAGTCAGTGCAAGTAAGTCATAAATGACTTGGGGTCACTATAGAAACACTCAAAAAGATGTAATGAATGCTTATATTCAAAAATGACCTGGAGGGTCATTACAACATTCACTACCAAAAGAACTTTCGTTCCCGAAAGTAAGAGTCAAGAAGTACCTGAAGTCTCAAATAAGCTGGGGAACTATGCTCGCATCTCATACTCGGTCTCTCAGGTAGACTCTTCTACTGGACGATGCCACTAATAGACCTTAACCACAAGAATGTCTCTAGAACGTAACTGTCTGACATTTCCTAACAAAATAGCAATTGGCTCCTCAATATAGCTCAAACGATCATCCAAGTCAACTGCGTCATATTAAAGAACATGGGATTCATCTGAAACATACCGGCGTAGAATAAAAACATGAAAAATTGAGTGAATAGATGCAAAGGTTGAGGGAAAAGCTAACTCATATGAAACCTCGCCAACAGTCTTCAATATATAAAAATGACCAATATACCTGGGGATAAGCTTGCTTTGCCTTCTAAATCTAATCACTCTATTCATGGATGATATTCAGAGGAATACTCTGTCACCAACAACAAATATCAACGGCCTATGCCTACGATCAATATAGCTCTGGTGTCTGCTCTGAGCTATCCTAAGCCTAGCCTAGATCACCCTTCCATGATCTAAGGCCTCTTGCATCAAGTTTGTACCGCATGAATTAGGCTTTGTAGACTCAAACCAACCAACTGGAGAGTGACAATGCCTACAATATAATTCCTCAAATTGGGCCATCTGAATACTAAAGTGGTATATATTATTGTACGCAAACTCAACCAAAGGCAAAAACTGATCTCATTGACCCCCAAAATCCATAACACAATCCAACAACATATCCTCGAGAAACTGAATCCCGCGCTCTGACTGACCATTAGTTTGCGGGTGAAAAGCTATGCTAAGGTTGACATAGCTGCCCAATTCCTCTTGAAAGGTCCTCCAAAAGTAATATGTGAACTGTGAGCCCTATTCTGAGATAATGAAAATAGGCACACCATGAAGGCGAACCACTTCCCAAATGTAGATATAGGCTAACCTCTCAGCACATTAGGAAGTATGAATAGGAAGGAAGTCTTCTAACTTGGTCAATCGATCCCTGATGACCCAAATACTATCTAGACTAATGGAAGTAAGAGGCAAACCCATAATAAAATCCATAGTGATTCGTTCCTAATTCCACTCGAGAATGGGTAATCTTTGAAGCTCACCACAGGCTTGATTGCTTGGCCTTAACCTGCTGATACCTCAAACAATGTGACATATAATCCACAATATCTCTCTTCATGATGCTCCACCATTAGTGGTGCCTTAAGTCACAAAACATCTAAGTAGTGCTTGGATGGATGGAATATCTGGAATCATGGGCCTCGCTAAGGATCATCTGAATCAAACCCCTAACTCACAGAACACAAAGTCGACCACTAAACCTCAAAACCCCATCAAAATCTAAGGTATCCAGGCTAGCATGACCTCCCAAAACCTGATCTCGAAGAGCAATTAAGTCCTCATTCTCAAACTCATAGCTGTGAATCTAGTCCAATAGAAATGACTGAGTTCCCACATAAGCTAAGACACACCGAGAATCAGAAATATCAAGTCAAATCATTTGTTTAGATAAGGACTGGAAGTACAAATCTAAGGGTCGCTCCATAGTAGAAAGGAAGGCTAGACTACCCATACTCATCGTCTTCTGACTCAAGGCATCCGCTACTATATTCTCCTTTCCCAGATGGTAAAGAATAGAGAGTTCATAGTCCTTCAGGAGCTTAATCTAGCAGTATTGACTCCAATTAAGATCCATCTGGATTATATTCTACGAAAGTCTCTTATAATCAGTGTAAATCTCATATTAAACTCCATAGAGGTAGTTCTTCCAAATCTTAAGTACAAAAACTACCACCGCCAACTCTAAGTCATGAGTGGTGTAGTTACACTCGTACATCTTAAGATGCCTCGACACATAAGAAATAACCCAGCCCTGCTACATCAGTTCAAACCTAAACTAACACCGGATGTATCACAATAAATAGTGAATACCTCGCACTTAACTAGAAGAATCAATATAGGAGCGGTGGTAAGGAACTCTTTGAGCCTTAAAAAGATCCTCTCACACTCCTCCAACCAAACAAATGAGACATCCTGGCGAGTCAACCGAGTCAGAGGTGCTATAATAGTAGAAAACCTCTCAACAAAATGCCTGTAGTACCATGTCAATCTATCAAAGCTACGAATATCAGTCATATAGGTGGGTCTGGCCCAATCACGAACAAATAGGACATCCTCCGACCAAACAAATGGGACATCCTGGTGAGTGAACTGAGTCAGAGGTGCTACTATAGTAGAAAACCTCTTAACAAAATGCCTGTAGTACCTTGTCAATCAATCGAAGCTACGAATATCAGTCATAGAGGTGGGTCTGGCCCAATCACGAACAACCTTAATCTTCACTGGATCTACCATAATCTTATCTTTGGACACTACGTTCCCTAAGAATACTATGGACTCAAGCCAAAACTTGCACTTTGAGAACTTGGCATAAAGCCGTAGATCTCTCAAAGTCTTGAGCACTACTCTCTAATGCTGCTCATGATCCTTTTGACTCCGCGAGTATACCAGAATGTCATCGATGAAAACTATAACAAATGAGTCCATGTATAGCCTAAACACTAAGTCCATGATTGCGACAAGGAGTTAGTCAACCCAAAAGACATCACCAAGAAGTCATAGTGGCTGTAACGAGTCCTGAATATGGTCTTAGGGACGTCTGCTGCCTTAATCCTCAAATGGTGGTGGATGAATCTCAAATCGGTCTTAGAAAACAGCAAAGCATCCTAAAGGTTCTTCACCGTCACCTTGTTCAACTTCCTATAATCGATGCACTTCTACATAGTGTTATCTTTCTCCTTAATAAATAGGACTGAGAATCCCTTAGATGATACACTATGCCAAATTAATCCCTTATCCAAGAGATCTTGAAGCTGAACACTAAGCTCCTTGAGCTCTGTGGGGGCCATATGGTATAGTAGGATGGAAATGGGATGAGTACCCGACTCTACATCAATAGCAAAGTCAATGTTGCCGTCATAAGGAAGACCAGGTAGATCGATAGGAAACACATCTGCAAACTCTTGAACTGTAGGTATTGAATTAACTGTAGGGCCTTCCATAATCACATCTCTAACACAAGAGAAGTACGCCAAACACCCACTATCTAGTAACCTCCAAGCCTAAATGAAACAGATCACCCCAATCGATGTATTACTACAAGAGCCCTACCACATCATCAACGGAATTCAAGGCATGGCTAAGGTAATGATCTTGGCATAGCAATCCAAGACCAAACTGTGAGAGGATAACTAGTCCATGGCCAAAATCAAATCAAAATCAACCATATAAAGTAAAATGAGATCAACTCTAGTGTCATGTCCCTGAATAGTAACCATATAGGATCTAAAGACCTGATCCACTACTAAAGAATCACCTACCAGGGTTAAAACATGTAATGACTCAACTAATAGCTCTAGGCTCATACTTAGCTGAGGGGCACAATAAATAGATACATAAGAATATGTGGAGCCTAGATCAAATAAAGAAGATGCAGGCTGATGGCATAATAAAATCATACATGTGATCACATCGTGCGAGGCCTCAACCTCCTCTCTAGTTGGAGCTACATAAAAGTAGGCCTAGTCTCCTTTACCCTATGCATCAATTCTGCCTCCTGACCTGACACCCCGGGGATATCCTTGTGCACCATAATACCACCCCTATCATCCTAGTCCTGGCCTCCACCTCTAACTAGAGGTGCTGGTATTGGCGTGGGTGTACCTGCCTATGCAGCGGGTAAGGCTAGCCTGCACTGAGGACACTCGTGGGATCAATGATCTAGCTCTACATACTCATATGACCCTTGGGAATGTCGGCTGAAAGTTGGAGGTTAACCACCTCGGCCAAAAGAATCCATATATGAACTATTTTGTCCCTGACTCGGACTGATACAAGAACCAATGTGATGGTACTGATCATCTTCTAATGTCTAAAGAGAATCCTATAAGGGGTGGATTGACTAACCCGACTAAAATTTCTAGCGAGATCTATGATAAGACTGTCGAGTTCTAAAACGGTGCCTATCATGGATATCTTCCTATATAGCTCTCTTGCCGCTACCCCCTTGGGCCTTATGATGGAGCTGCTCGAGCATGCGGGCATAGTCTACCACCTCCAAAAATGAGTAGCCCGCTGAGACTAAAGACTGAGTTCTCAATCTATAGCTGGTTCCTCAATCTTCTCATGAAACCAAACTCTCTCCTCCTCAGTATGTAATATAACAGTGGCATGCCTAAGATCTCATGAAATTGGACCTCGTACTCTAATATTGTCATAGATCCTTGCTTCAATCATCAAAACTGATCTTGAAGCTGATCTCTAAGCTCTTAAGGATAAATCAGGCTAAGAAGTCCTTCGAAAACTTAGCCCATGTGACTGGTAGAGACTTAGATGGCTTGGTCTCTAGGTAGCTATGCCACCACTACCTGGTGGAACCGTCTAGCTGATAAGTAGTGAAGTCGGCTTCTCTTAACTCCACTAGACCCAAGGTCTATAGACGCTCATGGTAAGTAAGTAGAAACTCATGAGCATCCTCACCCACAGTCCCAGAAAACCTCGGTGGTGATAATCTAAAAAAACCCCGAGCATCTTCGTCTCCCTAAGCAGCATGACTCCCTCAGAATCTTCCGGCTGAGTGGCGGGTGCCGGCAATTGCTAATCAACTGGTGCCACTACTGCATGTTGTTCCTGTGGCACTAGAGTGGATGGAGCTGGGGCATATTGCATACCCTATACAGAAGCTAAAATCTAGGAAAGTATCTTTTGTAAACCTGGAGATACGGCTGGTTCGAGCGGTAGCTGGGCTGGTCCCAGACCTACCGGCTACTTATGTACTAGAGCTACTGGTGACTCCACCTCTATCTCTAGAGTCTGCTCTCAATCCTGGGCTAGTGTTTCATCCTTGGGATGACCCCGTAGTCGGCCTCTACCTCTAGTATGCATGCCAATCATCCTTTAAAAGAGTGGAACAAGTGAGATTTCCAGAACCCAAAAAGATACACACTACATGACAATGACATAAAAAGACACATTCTTAAGACATCTTATATCCTCTTGAGGGTAAGTCACAGATCTTTTCACGCCGATCCACAGGACTCTACTAGCTCTAGCTCTATACAGGTGATTCCGGGGAACTTTAGGCTTTGATACCAACTGGTCACAACCTAATTTCTTAGATCATGATAGTGCCTACAATGACCCACTAGTTGGAAAGATGACCCATATCCTGGAACTACAAGTAATGGGATATCAAGGTAGACATCAATCTAACCTAAAATAGTATAGTAATAATAGGAGCATACAAAGAATTGGCGGAAGCAACCACATATATACAAACAAAAGGATCCCTCCCAAAACCTGGAAGTCACATACACAAAGCTGCTAATAAAAGAGTACAAGTCCCAAACGTGGACCACGAAAATAGAGTTGTCTCAAAAAGCAAAAGATAGGCAAAATATATGTACAGAAGAAGATGGGTTAATCTAATATGTAGTATTCTCACCCTCACTTCCGATCATGATCGTAGCTGGATCGAATCAATACCGGTAGCTAGTACTCGGACCTGCATCACAAAAATCGATGTAGAGTATAGTGTGAGTACTAAAAAAATAGGTACCTAGTAGGAATCATAGACCAACTAAGCAAGATAAGCAAAAGTAAACTAAAATACGAGTAAAAGATCACTATCAAGGATAGGATAAGAAGTAAATGTGGGTATGTACATGAGTGTACTAGCCAACAAAGAGAAAGAATCTAACTAACTCCGCTGGTATCCCATAAATCCGATGGGTATGCTCGTGTACATATAAAAAGTAACCACCTGCATAGACTCCCATAAGCCAGACCGATGCAAGAATAGTTTACAGAAAATGAATGAAACCAAATGGATTTCAATAATATCACTATTTCCTAAACTTGAACCAAACTATTTCCAAACTCTAACACCTCAACCCACAACCGATAGTAGATGAGACTTAAACTAAAAATTTATCAGGGAATCAGGAATTTAACCATGTACAATCTTGTCCACGGACTCCAATCGGGTAACTGTAGCTAATTAGTCGACATGAGTAGGCTGGACCATGGACTTTAATTAGGTATATTTAGTCAAAAGTCGAGCACAGGTAAGCTAGACCGCGTACTTTTAATAGTGATATTATTGAAATTCGTTTGGTTCTATTCATGTTCTTTCAGTTATTCATGTATCTGTCCGGCTTATGGGAGTCCATGTAGGTGGTTACTCTATATTTGTTCATGAGCGTACCCTCGAGTTTATGGGAGCCCGGCGGAGTTAGTTAGATTCTTTCTCTTTGTTTTTTTGTACGCTTGTGTACATACCACTTTTACTTTTTGTCCTGTCTTGGATAGTGATCTTTTACTCGAATTTCAATTTACTTTTACTTATCTTGCTCAATCCGCCTATGATTCTTATTGGGTACTTGTTGTTTCGGAACTCATACTACACTTTGCATATGTTTTCATGATGCAGGTCCAAGTACTAGCTACCGGCGTTGATTCAAGCATACTACAGTTGTGATTGGAGGTGTGGGTCAGCACATAGCATCCTGGATTTACCCGTCTCTTTCTATAAATACATTTTATTTGTCTTTTTCTTTTCAGAGAACTTTGTTTTAGTGGTCTAGTTTTGGGACATGTACTCTTTTACTTGCAGCTCTGTACAGGTGACTTCTATGTTCTGGGAGGGATTCTTTTAGGTTTGTATATATTTACTTGCTTCCGCCCGCTCATGTATACTCTTGTTATTTTCTTTACCATTTTAGATAGAGTTGTTGGTCTTCTACTCTGATATCTCATTACTTATAGTTTCAGGATATAGGTCGGCTTGCCTACTACTGGGTTATAGTAGGCACCATCATGACCCCAGAAATTAGGTCGTGAAACTTGGGGATGTGAATATCCTTCTACTTTTGCGGAGGAAAGTTCTTTTAGTAGTTAATGTTGTAATGACTCTCCAGGTCATTTTCTCTATTTTTCTAATCTTTTCAACATTTAGAGATTTTCTGTAGCAAATTCAAATCATTTATGACTTACAGGCACTAATAGTTCAATTGCCTGGTCGTTCCTTTAGGATTTTATGCCCGTTTCTAAGTTTTGGAGTTCTTGGAGTTTAAACGGTTTACTTCATTAAAACACTAGGAAAATAACCTCAGAACTCCTTTACATCAGTTGTACCTGGTGTCGTTAATAAAGCCACCATTGGTTGCTAAAGCGATATGGGTATCCCGAAAGCGACCATTGCCACCTGGGTGGGTGTCGCTAAAGTGACCCCTCGCTAAAGAGACATGGCCCTCGCTTAAGCGAGGCCCACCTCTTTTGAGGTAGTCGCTTAAGCGATCTTCAGGGTCTCTTTTGCGATGCCTGTGGGATTGTTTAATGCCCAATTTTCTGTTTATTTCTCCATGTACATTTATAATTTCTCTCTTATTTTAAGTATGTTTTTGGTGATTCAAAATCCTGAGTTTTTGTGGTTATCTTGACTACGCTGTGAATTGCTTGAAGAATTTTGAATAGTGTCATTTTGAGGTAATTTCATGCCCAAAGGGCTACCCTCCTTCTTGATACATCCTTTAATGTGTAAAATATTACATGGATTATTTTTCATGTCTCCGAGCATTTAATTATGTTGTATTTTGGACCACAAGCTCATTAAGCTTAAATGAATTTTTCCATGAAGTCGAATTTGGGATTCCTGATATGAGTCCTACAATCATTTTTTATACTTGATTCTGTTTCTAAAAAAGTGATTTTGGTGTCAAAATGTTCGTATTGACATTGTGATTAATATTTTGTTAGCGTCGCGACAATTTGAGGTGATTTGGATATTGGAAGATTCTTATTGGAGGATTCAGATCATGCATAATCGGCTTTGACATAGACTACGGTCTTCCACTTTGACCAAGCTTTAGTCGATATTGTTTAGTATATATTTCATTTGATTTAGGTTTTTTTTGCTGAGTTTAGGACTTTCCTCCTTTTATTCAATTTTCTTGACTCCAAGTTAGCCATAGACTAGCTTAGTCTCTTGAAATTCTTTTCATAGGCCCGTGTCTTTAGTTGCTTGTTGGATTGGAAAGATTATCCTTCTTAGGATTAGTATTGATTGCCTTAGACTAGATTTGAGCCATAGATTCTTCTTTGTATTTCATTACCCTTATAGCAAGGCATAGCTTTTGGTAGGGCCAGTTACGGTGGGCGTACCTTTGTACTAGTACCTGAGACCTCTGTGGCTCATCGTAGCCCTAGGTTTTTCATAGACCTGTGCGTTGGGCGCTGAGATGGCATATTTTGGGGTAAGGCATCGATCATAGATATATTTTCTCCCCCTATCTGATATTGAGTAGGTTCCCGATTACTTTGCTTTTTGTTTAGCGGTAGCCTTATGATACCATTATTTTTCTTATTTGTTATTGGACCCGAGGCTATATTAAAAGAGTGATTGGGCCCCAAGTTAGTTCCATTGCCTTATTAGTATGGTATGTCTTGATGTATTATTCATATTGTGTATGTGTCTTGTTTGGATGATGGTGATGACATGCTTACATTGATTGAGCATTTTCATATGTTTTATTATACAATATTGGTTTATTCATTGAGGTTTACTGTTGTTTTGAGAAGGCTTTCCCAAGCATTTACTATATTCGAAACTATTTTATTTATGGAAGTCGTACAACCTAGAGTACTTTCATAGGTTGGTTTTGAGACTTATGATGTGTCAATGACGTATCATTTTTCTACTTGAGGCATTAGAGGCACTTGGGATGTACTCAGTTTTACTTGACTAGTCGGCGCATCGACGCCCTTTCTTATATGTGGATGGTCTTAGTAATGCCCCCGGGTCTACTCTTGCTTGCTGAGCTAATGCCCCTAGGAGTTTGTTGGCTGGCTGGGCAGGCCCTTTTCAGGGTTCTTATGGTTTGAGGTTACTGATTTATATTGATATTCGGTATGATGTCTCCCTTTGTATATATCATCTTTGCCACTCACTCACCGATACCACTTCGGAGATGTGCTAAATTTATGTAATACCTGGTTCAGGCCCTGGCAGTGTATACAGACTTTTCGCGTCCCTATGGGCCCCTCTAGCTAGTACACCACTAAACTAGATGAGGGAGCTGCATGGATCCCACCTAGCAGTCCAAGGGCCGGGTTAGGTCTATAAACTTATTGTCATTGATCTTGAGTGCCACCGATGGTTTCACTGGTTTTTACTATAGACTAGCATCCATTAGCATCGGTTATAACCAGTATACTTGTTTGTTGTTTGGTACCCTAGTTTTATGGGGGCTGGGTTGGTCATTATTTGTACCTTTTGGGGTATGGGCATCCAGTCGATTATTATTTGATTATAATTGTACTTACCTCTTGTTGTATTGTAGTTGGTCTGCAGGGTTTCCTAATTTGGACTTATGGTTGGTATTCTTCTTCTTGGTTTAGTGGGATTAGTCGGTAGGTGGCTATGTGTTTTAGCGGTGCTAATATTCCATTCTTGAGTAGTTGACTCCTATGGTGCCTACTTATCGTAAATAGGTTGTCGGTTGGCACTTTCAAGTGCGTTTCTTGACTCCGCTCTTTTCACTATATATCCTTTGACTTATTTCTTATCTATATTATTTTAGTTCCTGATTAATTAATTGTGCTATACTTACCTTGTTATATGTTATTTATACTTTCTTTATCTATGAAGTTCAGTTGACTTATGCCTACTTAGTACCATTCGTTGGTACTCATACTACACTTCTGTATTCTATAGATCATAGTACGGGTTATCACTGTTTATTTGGACTTGTGCGCATCAACTATTGATCCAGGGATTGGGAGAGCTCTTGGTGTCTGGAATTGCCAATTTCCATCTATTTCGAGCTAGGACTAGTCTTTACTTGCTTTCGAAGAATTTTTGTACTTATATTTGTATTTTAAAAGCATTGTACTCCTATTTTGATTTAGATGCTCGATTGTTGACTGATGCCAAGTCTTAGAGTGGTTCCTTGTGTTTTATTTCAGTTGATCTCGTTCTTCTCATTGCTATTTATTTTCCCATTTTATTTGTTCATCTTCATCTTGATAGCCGATTTGTCTTTAGTTTCGGGATAAGGGTAAATGGTTAGGATTACGTGTTGGTGGGTGTTACCAGGTGCTATCATGACCTGAGAAATTGGATTCTGATAATTAATTGATTCAAAAATCCAAAATAAACACATCAACTCAAATTAATTCAATTGCATTAAAAGGTGGGAAAGAAAAATTCGAAGATCTATTCAATATCTTCTAAGAAATATAGGGTAAGCAGGTGTACTCAATTACCATTAGTGTAGTTAAAACCACAAAAACAAATATATTTCAGTTCCGTCGGTTTGGTTCGTTTATATTGGGTAACTGTCATGCCCCAGGAGGGTACCCTAGACATAACCGGCACTCAGAAACTATTTATGGATCCCAAGCGAACCACATAGCCTGGTCACACCTCCGTTCATTCATTCATTCAGCGGAAAATTTAAAAATAAAGAATAATTTAGCGGGCAACTCAAATCACTCATCCAACTCGAAGAATAAAGGCCATGGGCCAATAGATCAACTAAAATATTTGTCATTAAAATAGTTCGACAAGTATAACTCAAAGATAGAAGTACTCAATCGACCCATCACTATCTAGTTTATGAAGCCTCTATCATTACTATCTAATTGGTGTCAATGACAGGTTCATGGCTACCTCAACTCAAAATGAAAAGGCTAACTCTACGCAAGATTACATGAGTGGTGTCCTCCAAATGTAAGGGAGGACTCACCAATATGCTGAGTGCGAATAGATCCCCAATGATGCTCCTATTGACGATATCTTAAACCTGCCTCTGCATCATTTCATGATGCAGGTCCAAATGGACGTCAGTACGTGGAATGTACGAGTATGTAATATGGCAGAATGAAACATACCTCAAGGAAGAATAGCAGCGTTCCAAATATCTCAAATCAGAAAGATAAGAGAGACTCAACAAGGCGTCATAAGTCTAAAGTAATAATACATTTTTAGACAAAGACCAATCATATACCATACAGTTCAATCAAATGATTCAATCCAATTCAATCATCTACTGTTAGCTCGAAGTCAATCACATATCATCTAACCCAATCCGACCCTATAAAATCAACTCAATATTCAACTCAACAATCAGTTCAAAGGACTCAACTCAGTAAATATGCAAATTGAATTATGCAATGTTTTACAATTCAACTCAAAGGACTCAACTCAATAAATATATAACAAATCACTCAAGTTTCCTAAGTCTAACAAGAAATAGTTTAGACAGGACCAACTCATAAACCACTCAACTCAATTGACTCAGAGTACTATCAAGACCTATTTGGGAGTTTCTCTTATCCGACAACCATCACTTATGAGCCAGTAACAGTACAATAAGCCGACGTTGTTGCCGCGTCCGTTCATACTTTGCCAGGGTATGAACGAGTCAACCAATCATGGATCCAATCCAACCAAGTCCTATAATGTCAAGACAAACCTCTCGGGGAAGCATCCAACTTTAATGGTTCAATCCCCCTACGTTTGGCAACATAGGTATTGGGTTTAAGTATGGACTATACTCTTGCCCAATTCGGTGCTCGATACTCCTCCCATGACTCCATGCTCATAAGACTCCATCCATTCATCTCAAACAAGCCCTCACAGCTAGTTTCATTTAGAACCTTGCCAACTCATCAACTCTCTCATCAATTCAACTCAATCGAGTCATAATTGCAAGTCTCATTGGACTCTTTTCAAAACTCAACTCAAATCATCAAACTCTTCTCTTTAAAACTTGTACAATCTCAACTCGATGAATGCAGAAAATATTATGTACATTAAAACATAATTTCAATCCCTCGACTCAAACTCAAAATAGATACTTTAATGTAAAAATACTCATCTCATTTAAAGGCTCCTCATACTCAACTCATACTTAAACTTCATTCTAAATCAAAGATGAAACTAATGATTCCTTAGACTCAAAATAGCGTGTAAATGGTTTATGCAAAAAGGTTCACAAATAATTTATTTAACGCTCCTCCTTAAAAGATAATTTATTATCAAAATATTCCTAAGACTCCAATAAACTCAAATTATACATATCACATACCACAAAATCACATTAGACTCCAATCCACTTCATCACACAACATCCTCCTTAATATACCTCTTCATCAATCACTACAAGAAATAAGACTTATTGTGGCGAGATTTAGTGGCGACCCTACTTGTTGCTACAAAAGCTTCATATTCAGTAGGGACATTTATGGTCGTTCCAAAATATTTAGTTTCAGTGGCGACTTATTTTGTGTCGCTGCTAATAGTTGTCACTAATTCGCAAATTATAAAGTCACGCTAAAATAAAATTTGGGCGCTAAATATTTAGTAGCAAATTTTCAAATGTCGCCTCAAATAAGATTTTATAGCGACCTAGTCGCCGCTAATGTTAATCCAACTAAATTAAATTTAAAAGAAAAATAAACTAAACAATCTGTAAAAATTTGGCAAGCTTTGAGATTTTAAAAGATCATCTCTTAGCTGCTAAACTAAAGGCCATTCTCATCAGCTCTTGCACAAACCTAAACAAAAAAATGGATATTATATAGATTTGGGAAAAAGGGATCGGAGGAAAGAAAAACAGAGACAACACTGCTAACAGAGGTTCCTCTTTTCTCGATTTATAAGAACAAGTAGTGTCGATCTGTTGGTGAAATATATATGAATAAGGTTCTTTTTTGCTGAATATTCTTCAATTTTTGACTAATAGGGTTCTATAAAGTATGTATTTCATCAGGTATGTGCTCAAATCCGTTTCTAGGTTTATGTATTTTAAGATTTTACACGTAATTTCTATAACCCACTTGAATTTTGTAGGAATGGGGTTCTCTAAAGTCGATGGAGAAGGAAGAGAGTTCCTAGTTTGAAAATCACTATGAGCGTAAGAAGTTCGAAGTTCTAAAGGATTGAACCAGTTCGCCCATTTGAAGTTTTGAAAATTAGCTCGAGGTAAGTTAAAAGCTGAAAGTTCTAAAGATGTTTTTGTATTTTGTATTCTCGATCTTGCGAGGTAAACTAGAAGCTGAAATTCTATATTCTCATTTGTATTTTGTATTTTGTATTCTCGATATCCTCTGTGTGGGTGTTTCTATGTCTGTTGATGGAAGTCCTACATTTGGATTGCACATTGGAAAATCTATCTTGAAATCGAGAGTCTCTTCGTTGTTTAATAAATGAAGAAGTTTATCAACAAGAGGAAGTGGAATGTAATATCTTGAGTATCAATGACCAAGAAATTGATATTGCGGTGTCTTTACATAGGGATGATATTGAACCACAAACTGTTTTGCGTACCAATGATGAAGAAAATCAGGATGATGATTTTATTAATGACAATAATATAGATGTATCTGAGAATGAAGAAAGCGAAGAAGAGTTAATTGATGATAATGATGGAGATGACAGTGATACATCCTTTTGAAGATTGCTTAACAGAGACGACTGTATATCTGTCTACATCTTGTTTTGATAAGTTTTCTGTATTTTATTTTGATTAGGTTGACATAAAATTAATTCATAACGCTTGTATCTGCAACTTTGTAAATATAATCAGCATTTTAAGTTTAATCAATGTGTTACATTTCCATCAATGAGGCTATAGTGGAGATGTTTGATTTGGTGGTTGTATCTTTGATGTGCTCTATGTAGTTGTTATTAGTGCATGTTGAAGAGAAGTGAGCTTCAAGAGTTTTAGGGTGCAATGGATCTGCTGCAGGTGTTGCAGTCAAGGAATTGGCATGGGTGGAGAGCTGATGTGTTGGTGAGGTCCTATCTTGGAAGGATGCTGTCTCTATGTTGATGCCTTTTACTTGCCAAGGTGACCCATTAGCTGTTCTACCTACAAAAAAACCATCAAAGGAAAACAACCAGCCAACAAGACAGAAAAACCAGGATGGGCCTATAGCAGTCTTGGAGTTTCTATTTAATTTGGTGGTTGTATCTTTGATGTCCTCCATGTAGTTGTTATTAATGCATGTTGATGTATCACTCCAGTAACCTGCAACAATACAACAAACAAACAAAAGCAAGAAAGAACTTACACAAGCTAGCAAAATAGAAAGGACCTCTAAGAGTGTTTTGGAGCCTGTTTGCTTTTTCAAGGTCGCTCGCCTAACGTATACTATTATCCGATTAAGCTGAAACTCCTTGAGACTTGCACAAACATGCTTTTCTTTTGTCCTGCAAGATTTTGAGGCATTTTGCACAAGTTGGAGTTTCCAAATAGCAAATTGCTCCCTCTTTAGGCTTAAGACAGCTGACTTTTTCAAGGTCGCTCGCCTAACGTCTCCAATTATCCGTTTGAGATGAGACTTCTTGGGCCTTGCCCCTATAGTATTTGCTGCAATCCTGCAAGCTTTGGAGGCCTTGGTGCAGGTCCACATGATCCCAATCACCCTGCACATCATACCCTGCTGTGGCTTGGTCATAGGCTGCTGCAGGTCCTTGGGTAGCTCCATGTTACTTCCATAGTAGAGGGGGTTAAGATGTTTGTTGTTGCTAGCTACTCCCAAGAGGAGACCCTTCCTTGTGATCAGGATCATCTCTTCAGAGTACCTGCACAAGATAGACAAACTAAAGGAGAAATCCCATTGCTGATTCCTGTGCTGCATCTCTACAGCATTCTTATGTTGTTGTTGCTGCATCTCTGTAATGTAGTTGCTGCTGCTGTAGCATCTACATATGATGTTGTTGAGCTGTTGCAGGTATAAAGGTAGTTATTGGTGCAGGCAATCCAATCTCAGATGCTGCAATTCCAACACAAGGCTCAAAGTTGCAAGATACTTCCAAAAGTGTTGTACAGCAGAAACATTGGAAGTACAATTGTTGTTGGTGTGTCTCCTCTTGTTGTTACTGTTGTTAAAGCATTCCAGGTTCTGTATTGTGGTGTATCTACACAAACCAACAAACAAAAACAAGAAAGAACTTGCACAAGCTAACAAAAGGGAAAGGACCTCCAAGAGTCCTTTGAAGCCGGCTAACTTTTTCAAGGTCGCTCGACTAACGTCTCCAATTGTCCGTTTGAGTTGAAACTTCTTGGGCTCTGCAAATACAGTATTTTCTGTAATCTTGCAACTTTTGGAGGCCTTTTCCACAAGCTGGAAGTTCCAATTTGTGAAATGCTCCATCTTGCGACTTAAGTCGGCTAACTTTTTCAAGGTCGCTCGACTAATGTCTCCAATTATCCTTTTTAGCTGAAACTTCTTGGGTTCTGCAAGAGTTGTATTTGCTATAATCTTGCACAATCTGGAGTCATTTTGGTGTAGCATGGTGTATTTGTTGAAGGTTGCTGGTTGCTTTTGGTCTCTGTTGCTGTTGCTGAGTGGCTGTTGCTGTTGATCAGTTGCAGTCACTGTTGCTGCTGTATTGTGGCATATGCAAGTGATAACTACTCTAGCTCTTACTTCTAGCAGTATGTTCTTAGTTCTACTGAAGTAGTAAACAAGGGAGACTCTCCCCTTACAATGGGAAATAACTAGATGGAATAAGAAGAAATAAAATAGAATACTTATAAAAAGTCTATTACACATTGAGAATGAGATCAGTCAAGAGGATAGTTTGATCCTTTTCAGAGTTTTCCTTCTGAAACTTGCCATTCCTAGCTTGTCCATCTTGATGTAGCCTTTTGTTTCCTGTGGTAGCTGCTAGAGATTGTAGAAGTGTTGTGTATTTGATGTTTTCTTTAGCTGGTAGATATATGTTTTATCATTTTTAATTTCTGAATCTTATGCTTCTCCTTTTTAATCATGTTGTAGGAAATGAAAGGAACTGGACGAGGTAAAAGTGGAAGAGGTGGTATAAGAACTGGACGTGGAAATTTTCAAGGACGAGAAAGTCTTGCTGGAACTACATCTCAGCCACAAATACCACCAAGGCAAGGACCTCTACAGACAGAACAATCATCTAACCCAAGGCAAGGACCTCAGCAGATAAGCCAAATATCAAATGACCCTATCCAAAGAACATCTCCAGAGACACAATCATCCAGAACTCTAGAAGAAAGTGTAAGCCCCCGGAGGTTGAAACTGGTGCATGTTAGTCCACGTCCCTAGCTAGTGGTGCAGAATTATCTTTGCTTGGTCTTGGTTCTGGAAATTTAAATTTACAAGGATCTAATATACTAATGGGTGGTGTTCTGCAGCAAAGTAAATTAACTTAAAATGCTGGCAGTTTCTCTTCTTCTAGTTATGCTAGTTCCCTTCATCTGCTAGTTTTCATACTTGACAGAGGCTTAACTAGTTTCATTCTTTCTTGGGTGCAGATATAGACACTTATTTAATAATCTTCTTTTGATCTGTTTCTTAAAATATATAAGCTCAAATTTTTATGTATCTTTAAGTTGAAAAAAGAAGAGGATAATTGGTTAACAAAAGATGTTTTGGTGATAAGATGCCATGAATCTGCAAGCTTTTAGTGGAGATGATAAGATGCCATGATTTCATATAGTTCTCAAGATCACCATATTATTGCTTTGCAGTTTCTCGCATCAATAAAAAGAGAGGAAGAGGAAAATATAAATCTAAGACGGTTGATATTAAAACCAAGTACGAAGGAAAAATCAATATAATTATTCCAGATGACATTGATAGAGCTGTGGGTTCTGGTGCTAGAGATATTGTTAAATACTGTGGCTTGATCATGAGGAGCAGCATCTCATTTCGAGATGGAAATTGGCAAAAGATTGTTTTAAAACATGGAGAAGCAATGTGGTATAAGGTTAAGGTAATAAATTACTTTCCATTTTGTATTGTCTTTAAATTACTTAATTTATCAAATTTAATATTATAATATGTTCAGGACAAATTTGAATTTTGTGGTGGACTGCGAGAACATAAGTTACAAGGCTTTGTGATAAGCACTATGCAAAGACTTTTTAGGGCATGGAAAGCTCGATTGCATAATTCTTACTCTGCCTATGATACTGATGAAGAAAGATTGTCTCATCGACCTGAGGATGTTGAGTTGGAGGACTGGAAATACCTAGTTAAGTATTTTGGCAGTGAGAAATTCAAGGTAACTTTATTATAACCAAAACATTGTTGCCCACTCTATAATCTTAGGCATATGCTTACATGGAAAACATGACATATTTCAGTAGCTATCTAGACTAGCATAAATATTTTTTGATATCTTGACTTAGTATAGGTTGTTAGTGAGAGAAACAAAAAAAATAGAGAAAAACAGATAACTATGCATTCTTGTGGGAAGCGATCATTTGCAGAAGTAGAGGAAGCTACGGTGAAAACACATTTGTTCTTCTATAATTACATATACTTCTTGTTATTTATATGATTATTTGCTTATATATTTTTTTTGTTATTGAACTATATTGTAGAGAAATCCTGAATCGGGAGAAAAAGACACACCAGATAAAGTCTAGGAGATTCAGCATACACGTAAAAAAGACAATGGAGAACGTGTATGGTTGGATCCGCAATCCCAACAGATTCATGTAATTCCCTAAATACATTAGCTTGTTATCTTTTTGATCTACTACAATTTACTTTATTCTTTTTTTTTGGAGACAACTTCTTCTCAAGATAGTCATTAATTCACCTTGTCTACTTCAATATGTAATCTTTCTTCTTTGGATTTGTGGTTGTGTTTGGGAAAAACATCAGCTGTAAAGTTTCTTTGTCTATGTAAATAAACACCCTTGAAGACATGGAAATGAGACCACCATTGAGGACTTAACTGCAGCTGCAGTTTCTGCCCCATATTTCTGCAGGTTCTGAAGGTGAAGATGAGGATGACTATTGTAAGGTGTTGCAGGTTGTTGGATGCTAAAGGTTCCAAGTATGGTTGTATTGTAGATGTGTACATGGTTGTGTAGTTGAAGTATTTGTTGTTGGATATTGCAGCTCTGCAGTAAACTTAGTTGTTGATGTAGTAATCCACTCCATTGCACCATGCTAAATCAACCTGCAGGTTCTAGATGTATGCTGCAATTCGACAACAAAGTCATAAAGTGCTGCAACACTTTATTTACTTGCACAATGGAAGAAAACAAGAGAGGAATTCCAAGTGTTGTATCAAGTGTTGTAGGTCTGCAATGTACCTATACAGCAAAAACAGAGCAGAAATACCTACTCTAGTCCTTATCTCTAATGATAAGTTATTTAGTCTAGGAAAGCTATAAATAAGGGACTCTCCCCTTTACAAAGGTCCTAACTATTAAATCTTCAAAGTCGATATAGCTATGAAATAGAGACATCCAAATTGAAGAAGAAGAAGTTAGAACACTAAAGCTGTAAGAAGAGTTCAAGGAGGTTGAGTTTTCTTCTTCTAAAACTTGCCATCCCTAGCTTGTCCAACTTGATGTAGCCCGTAGTTTCTTGTGGTAGTTGCTGAAAATTATAGAAATATTGTGTATGTTCAAGCATATGACTGCATTTGGACAATGTATCTGCAGGGAAGTTTGCTTCTCGGAATACATGTTTGCATTGGAAGAAGTCCAAAAGCTGGACCAAAGAAAGTCCAAAGTTACTTTCAATATGTGCGTTATGTTTTAATGAAATAATTAAATGTTATTACAGGGTCAGCTTCAACAACTTGTTGTTGAACAACAATCTGAAGAGATCGAGCATCCCATGACTAGGGATGAGATTTTATCATCGGTTCTCGGTGAGAGATCAGGCTATGTTCGGGGAAAAGGATATGGAAAGAAGCCTCCTAAAAAGACTCAACTACATCAGTCAGACATAAAGGCAAGTGTATCTTCGGCAATGGAAAGTATTCGTCAAGAGATGCAAGCTGATATGGATTGAAAGTTACAAGAAGAACGTGAACAAATGACTGCTGATTTAAAAAAAATATGAAAGAAGATTTGCAGAAAAAATTAGAAGAGGAGCATGAACACATGAAAGGCGAGGTAGACAAGATGTTTCAAGAACAAATGGCTGCTATTATGACTAGAATGCAACAGGTACTTTCTCTTGCTCTTTTGGAATATAATAAATTGTTATCTTCGTGTAGAAAATAGTTACATTAAAAGTTGGACTAGTTATTAGGAAAATCCAACAACTGAAATGTTTTCTGGAAAGCTTTCCATGGCTTTAGAGATGCCGAATCCAACAAAGCTATGGCCTATGTCCAACAAGAAGTACTTTAGTTATCAACAGTAAGTGGAAGATTGTTGGAAGTTTTTTGTGTTATCTATTTACTGAAAACTAGTGAAGGCTTCTGATAAGCTCATCATTATCTATAGGACACTTTTGGCAAAGCTTTTCTTGGTTTCAGCCGGCGAAACTCATTTAATAAGTCACTAAGGCATGATTTTTTGTTAAGGCTTCCAGATAAAGTGCTCAAGTCTTGTGTTATTGTAGGTTTTGGTTTTGTAAACTTTTTAGTTTCTGTGTTTCCATTTTTGGAGTCAAAATCTTGCTTCTTTTAGTTGTTATTTACAAAATATTGTTGCTTTAGCTGCTACTTTATGTTGTGAAGTATAAGGAAAAGTTAAGATTTTAGGTTGGGATATGAAGAGTAACATCCCAAGAAACATGTTCTTGGCAAGGAAAAAAGTGGTAATTTTTCTTTTCTGTAGACTAAGTACTGTTTGATGTTAAATGAGGACTCAATAGAAGCTATATGAAAAGCTCCTATCTTTAACATCCTCAGTCCTCTTTTGACTACTTTTTTACTAATTATAGGAGAAAAGGAATACTATGAAAGACAGTTTGAGACATTGAAGTCATTCGAGGAAGTTGATATTGTTTTTCTATTTTCAGGGACAAGGTTCTTATGCAATGGGGCCCAATCAAGAAGTAGTTTGAAGGCGTGCAATGGGAGTTTTTGCTTTTTGTACTTGTATATGCAAACACGAAATGCTTTTGTTCTAATTTTGTGAGATACAATGATAACTGAAGTACTAGCTAATATGTACGTACTCGTAAATGCTTTTGTTCTAATTTTGTGAAATACTATATATTAGATATTTTTAATATCTATATATATATTAATTCTAGAGAATTTGTTTTTAAAACACTAAATATTGGTCTATAGTAACGAGATGAATATTACCTTTTGCAATGACAAAAAAGTTGCCACTGATATTTAGTGGATTTTTGCGGCTGTTAATTAATGACGTGTAGCAGCGACATAAAAGTTGATGTTAATAGTTTATATTTTTTTGCAGCGATAGGAAATGCTACTAATTAATATCAACATTTATCAGCGACATAACAGTAGCCACATTTAGCGTATAAGCTTTTGTGGCAATTATGTCGCCACTATAGGCCATATTTTAGGAGCGACATAACAGTAGCCACAGTTAGCGTGTAAGCTTTTGTGGCAACTATGTCGCCACTATAGGTCATATTTTAGGAGTAACATAACAGTTGCCACAGTTATCGTATATGATTTTGTGGCAACTATGTTGCCACTATAGGCCATATTTTAGGAGCGACATAACAGTAGCCACAGTTAGCGTGTAAGCTTTTGTGGCAACTATGTCGCCACTATAGGTCATATTTTAGGAGCGACTTTCCAAATATTTGTGTTGTAAATTATTATTTTTTGTGGCATATTTATTTATATATTGTGACAAATAATGTCGCTACAGATGGAGTTTTATTGTGGCGACATTGTTTAATCGTCACAAATAACCTTTAGTTATGGAACTACTACGAACGGAGCAATTGTCGCTGCTATATACCATTAGCGGCGACTTTGGATCATTTTGTAGCGACGTTTGGCGCCACAATAAGTCTTATTTCTTGTAGTGAATCATTCTACACATATTTAATAAACACTATTCACATCATTACTCACATCGTCATCAAAACATCATCGTCACATTATCATCATATATTATCATTTACATCATCATCAAGAATTATCATCACATCATTGTCAAGTATCATCACCACATCAATCATCAAACATCTACTCCAAAATCCTTATTTTTGTCCTATGTTC
Source organism: Solanum dulcamara (assembly GCF_947179165.1). Taxonomy (NCBI): domain Eukaryota; kingdom Viridiplantae; phylum Streptophyta; class Magnoliopsida; order Solanales; family Solanaceae; genus Solanum; species Solanum dulcamara. Next base: position 51,681,303 of record NC_077237.1, on the reverse strand, counting down.
ATTTTATAGAAGCAAAGGGATATTTTTGACTAACCAATTTATTTATTTCATTCCAATCAATACATATATACACACAACTATCCATCTCATCCTCAAGACATTTATGAAAAGAAATCTCATCTTGGGTTCATGTGAATGAAACATGAACCCATACCCTCAACAAAACTCAACTCAAGAATATCGTCAATACCTGTAAATCTATATACAAAGATACATTCGTAGTTAATAATATGAAAAATAACTATTTAGTAAATCAAGTCATTAAAATCATCAATCAACCATTTGTATCTAAAAACATTCCATAGTTTAGGGAAAACTTTCAAGAAAACCTTTCTAGAAGGTGCAACTCTTTCATAACTCCTAACCAACACATCTATGGGCATATGGAAGAACTCAATCCATATTTTAGGTTAGACTTACCTACCTTATTTGAAGACTTTGAAGAAACCTTGATGTTAGGTCTTCAATAGAAGGCTTGAATTCTTAAAGCTCTTGAAGGCAATCTTTGTTGGAGAAGGATTTGGAGAAGAAGAAGAAGAAGGAGAGAGGGAAATTTTTAAGGCTTTTTATAGAGAGAGAGGCTGCAATAATATGATCCCAAAATGGTCTAGGGTGATACATATATAATTTGGGTAAGTTCCCAAATTACCCCTCCTCAAAAGTTCTGAAAATAGGCTAAAAATGCACCTGGCGCGATAGTGGTGCGTTGCACCCTTGCAGCACCAGGCTGATTACGCCTAAAACTTGTACACCTCATAGTGGCGCGCTGCGCCAAGGACCAAACTACTGAGGCACATTCTTGGCGCGATAGTGGCGCGTCGCGCCCTTATAGCGCCAAGGCCAATATTTTCTAGGTTCTAGAAATTGGCTTGAAAAACCCTACACACCATTTAGTGGCGCACCATGCTAGAGACCAAACTACTGAGGCATGTTTCTGGTGCGATAGTGGTGCATCGCGGCACTACAGCGCCAAGCCCAGTTTTCCAGCAATTGTAACCCAGGCTTGAAAATCTCTACTGTGCTAGTTCATCTTAGGATCGTCATATCTTTTGACTCTAAACTCCAAAAATTAAATTCTTGGTGGCGGTAGAAAGAAGACTCGACGACCTTTAATTTGGTAGGTCGTGGGCCACCCATATCGTCATATTTCAAAAGATAGGGTCATTAGAAGCCAACCCCTCATGCAAACTCCTCCTCAAACGTAGCCACGACGAATCTTTTGGCTTGATTTAGTCCTAGGGGTCCTTCATGACCCCACATCACCTCTAACGCTCTTTAATTACTTAGGAACTCATCTTAACTCATGTGAAAAATTTCAAGTCCTCTGGTCCGAGTCTACACTCACGTGAAGAAATGTTCGAATCTTAGTGAAAAATATTACGGGGTGTCACAGTAACATTTTTAAATATTATATTTTACATTACGGTAGATAATTAACATTGTATTATAATTAATAAACTTCCCGTTAGCATCCATGGACCTGTAGCATCAATCTCCGAGTCTCATAACTAAGCGCCATTGTAGAACTTGAGACACACATACTAGTGGATCCATATATATATGATATGGTCCTAAACCCTGGCAAGGTATAGGGCAGCCCGCCTAACTGGCTTATCTGTTGGATATCATGAGCTCACATGGTATATGTCAATTATAAGAAACGCCCTAGTTTATGCATCCTTTTACTATATGTTCTTAACCTTTTATGGTTCATTTTAAAATATGCTGTATTACGAATATGATTATGCAAGGCTACTGATTTACACTCAACTTGATGTATATGTTTTTGAAAGAAAGTCTTTTTTTTATTACTAATTTTTATGCATGGACTCCAACTATTTATTTTAGTTCCTTTATCATGATTATGATTTTAGAAATCCTATTTCACTATTCCTCCATATGTTATTTATATGATTATGATAGTGTTACCTTACATACTCAGTACATTCCATGTACAAATACATACTTTCTCTGTTCTGCATCCTTTTACGATATAGATTTCAATACTCATTCTCAGACTCATGGTTAGTGAGGTTGCATCAGTTCCAGTCAGCAATTGGTGAGTCCTCTTTATTCGGGGACTTCATGAAGTAGTTTTAGTTAGCTCTTTAACTAAGTTATGGTAGCTGGGGGCCATGTATCGGCAAACTTATTTCTTTTGACTTAGATTTTAGAGGCTTGTTTCATTCATTAGTTTTGAGTTTTCATAGATATGTTATCATTCTATTAAGACTTTTTATGCATATGTGCCAGCTTTCGCTTAGTTTTCTTATGATATGCTTTGATGTATTATGCCAAGGGTTAGCTTGGAACTACTTGTGGTTCAAAGTATCGTGTCACGGTGAGGGTGTAGACTCGAGTCGTGACATAAATTTGCCTATATTCGAAGGGGAGACAACAATTTAATCAAGTCACTCAACTACCTAGAATGGGAAACCAAATAGTACATGTGGAAAGATAAGAGATATCAACACTTAAATCGAACCAACAAGGTTAACAACAATGGAGCCACTAAATCTCATAGTAATTTTATTTACAATAGCTCCATTTATAATATACTTTGTTCATGCATCCAAAAGCGAGCAAGTATAGCGACTTCTATGAGAAAATTAAGTAACATAATTTATGTCAACCCCCAAAAAAGTTACTGTCACCACCAAAATAAAAGAGTGGAAAAGAGTCAGATATGAACTCTTTTGCATGCATCCAACAAAGAGATCTCGAATAACGAGTCTGTGAGCATCTTGTTTTTCTCCATTTCCACTTTAACTGAGAAAAAAGGCAAGTTAATACTGGAAAATAATTATTTAAAGAAGGGAAACTTGCCTAGTTCATCAAAGCAGGAATATAGGGCTCGAGCTCTCAAGTACACCTTCATAGCAGAACATCTTTGCATGGAAGGTTAACAATATTGATCACCCACGAGATCAGGAGGATAAGACCGGAGTTTGGAGAAACAAAACAAAACATTCTTGGCCAAGGCAAGAAGAAGTTAGAGAAGAAGAGTTTGCTGAGAAATTACTTAGGAAGACTACTATTTTTTAGGGTTAAGTTTGGGATTTTGAGATGGTTTATAAATCAAAGTCTTTTTTATTGGGACTAGTCACATCAAAGACACGTGTATGTGAATTTATTAACCATGTTTATATCATAATGCATATATCAGTTGATATACATGAGATTAACTATTAGTTTATTTTCGAAATGGTTATAAATATGAATATATACTATTGATATTAAAACAATAAAAATATTATTATAGGGTGGACTCAAAATTAATTATAAAGAATTTGTTTACAATTCTTACTTGTCTTACTAATAATAAGAACTACCTTTATGACTTATCTTAATCGTCATTAATCATCCCCTAAATCTTCAACACCATTGAAGTGACATACATGCTCATATAGCATAAATTTCGAAGATAACTACTATGGTAATGCTCATTGTGTCAGTCTTCTTCAATTACTTTTGGACCATAGTATGATACTTTCAATTTTAAAACATTAAAGTTTAATTGTTCTTTTAAAAATATTTAATTAGTAGTTAATGAACAAAGTCAAATTAATATACAAAGAAAATGGGCATGATTTAACTAATCCAATATAGGATTACTTGCTACTTCAAAACTTGCTACATCACTTCTACCACCTATATTACCACCAACTTCATAGCATCTACCACTCCTTGTACATCCCACCTGTCTCCCATCACCCCTCCTAACTTGACTAATCTCATCCTCTTGGGATGCATCATAATATGATGTATTCCATCGTCCACTACCTCTCCTAAAGATGGTTTTACGAGCAGAACGTTTTTCGTTCATCTAAGGCCTTCCACGTGAACATTCTTTCCTCGGATTTCTAATGAACGTTACATTATCATTTGAGTATGGATCACTAATGCTTGGGATGTCCTTGTCGTCATTCCAATCCGAATATGCATTAAAATAGGCATTCAAAATATTTTTTAACTACACTATCACGACTCGATTCCTTGAGTCATGATGGCACCTACTATGACCCACCAGAAAGTAAGCCAACCTATTTGATGGAACTACAAGTAATGGGATGTAAGGGTAGAAGACCAACATTCAACTAAAAATAATAATGTAATAATAGGAATCATAAATCAAAGAGTGGAAGGAAGCCCAAACTATCTACAAATAAAAAATTCCTCCCAGAACCTCGAAGTCAGATGTATAAAGATGCTAATAAAATAAGTATCAGTCCAAAAAGTGGACCACATACACAAGGATGTCTCAAAAAACAAAAGACCAGTCTATATATATATATATATGTATATATATAAAGAAAGGGATGGATAAATCTAGGACGGTTTATGCTCACCCTCGCTTCCAAATATGATTATAGTTGGCTCGAGATCAATGTTGATAGCTGGTGTTGGGACCTGTATAACGAAAAGAAATGCAGAGTGTAGTATTATTACCAAAACAATAGGTACCTAGTAGAAATCATAGGCCAACTAAGCAATAAAATCAAAAGTAATATGGAATGTAAGAATGTAAAACACTATCAGAAACAAGAATGAGAAAATCTAATAGGTATGTACATGAGCGTACTCACACACAAAGAGAAAGAGAGTAGCTAACAAAATTAGACTGGAGTCCCATAAATCCAACAGGGTGCTCGTGTATAAATTAAAAGTAAAAGTCTAGCAAACTCCCATAAGCCCGATAGGTGCAAGGAAGATTTAAAGTGTACATAAGAGAATCCAATGAAATTTCCATCAATGCTACAACTTTCTATGGACTTGAACAGAATAAATCAATGATCCTGAGGCTTTAACCAACACCAGAAAGAGTCAAGAACTTAAACCAAATGAAGATGAAAGAATCAAGGACTTGAATTGAGATTTGGAGTAACCAAGGACTTGAACCAAGGATAAGGATAATCGTAGAGTTGAACCATGCATAAATATAACCAAGGATTTGAACTGAGGTAAAGTTAGCTATTGACTTGAACCAAGGCTAAAGGGTATCTATGGACTTGAACTATGGATGCAAATGATGGTGGACTTGAACCATGACTGAAGATATTTAGTGACTTAAACCGAGGCTTTAACACTAAGGCAAGAACTTGAACTATGATCGGTGGAGTGAATTGGGGACTTGAACCACGAAAAAGGGTGAATTGGTCAGAATTAGGACAATGACTAACTCAGCATTTGATAACGCTCAAAATACACTTCTTATGATTCAGACTGTAGGTGATCATTAGCAATATAAATACAACGTATGAGGTTGGGGTCAAATCCCACAAGGAGCAGTTGAGAATGGAATTTTATCACGAAGTATGAAAGTGGTCTAGACTTTTGCAGCGAGAAAGTAAATTGTATGTAACATAATTTAAATCTATCAGTTTGGATTATCAATTCCAAATAGTTAAAAATATTCAGTAACAACATGACTAACACCAATTTGGGTTTTAATAGGGTAAAAAGAGCTTCTAGGGGAGGTGCATAATTAAGCTTGTTGTTCGGATAAGGGTAGATGCACAACTTAATATCGTTAACATTCAATGGATAGGTAAAAGATAATCAATGATAGGAAATAACATCTTTTGACTACTATTCATCTATACATATAAGCACTTTCGAGCCTAAACATGCGTACTAATGAAAATAGCCCGATCCTTCACAAAACCTTCTCTCACGGGAGAGATTATGATTGATAAATGCAAATAAATAGCTATTTGTTCATTTAGTCACTTCACATAACCTTTTAAAGCTAAGATGAATATCTAGAATAGAAATTTGTTTGCAATCATAAATCATAAATGAATACACACAAATTAACAAAACCCCTATCAAATTAATAATTCTTGAGCTTTTGCAAAAACCCAAATCCTAAAATAACAGTTTAACTACATAGCACCCCTTAGAAGTATGGGGTTTAGCTATACACTAAGAAATTAAAGAGAGTTTTACCAAAGTAATTGTCGTCTATTCAATTCATCAAAGTATGAACTCTAAATTTTAAAGCCCAATTCGAAATTTCTCCAAAAAACTAAGTCAAAGCCCCAAGCTAATAGTAAGGTTCTTTTCTTAGGTTCTATACAGTGAAAAAAAACTTCTTTAATGTTCCTTTGAAAAATCAATTTATACATGTGCAAAAAACAGGCAAAAAGTGTTTGTTCGGACTACTTTAGTGATATTAGTCATGCTCGCCGAAGTGGTTGGCTAGTGTCCCTTTGCTCCTACTCCTTGCCTTCTATCATGTTCTTTATTAAGTTCAGGGCTTATTCATTTGGTGATGAAGATCTTGCTCACCGACAAATTCGATGAATTTCCCTTTTCACCTTTAGCATAAATCTTCAGTTGCCCTCCTTACTTGAAGCCTTGATCACTTGGGTGTGTTATGACCCAATCCCATAGGCCACAATTAGGGTCCGACCTGGACCCCCATACACGTATCTATCAGTTATACTCAAGTTGAACCATGTGTGATGTGATACTATACACAAAGACCCCAATGGGTCAAAAACTTTTTCATATACCTATAGCCTCTTTCACCTATATCATAAGATGAAAGGGCACGCAAGCTGACAAGGCTTCCATAACATGATAACACTTATAACACGACATACAGGCACAATTGAGACAACTTACACTTAACCCACATATACGTGACTACAGACCTCTAAGAATAGGGCCCCCGTCGTACCCCTGAATAAAGAAATATATACATCACAAGACCAGTACCTAAAAGCTAGGCTCCGGAATAGGGGAGCACTTCCAACATAGATGAGTGGAAATCCTAAGCTGGCGGATCTATAAAATAAACATTTGTACCTACGGGCATGAAACACAGCCTCCTGAAGAAAGGGGGTCAGTATGATATATGTACTGAGTATATAAAGCATAAAATATTATAATTGAGACAATTGCTGAAATAGAGATGCAAGGGGCAAGTATAATGTTTAGCCATCTACCGTACCTTTATCTTACAAAATAAAGGCATACATACTATCATCACGTATTATATCCGGCCCATTCGGGGACTCAGGGTAATAACTACATCAGTTGGTCATCATAAGCATATATGTACCATTAGCGCAGTGGAACGTACAGTCGGATCCATATATATAGCAAGTACACGTCAAAGAACGACGGCCCGATCCATATATCATATAATAATGCCGAGAAATAACGGCCCAATCCGTATATCACATGATAATGCCGAGGTACAAGGACCAATCCATATATCGTATGATAATGCTGAGGAACGACAACCCGATCTGTATATCGCATGATAATGCCGAGGTATGATGGCCCGATCCGTATATAGTATGATAATGCCGAGGTATAATAGCCCGATCCATATATCATATGATAATGCTGAGGTACGACGGCCCGATCCATATTTCATATGATTATACCAAGGTATGATGTCCCAATCTGTATATCGTATGATAATGCCGAGGTACGACGACCCAATCCGCATGCATACATATTATTTAATAGTGCCGAGGAACGACAGCCCGATTCATATATCACTAACAATGCATATACATGCATGTAAGACTTGGTAACATGTCAAACATCCCTCAGGTATCACCATAAAGCATGTTCAAGAGCTCCTAGGTATAAGAGCTTACACATCCCATCACTATTTAGCCTATAGAAGGCTCAAGGGTCGTAGTTCAACTACTTCAAGGCCCTTATCATTCAAAAGTGAGTACAAATCATGAGTTACATCCAGAATCTATAAATGGAATTATCTGTAACACATAGAACATATCATTTCACTTACCTTAAGCCATTTCCATAAAAGGAAGAGATAGGCTTTACGTGTATTACTTCTTATCACGTAGAAGGCTTACAAGACCATAACTCAACCATTGCGGGAGTTGTAACATCAACAAGTGAATAAGATTAATGAGTCATGCTCGAGGTTCTAAGAATGAAACTATCTCCACATTACATATACCCACCACTCATGGCTAAGACATGCCAAAAGAAGAGAAAGTTAGCTTTACATACCCTCTGCTTTTCATCATCTAGTAGACAGTGAGAGGCACTAACTCAATTAGCATAGGAGCTCTCACTTCAAGAAGTAAGTAGGAGTCATGAATCACGCTCGGAGCTTCATGAGTAGATTTTTCCACACATTTCATATGCACATCATACTTAAGACTAAGATAGGCCAAGAGAAAGGAAGGATAGCTTTACCTACTCATCACTTCCTAATGTATGGAAGGCTTGAGAAGCCCTCATTAAGTTACTGTAAGAGTGCTTTCATTAAGAAGTAAATGAGGACCGTTAATTATGCTTGGTATTTAGGAGTAGATTTACCCTCAAACTCACATTGTTCATTACTCAAGTATAGGCTTTACATACCTCTTATCGATTGCTTTTAACCCAGCTTATCTCATCGTCCTTTGGACCTATTTAACACGAAGGTAATACTAATATTAATAACATTTAACTTTACAGCTTCTAAATCTACCACTAAGCACCCATAAGAATCAATTCTTTATTCGCCTATCTTGACTAGTCTCGACTAGTCTATTAGTTAGTTAAGAAGTTAATGGAATTCGGGCAGCACCTCCCCTATAACATGCCCTATACTAATTTCCAATCACACTACTAACAAATACAGCCAAAAAAATAAAAACCTGCAGCACATGTACAAGCAGTTCACACAATCATAATACAACACATACTGCAAATGACTAGCTCGAAATCACGATACCAAAATAGGGCTCCTAGTTTCCATTTTGCAAAACCTTTAACTATACGAAATGGAGGGTCGGGTGGCTGAAACCAAAAGATACCAGACCTCTTTTAGAATACCTTTAGGCCCTGAAACACACCACCACACACCTGCAGAAGCACCCCACATGCACAACGCCTTATTTCGACTACATTTAAACTATAGCGACTCTAATTTAGCTTGTTTCGAGCGTTACGCATTTCTATGGAATTTTTACACTACAAGACACCTAAATGGCACATAATACACTCCATAACCACCCCATAAAGTCCAAATGTAAAGGATACCCCTTACCTTACCCGAAATTGGCCAAAACTTGCCAAATCGCGCCTCCGAAACTCTTCAAACTTGCTGAAATCGCGCGGACTGCTTGTTATCCATTTGGGGCTTATCCAAGCCATTATTTTACATTATTAACACCTAAATAGCATTTACAAACCCTTACAAAAACGTGGGCTAAGATAACCAATCCATACCTTAACAAACGGCTTCCCAAACTTGCTGAAAATTACTTTGGAAGCTCCTTAACATGCTGAAAGTTTTGGGTTGTTCACATCATTTCTTTGCTTCCACAAATAGTAATTTTATGCTATTAAAAACTGTCATGTAGCCTTGCGATACCTTGAATAATTAGTTCACGGAATGAAATTGGGACTTACCCTTTATTTTCCCTCCTAGTCGTCACCCTTTTCTCCTTAGCTTTAGGGTTTTTATTTCTAAGCTTTGCTGATGTTTTTTTGGATAAGGAACTGAATTATGAGTCATGTAATACATATGTATACATTGGATTAGGAGCTGACACGTGGAAGCCCCTTAGGGGTGATATGTGGCAGCCCCTTATGGTGCCACCTCATCCGAACTTCCAACCTAAAGTTGCCACGTGGCAGCATGGGGTCCACCCCAAGTAGGTGAGTCATCTACTTTGTTCAAGTAGGTGAGTCACCTACTTGCTTCAAGTAGGTGTGTCACCTGCTTTCTTCAAGTATGTGCGTCGTCTCCTTATTTCTCTTCCGTAGTTTCATAATCTCGTCTCACTTTAAGAGCCTATGTGTTCCTTGCTACTTACGCTCGACGTGTACTCAAGTAGATTAGGTATGTAGGATATCCAAAGTGATAACTTACCCAAGTAAGTCGAGTCCTACGACTCACTACTTGGCCTCAAACTCCTTCCGGATTCTCATAGCCCTATTTCAAACCGTTACTACTTGGGTGGAACTTCATAGATAACATGGATCCCGTGGTAACCTTTTAGGAAAAAAACATGCTACAATATTCAAAAGTGCGGGGTATAACATCCTTCCCCCCTTTAGAACATTCGTCCTCAAATGTTAACTCTTATAAGGTCTAAAAAGGATCTTAGGAAATTTCTGTACCAAGTGCGTTCGATTCTATTCATGGTCTTTCCCTTTTCTTGACTTATTCTACTCTACGTATTTTATTATACCCACACGCACTCATAGTCTATGTTGTCATAATTGTTTCATTTCTTTTACTTACTCTTAAGTTCTCTTATTCTTTGTACCCTTGTCTAAATCACACAATTACTTCTTTAGCTATGACTGGTCATAATTTTTCCATATTTATTAATTCAGTCGGTGCCTTCATATGTCATTCTATCCAAATCTAGGTATCATCTCTAAATCATCCCTTAGTCTCACCAGTCTTTTCTAGATTCTTTTTCCATACCCATATTGACCTCCTTATTACTATTACTATTACTTTAGTCATTAACTTATTTCTCAAGGTCATCCTTACTCGTAGTTTAGTCAAATCTCATTATGATTATGGACAAGGCATACTACAACCTTGTATCTCCTTCTCCTTTTATTTCTAGGAATATTTGGGCAGAGTTTTCTTTGTATTTCTCCCTATCTCAACACCTGCACATAGGAAATACCAACAATGCCTCACAAGGCACGTATGTATATATTTAGATCATATCATATCGCAGCCACATAGGGCGCCCAATATCAACAACAGTAAAAATAATGGACTTACCTCATATGCCCAACTCAAACTGCACATGTTAAACTTTCCTGGCTACTTTTCCTTTCAAATTCAACTTTATATTCCAATTTTACCTCAATACCTTACCCGACATATATCTTTCATGCCTTTGCTTACCTACGTGCTTTGTAACTTCCAATATTGTCAGTCACCTTTTTTATCGATGTTGTCCTTCTACTGAAATCAAAAATTAGTATAAGGAATTTCATTCCCTATGACTCGGCTCTATTGCACGATCTTAGATATGAAAGAAAGGTAACATCCTAAATGTCCTATAGCCTCCTGTTTATAGATGTGGTGCACAACACACCGATAAACAAGACTCTACTAGACACAGTCTATAGACACTCCAAGGATGAACTACTCTGATACCACTTCTGCCATGACTCAATCCAGTAGGCCACAATTAGGGTCCGACCTGGACCCCCATACACATATTTATCAGCTATAGTCAAGTTGAACCGTGTGTGATGTGATACTATACACAAAGACCCCAATGGGTCAAAAACTTTTTGATATACCTGTAGCCTCTTTCACCTATATCATAATGTGAAAGGGCACGCAAGCCAACAAGGATGACATAACATGATAACACTTATAACATGACATACAGGCACAATTGAGACAATTTACACTTAACCCACATACACGTGACTACAGACCTCTAAAAATAGTAACAGCAATATATGGCGGGATAGGGCCCCCGCCATACCCCTGAATAAAGAAACATATACATCACAGGACCAATTCACACCAGCATAATACAACACAAACTGTAAATGACTCTCTGGAAACCACGATACCAAAATAGGGTTTCTAGTTTCCATTTTGCAAACCCTTTAACTATACAAAATGGAGGGTAGGGTGGATTCAACTAGCATCTCCCACACCTATTTGAGAATACCTTTAGTCCTTGCAACACACCACCACACACCTGCAGCAGAACCCCACATGCACAACGCCTTATTTTGACTACATTTTAACTATAACGACTCTAATTTAGCTTGTTTCGAGCGTTATGCATTTCTATGGAATTTTTACACTCCCAAACACCTAAATGGCACATAATACACTCCATAACCACCCCATAAATTCCAAATTTAAATGCGAAACCTTACCTTACCCGAAATTGGCCAAAACATGCCTAATGACGCCTCGGAAACTCTTCAAACTTGCTGAAATTGCGCGGACTGCTTGTTATCCATTTGGTGCTTCTACAAGCCATGATTTTACATTATTAACACCTTCATATCATTTCCAAACCCTTAACAAAATATGGGCTAAGAGAACCAATCCATATCTTATAAAACTGCTTCCCAAACTTGCTGAAAATTACTTCAGAAGCTCCTTAACATGCTGAAAGTTGTGGGCTATTCACGTCACTTCTTTCTGTCCCAAATAGTAATTTTACGCTATTAAAAACTGTCATGTAGCCTTGGGATACCTTGAATAATTATTTCACTAAAATAAATTGGGACTTACCCTTTTGTTTCCCTCCTAGCCGTCACCCTTTTCTCCTTAGCTTTAGGGTTTTTGTTTCTAAGATTTGCTGATGTTTTTTTTTGGCATAAGGAACTGAATTATGAGTCATGTAATACATATGTATACATTGTCTTAGGATCTGATATGTGGCAGCCCCCTAGGGGTGAGACGTGGCAGCCTCTTAGGGTGCCACCTCATCCGAACTTCCAACCTAAAGCTGCCACATGGCAGCATGGGATCCACCCCAAGTAGGTGAGTCACCTACTTGCTTCAAGTAAGTGCATCACCTACTTGCTTCAAGTAGGTGAGTCGTCTCTTTATTTCCCTTCCGTAATTTCATAATCTCGTCTCACTTTAAGAGCCTATGTGTTCTTTGCTACTTAATCTCGACATATACTCAAGTAGCTTAGGTATGTAGGATATTCAAAGTGATAACTTACCCAAGTAAGTCGAGTCCTACGACTCACTACTTGTCCTCGGACTCCTTCCAGATACTCATAGCCCTATTTCAGATAACATGGATCCCGTGGCAAACTTTTAGAAAAAAAACATGCTTCAATATACAAAAGTGCGGGGTATAACAGGGTGAGATAAAATGAACTCGCCATACTGATCGGTGACTTGCCCATTTAATTACTTGATCTCCTTTATGATCTTCATTTGAAGCAATCTCCTAATGATCTTTAGGAGAGCGTGATGCTACTCGCCCATTTCCCCTGGGCGCGTCACCGAAGTTCCTTTTCTTCGTCGATATCCTCTAGTTGTTGGCCTCAATTTTTGAGCCATTTAATGAGCTTATATGTTCCTTTGAAATTCGTCAAAAGCTCATTGCGAGCTCCAACATGCATTTGTTCATTTTCACCCTTTTTTTAGCTCCTTTCTTTATCATTATACTCATGCCTTTATTTTAATTCCTCGCATCTGCAAATGATCACTTTAGAGTCAATATCGGACATAATTTAGGCAAAAGGGACTCTAATTCATTCTGTTTTGAGCTATAAATTAGTCCAAATTCTAGACTAATCAACACCCCCAACTTAAATTTTTGTTTGTTCTCAAGTAAATCAAGAAACTAATCTATTCAAAGACAATGCTTACAAGTAGTGCTCATTGAGACTCAACAAATAGGTGCAAATAAGGTTCAAATTAGCATGCAATGTTCAATTATGCAGTCATGTCTTCAAACAATGACTAATCAATCTCAATGCAAGTTCATGATCACAAATGTTCACTCCAAAGTGTAAATTTATGACAAATGCACATATTAGAATGCCCTCTCATCAAGAAAGTGATTCCACACACTCACAGAGACATTCAGAGATTATATCAAGGGAATTACACACAACTTTTACACTCATAAAGATAAAAACATGTACAACTCCACCCACTAGCTTGTCCTTATTTTTCAACTAATAGTTCAATCGGATTATGAAAGATCAAAAAGGTCATTTAAGACTAGTAACGGGGCTGAGTGCAGGGTATGATCATTTTAGCCTTAGTGACTTTGCTTCCTTGGAGCATGCATGGATTACAACCATCTTTTCTTAAAATCACGAATCACCCTTTTTCATTCATGGCACTTTAAAACTTTCTACTCATTTATTCAGGACCTTCTTTTTATTTTCTAACTGATATGACATAATAACTTGCCTCATTTTTCTTCTTTTCTTAATATATAGATGGAGGGGTTCCATTTTATTCTATCAAGCATCCAAGGGTGATATCTTCACAAGCCATTTCTCCGACTTATTTCCCAATCTTACCACATCCCCAACTTAGGCTTTTGGCCTAAGTTGGCTATTCAACATGTCCAATGCTCTAAGGAGTTTTTAGGTAGGTAGAATAATGGGAGTTAAAAAGTTGGCTCTGTAGTTTTGATTCAAGTTTCATTCAAGGAACATGTTAGGCTCAAATCGTGTCAAATTAGGTTCACTCGCTAATAAGAAAATCAAATGAGGTCAAGGCAATTTCAGGTTCACTCAGAGAAATCATGTCTAAGATCATTTCTTTCAATCACCAATTATGACCGATTAGACAAACGGGGCAAGTTCTAGGTGTCCTCATGTATATATTTCAAGTAAACCTCAACACACATGGAATTCTAATTACGAATATCGAATATAAATCTACAATTTAAGCTAACATGTATCGATCATCTTAAGACCCACACCCGACATTTGATTAGTCACAATGAGATGCCAAGAGTTCACACAAGACTTATGCAATATCTTTTGCCTCGTTGGAATTGCACATAACATGTGGTTCATCAAGAGAACTATTCAAGTCATCGATATTGATCAAGACCGATTCTCAAATGTACAAATGAATGATGGACACAACCATAGGAATTTAAGTAAAGGTGTAACCCACAAATTTCCAAAACCAAATATATACATACAATCAAATTAACAAAACATTATTTATAACCCAAAATGGAAAAGTTTCAAAAACGGTAACCTCACCCTACCAAAAAAAACTAAAAAAGCGTGTTCAATATGAAAATTAAAAATAGAAAGTAAAAGAGATAGAGATAAGTATCCCCCTGTTAGGCTAAGCCTAAGGAGATCTCTAGACCGTAGGGGCATCTTTGATTGGGGCATCAGTGCACAGTCTCTCACTAGTAGGGGAAGGAGATGGTGCCACATGTGGTGGCACACTAGAAGGCATAGGAGGTGGTGCCACAGGAGAGGGATTAGCAAGGGACCATTCCACAGCTACATCCTCAAAATCAGTAAGGTCCTCAGAAGTGTCCTCGTCCATCTACTTAATCGCTCCTAAGTCCTCCTCATCTATCTTAGGAAGATCCTCATCATCATCACAACTAATTGAAACAGTTCTAGTCATAGAAGTTAGAGTAGTAGCAATACTAACATCTTCCTGAGTTGGATTAGAACGCGACCCCCTGGATCATCAACACCACCTCACAATATAGTTATATTTGTACACCTGAGCTCATCCACATCCTTCTTTAACCTAGCAATATCAGTCCGAATGGATGCCAAATCAGTAGAAGGTCCCTTAATCTTTTCTCCCTCCTCTACTCGAGAGGTGACAGTAGCTAGATTTTGAGTAATCTCCATCAAAGTGGCTTGCTATCTCACTACTCAACTGTAAGGGTGAACAAGCATCCTCAATCGCCATGGAAATCATAGAGGTGATAGAAGTCTCAAGACTCAAAGCTCACACATCTGCCGAGTGGACACGATTACCCATATTATATAAAATGGCCTACGTCAGAGGAGGCCAAGATGTGGTGCTAGCCGGAGGGACTATGGAGGTGGATAGGTTAGAAGATGGACTCGGCATAGTGGAAGTAGGAGGTATAGTGCCTGCCTCAAAGGACTCTACATCAACAACCGATGTAGTATCAAATGGTGGTGGTCTCTTTCTAACTTCAACATCATGGAAATAGTCCACCTCAATCCTACAGATGTCACTAGACGATGCGAGGAACAACCTCATATCGAAATCCTTGATAAATGGGACCCCAGCCCGCTCACAGAAATTAGTAATCAAAATAGGGAATAACAAAGAAATCTTATGCTGTCGAGCCCTCAAAAAGATCTCGGGGACAATGATTGCACCCAAGTTCAAACCCTCCTTAGCAATAATACTCCCCAACAAAGCTTCCTTCAGGTGCCGAAGGATGGATTCATTCTAACTGGGAATTAATGTGCTATTGATGAAGCCAAACCAATAATGAGAAACCACAATAAGGTCCTTCTTCGCTATCATAGCTCCCTCATCAATCCACAGAGGAGTAATATTAGAAATCAATAAAGCCAACCACCCATTTATGTCATCCAATCTGCTGGTTTAGTAGAGCCCAAGAAATTTCAGCCCGAACGGAGAATCAGAGATGTTAGTCGAGCGACCTTGAAAAAGATAGCTGATTGTTATGAAACCCCTTGGTTTCTTCTTCTTTGGAAAAATCCGAATTTTAACAACTTTCAACAACTTGTATGTTAGCTATTATATGGACCCAAGAATGTAAAGCCCGAATGGATTCTCGAAAACGTTAGTCAAGCATCACAGAAGATATGACCGATCTCGACCCATGCAAAGGAAATTGGGTATACTTGATTTTCTTCAATTTAGCTAGGTTCTGTACCTTAGTTGAATAGAACTATTTTCCTATACTTGATCTTCCTAGTCGAGAGGAGTCCTCTCATTACATATCTTCTATTTTATTTTCGGAGGTAAGGCTTTTCACGTCCCCCTCCTTGTACTCGTCAGTTTACTTTTATATATATAAGATGAAAAATTTTATTAAAAATAAAATAAAATCTGTTGGTTTTGATTTTATCTACTAAGAAATGTTGATAACGGTATATGTACCCCAATGCCTCATTAATATCAGTTTGACTGCACTTAACTTCTTTTCCATGAATAGTCACAATCTTAATAGGACCTGGTGCACTGTCTTTCTTCTTCCCCTTTGGTAGTGCATTGGTATAAGCCTCATAAAACTCTCAAACCTACGCTGGGATATATGGAATCCGAGCTCTATTGAACCACTTGAATTAATGAAACTGAATAGTTCTCTAGATGTCGGGATACCTATGGACTACTTCATCTGTACAAAGCCATTTCTCCTCCAAAATAAACAAAGACCCGCATCGTTTAATCTATTCGTAGAGTGTGGTGCAACAACGAGGAGTACCTGGGACACCCTGTTAGCAACTAGATCATGTATAGCTTTGGAGCACATTTCAATATAGGAGCACTCATTCACCTATTCTTTAGAGATAGGAGTTGGGTTGGATTCCACAATGGGTTCATACCCCAAAGTGGTGGACCCTTCACTTGTCGTCTTGACATTTCATCATCCGAGGAAGAGTTATGTGAACTAGAGTCATCAACAAACTGACACTTGCCTTTTCCCTTTCTGATATCCTTTGCACTCACATACTGGGATGGGTGTTGAGCGACTCTGCAAGGTTCATAAGGTTCATTTATAGAAAAACCTCGAGCTTTTTTGTGAGGTTGAGAGCCAAGCTCATCTATAAGATGAGTACTAGATGCTTGTCCCTACCCATGCTTGCATGATAAACATACACCACAAGAGAAGATTTGGTGATAGGTTTGTCCAAAATGAAATAAAATTCCAAATTGGAAGTGTAAAGGGACCAATATAGATGCAAGTTCTCCGTTATGAGAAAGGCGGGTTAAGTCAAGATCGCAAACCTCAAGAAGTCCAAATTGATGCCCATTAAGTGAGGTATTAAGTGTTTAGGCGATACACCGAACTACACAATAGCCTTTTTCATGTCATTTCACCAATACAGTTCCCTCAAATCATGATACATATTTGTGGAACCTATGACCCTATGACAATATCATTTCCCTCATTCCATCAACATCGGAAACACATAATCGACCTTGATATCTCAAAAAACCATCTCCCCCTTAGGAGAAAGCCTCAACAGCATTTTTGGAAACTGTTTTCTTCAACTCAACCAAAGTAGTATCAATATTTTATTTTACTTTAGTATCTGCCACAAGAGACAATTCAAAACCATTATGCATAATAACAGCATAACCCTCGGATTCAAATAATCGAACACTCAAACGGGCCAATCTATGAACATCTCAAACTAACTCTTTCTTCTCATCATCAACATGGGCAACACTATTTATGGACAATATATTAAAAACATCGGCAACCTCATTTGCCTTTTCGAGGTGGTATAGCATACTCATGTCATAATCCTTTAGCAATTCAAGCCATCTCCTTTGCTAAAGATTCAAATCTTTTTGAGTGAATACATATTGCAAACTCTTGTGATCGGTGAATATATACACATGGATACCATACAAATAGTGTCTCCATAACTTGAAATCAAATCCAACAGCCGCTAAATCTAAGTCATGCGTCGGGTAATTTTTTTGTGAACTTTTAGATTTACAGAAGCATAGGTTATCACCTTACTATTCTACATTAGCACACAACCAAGACAAACTGGTAAAATATCACTATAGACAACAAACCCATCAGAACCTTTCGGGAAGGTCAACACCGGGGTGGAAGTAAGCCTATCCTTCAACTCTTGAAAACTCTTCTCAAATAACTTGAACCATTGGAAATTGACCTTCTTTTGAGTCAAAGTAGTCAAGGAAAATCCAATGGAAGAGAAACCTTTAACAAACTGCCTATAATAATTGGCTAAGCCTAAGAAACATTGGATATCATAAGGGGACAATGGTCTAGGCCAATTCTTAACCACTCCGATCTTCTTCAGATCAACCCTGATTCCTTTATCATAGAAAATAATATGGCCAAGGAAAGAAACTGATCTTAACCAAAATTCAAACTTGTTAAACTTAGAGAATAATTAACGGTCCTTGAGAATTGCAAGACAATCCTCAAATTATCGGCATGCTCTTCCTCACTCTATGAGTAGATCAAAATGTCATCAATGAACACAATCACAAACATATCCAAGTATTTCTTGAACACCCTATTCATCAAATCCATAAAAGCTATAGGGGCATCCGTCAGTCCAAAAGACATAACAAATAATTCAAAGTGACCATACCAAGTTCTAAAAGTCTTCTTTGAAATGTCACATTCCCTTAATCAAAGTTGATGATAACCCGATCGAAGATGAATTTTTGAAAAGTAGCTTGCTCCTTGAAGTTGATTGAATAAGTCATCAATCCTTGGAATGTGATATTTATTCTTAATTGTGACCTTGTTCAATTATTAGTAGTCAATACACATACAGAGACAACGATACTTCTTTCTAACAAAGAGGACCGGAACATCCCATGAAGAGACACTAGGTCTAATAAAAACTTTATCCAATAAATCCTTCAACTGATCTTTTAACTCTTTCAACTCTTTTGGTGACATTCGCTAAGGAAGGATATAGATTGGTTGATTATTGGGGAGAAGGTCAATACCAAAGTCTATTTTATTTTCAGGAGGAATGCTTGGGAGATCATCAGGGAAAACCTTCAGAAACTCATTAACAATTGAAACTAACTCAAAAGTAGGAGTTTCGAAATTTGTATCTCTAGCCCGGACTAGATGATAAATACAACACTTGGAAATCATTTTCTGAGATTTGAGGCATGATATGAATTTGCCCTTAAATACGAAATTACTACCTTTCCATGCTAGGACTGGCTCATCTGGAAACTGAAACTTGACCACATGGGTCCTACAATATATAGAAGCATAACATGCATGAAGCTAATCTATATAGAGAATAACATCAAAATCGGTCATATCAAGCTCTACAATATCAACTGAGGTGATCGTATAAAAAACTAAAACTAAGTAATTTCTACAGACTCTCTTTAGCCATAATTGAATCACCAACATGACTATAGAACGAAAAAGGCTCTAACAATATATCAGGAATAACAATGAATCTCATAGCAAGATAGGGAGTAATAAATAATTGAGTAGCACCCAGCTATAACAAAGAAAAACATCAAAGTCGATGTAAGACCCTAAAAGTTGTAATGTCCTAAAACAAAGAACAAAGGGTGAAATCCAAACTGGCACCATGTGATGACCACGAAGGCCATCATAGGCCATGGTACATACCACGCCTCATGGTCAGCCACTGCGATGGTGGTTCTGAAACACAGTCCTAAAGGGAAGGGATAAAGATGAGTGACCATGGAATGTGGTGAGAACCATGGACTATAGTAACCTCCGTGGTGACCCCTCCCCTAAGGCCCTCAGAAAACTTTCCAAGGAAGGGACCACGATTGACTAGCACAGGCCGTGTAGATCTTCACGGACCATGGTGTGTTCTGTGGTGGTCACTCCTGCAGTCCCTTCTACACCACGACCATGTTTCATGGACCGTGATACCCTTGATAGATCATGAAGGTCTAAATAGTGGAAGTACTAAGACTTTTCCTACATACCCCAAGAATTCTCTAAGTCGGTTATCACGGAACACCACCACATATCGTCATGATGGGTCCCCATGAAACCCCAATTAGGCCAGTTTTAAGAAGTGTATTTTCGTATTTTTCTATGTTTTATCAACAAAGTGAGGTTGTTTTAGAAATTGAATATAACCTATCTAAATGACCCTAATCCTTTCCCAACTCATTATTCTCACTCAAGACCTAATACACAAAACCATGCATCCTCTCAAGGTCTTCTTCTTTACCAAGGAAAGCTTAGGTTTCATTCCAAGATCTTCATATCTCCATTTTTAAAGCTTGCATTAGGGATTTATTTCCCCAAGGTATGTGGGTATCATTCATGGATTCTTCCACCCATGAAACTCAAGTATTTTCTAAACCTAGCAATTCAATTTAAAGTGTGGATTTTATGGGTTTTCATATTATGAAATGTTTGATTTATCAAAGGTCCTATATGAAAGCATGAAAAAGATTTTGAAGTGTATTGGTGGGTTGTTTTAGAGATGCTTTAATTGATACATTCCATTACTCTCATGCATGTTGGTATTGATGTTAATGATTTGAAAGTTGAATTGAATAGAACCCTCCTAGTTTTTCTATGTTTTCAATAAAGTTTGAATTGAAAGCTTTGACTACAAAATGAATGTTTATGAAAGAAAATGTCTATGATCAAAAGGAGTCTTATGAAATGGATGAATGATGAAATGATGTATTTCCACTTGTGAAAGGCCAATTCTCACTTGTTTGAATTAAAGAAGAGTTTTAATGAACTATTATACATAATAATGCTTTGAAGATTTAAAGCTTTTAAATGATTATGTTCTTATGCTATATTAAACTATTTCGTGGGATTGACTTAGCACCGAATGAGGCATTGAGGTGGGATTCGGTAAGGGATTCCAAGTAGCAACTCCTTGTCTCATTAACTACGCGCCAATTAGGGATGAAAAATGGTTGGATTGGATTGTATTTTGATGCATTGAATATAGATTGAGCCAAAATGGATTGAATTACAATCCACCAATATAAAATATGGGTAAATATGGATTTGGTCAAAAATGGTTAGGGTAAAAATCATTAAACCCACTTTAATCTCCTAAAAGAAATAAATATTTAATAAAAGCAAAATTACTGTTGCTCTAATCCCTAGAACCCCAACCCACCCCTAAATTATTATTTTTTAAACAATTAATTTTTTATACAAAAATAAAATTTAATTTTTCTTCTACCCCATAACCCCCACCCCAGCCCTTCATCCACCCACCCACCCACTAAAATTTTTGCCCACCCCTTATTTCCATTACTCCAATTTTTAAAAAAAATCAAAAACATTTTGCCCACCCCAACCCCCCTACTACCCACCCCCTACTCAGACACCCTACCACCCTCACCACAATTTATCTTTTTAAAAAAATTAAAGTAATTTCAATAATTTTTCGACCCTTTCTCCATCCTATACCCCGACCCACACACCACCCCAAAATTTGACATGGTCTTAAATATCGATTATAGTCATCTTCCCACAAAATGAACGTTTCAAGTATTATTCATATTGATTGCTTATGCATGCATCTACTTATGTACCTGATCATACGATATTATAACATTTTCATTGAAGTGCATTCTACATACTTAGCACATTCAAAGTACTAATGCAACTCTTTTGCCTACATGATATCACTATGTAGTAACCGACGTTACTCTACATTCACCTCCACGTGGCTAGTTGATTATGTTGAAGGCTACTTTATAAGTAAGTTCCCATGTTTCAAGAACAACATCCTTTCCTTTTCTAGCTTATGTTATGTAAAGACTTTTGGTACCTTTCATAGTACTTTTTTCCATCTATTATGAAGGTGAGCTAGGGACATGTCTTAGCCTCCACTAAGTCTTTTAGTAGAGGTATGATTGGACATAAGTATATGACGTTTTAAGTTTGATATTGACCTATATTCTATGTTGTTTCCCTTAGTCCTATTATCCCTTTTATTTCTGCTTGTTATTCAATTTCATTACCTATGAAAAGCTAAAAGAATGCTAAGAGGCTTGGGTGAGGTACCCCTAGGTGTCTTATTCTCTGTGTCACGTCTAGGCCCTAGGCTTAGGTCGTGAAAAACTTGGTATCAGAGATTGAGGTTTTGAATGGTCCTTAAAGTACAATTTACCATTTCGAATAAAGTCTTGTTCATAGTTGTAAAGTGTGCCACAAATATGAATAGGAGACTATGGGACATTTAGGAAAGTTTTCCCTTATTTCATGATTTATGTCGTGTCTTAGAGTCGTCCTAAGATTTTCTCTAACTAATGAATCATTTTAAATTGTTCTATATCAGGCCTCCAAGAAGCGTACCTCCACCTAAAGCATGGTTTGAAGATGAGGACCAAGCTCCTCCACTTCCTGAAGCTCCACATCATGAGGAATGAGTGAAACATGCAGCATTCTGAAACATCATCAGTTTGTTGGCACAAGCCCTAGCCAACCAAACCAACCAAGGAATTTCTACTTCTCCTCCTCAATTATCTACCCCAACTTCTATGATTCGGTACTTTAAGAGGATGAATCCACCCGAGTTTTATGGTTATAGGTAGAGAGGACCCTATGGAGTTCATTGAGGAGGTCTATTAGATTATGGCTATCATAGGCGTGCCTCCAAATGAGAAGGCCAAGCTAGTGGATTATAAGCTCAAAGGTGTGGCAAGAGTTTGGTATGAACAATGTATTGTTGAGAGGGATGATGATATAGGACCCATAGAATGGAAAGAGTTCAAGGGTGCCTTCGTAGACCGCTTCTTTCCTTTGGAGCTAAGGGAGACAAAGATCCAAGAGTTCATTAACCTTCGCCAAAGGAGCATGAGTGTGAGGGAGTATGCCCTCAAATTCAGTAAATTGTATAAGTATGCTCTTTTCATTCTCCCTGACACAAGGGTAAGGATGAGAAAGTACATTTTCGGCATTTCTAGTTTGGTGTCCAAAGAGTGAAAGATGATCATGTTGGTCAAAGAAATGGACGTCTCCTGACTCATGAAATATGGGAAAGAAATTGAGAAAGATAAGTTGAGGGAGAGGTTAAGCGAGTTTAATAAAGCTAGAGTTGATAGTGGAGAGTTCAATTATTAAAGGTCAGGTTATAGTGGTAGTGGAAAGAGACAAGGTGGGCAATGATTTATTGGACAAGGTTCCACCAATACTCTTCCTCAATGGTTCAACAAGGACAAAGGTGTTAATTCGATGGCTCTAAGGGAGAATGTTGTTGCTCAAGCTTTCCCTGCTTGCAAGAAGTGTGGAAGGACTCAAAAAAGGGAATGCTTAGCCGGCTCCAATGCATGCTTTAAATGTGGTAAGCTGGGTCACCAAGTTAGATATTGTAGAGGTGGTGGTGGTTGTAGGCCTCAAGGCCAAATTTTTCATGGTCAACAAGCTCAAAGAAGTGAAAAATGCACCAACTGCTTTTATGCCTTGCATGGGAGATGGTAAGAGGAGGAAGCACCCAATGTTGTTACCAGTATGTTAAAGGTCTTTGCTTTTGATGTGTATGCATTATTAGATTTGGGTGCAAATTTGTCATTTGTTACTCCATTCCTTGCTAATTGATTTGATGTGTTACCCAAAATGCTAATAGATCCCTATTTGGTATCTACCAAGATTGGTGAGTTAGTTGTTGCTAGAAAGGTCTATAAGGTTGTCCCATGTCTATCTTGCATAAATGTTTTTGTTTTTATCTTATAGTGCTTGACATGGTAGAATTTGATATTATTCTAGGGATGGATTGGTTGCATGCATCGTATTCTTCTATAGATTGTAGAACACATAGAGTCAAGTTTCAATTCCTAAATGAGTCTATTCTTGAATGGAAGGGTCATGATTTAGTAGTGAAGGGTAGGTTTATTTCTTGTCTTAAGGCCCAAAAGTTGATTTATAAGGGTTGTATCTACTACATTTTGAGGGTTAGAGATGTGGACTCCTAAAGTCCTTCTATTAAGTCAATTTCCGTAGTCAATGAGTTTCTCGATGTCTTTCCTGATGACCTTCTTGGTGTCCCTCTAGAAATGGAAGTTGATTTTGATATCCACATCCTCTACAATACCCAAGCTATCCCCATTTCTCCATACCTAATGGCCCCGGTGGAATTAAAGTAGTTAAAGGAACAATTAAAGGACTTGTTGGAGAAAGGATTTATAAGGCCAAGTATTTCACTATGGGGTGCTCCTGTGTTATTTGTAAGAAAGAAGTATAGGTCACTTCGAATGTGCATAGATTACCATCAATTGAACAAGGTGACTATTAAAAATAAATATCCGATCCCTAGGATAGATGATCTATTTGACCAATTGTAAGGGGCAAGTCGTTTCTCAAAGATTGACCTCCGGTCTAACTATCATCAATTGAGGGTAAGGGAGTATAACATTCCCAAATGGTATTTTGAACAAGGTATGGTCACTTTGATTTTGTGGTGATGTCATTTGGGTTGATGAATGCACCGACGATGTTTATGGATCTAATGTATAGGTTGTTCAAACCCTACCTTGACACTTTTGTGGTGGTCTTCACTGATGATATATTAATTTACTCTCGGGTTGATGAAGAACATAAGGATCACATGAGAGTTGTGGTTCAAACCTTGAGAGATAAAAAATTATTTGCCAAATTTAGAAAATGTAAATTTTAGTTGAAGGAAGTGGTGTTTCGTCATCACATAGTGTCCGACGATGGGATCAAGGTTGATCCTAAGAAAATGGAGGCGGTGAGGAATTGTCCTAGACCATTGTACCCTTCAGACATTAGGAGAATTTTGGGTCTAGCCGGGTATTATAGAAGGTTTTTTAAAGGGTTCTCTTCCATCTCATCCCGAATGACGAAATTGACTCAAAAGAAGGCAAAGTTCCTATGGACGGATGAGTGTGAGAGGAGTTGCCAAACATCAAAACATAGACTTACCTCTGCTCATATCTTGACTTTATCGGAAGGGTTCGTGGTGTATTGTGATACTTCAAGGGTTTTTTTGTGTTGTCTTGATGCAAAATGACAAGGTTATAGCCTATCATTCTAGGCAATTAAAAGTGCATGAATGTAACTACCGTACCGATGATCTTTAGTTGGCGGGCATTGTAATTGATTTAAATATTTGGAGGCAATACTCTATGGAGTTCATGTGGATGTGTTTATTGATCATAAAAGTCTCCAATACGTGTTCACCCAAAAGGATCTCAATCTAAGGCAATGGAAGTGGCATGAACTCCTCAAGAACTATGACATAAGTGTGCATTATCATTTTGGTAAAGTCAATGTTGTTGCTGATGCACTTAATAGGATGTCTACGGGGAGTGTGTCTTATGTTGATGAAGGGAAGAGGGAGTTGGTGAAAGATGGTCATCGGTTGCCTAGATTAGGGGTGAAGTTGAGTGGTTCCGATGATGGTGGTATTTGTTTTTTCAAAAGGGGTCCGAATCATCTTTGGTGATGGATGTTAGGTCAAAACAAGGCCTTGATCCGACATTAGTAGAGTTAAAGAAGTTGGTGAAAAAAAAGAGAGTAGAAGTTTTTTCACAAAGGGGAGATGGTGTACTTCTCTACCAAGGTTAATTATATGTTTCATAGATGGATGCCCTACGTGATTTGATCTTAAGGGAGGCCTATAATTTTTTAAACTCTATTCATCCTAGTTCGACTAAAATGTATCAAGACTTAAATGACCTTTGTTGGTTGATGGAATTAAAAAGGATATAGCAAGGTATGATCCCGAATGCCTAAATTACAAACAAGTTAAGGCCGGGCATCAAAGGCTGGGTGGCCTAGTACAAGACATTGAAATCTTCACTTAGAAGTGGGAAGATATGAACATAGACTTTGTAGTAAGTTTTCCTCGTACCTTAAAACATCATGACTCGATTTGGGTGTTCATTGATAGAATGACAAAGTTTGCTCACTTTCTACTGGTCAAATATTTTATAGTGCAGAGGATTATGTTAAGTTGTATATCCGACAATTGGTAAGGTTACATGGTGTGCCATTGTCGATTATTTCGGATCATGGTACCCAATTTACTTCTCATTTGTGGAGAGCATTTAAAAGGGGTCTTGGTACTAAAGTGAATCTTAGTAGTTCATTCCATCCTCAAACCAATGGGCAAGCCAAATGGACAATTCAAACACTAGAGGATATGTTAATGGATTATGCGTTGGAGTTCAAAGATAGTTGGCATGATCATCTACTTCTTATTGAGTTTACCTATAGTAATAGCTACAACTCAAGTATTGAGATGGCACCGTTTGAGGCTTTGTATGGGAGATGATGTAGGTCTCCAGTTGGTTGTTTTGAAGTGGGTGAGATGGCCTTGTTGGTTCCCTATTTAATACTTGATGCTTTGGAAAAAGTGAGACTCATTAGATGAAGATTGAAGATAGCCTAAAGTCATGAAAAGTCCTATTTCAATACTAGGAGAAGGGATCTTGAGTTTAGTGTGGATGATTGGGTATACTTGAGGTTTTCGCTCATGAAGGGTGTAGTTCGATTTGGTAAAAAGGGGAAATTAAGCCCTAGAATGTAGGGCCTTATAGAATCTTGTGACGTGTTGTCAAGGTTGCTTATGAGTTGGAATTTCCTTTAGAAATGGACATGGTTCATCTGGTGTTCCATACGTCTATGTTAAGAAAGTGTGTGGGTGATCTAAGTTCCATTGTTCCATTTGAAGCAGTGTGTCAAAGAAAACTTGACTATGAAGAGGTCCTAGTTGAAATTTTGGACCAACAAGTTAAGATATTGAGGAACAGAGAAGTTGCATCCGTCAAAGTCCTTTGTAAGAATCAACAAGTTAAAAGCACTATATGGGAAGTGGAATTAGATATGATGAGGTGATACCCTCATCTCTTTCATTGTACTCAAGCCTAAGGTTGCTAGTGCTTGTTCCATTTCCTGTGTATGCTAATTAAATCACATTCGCGGATGAATGTTCCCAAGGGGGAGATATTGTAAGACCCTAGAAGTTGGAAAGTTCTAAAATGAGGAACAAAGGAGGAAATCCCAGAAAAATATAGAAACTGGCACCAAGTGATGACTACAAAGGCCATCACAGGATGTGGCCCGCACTACACCTTGTGGTGAGCCACCATGGTGGTAGTTTTGAAACCCATTCCTGTAGGAAAGGGACCACAAAGAGGTACCACAGACTATAGTCCCTTCATGGTGACCCCTCCCCTAAGGCCCTAAGAAAACTTTCCAAGAAAGGGAAAACAATTAACCACCATGGTCCATGTAGCTCTTCATGGACCATGGTGTGTTTCGTGGTGGTCACTCATGCAGGCCCTTCTGCAAGTCCTGCACCACTTCTATGGTTCATACAGTGTGATACCCTCCATGGACCATGAAGGTCTCGATGGAGGAAGTACTTAGACTTTCCCTGCAAATACCAAGATTTCTCCTCTAAGTCAGTTATCATGGAACACCACCACAGATCATGGTGATGAACATGGAATATAATGGGTCCTCCGTGAAGCACCAGTTCGGACAGTTTTAAAATGGGTATTTTGGTCTTTTCCTTTGTTTTATTATCAAAGTGCGGCCATTTTGGGGACTGAATCTAACATATCTAAATAACCCTAAGCCTTTCCCAACTTATTATTCTCATTCAAGACATAAGACACAAAACCCTTCCTTAGCTCAAGGTCTTCTTCTTCACCAACGAAAGCTAGGGTTTCAGTCCAAGATCTTCAAGTTCCTAATTTCAAAGTTTGCGTTAGGGATTTATTTCCCCAAGTTATGTGGGTCTGTTCATGGTTTCTTCCACCCATGGAGCCAAAGTATTTTCTAAACCTAGCAATTCAAAATAAAGTGTAGATTTTATGGGTTTTCATATTATGATTTAAAATGTATAGATTCTTGAATATTTGATGTTTAGTTATCTATCTTAACCTCTATTGACTTTTAATTCCTGAAATGGTTGATTTATCAAAGGTCCTATATGAAAGAATGAAAAAGATTTTGAACTTTATTGGTGGATTGTTTTAGAGATGTTTTAATTAATGCATTCCATTCATCTCATGCATGTTGTTATTAATGATAATGATTTTAAAGTTAAATTATATAGAACCCACCTAGCTTTACTATGTTCTCAATGAAGTTTGAATTGAAAGGTTTGATCCCAAAATGAATGTTTATGAAAGCAAATGTCTATGATCAAAATGAATCTTATGAAATGAAAGAATGATGAAATGATGTATTTCCACTTGTGAAAGGTCAAATTCTCATTTTTTTGAATCAAAGAAGATATTTAATAAGCTATTCTACTTAATGATGCTTTGACGATTTAAAACATTGTAAATGATTATGTTCTTATATTGTATTAAACTATTCTATGGATTTGACTTATCACCGAATGGGGAATTTAGGTGGGATTCGGTAAGGGAACCGTAGTACCTTATCTCATCAACTATGTGCCAACATAGGAGCCCTTGTAGGCTTAAGCTAGTGGATCCAAAAATAGCTCTAAATGTTAAACAGATGAATTAAGTTTGACGAAGCTGTACTCGTAAAGTAGTCTCCTCGTGCTAATGTAGGAGGTTATTATAGATTCCATGTAATAGCTCACCTGGTCTTAAATGTTGGTTATGGTCATCTTCCCATAAAATGAACATTTCAAGTATTTTTCATATTAAATGTTTATGCATGAATCTACTAATGTACCTTATCATATGATGTTATAACATTTTCATTGATGTGCATGCCCACATACATAGTACATTTAAAGTACTAATGGTTACTCTTTTTCCTACATGATATAAAAGAGTAGATTGAGTCTAAGTCCAGGTTATAGCATCACTCCTACACTCTTTTGCATGATGACCCAGTTTTCCACATTTGTAGCATATATCCAATCCCGCTAGCCACTCTCCCCTATGATGTTTCCCATACTTCTTACATGCGGGAACAACTTGACCATTAGGAGCTCCTCATTGTGTCTTATGATTAGACACCCTATCCTTATCAAATTTTGGAGCCTGAGTGTTTGATAAAGGTTGGCCGGAATACCTTTAATGAAATAGAGGAAGGCCACCATTTTTGGACCGTGAAAGTTGAAAGATCGAATCAAGGATGATTTGGAGTAGTGTTTTCACTGTGTCAATGTACAAATTGACCAATGACTCATAGGACTTTCTACGGATCGTAGGATAGACCCGTTAGAATGGTACTAAGGAAGGAAATCTAGCTAATTATAGGGAGCTTCTACGAGGCAAGTTTATCACTCGTAGACATGTTGACGAATCGTAGAGTGA
Organism: Solanum dulcamara; assembly: GCF_947179165.1. NCBI lineage: Eukaryota > Viridiplantae > Streptophyta > Magnoliopsida > Solanales > Solanaceae > Solanum > Solanum dulcamara. The sequence continues at coordinate 51,651,917 of NC_077237.1, read as the reverse complement.
GTCGTAGAATGCATGTATGATTTTGGGAAAAATACAAGTTTCTAAACTTTTTCTATGACTCAATAGGACAAGTCGTAAAAGTATGGATGAGTCATAGATTGACTTATCGAAGAATATCATAGACTCAGGTTTTCAGGATTTTTCAGGGTTTCTAGGATGAGTCATTTCTACAACCCGAACAAATAGTTACAATTCGTAGGGTCCTCCAGCCAAGATTAACGAACGTTATTTTTGTCCTTTCCTATTTTATGTTCAATGAATCTAGACACTTTTGGGGGAGAATTAATAACTTATAAATACCCCAACCATTCAAAATTCCCCCTATTCCAGTTCATTCTAAAAAAAATTCTAAGGAAATCAAGGGAATTCTCTCAAGATCTTCTACTACAATTCAAAGCTATGGTTTCAAGAACACAAGTCTCCTCTCCAATTTCAGAGTTAAATTTATCAAGGTATGTGGAGTTTCATTCATCGGTTCTATTCACCCATGAAGTCCCAAGGTTTACCTAAAACATCTTCTTAATTTGTATGGCTTCCTAATTCTAGTTTGATGATATTGCATTGGACTATTTCAATTATATTTTTAATTGTCTTCAATAATTATTGTAAGCATGATTCTGTCTTAATTTCATGATTTCAAAAAAAAATTAAAAGTGCCCATGCATAAATCTAGTTTCAATGATGATTTCTATGACTTATGACCACGAATTTCTATGATTTTCAAAGAAATCTTTTTATGAAAGAAGTTGAGACTTATGAATGATACATGAAAGTTTTGAATGATGTTTCAATGATGATTCATGATATTATTATTGTGTAATAAGGACAATTCTCACACAATCATGATAACGGATGATAAGGACAATTCTCACCAAATTTATGGATTCTTATTAATCAACAAAGTTAATGAACTACTCTTATGACTATTTTCATGAAGATGTTATTGATAATGTATTAATATTTTAATCAATTCTGTTGGGATATTGACCAGGTACCAAGAGGACTTTTAGGTTGGGTTTGGTCCGGTAACCCAAGGTTTGTTACCCAAGGGAATTCTAGTAGCAACCTAAAGTCCTAAACAATATACTTAGTACCTTCTATGTACTAACACATATTTTTTCCAATATTGTCTTATAATGTAGGGACAGACGATCACATTATGCATCCTATTTGTGTCTAGAGCTTGCTATTTCTAGAGTTGTTTGGTGAGTCCTCATTCATCGAGGGTACATTTTTCTTTCCTATTGTTACTTTTGAATCTTTTATGTTGGGTGACCTAGGCGTTGTGCTAAGCCCCCATCTAGTTATAGAGGCATGTTTAGACATAGAGTGATGTAGTCCATTCTTGGACATTTGAATTGTGTTTCATTTTCATTCCTAGATATCTATGGTTGGGATTATTCTTTTGCTTGCTTATTATGTTTTAATTGACCTTATGAATGCAATGTATTCTAAGAGGTTTGGTTGGGATCCTTCGGGTTCTTGATTGCCATGTTACTCTTAGGGTCTAACTTGGGGTATGACATACTTAGTATCATATCACTAGGTTTAGGAGTGCCTTAGGGAGTCTAACATGCCACGTCAAATAGAGTATTTTTCATTAGTGGGAATCATGCCACATCTATGAATAGGAGGATATGAAGCATCTTAGGAAAATTTTTACTTCTTTCATGATCTTGTCGTGCTATAGAGTGGTACTTTAAGGTTTCACTCTAACGATAGTTCTTTGCGAATTTTAAAAAATGCCTTCACAAAGATACGCCATTCAAAAAAAAGGTTTTGAACAGGAGCAACAATCTCTGAATGACTCTTTGAATGATCAAGTGACCAATACCGAGTTCTAAGCGGCTTTCCAAGTGCTTTCTCAAGCTATGACTACACAAGCCGGCAGTGAGATGGTAGCTTCCGTGAACCTAAATGTGGGTACAACAGCGACAAGGGTTCGTGAATTTATGAGCATGAATCTTCAAGAGTATTGGGGTTCCAAGGTAGATGAGGATCCACAAGAATTTGTTGAGATTATTCATAAGATTGTGGAGATAGTGGGGATCAGCCCGATTGAGAGGGAGGAGTTGGGTACTTACCAATTGAAAGGCGTTTCTAGAAAATTGTTTGATCAATAGAGGAGTGAGAGGTCTAGAGAGGTAGGTCAAGAAGAGTGGGAAGAATTCAAAGAATTGTTTTTTGATTGCTTTTTACCGTTGGAATTGAGGAAGGATAAGGTATAAGAGTTCATCAATCTTAACCAAAGAAATATAAGTGTGAGAGAGTATGCCCTCAAGTTCACTCAATTGTAAAGGTATTCCCCATTTATGGTTGCTGAACCGAGAGCTTGTATGAGCAAGTTTGTTTTGGGCGTGTCATATTTGGTTTCTAAGGAGTGCAAGATGGGTATGGTGATTAGGGAAATAGATATCTCTAGACTCATGACCCATGCAGAGAAAATAGTGGATGAGAAAGTAAGGGAGAAAGTTAGAGAATCCAAAAGGGCAAGGACCAATGGTGGTGGTTTCTCTCATTCTAGATTTGGAAATGATGGATGTCCTCAATTTCACTAAAGGTATTTCGGGCAAAACTCTTCAAATTCTTTGACTCCAAGGTTTGAAAAGGATAGGGTGCCTAACCCTAAGCCTCAAGGAGGAGTTCCAAATGGCCATGTTATTCCTGCATGCAAGAAATGTGCGAAGAATCACAAGGGAGACTGTTTAGTGGGATTAAATGTTTTTTATAGGTATGGCAAGCTGGGTCATCATGCTAAGGAGTTTAGAGTTAAAGATGGTCATCCTAGAGGCCAAGTTTCTCATGTAGGGCAAGTAAATCAAGGTTCCCAAGCTCAACCAAAAGGTGGTCAACACAATAATCAATTTTATGCTCTTCATGCTAGGCAAAAGGTGGAGGAAACTCATGAGGTTTTTACCAGTATATTATGGGTCTTTCACTATTTAGTTTATGTCTTGATTCGGGTGTAAATTTATTCTTTGTTACTCCTTATATGGCTATGAGATTTGAGGTTAGCCTAGAAATATTGCTTGAGCCTTTTTCCATTTATACCACCGTAGGTGAGTTGGTTATGGCTAAAAGAGTCTATAGAAATTGTCTGGTTTTTGGTTTTTCCCGAAGTTACTTCATGTGATCTAGTCGGACTTGATATGACCAATTTCGATATTGTTATAATAACCTCTTAGGTCATTTCGATACTTTTGCATGTTCTTACAATTTTACCCATTCCCGTAGCATATTTATAGATTATATGTGATGTCGGGATGGGTGGCTCATTTCCCAAGGTTTACGATTGAATTTTGAGGTAGTTTTATAATTTTTGAGGCTTAAGGTTTAAAAGAGTTGACTTTAGTTATCATGTAAAGATTAGCATCGTATGAGAATTTCGATGATTTCATTAGCTTTGGAAGGCCCATTTTGGTCTAGAAGGAAGGTTGGTTTGGGTTTTGAAGTCTTCATTTTGAGTTTAGGTGGTTTTCCCATTTTAACTTTAGCATTTAGTTAAGTTTAACTTCGGTAACATTTTAAGGTAACGCACTTGGATGAAAATTATGTCAGTGCGGTTAGCTTTGGAATGCCAAGTTTTGTACAGGATGACCTTTGATTTGATTTCCAAGGTGATCGAAATGAGTTTTTGACCATTTGTGTATTTTAAGTGCTTTTATTTGAAATTCTTTGACTTTGGTCAACATTCCGTCGAAATGACCTCCACTGGAAATTCGTCGATTCTATTGAGTATGGAATGACGTTTCCAGTTGGGTAGCATAGTTTGTTTGTGTCGACAAAATAATAAATGAATTCTGAGCTTTGTTAAGGGAATTGTGTCCCTTAGTTAAAATGCACCAGCACAGCTGCTGGGGCACCTCAAATTTCCTCTCCGCACTTGCGGGCCTCTGGCCATGATCGACGAGGTCGAGCTCCTTGTTCTCCGTGTTTGTAGGCTGTAAGCCACGATAGAGGAGGTTTATGTGTTTGTTCTCTGCATTCGTGGAAGGCCAGTTGAATGACCTCCGCATTCATGGAGCTTGTCTATGCGTTCACGAAGAACAATGAGGGTCTTGGGAGTGAGGTGTTTTAATACCCGATGCCAACCTTTTTCTCTCCATTTCCAACATTTCAAGACATGACTTTTGGAGAAAATATTGATCATTTTCGATCATTTTTGTAACAGTGCATTGGGGATTCTTGTGGGAACCTTCTGAAACATTTTTTTGTCCTAAAAACCTTGTAAGTTTCGCATAAATTTCATTATTTCTTGCTTTTTAACACTATTTTAGGGCTTGGAATTGGTTGGGTTGTTTGAGCTCTTCCGGTGCTCGGAATGTGACCATTTTTGGGGCACAAGTTCCTTGAGTTATTTGAGACCTTGTAATGGAGTTGATTTTTCAATTTCGTGCAGAGGTCCCAATGTCAAATTTTTACCCGATTTTAGTTTTATTTGTATTTATAGAAATATGGGTATCGTTGTCCTTGTTTCGATATGTCCTTCGATAATTTGATAGAGTGACATCATTTCGAGGCGGACAGGAAAGGAAAGACTCAAATTTAGAAGTTTGGTGCGGTTTCAACTTTGAGGTAGGCTATGACTTACTCTTGTTAGACTTGCCTTGGTTAGAATTGATGTATTTTGAGTAGCAATGCGTGGTTAGGTTGACAATTTAGGTGTTGATATTCGTTTGAGAGTTTTGAAAATGATGATCACCATTAGTGACTATTTTGGGGGTTTTAGTCGTTGGATCCTTAGTCTAGGTGATTTCTTGACTTGTTTACATCGTTTAGGATCCTTAGGAAATGATCCTAGGTGATTTGAACTTAGGTTTCCACTTGTTTTACTTGGTTGGTGTCAGTTGGTCCTTCTTTGAGATTTTTAACTTATGTTATGCCTTGGTTGCTTAGGATATTGATGTGTTGGACCCGAAGCCGTGCCTTCAATACACTAGAGTCTCAAGTGAGTATTATATGATTTTTGACATACTACTTTATTAATTTTTCTCGCCAGTGTTAAAAATCCCTATTTAAAGAATAAAATGGTGATTTCAATATTTTTTATTTATAAATAAGTGTAATGATTTAAAGGAAATACCATTGATATTTTATTATGGCATTTCTTATCGGGAAGCTCGAGGCATGAATTTCAGGCGGCCCATTGATAGATCTCTCTGGTTATTATTATTACTACTATTATTGGGAAGCTCAAGGTGTGAATTTCGTGCGGCCTATGATATATATTCCGGTTACTATTATTATTACAATTATTGGGAAGCTCGATGCGTGAATTCCGAGAGCTTTATGATATTTCTGAGAATATTGAACCTTAGCCTCGAGTTTACATTTGAGTATTCTTTGGTATTTTTATCAAATGGGATTGTTCATGTGCTTACTTTGTTGGTCGAACTTGCTTGACTACTATATGATTATTCTCGTGCCCCCTTTCCCCGTATTTGTAGTTGATAATCTTCACTTATTGTTATTAGTATCATCATAATTCTTATTATTTATTTTATTCTATCTAAGTTCGGTCATCCTATAATGCTTACTGTGTACCCTGTGTTCTGGTACTCATACTGCACATCTGCATCATTTTGATGTAGCTCCCAGTTCGATCCACCCTCAGCATGCTTGATGATCCGTAGTAGTGCCAGTTCCAGATTATGGTGAGCTCCCAGCATTCAGAGACTTACATTCCCTTTCTTGCTTTGACTTTCATTTTTTCTATTTTCTGACAGTCAAATCTGTATTGACTTAGTAGATCCTGTATAGGTGACTCTAAGTTTGGGGTCTGGTTTAGTGTCATTCATCATTTCTTTTGGTCACTTTCGGACCTTTTTTTATATTTTATATCATATTTACATATATATATCTTGGTCTGATTTGTTTTTTTCTATTCTTCTTGATCTTGCCTTCTTATGTATTTAACTATTTATTTAAAATAAGATTTGACTTCAGTTATATTTGGGTTCGGTATGCCTACTCAGGGGTTTAGTAGGTGCCATCATGGCCCGAAGTCGGGTCATGATAGTTATCCTTGATATGGATTGACTATATGCATGCTAAGCTTTTATAGATTGTAGAACTCATGTGGTTAAGTTTTAATTTCCAAATGAGCCGATCGTAGAATGGAAGGGTAGCCATTTCGTGTTTAAGGGTCGATTCAGATCGTGCCTTAAAGCTCGAAAAGTGATTTCCAAGAGTTGCATCTACTATATTTTTTGGGTTAGGGATATGAATTTTGAATCCCCAACTCTAGTGTCGGTCCATATTGTTAATGAGTTTCTGGATATGTATCCCAATGATCTACCCGGTGTTCCTCCCGAAAGGGAAAGTGAATTTGGCATAGACCTTCTTTCCTACACCCAACCTATTTATATTCCTCCTTACCCAATGGCTCTGGTGGAACTAAAAGAGTTGAAGGACCAATTGAAAGATTTGTTGGACAAGGGTTTTATTAGAACAAGTATATCTCCATAGGGTGCTCCCATTTTATTTGTTATAAAGAACGATGGTTTGCTTCGCATGTGTATGGACTACCAATAATTGAATAAAGTAACCATCAAGAATATATATCCAATTTCAAGAATGGATTATTTGTTTTACCAATTGCAAGGGGTAAGCTACTTTTCTAAAAGTGATCTCCATTTTGATTATCACCAACTAAGGGTGAGGCAATGTGATATTCCCATGACAGTTCTTCAAATAAAGTATGACTATTTTGAATTTCTAGTTATGTCCTTTGGGATAACTATTGTCCCCGCGGCCTTTACAGACTTTATGAATAAGGTGTTCAAGCAATACTTGGACATGTTTGTGATTGTGTTTTTTGATGATATTTTGGTTTATTCTAGGAATGAGGAGGAGCAAGTCAATCACTTCAAAAATTATGTTGCAAACTTTAAGGGACAAGCAATTATTTGCCAAGTTTAATAAGTGCGATTTTTGGCTAAGGAAAGTTGCATTTCATCCATGTGGTGTCCGATGATGGAATTAAGATTAATCCAAAGAAAATAGAGGCGGTGAGGAATTGGCCTAGACCCTTATCTCCTTCAGATATTAGGAGTTTTTGGGCCTAGCCAACTACTATAAAAGGTTTGTGGAAGGTTTTTCAACAATTACTTTGCCTTTCACCAAATTGACCCAAAAGAGAGTGAAGTAAGAATGGTTAGAAGCTTGTGAGAAGAGTTTCAAAGAGTTGAAAGATCATCTTACTACCGTTCCTATTTTGACTTTATCGAAAGGGTCTAGTGGCTTTGGTGTGTATGGTGATGCCTCAGGAATTGGAATTGGTTGTGTGTTGATGCAACATGTTAAGGTGATAGCTTATGCTTCTAGACACCTCAATATATATGAAAGAAACTATCAAACTCATGATTTAGAGTTAGCTGCAGTTGTGGTTTCTTTGGAGATTTGGAGACACTATATTTATAGTGTCCATGTGGATGTGTTTACTGATCATAAGAGCTTGCAATATGTGTTTAAGCAAAATGACTTGAACCTTCTTCAAAGAAGATGGCTTGAATTATTGAAAGGAGTACGATATGAGTATATTGTACCATCCGAGAAAAGCTAATGTGGTTGCCGATATACTTTCTAGGTTGTCCATGAATAGTGTTACCTATGCAGAAGAGAGTAAGAAAGAGTTTGTTAAGGATATGCATAGATTGGACCATTTAGGTATTCGATTGGTTGATGAAAATGATGGGGCATTCTTGTTCAAAATGGTTTGGAATCGTCTCTTGTGGAAGATGTTAAGGCTAAACAAGATAATTATTCGGTGTTGGTAGAAATGAAGAAGTCGGTAGCCAAAAAATCCATTGAGACTTTCTCCCAAGAGGGATATGGTGTGCTTCATTATCATGTTCGGTTGTGTGCACCCATTGCTAATGGCCTAAGGAGATTAATCTTGCATAAGGCTCATGATTCTCAGTATTCGATTTATCCAGAATCCATCAAGATTTATTATGATTTAAGGGAAGTGTATTGGTGGAATGGCATGAAGAAAGACATAGCGGGTTTTGTGGCAAGGTGTCCAAATTATCCATAAGTAAAGGTAGAACATCAAAAACCGAGAGGTTTAGCTAAAGATGTGAATATGGATTTTATGACGGTTTTTCCTCGTACTAAGAGGCAACATGATTCTATTTGGGTTGTTGTAGATCAAATGACTAAGTCAACATATTTTTTACTAGTTAAGACTTTGTATAGTGCCGAAGATTATGCTAGGTTGTATATTCGTGAATTCTTAAGGATACATGGTTTCCTTGTGTCTATTATATCGAATCGAGGTACTTAATCCACCAAACATTTTTAGAAGTCGTTTTAAAAGATTCTTGGTATGAAAGTCAAGTTAAGTACTAATTTTTACCCTCAGATCGATGGTCAAGCTGAAAGAACGATTTAAACTTTAGAGGAATGTAGAGGGCATGTGTCATGGATGTCAAAGCAAGTTAGGATGAACATATTCTATTGATTGAGTTTGCCTACAATAATAGTTACCACTTTAGTATCCAAATGGCTCCTTTTGAACCTTTGTATGAGATGAGTTTTAGGTCCCTGGTGGGATGGTTTGAAGTGGATGAGATGGCATTGATTGGCCGCGATTTGGTATTGGATGATATGGATAAGGTGAGGCTCATAAGATAGAGGTTGAATGTGTCTCAAAGTTACCAAAAGTCATATTCATACACAAGAAGAAGAGACCATGAATTTTATATGGATGATTGTGTCAATTTAAAGGTTTCATCCCTAGTGATGCACTTTGGTAAGAAGGGGAAATTGAGTCCTAGGTATGTTGGACCCTATAAGATACTGAAACGTATTGGCATGGTGGCATATGAGTTAGACTTATCATTTGAGTTGGCAATGGTTCATCTAGTGTTTTATTTGTCGATGTTTAGGAAGTTTTTGGATGATACAAATTCTATTGTGTCATTGGAAAATGTGATAGTTGAAAAGAACTTGAATTGTAAGGTTGTTCTGTTGGAAATTCTAGACTGGTAAGTGAAGAGGTTCAGAAACAATGAAGTTGTATCCATAAAACTATTGTGGAGAAATCAACTAGTAGAGAGTGCTACATGGGAAGCGGAAGCGGACATGATAAAGCGATATCCGTACCTCTTTCCTTCCACTCAAGCTTAAGGTATTAGGTTTCTCTTATTTAAATCACATAAATTCCCACATTTGAGTTTTCACATGTCTTCCATATGCATGCATGTTTATGAAGATTGATTTTAAAGTCATGTTTTATGCTAAGTCTGAAAATCTCATGTTCTATGCATTTTCATGTGTCATTGCATTCATGATTAGGCTGTTAGTCCACTTTTCATATCCTTTCATGTATGTTGAATCTCATTCAAGGATGAATCATCCCAAATGGGAGATATTATAAGACCCCAGAAGTTGAAATATTGTATCAAGTAAGATTTGGAGGAGTTTCGTCACTATGTCAGTAAGATTTGTATCAAGTATGTTGATCTCTATTTCTTGTTCATGCATATCTCACATACTTAGTACCCTTTATGTACTAACGAATATTTTGGCATACATTGTCTCATAATGTAGGAACGAATGATCACGCTATGCATCCTATTCATTGCTAGAGCTTGCTATTTCTAGAGTTGTTTGGTGAGTACTCATTCACTGAGAATAAGACTTTATTTCCTATTGCCACTTTTGACTCTTTTATGTTAGGGTGAGCTAGGAGCTTGACCTAAGCCCCATTTAGTTATAGAGGCATATTTATACATAGAGTGATATAGTCCATTCTCGTACATTTGAATTGAGTTTCATTTTCATTCCTAGACATCAATGATTGAGATTGTTCTTCAGCCTGCCCGTTATGTTTTACTTGAACTTTTGAATGAAAGGTATGCTAAGAGGCTTGGTTAAGATCCTTTGGGTTCTCAATCGACATGTCACTCCTAGGTTCTAGCTTGGAGTGTGACAATACTCATATTACCTTTGCGCAAATTGATGAACTCTTGCACCTTAGCCTTTCTTAATTCCAAATGAAAGAATCGGTCAAGAAAAGCATCCTTGAACTCCTCCCAATCATTGGCACCGTCATCTACACCGCTCTGAACCTTCTATTTCTCATACCATACTTTGCAACCCCTTTGAATTGATTTGCGACCAAGTCCACTTTTTAAACTGAGCTAACACCCATGATACCAACAATATTACCAATACCCTCCATCAACACTTGTGAATCCTCATCCAACTTAGAATTATGAAACTCAGAAGTGTTCATTCGCATGACATCATGAACTTGACTCGCTATTGTATCCACATTTAGCTTCACAAGAGCTACCACCTCTTGATTCACTTGATCCACCATGTCTTAAGAAAGAACTTGGAAAGTGGCTCGGAATTTTGCATGAGACACTTGTTCAATCAAGGGGTCATTTGGAGCTTGTTCCTCCTCCTCAACATTCATTCGAATGGGGTATCTTCTTGGAGGCATGATTCTATAATTATAAAGAGAAAGCATTAAAGGAGAAAACCTTAGAGTTCAACTCTATAGCATGATGGGATCATGCAAAGAGTGATGTTTTTTCTTAAATGTCTCATAGCCTCCTATTCATATATGTGGCGCATTTCATACCAATGAACAATAATATACTCGACGTGGCATGTTGGACTCCTTAAGACACTTGAACCTTGTGCTCTGATACAAAGTTTGTCATGACCCAACCTAGGCCCGAGATGCAACACAATGATTAAAATCCTATAGGGACCCAACCAAGCGTCTTAGCATGTTATTCATCAACATACATGAGGTAAATAAGCAAAAAAAGCTAACGTTTAGACATACAAGCATAGTTTCAAAATAGAGCATAAGTCTCAAATACGGAATGAAAGACAACATAGAATCAATAAATCCAACATGTCTCTACTGACTAGATGGGGTTATAAGACAAACTCCTAGCTCACCCATGAAAACATAAAATAATGAAATAGTCAGATAAAAATAAATTATTCTACCCTCAAAGCATAAGGACTCACCATAAGTGCTAGACTAGGCTCAACTCTACTCATGAATAAGAGGTGCACGATGATCGTCCATCCGAACATTATTTTACAATATAGGAAAAAGTATGTATTAGTAAATGGAATACACTAAGTATGTGAGAAGTATGCATGAACAATAAACGTAGGAAATAGACAATATAAAACATTAGATGCAAGGCCCATATCCTAAAACATGATTGCAACCATGAAAGCATTAAAACATTAAACTCACTGGTCAATGCATAAAAACATCATCATCATGAGAACTTACAACCATTCTTTTACTAGTGTGGTTTAGGACCTTAACTAACACTTAAGACCATGATCCCTATATGGACAAGGGGGAGACTTGCTAGGGTATAATTCATCATAGTACTTTCTTAACTGGGCTATATATGGATTCACTAGCTTTGTCATATTGGCATATTTAAACCTACACGGGCAACGTAGTTTGGGACTAAAGTTTACTACTAGGATTATCTTGGGTAGCTACAATGGCTACCAGACCTAACCCCACCTTAAAGTCCTCTTGGTGCTAAGTCATTATCCTAACGGAACTTTCATGAAAACATAGTCATTAACATCATTAGAAAAGATAATAATAAATATCAATACATCTTTATATGGATAACATAAGAGTAGCTCATCTATAATCATCATAGAAAATCATAAGAATAGCTCATTAACATGCCTGCTTCATAAAGAATTTAGGACTTAGTGAGAACTGTCCTTTCATCTCTTTAACATGATTGTGTGAGAATTTCCTTTCACGCCATAACATTTTTGATTATAGAATTATTGAAATATCATTCATAACTTCTTTCTTAAAAGAACCTTTGAACATCATTCTTAAAGCTTTCATTGAAATAACTTGAAACTAACATATAGAATAGGTCTTTGAAATTTATCTTGAAATCATGTAATGTAATATGAATTATGCATAATTAGGATAATAACATTAAAATATATCATAATTAATAAGACCCAAAGCAAATCATGAAATTAGGGTTTTTAGAAGAAGAAATCATGAGATATTTTGAGAGAAAACTTGGGATTCCATGGGTGAAAGGGCCCATGGATGAACTCCCACATACCATTAGAAGCCCTAAATTGCAAATATTTGAAACTTGACTCTGAAGAAATCCTTAAAACTAACTCAAGGAAGAAGGACATTTGAAGAACACACTTTTAGAGAGAAGATTTTTTATTTAGGGAGTTAGGGAGAGAATGAGCGAATTAGGAGGGCTTAGGGTAGTTAATAGGTTAGAATATAGTCCCATATATAGTGCACATTCATTAATGAAATCATGGGATATGACCAAAATACCCTCAACTTAAAACTGGACTCATGCACTTGGACAAGCCTCCACCATGGCCCGTAAAGGACAATACGGGTCATGGTCATGGCCGTGGTGATAGACTTACTTGTTTGAATCATAGGTCTTACAAGGTTCCCCTCCGCGATACCCACCACAGTCCATCAAGACCACTACGGCCCATGGTGGTGGGTGTCGTGAGGAGGCTACCTAAGGGTTTGAGGAGGGTGTCCACCACGGTTCGTGGTGCTCACCACGACATGTGGAGTCTCTCGTAGACCTTACTCCTGATCCACTTAAATTATGAAGTTCCACCACAAGGGACAATATGGCCCATACTCCTATTCATGGGTCATGATCTGAGTTCGTGGGGAGGGATTGCCTAGTGCAAAAGCTGTAGATTTCGCTAGAAACTTCTTTTGAACCTCATTTTTTGACTTTCCAACTTTCGGGATCTTACACCAATTCCACCATGGGGTGCTAAGAATTAGTTTGGAATCTCGTGCACACAAATATATGCTACCCCTCAAAATTTGATGCATTCAAAATTTCCATACGAGGTCATTTTAACGAAATGTGGATTTTACACCCAAATACCAGTTTTAACCAAATTCCACAACAAGCATTGGGATTAGACCGTGGAAGCTTTGAGAAGCAAACAAAAGGTTATTCTATACCAAACATGATATTCCAAAACTAAGCGCACCGACATAATTTTGATCTGAGAGCATTTTTCTAGAATGTTGACTGAAGTAAACCTTGCCAAATTTCAAAGGTTAAATCGCCAAAAGACCCCAAACTCCTACCGAATGCCTCAATATTCATGTCGACCACACCACTATCCTAATTTAGTCACTACAAAGCTAGTGGAACTACCAGAATTCCATTCTGAGGAAGTTTAACTCATTTTATGAACAAAATTAATTTTTCATATTTTAAAAGCTCCAAAATAGAGAAATGGACTTAAAACTCTAACGACAAAAAGAATGCATTAACTCAAAAATAACATAGAGGGTAATTATAATATCCACTACTAAAAGAACTTGTGTCCATGAAAGTAAGAGTCAAGAAGTACCTGGAGGATCAAATAAGATGAAGAATTGCTCGTGCATCTCTTACTCGGTCTCTAGGTACCCTTATCGACTAGACGATGTCTCCAAAAGACCTTAACCATAAGAATGGCTCTTGATCACAACTGCCTCATATCTTTGTCCATGATAGCAGCAAGATCCTTAATATAACTCAAATGATCATCCAACTTAACCACATCATATTAGAGCACGTGAGAATTTTCTGGAACATACTGGCACAATATCAAAACATGGAAAATAGATGGATAGTTGAGAATAGTGGAGGCAAAGCTAATGTATATGCAACCTCACCAACTGTCCTTAAATCCAAAAAAGGCTATATAGTTGGGGCTAGGCTTGACCCACCTCCCAAATCTCATCACACCCTTCATGGGCAGTACACGGAGGAACATTCTGTCACCAACGACAAATTTCAATGGCTGACATCTATGATCTGCATAACTCTTGTGTCTAGCTATCTTGATCCTATCCTGAATCACCCTCATATGATGTAAGACCTTATGCATCAAGTATGTACCATGTGGCCTAGGATCCATAGACTCAAACCAACCAATCGAAGAGCTACAATGCCTATCATAAAACACCTTAAACAGGCATTTGAGTACTAAGGTAGTAGTTGTTATTATACACAAACTCCCCCAAAGGCAAAACCTGGTCCCGATGACCTCCAAAATCCATAAAATAGGCCCATAACATATCCTCACGAACCTAAATAGTGCTCTAGAATGGCCATCAATATTTGTTTGAAAAGCTATTCTAAGAACGACACAATTCCCCAAATCCTCCTAAAAAGTCCTTTAAAAGCTGGGTGTGAACTATGAGCCTAGTCTAAAATAATGGAAATTGGCACACCATAGAAATGAACAACCTCTTGAATGTAGATATGGGACTAGCTCTCAGCATTGTAGTCAGTACGAATAGAGAGGAAGTGTGCTGACTTGGTCAATCGATTAACGATGACCCAAATACTATTAATAATCCTGGAAGTGCGAGCCAACCCCACAATGAAATCCATGCTGATATGCTCTCAGTTCCACTCAGCAATAGGTAATCTCTGAAACTCACCACTGGCCTCAAATGCTCAGACTTCACTTGCTAAAACCTCAAACAATGAGAAACATTATCTATAATATTTCTCCTCATACTGCTCTACTATCACGATCTAACCCCGTAGGCCACTATTAGGGTCCGACCTAGACCCTCCGTATACTTAACTATCAGGTGTGGTCAAATTAAATTGTCAATAAAACAATATCATGTAATAGAGCCTCATTGGGCGATAATATTTTCATAAACATGTAGCCCTTTTCATTTGTGTTGTAACATGAAAGGGCATGCAAGCCGACAAGGCTGCCATAACATAATAACATATACCATACATCATGTAGACCCAGCTGAATCAAACATATATACACAACCCACATATACATATCTGCAGACCTCTAACAATATCAATGACAACATATGGTGGGACAGGGCCCCTGTCTTACCCCTGAATAACAAAACAATATTATACATCAATGGCCAATGCCAAAAAATAGGATCCGATAAAATGGAGCCTCTTCCAGCTAAGCTGAGCGGAATCCTAAGATGATGGACTCCTAAAACCTATACCTGTACCTACGGGCGTAAAACGCAGCCTCCCCTAGAAAAGGGGGGTCAGTACAACATATGTACTGAGTATGTAAAACATAACACAATACGACTATAGGCATATCTGAAATAGAGAAGTAGGGGATAAAATATCAAATCAGAAACCTATACCTGGAAAAGTAAAGTCATGCATGCTCAAATTTTCAATATAGCCGGCTCTATCAGGGATCCGGTGAATCATATATGTAGTACCATCACCTTCTTATTACAACACATCATCACATCATCATATATATACATACGTACCTGGCCCTCTAGTAAGGGCGCGATGAACAATGCAATGGAATTGTGCACAATTACTATTCCCAGCCGTGAGGTCGATGAAAGAAGTATTACAGTATGCACGAGTAGAGTAGTGAGGAACAAAACACAATTTAAATCATTATCTGAGACTCAATGAAGTCATCAAGTGAACCATCACTTGGAAGTAATTGAAGTACCTGGTAGGTGTCACGGAGGAATGTATGGAGTATCAGGAACCATAGACATGTGTCACAATGTTGCCAAACAGCTTATAGGATCCAGAGGTCTGTCCTCGTGGAGCCCTTAAAGATTGAGGCCTATACCTCTAGTTACTATTTAACCTATCGAAGACTCGAAGATAGTAGCTTACTACTTTAAAGTTTAACCTTCAAAACTGAGTGAGGGTCCTGAAGTCATATTCAGAACTTGGGAATGGAATTACCCCCAAAGCTCATATCATATCCTGCTTACATCTAAGATATGCCAAAAGAAAGAGAAAAGATAGGCTTTACATACCTTTTATGAGTTACTCTTTATCTGTTCGCCTCGTCGTCCTTTGAACCTATTCAATATGAAATAAATACGAATATCAACAACCCTTGACTATTCAACACCTTTAATTATACACAAGTATTCACAGAACTCATTTCCTCACTTGTCTTCTCGATAAGTTCTTTAACTAGTTAAAGAGTTAACAAAAATCGGGCATCACCTCCACTATAATATGCCCTATCCAAATTTCCAATCACACCGCTAATAACTACAGCCAACCAACAACAACAACCTGCAACATATATACAAGCAATTCACACCAACATTACACAATACAAACCCCAAACAACTCACTCCAAACTATCAAAACATAAATTTTGGACAATTTATTGTATTGCATTATTGCTTCATTTCGAAGGGGTAATTGAGAGAAAAAGGCTTTATATCCTCATGAAATTTATATACATGTGTCTTAGGGTCGCATACAATTTCGAATCACCCATACATCAATTCTGTACAAAAGGATATGCCCAAAATACCAACAGCAGTCCGTGTAAGATGTCCAAAACCAAAATCTGGGCAGTACCTCCTCTATACTTCATTACCCTTTTTCGAGAAGATAAAAGCAAAACTGGATTTTAAAGGCTAAATGAAAGTTATAGAACTCTGAAATACCTTTCCAAAACATATTGAATCACTCGAAACAAATCCGTGTACAATACATTATACTAATATTACTAACAATAGTCTCATTCAAAAATGGGTTTGTTAACTAGCTCTTACCATTTTCTCTCTTTGTTGTTTCAACTTTCTCTCAATTTTCCAAGTGTAAGGCTGAATTAACGACTCATTATTAATCCTAATAAACATATATACACCTCCACGTGTCTGAGGACCACCTTAGATAATTAATTAATGGAGAAAAATTGGAGACTTACCTTAGTTTCTCAAGACCATGGCTGCCTTGTTCTTTTATTTCTTCACGTTTTTCTCTCTATGTTCTTGGCTGACTTTTGGAGAATGAAAGAGTTAAGAGTCACATAATACATATATACACACCTATTTAGAAGGTGCCACATGGCAGCCCCTTAGGGTGCCACATGGCAGCCTCCTAGGGTGCCACCTCAACTTGTTCTGCCAATCACATGCTGCCATGTGGCAGTGGGGTCCACCCCAAGCTGCTACATCACCTACTTGACCCTAAGTAGGTGCATCACCTTCTTGTCCAAGTAGGTGCATCACCTAATTGCTTCGAGTAGGCGCATCTTTTCCTTATTTCTCTTTCGTGAGCTCGTAATCTCGTCTTACTTCAAGAGCCTATGCACTCCTTGCTACTTAAGCTCGACGTGTACTCAAGTAGCTTAAGTGTGTAGGACTTCTAAGTTAGTAGCTTACATAGGTAATTCGAGTCCTACGAATCCTTACTTGGCCTCCAACTTCTTCCAACTCCTCATAACCCTACTTCCAACCTTCCCTACTATAGGGTATCACGTTCTCCCTTCCTTGGAGTTGTTTAATGGCATTGTAGATTATCCGGCTCATATAGTAACTACTAAGAAGCTTAATAGACATTTTCAGCTCTAGAGTATGGGGTGTAGCATCCACCAATAATATTGCCTCAAGTCATGTTACATCTTAGTAGTGCCCATATGATGGTGCATATGGAATCACAGGCCTTGCTAAGGATTAGATGGATCAAACCCCCAACTCTTGGAACACATAGGAGACCACAAAACCTCAATACCTCATCTGGATTGAAGTTAGCCTGGCCGGTATCACCTCCAAAAGCTCGATCCCGAAGAGCAGTCAAATCCTCATCCTCAAACTATCGATTATGAATTCAGTCTAATAGAAATGATAGAACTCTAACATAAGCTAGCATACACCGAGAAAAAGAAATATTAAGTCCTATCATCCTTTTCTCTAAGGACTAGATGTCCGAAGTCAAAGATTGCTCCACAGTAGAAAGGAAGGCTAGAATACCCATACTCATTGCCTTCCGACTCAAGGCATACACTAATATATTTGCCTTGCCTGGATGGTACAAAATAGAGAAATTGTAGTCCTTCAGGAGCTTTATTCAATGGCATCGCCTCAAATTAAGATCCAACCAACTCATAATGTACTGAAGGGTCTTGTGATCAGTAGAGATCTCGCATCAAACTCCATACAGATAGTGTCACCATATATTAAGTGTGAACACTACCACTGCCAACTCTAAGTCATGATTGGGGTAGATGCGCTAATGCAGCTTAAGCTGCCTCACTACATAAATGATAACTCGGCTCTTTGCATCAACACAAAACCCAAACTAATAGCGGATACCTCACAATAAATCGTGAAGTCCTCTCCTTCAATTGGAAGAGTGAATATAGGAGTGGTGGTAAACAACTTCTTATGCCTCAAAAAGCTCCTCTTATAATCCTCCGACCACTCAAAGGGAACATCATGGCAAGTCAATTGACTCAAAGGTGATGCTATAGTAGAAAAGCCTTTAAAAAAAGCTTATGGTACCATGCCAATCTAATGAAGCTATGAATCTCAGTCGCAAAGGTGAGCCTGGGCCAATACTGAATAGCCTCAATATTCACTGAATCCACCATAGTGTCACCCTTGGAAACCATGTGCCCTAAGAATTATACAAAATAAAGAAAAAACTCGCACTTTGAGAATTTGGCATAGAGCCACTGATCTCTCAATATGTGGAGCAGTATCCTCAAATGTTTCTCATGCTCACTCCAACTCAACGCGTATACCAATATATTATCGATTAAGACTAAGAAAAAGGAGTCCAAATACAACCTGAATACACTAGTCATTAAGTCTATGAAGGTGTCAAAGGCATTAGTCAACTCAAAAGACATCACTAGGAACTCATAATGGTCGTAAGGACTCCTAAATGTTGTCTTAGGGATATCTGCTACCCTAATCCTCAATTGGTGGTAATTGGATATCAAATCAACCTTATAAAATACCATGTCCTTCTAAAGATGGTCAAATAAGTCATCAATGCAAGGCATAGGGTAAATGTTATTCATCATCACCTTGTTTATCTCCTTGTAATCAACATAAATCCATATAGTACCATCCATTTTCTTAACAAATAGGAATGGGGCACCCCAATACAATATATTAGGTCAAATGAATCCCTTACCGAACAGATCCTAAAGTTAAACATTGAGCTCTGTGAAGGCCATATGATACAATATGATAGAAATAGGAGAAGTAATCGGCTCTAAGTCAATAGAAAAGTCTATATCATGATCTGGGGGAAGGCCAGAAAGGTCAGAAGGAAACACATCTGCATACTTTAAGACTATAAGCACTGAATAAATTGTATGTCCCTCCCTACAAACTTCTCTAACATAATACAACTAAGAAAAACACTTACTAGCTACTAACCTCTGATCGCAAATGAAAACAATCACTCGTATTGGCATGTGACTACAAGATCTCTGTCACACAACCAATGGAATATCAGGCATGTCTAAGATAACGGTCTTAGCATAACAATCCAAGACCGCTCGGTGAGAGGATAACTAATCCAGGCCCAGAATCTTGTTGAAATTAGACATATCAATTACAATAAGGTCAATCCTAGTTTCCCTCCCCTAAATAGTCACAACACAAGATCTTAAAACCTTATCAACTAAAGAATCACTTACCAGGGTCGAAACATGCAACGAAACTATTAAGGGATCTGGACTTATACTGAATTGAGGGGCATAATATACATATATAAATGAATAAGTGGAGTTGGATTAAATAAAGATGAGGTAGGATATGTAAGACCCTAGAAGTCAGAAAGTTGGAACCAAAGAAAATATCTCAAAATTTGGTTGGTTCTCAAGTTCATGAGTCACTCTACGAATCATAGTCCCTTTTATGACTCGTAGGGATGAGTTGTAGAGTGAATCTCAAGTTCTTGTCAAGGAACACGCTCAGGAGAAGTCGTACGACTCAACAGGATGAGTCATTATCCTATTGATGAGTTATAAGGATAACTAATACAAAACTTCAGAGGGCCAGTAGTTGTAGGTTTTCAAGAGTTGTAGGACGAATGATTTGGATGAGTCGTAATGATGACTAATAGTCATAACAAGGACTAGTAAGAAAATTTTAGAGACCTTAAAACTTATAGGTTTTTAGACCTACAATAAGATTCAATTCAATGACTCATAACCATGATGAAAAGTCGTAATCACGACTCATAAACCTAAATTCAGAGGTTCCCAAAATCCCTAAAACTCAGTACCTGCACTATGACTCAAGTCTACGAGTAGTAAACTTGAGAGAAAGTCATCGAGATGGATTTGTAGGTCCAGAATACGAGTTTAATGAAGGGTAATCTAGTATTTTTTGCCAAAGTTTGGTTCAATGAACATAGACTCAATTATGGCTAAGTTCAAGCCTATAACTACCCATCCCTTCAAAATTCCCTCTATTCTACTTCATTCACCTAAATTCTCCTAAGGCAAGATCATAAATCCTCTTATGTTCTTCTCCAGATCTCAAGAGAGGGTTTTAAATTTCACCAAGGTTCTTCTTCAATTTTGAGTTGATTTCACCAAGGTATGCGGGGATTGATCCATGCGTTCTTTAACCAAAGGAGTCCCAAGATTTCCTTAAAGTTTTTCTTAAAATTTTAATTGTCTATTAATCCTAGTTTTGATGAATTGCATTGGTTATTTCAATTTCATTTTTAAATATTATCAATGATTATTATAATCATGTTTCTACATAAATTACATGATTTCAAGTTGAATTATGAATTCCCATGCATAAAGTTACTTTCAAGTATGATTATGAGGTAAAGTTACTTTCAAGTATGATTATGAGGTTCAATGATGATTTACATGAGTTTTGATTATGAGTTCTATGATTTCAAAAGAAAGTTATGATGATGATCAATTATTATCCAAAATAGTTATTATGGTGTGACAAGTACAATTGCAACACAAAAATGTTTATGATGGTGATAAGGACAATCATATTTGAATATATGGATTCCTATGAATCACTAAAGTTAATGAGTTACTCATATTATATTTTATAAAGATAAATTGATAGGTAGTTTATCTTTCCCTATAATGTTTATGCTCATGTTTTAATAAATTCCGTTGTGATATTGACTAAGCACTGAGAGGACTTTTAGGTGGGGTTTGGTCCGGTAACTTAGTTAGTTACCCAAGGAAATACTAGTAGATACCTAAAGTCCCAAACTAAGCTGCCCACGTAGGTTGCCTTCATAGCCTAGCTAGTGGATCCACATATAGCTATTTAGTTAAAGTTCTTTCTCATGGAGTCTACCTTGGCAAGTAGTCTCTCTCTTCTCGATGTGGGAGTTACATTAGATTCCATGTTATAGCTTTCATGGTTTTAAGATGTCGGCTAAAGTTCTTATCCCACACAAGTTGAATGTAAAGATATGAGATCTATTATGAAGTCTTATGATGCATTGACCACAAGTTTTCCTATGTTTTCAAATGGTTTTAAGCTTTATTTAAGCGCATTATGATTGGTCATGCATCTTATGCGGTTGTTCATATCCTATTACTTATTCATGCATATCTCACATACTTAGTACCTTCTTTGTACTAACAAAATTTTTGCCTACATTATCTTATAATGTAAGGACGGACGATACTCACTCTCCTCATATTCGTGGCTAGTGTTGGTTAGTTCTCAAAGAGATGGTGAGTTCTCATATCATCGAGGATAATTCTGCTTATCTTGATTATGTTTCATTACCTTATATATACGATGTATGCAAAGATTGTTTGGTAGGGATCTTTTGGGTTCCGATCATTGTGTCACATCTAGGCCCTAGGCTTGGGCCATGACAAACTTGGTATATCAGCACAAGATTTAGAAGTATCCTAAGGATTCTAATATGTCATGTCAAGTAGAGTCTTGTTGATTGGTGAGAAGTGCGCCACATCTATAAATAGGAGGCTATGAGAAATCTTAGGAAAATCTCACTTCTTTTACAATCTATGTCGTGTGGTAGAGTGGTACGCTAATACTTTCCCTCTAATTCTTGTTCTTTGTGATTTTCATAAAATGTCTCCATGAATATAGCCTGTTTGAAGGAATGTGGTTGAAGAGGAGCAACATGCTCTGAATGGTACCTTGAATAGCCATGTCTCCAATGTCGAGTTCCGAGCAGCCTTTAATGTAATTTCTCAAGCCATTAAGGCTCAATCCAATTGTGAGATGGTTGTTCCTGTAAACCCAAATATGGGTACGGTGGCAACAAGAGTTTGTGACTTCATGAGGATGAATCCTCTAGATTTATTCACAAGATTATGGAGATTATAAGGGTTAGCCCGGTTGATAGGGTAGTGTTTTCTACTTATTAATTGAAGGGTGTATCTCGTATTTGGTTTGATCAATGAAAAAGTGAGAGGCCTAGAGAGGTAGATCCCGTGACATAGGAGTAGTTCAAAGGAGTGTTTCTTGATTTCTTTTTCCCATTGGAGTTGAGGGAGGCCAATGTACAAGAATTTATCCACATTAAGCAAGATGGTATGAGTGTGAGGAAGTATGCCCTCAAGTTCACCCAATTGTCAAAATATGCTCCATTCATGGTTGCCGACCCGAGAGCTTGTATGATCAAGTTTGTGTCAGGATTGTCAGATGTTGTTTCTAAAGATTGTAAGACGGCCATGTTGATTTGGAAAATGCGCATCTCTAGAGTTATGACCTATGCATAGAAAATAGAGGGTGAAAATCTTAAGGAGAGAAGTGATATGGAGTCCAAGAGGGCAAGGACCAATAGCGGTGATCCCTCTTATACTAGGTCCGGAAGTGGTGGACGTCCTCATTTTCGCCAAAGGTACTCCTATCAATGATCTTCAAATGCTACTACTCTAAGGTTTTCCAAGAATAGGGTGCCCAACCCTAAGTCTCAAGGAGGTGCCCTAATTGTCCAACTGACCCCCGCATGCAAGAAGTGTGGAAATAACCATAATGCTGAGTGTATAGCGTGTTTGAATGTGTGTTATCGATGTGGCAAGATGGGTCATCATGCTAAGGAGTATAAGGTTAAAGATATCCATCCTCAATGTCAGAACCCAATTTCGTAGGCCGTGATTGGTGCCCGAGTTGGGAACCCATACGTACCCTTAGTCCCACTTAGCGTGTTAGCAGAATACACAAAAGTAGAAGTCAAAAAGGGGTCACTAGAGAGCGTTTGAGAACAGATATAACACAAGAGGGCTGTTAAGGCCATCACAAAACAAAAAGCCCAAAAAATATATACATAACCCACATCACAAGTCTACATACCTCTACAGAATGATAACATAGTCATATGATGAGACAGGGCCCCGTCGTACCCTTAACCAACATGTACAACTATACAACAGAAAAGTTAGTAACAAAATAGGGCTCTAAATAAAGGAGCACTGCCAACCAATAGGGTGGATGTCCTAAGAGAGTGGATCAGCAAACCAAGTGTATGTATCGGTGGGCATGTAACGCGGCCTCCGAAGAAAGGGGGTCAGTACGAACAATGTACCAAGTATATAAAGCATGGAGTGTAATAAGTAAAGCTATTACTAGAACAGAAGGTGCAAAAATAAGCAAAATATCCAAAATATCAAAATATTTTTCATAACCTCAAATAATGTATGCAGAAAAACATATGACATATCCGGCCCTATTATGGGACTCAATGAACAAAATGTGGTCGCCACCCCATCACTAGCGCCACAACACAGCATACATCCAGAGTAGGGAATATCTCTATAAACATCATATCATATCAGATGTCCATATCAGATTATATCATATCATATGTGTACATGGCATATCATAACTCCACAAAACCCATGTACAGGTCATACTTGCCCTCTCAAATTGGGGCACGACATACAATGCAGAGAAGTACGCACGATAACAAAACCTGACTCGAGCTCAGTGAAGGAAGCATTGAGGCATCCACAAGTGGAGTAGTGAGAAACTAAATGCACTTTAAATCATTTTTGAGACTCAATGGAGTTAACAAAATGAGCTATTATTCAAAAATCAAGACAAGAGTCGTATCAAGTGCCTTTTGAATATCACTATGAGTTATATCAAAATAGAACTTTTGGAATCATATACACATATCTAGGAACGATAAAATATTCTTTGGAAAATCAAGAAGTTGAACACCCTGGCGGCTATACGAATAGGAACTTTCTTGGAATCATATAAAAGTCATATGCTTGTTTCATAAAAACAATGCCAAAAAGAAAGATTAGCTTTATATACTTATGTCAAAATATGCCAAGAGAAAAAAATAAGATTTACATACTTATGCCAAAGACATGCCAAAAGAAGGAATGGTTAGCTTGACATACCTCTTACGGATTACTCCTAATACGTTCGCCTCATCATCTCTTGAACCTATTTAACATAAAAGTAATACTATGGTTAATGAAATTTCACTTTCCAATTCCAACTCTAAAACCAAGTCTCCATAAAGGTCATTTCCTTATCCATTTCCCTAGACTAGTTCATTACTAGTTCCTAAGTTACCGAACATCGGGCAGCATCTCCCCTATAACTTCAATATCCCCGAGATTTCAACTCGGCCACCATGTCAAAAAACATACCAACAACAACAACCAGAAGTATATACACAAGTAAATCACTTCAACATTACTTAATACTACTGTAAACCACTATCTCAAAACTACGATATCAAAATAGAGTTTTGATATCTTTATTACGCAAAATGTTTATCCATACCAAATAGAGGGTCGTGCGGCTGAAACTAGAAGAACCCAAACCCTTTTTTACAATAATTTAAAGCCCTGCAACATGCAACCCAACCATCTGCACCCGCAGCACCACAATGACAACCCACTACTCGACTTTGATTTAGCTATAACCACTTCAATTTAGTTTTTTTCTAACGTCAACCATCCTTATGCAATTTTTCCACTTCCAATCTTATTTAAGACATGTAATATACCTCATATCAACATTATAAACTCCAATATGATAGATAAACCTTTACCTTACCCGAAACTCACCAAAACTTGCATAAACTCGCCTCAGAATTTCCTTTAGTGCAACTGAAACTTCGGGGCAACCTCCAGTGGAATTATCATCCATGTGCAAGTTTGTTAAAATTTTGGAGCTTCTCCAAACCATAAATTTACATTAATAACACCATCATACCCTTGTGGTATACCCTAGACAATTAATTTACGTAACACAATCGGAGAACTTACCTTTTCTCCCCAAAACTGTAGCGCTCTCTCTCTAGATCAAGGTTTCTTTTTCTTCTTCTCTTTTCTATAACTCTCTTGAAGAAGATGACTTATGGGATAAGGATGAGGGAAATAAGTCATAAAACATATATATAGAGGCTACCTTAGGGGGTGACACGTGTCAACCCCTCATTGGTGACATGTGTCAAACCCTCATAGGGCCAACGCATCATCTCCTCCACTTAAGGGATGCCACATAGAATGTGGGGGCCTACTACCTTGCTTAAGCTGCTTCCACATGGAACTATCTCATGGGCTTCCACATGGCACTCTCTCGTAGGCTGCCATGTGTCACTCTTTCCTTCTCCTCGTGGGTTCATAATCTCGTCTTCTTTTATGAATCTATGTAATACTTGCTATGTAAGCTTGGTATGTACTCAAGTAGCTTAAATATGTAAAATTTCCAAGTTGTTAGCTTACGTAAATAAGTCAAGTCCTACGACTCATTACTTGGCCTTCAATTCCTTCCGGATTCCTATAACTTTATTTCCAATCTTCCCTGCCATGGGGTATCACATTCTCCTTTCCTTAGAGTTGTTTGATAGAGTTATAGCCTATCCGGCTCACATGGTAACTTCTAAGAAGCTTTCAAGAACTTAGGAATCTTTCAAGAAACTTAAGAATCTTTTACAAGCTTTAAGAAACATTAGGAAACCTTAAGAAACTTAAGAGGCTTACAGTCCTTCCATGAAACTTAAGAGCCTTTCAAGAGATTTAAGAACGCGTTCCAATGTACAAAAGTATGGGGTGTAATATCCTTCCCCCCTTTATAACATTCGTCCTCGAATATGAACCAAAACCTTCCTCCGAATCTTATACTGACTATATGGAGAGTTTCTCTGTCCCATTGCCATAACATATACTTTCAACGAGCAATCAATATCAGAGTTCAAAAGGTTAAGATTCCTTGTAGACATAGGGAATAGGTAGAGATACTTATGTTTTATTTCCTCTTTCACTTCCCAGGGGGTCACCCATCCTAGTACTACTCTCACCCAAGCATGCTTAACTTAAGAGTTCTGATGGTATCCGGTGCATTAGTGTTGGTATGATCGCATCCATCCCTTAAGGTCTCCACCAATGGTTCCTCATACGGTCTCAGATACCGCGGCTTCTATCTATTTATTGGTGGCCTTGAGATCCATCCATCCCTTATGGGATCTCATTTGAAGTTTAGGCATTTCCATTTACATATGATAGCGTCAGTTGATTTTCTCTTACACTTGTATTTCTATTGTCTGCTTCCCCCCTTTTAGGGTGTACCTATGTCATCCTCTATTTATTTTAAACTATTCACGTGCAAATGCTTCAATTCTAACATATTGAACATGCTGCACCATGTCTAAACCCTCTTTTAGATCATCCATACTTTAGGTTTCCCCTATAAGAAATCCTAGTACAACCATGGGGTGCTTAGAATTCTCGATAAATAGTACACAATCTAGTCCAAGTACTGGTACTCGAGTCATACAATTAATGTAGTAGTTTAGCCGAAGCCACATTTCATTCATCTCAATCAGTACATTCCTAGTGCTTATAATTGTGTCTGATTCTCCATTTGGGGCACTTATACTCTGATGACACGTGTTTCACGTTTTGTTATCACCTCTTTTTATTCCAAAGGATACCACTTGTTCCTTTAATAATTTTACAATGCCTCAGTTATTTTGCAATTTTCCATTCACTATCCTCGAGGGATCCCACTATTTCCAAAGTGGAGGTACATATACACAATACCCCTTTCTGCTTCATGAGCTTTCATCCTTATCGTGTACCCGATGCTAACTCTTAATCTTACTCACAATCACATTCTTTAGTTACTTCTTTACTAGGCTCTACACACTTCCATGATGATCCTCATTATATTCACACTATATTCTGCTCATGGTCAATCTCGGAGGGTACTATTTCTTAACTTTTATTCACGATCCTTACTCTGGGCTAATTCCACCTGGTGGAGCAAGCGTACTTAACCCCTTATCCTTCCTCGTTATTCTTACCCTTAATACCTCGCAGGCTATCTTAAGACATTCATATCCATCAGCATTCTTCTCACCATATCAGTATTGATCTTCTACTTGCCACCCATATCGCAATTAACTTCTTTCCCAAAGTCAGTTGTACTCCTAGTTTAGTCGTATCTTATCGTTACCATGGATACAATCTCTCAAGATATATTACAAACTTATATCTCATTCTCTTTCTATTTCCAAAAACAATTCGGCAGAGTTTACTCTATATTCCTTACTATCCCAAACCTGCACTCAGGAAATACCAATAATGCCTCACAAGGCCAATACATATATATTCATATCACAGCCTCACAGGGCGCCCAATATCAACAACAGTATAAAATGCTGGACTTACCTCGCATGTCCAATTCGAACTTCACCTTTTACACTTTCCTGTCTACTTTTCCTTTCACTTTTCAACCTTACATGTCAATCGTATGTCCACACCTCACCTAACATATCTCTTTCATGCCTTTGCTTACCTGTGTGCCCTAAAAACTCCAATGTTATCAGTTACTTTCTTCTATCGATGTTGTCCTTCTACTGAAATCACAAGTTAGTAAGAGGAATTTCATTCCCTATGACTCAGCTCTATCGCACGATCTTAGATATGAAAGAAAGATAAAATCCTAAATGTCCTGTAGCCTCCTGTTTATAGATGTGGTGCATAACACACTGATAAACAAGACTCTACTAGACATGGTCTATAGACATTCTGGGGACCAAACCGCTCTAATACCACTTTTTTCATGACCCAACTTATAGGCCGTGACTGGTACCTAAGTTGGGAACCCATACATACCCTTAGCCCCACTTAGCGTGTTAGCAGAATACAGAAAAGTAGAAGTCAGAAAGGGGTCGCAAGAGAGCGCATTAGAACAGATATAGCACAAGAGGGCCGTTAAGGCCATCATAGAACACAAAGCCCAAAACATATATACATAACCCAAATCACAAGTCTACATACCATCATACCCTTGTGGTATACCCTAGATAATTAATTCATGGAACACAATCAGAGAACTTACCTTTTTCTCCCCAAAACTGTAGCGCTCTCTCTCTAGCTCAAGGTTTCTTTTTCTTTTTCTCTTTTCTAGAACTCTCTTGAAGAAGATGACTTATGGGATAAGGATGAGAGAAATAAGTCATAAAATATATATATAGAGGCCACCTTAGGGGGTGACACGTGTCACCAACCCTCATAGGGACAACCCACCATCTCCTCCACTCAGGGGCTGCCACATGGCATGTGGAGGCCTACCCCCTTGCTTCAGCTGCTGCCATATGGAACTCTCTCATGGTCTTCCATGTGTCACTCTCTTATGGGCTGTTACGTATCACTCTCTCCTTCTCCTCGTGGGTTCGTAATCTCATCTACTTTTATGAATCTATATAATCCTTGCTACGTAAGCATGGTATGTACTCAATTAGCTTAAGTATGTAAGATTTCTAAGTTGGTAGCTTACGTAAATAAGTCGAGTCCTACGACTTATTACTTGTCCTCCAATTCCTTTCGGATTCCTATAACTTTATTTCCAATCTTCCCTGTCATTGGGTATCACATTCTCTTTTTCTTAGAGTTGTTTAATAGCGTTATAGCCTATCCGGCTCACATGGTAACTTCTAAGAAGCTTTAAAGAACTTAGGAATCTTTCAAGAAACTTAAGAAGCTTTTAGAAGCTATAAGAAACTTTAGAAAACCTTAAGAAACTTAAGAGGCGTACGATCCTTCCATGAAACTTAAGAGCCTTTCAAGAGAATTAAGAATGCGTTCCAAGGTACAAAAGTATAGGGTGTAACACTCAAGGCCAAGTTCCTCATGGAGGACAAGTGCAACAAGGTTCTTAAGTGCAACCAAAGGGTTGTCAATGTAACAATCAGTTTTATGCTCTTCATGGTAGGAAAGAGGTGGAGAACACTCATGATGTTATTACTGGAATATTTTGGGTATTTCACTATAATGCTTATGCCTTACTTGATCAGGGTAAAAAATTGTCTTTTGTTATTCATTATGTGGCAATGAGATTTGATGTTAGCTCTAAAATATTATTGGATCCTTTTTCCATTTATACTCCCATAAGTGAGTCGGTTATGCCTAAAAGAGTATATAGAAGTTATCCGGTTTTGGTTTTCCATAAAGTTACTCTATGTGATCTAGTTGAGATTGACATGACCGATTTTGATGTTATCCTTGGTATGGATTGTCTATATGTATGTTATGCTTCTATTCATTGTAGAACCAGAGTGGTTAAGTTCCAATTCCCAAATAAGCCAGTTCTGGAATGGAAGGGTAGTAATTTCATGTTAAAAGGTCAATTCATTTCGTGCCTTAAAGCTTGAAAAATGATTTTCAAGGGTTGCATCTACCATCTTATGAGGGTTAGAGATGCTAATTCTAATGCCCCTACTCTAGAGTAGGTCCACAATATTAATGAGTTTTCGGATATGTTTCTTGATGATTTACCCGGTGTCCCTCTTGAAAGGGAAATTGATTTTGGTATAGACCTTCTTCTGAGTACTCAAACTATTTATATTTCTCCTTACCAAATGGCTCCGGGAGAACTAAACGAGTTAAAGGATCAATTGAAAGACTTGTTAGACAAAGGTTTCATTAGACTAAGTATATCCCCAAGGGGTGCTCCGGTGTAGCACCCCTTTTGGGAGGATGCCACTAACGAGACAAAAGGTAGTTTTACTTTTTTACGATTTTTTTTTTTTTTTAAAATCACGAATAGTCAATACCGTTGCGGGTCTATAAAATACACAAAACTTGAATTAGTAATTATTATAAAACTATTATCCTTTTTGTACAAAATGACAAGTCAACATATAAGCACAGTACAGGCATGACTTGAGTTAAAAGCACACTCCAAAATAGCAAAACTAGTCACCTTGTTCAAGTTATAAGCATATAGTTCTGTTTTCACAAGCCACATGTATCATGTACAACTCCCCCAAAATATTTACAAAACCTAGATGCATATGCAGATGTGATCTTCACAAGGTCTCCAAAAAGTCTACTCCAAATGGCCATCTTCATACCTCGTCCCGCACATTACATACGATAGAAAACAACTATCGCTAAGAATAAAGCTTAGTGGTGTAAAAACTTTGGGCTTGGACCCATTAAATTCTTCAACTCCCTGGTTCATCGCAAATGTCTTAACAAGGTAAAAGTAACCAAGTGAACAAGTATATCAAAGTATCGAATACAAACCTTGAAGAGTTTCGAAATTAATATCAATATTCGAAGGCTCAATTATCAAGAAACTTATAATTCAATTCGAAAGATTTGCTAAATAATTAATTTTGCCTAATAAGTACGTCATGCCTTCACACTAAGCACAATCAATATCAAGATGGATCGAAGCCCTGAAATCAACAAGGACCGAAGCCCATATCAAGAAGGATCATCACCCAATATCAAGAGAATCAAGAATCATGTTGAAAGTGGCTTTCCACTCGTACACAAAAATGGACGAAAATCCCATCATCAAGACGAAATGTAAATCCAAAGTCAAGATGGGCAGGATATGAATTGAAAGGCATGCTAATATCGATGACAAGTCACCATAACAGGAAGGAAAAAGTCCCATCAAGAATGCAAAATGATCAAGCAATTCGTATAAATGGACGGCTTAGCGAATGTTTTGCAATACTTGAGATAATTGTCATACCAAAATACAAAACAAGGAGCAACAACCCATCAAAATACTTCAAATTTCAGAAAATAAAATATTTTAAGTTCAAGTTTATAAACAAACCTTGGTGTTTTAGCATACAACAGGTTCTACCACAACTCGAGGAGCTTAATTCCTCTCTGCCATAGACAACAAAAATCCACTTCATCAAACAGTTCCTCTTAGATTGTATAAGCACATATATACCTTAAATACACAATCAAATATCTACTTAAGTTTAAGAGTCTCATCATATCGAAACTAAATATGAAATTAATAAAAATCAGTCCAAACTATTCAAACTGGAATTCTAGACAGACTACTGTCTAGTATTGTTGCTCAGTTTAGAAGGGGTAAATTTAGGAAATAGGCTTTGTGGCATCGATTAAAGTTATATACATGTATCTTAGGGTCGCATACAATTTCGAATCACCCCTACATCAATTCTATAAAAAAAATATGCCCAAAATACCAACAACTGTCCATGTAGGATTTCCAAAACAAAATCTGGGCAGCACCTCCCCTATTCTTCATCACCCTTTTTCGAGCTTCTAAAAGAAAAGGTGGGTTTCCGAGCCTAAATTAAAGTTATATACCTATGAAATATATTTCCAAAACATCTTGAATAACTCGAAACAAAGCTTTACACAAGGAGTTATACTAATATTACTAACAGCAGCTCCATCCAAAAACGGGTTTGTGAACAAGAAAAAAAACCTCCTTGCTGCCCAACTATAAATTTTACATTGTTAAATACCTCTACTTAACCGAAGAATACCTTAGACAATTAATTAACGAAACAAAATCAGAGGGCTTACCTTAATTGGCCAAACATGTAGCTCTCTTTCTCCTTTTTCTTGATTTTTATCTTAAGTCTTTCTAAGTGTAATTTGCTGAAGAAAATGACCTCTTAGTCATCTTAACATGTATATATATGCTCCATTAAAGTGTGAAACATGGCAGCCCCTAGGGGTGACACATATCCAGCCCTTAGGGTGCCACCTCATCCATGCACCCAATCTAAAGCTTCTATGTGGCAGCGTGGGGTCCATCCAAAGTAGGTGTATCACCTACTTGGTCCAATTATGTGCATTACCTACTTAGTCTAAGTAGGTGCATAACTTACTTGTTTCAAGTAGGTGTTACGCTGCCTTTTCCCTCTTTCATGGGTTCGTAATATCGTCTCACTTTAAGAACCTATGTAATCCTTGCTACCTAAGCTCAATGTGTACTCAAGTAGCTTTGTTATGTAAGACATCCCAATCAATATCTTACGTAGAACTTCATAGATAACGTGGATCACCTGGCAATCCTTTAGAAAAACCATAAAAAGAAAATTGGAATGTATGTGTAGTGACAATCAATAATTGAACAAAGTAACCATCAATAATAAATACCCAATTCCGAGGATAGATGATTTGTTTAACCAATTGCAAGGGCTAGTTATTTCTCTAAGATTGATCTTTGTTTGGATTATCATCAACTATGGGTGAGGGAGTGTGATATTCCAAACACGATATTTTGAACAAAGAATAGCCATTATGAGTTCTTAGTTATGTCATTTGGTTTAACCAATGCCCCTGCGACATTCGTGGACTTGATGAATAGGGTGTTCAAACAATATTTGGACATGTTTGTAATTGTGTTTATTGATGACATTTTGATTTACTCTCGGAATGAGGAGGAACATGCAAATCATTTGAGGATTGTAGTACAAACTCTAAGAAATAAGAATTTATTTTCCAAGTTCAATAAATATGAAATTTGACTAAGGGAGGTTTCTTTTCTTTTTCAAATTGTGTCCAGCGAAGGGATTATGGTTGATCCTAACAAAATTGAGGCGGTTAAGAATTGGCCTAGACCATTGACTACTTCAGATATTAGAAGTTTCTTTGGACTAGAATGATATTATAGATGATTTGTAGAAGGCTTTACATCTATTTCATCACCTTTGACTAATTTGACTAAAGATAAAGTGAAGTGTTACACCCCGCACTCTCAAGCTTGGAATGTCTTCTTAAGTTCCTTAGACACTATCATGTGAGCCGGATAAGCTACGACACTATCAAACAACTCTAAGGAAAGAAGATTGTGATACCTCGTGAGAAGGAAGGTTGGAAATGGAGTCATAAAAATTCGAAAGGAATTGGAGGCCAAGTAATGAGTCGTAGGACTCGATGTACCTACGTAAGATACTAACTTGGAAGTCTTACATACTTAAGCTATTGGAGTACGTACCAATCTTGCGAAGCATGCATTACATAGGCTCTTAAAGTGGGACGAGATTACGAACCCACGAGGAAGCAAAAAAACAATGCGGGGAAGCCAATGAGAGGGTGACACATGGCAGAACCTTAAGCAAGCAGGTAACCCGCCTACTTGGGGTCAAGTAGGTGACCCACCTGCTTGGGGGAGGTGGGGCCCACTGCCATATGGCAGCCCCTCCTTTATCATGTAGATATGGTGGCCCAATAGGGGCTGGACACGTATCACCTCTAGGGGATGACACATGTCACACCCTAGGACCACCTATATATATGTATATATGACTAATACTTCAGATTGTTCCCCAAAACTTTAGCAAAAGCAAATGAAAAATAAACCCTAGAGCTAAGGAGAAAAGAGTGACGGCTTTGGGAGGAAAAATAGGTAAGTCCCGCTTTCTCTTTGTAAATTAATTACTTAGCGTATACTACGATGATATGGAAGTATTATTACTATAAAATTTGAAGTTTGGTGCATTTAAAATCGGACAGCAAGCTGCCACGGAGTTACATCGCGCTAAAAAAGTTCCGAGGCATAATTTCGGCAAGTTCTAGCAAATTTTGGGAAAGGTAAGTTCTTCCCCTCTAATTTGAATTTTATGATGTTAAATTAGGGTGTATTACACACCCTAGGGGCTGCTGTAATTTGGGGAAAAGGTTTGAAAAGTTCGGCATTCGAAATAAGCGAAATTAGAATCGCTATAGTTAATTATAATCGAATAATGTGTTGCGCTTGTGGTGTGTGACTGCTGGTCGGGTGGTGAGGTATTGTGGTGTTGGAATGTATGTTAATAAGGGCGTGGGGGGCTTTTGTTTACAGCCATACGACCCTTCGCTGTGCAATTAAAGAATTCGCGAAAGAAAGATTAAAAACTTTAGTTTTGGTATCATAGCTTCTAGTGAATCATTGGGGGTTTATATTGTGTAATGTATTTTTGCAGGGCCTAAATGCATTCTTAAAGGGTTGTTGATGCTTTTGGTTGCGTCCACATGACCCCACATTTCGTATAGTTAAAGGCGCTACAAAATAAAGGCTAGACGCCCTATTGTGATATCGTATTTTTGAATAAGTCATTCCGAGTTTATGTTGTATATTGTTGGTGTGAATTGCTGTAGTTTGTTGTTATTGGTTGGATGTAGTTCTTAGGGACCTAATTGGAAATTTAGATAGGGTACATTATAGGGGAGGTGCTGCCCAATTTCCGTTGATGCCTTAACAAATAACAGAACTAGTCGGGGAAACGACTAAGGAAATAGATTCCATTAATACTAAGGTGTAACCTAGGGTGCTGGAAAGTTAAGAGGGGTTGATATTCATATTACTTTCATGTTGAATAGGTTCAAAGAACAGCGAGGCAAATAGGATAAGGAATAATTCAGACAAGGTATGTGAAGCTTTCTTTTGGCATGTTTTTGGCATAAGTATGTAAAGCCTATCTTGTTTCTTCTTTTGGCATATCTTCAAGTTAAGTAATGAATGATATGAGATTGAGGGTAAATCTACTCATAAATGCCAAGCGTAGTTCACGGTCCTCATTTACTTCTTGATGAAAGCACTCTTACAGTAATTGAACTAGGGTTTCTCAAGCCTTCCATACGTTAGGAAGTGATGAGTATGTAAGGCTATCCCTCCCTTCTCTTGGCATATCCTTGATAGAAGTGCAATATGTATATCTGCATATGCAAGTGGGGATAATACCACTAACATATACCTCCTGATTCTTATCCATTGCTGAACACTAGGACGCCTACGATAGGTGAATTATTGTCTCTCAAACTTCTTTGGGATAGGAAGGGACAAACAGGTGAGGCCTACCCTTTCTTCCTTTTGACATGTCTTAAAGAAAATGATACATGATACGAGCTCTAGAGTAAGTCCATTCTTAAGCTCCAAATACTCTATACGTCTCATATTCACTCCTTGGCGGGAAAACTCTCATCGTAGTCGAGCTACCTTTCCTGAACCGTCTATATGTCGATTAATAGTGGGACTTAGAGCTCCTATTCCTACGGACACTGTGATGACAGATATTTGTGATTTTCTTAAGTCGGTTGGCATTGCCCTAAAATATGTCTATAATTCCTAAGACTTCACTTAATAAAGCCCTAGTGGCACTCAAAGGGCACCTGAGATGATTATTATCCTGATCCACGAACGATAGTTTAGTATGATTACCCTAGTGAGTCCCAGATAATGATCTACCTATATATAATGATATGATGATAACACCGAGTCTCCTAATGGGCCGGGTATGGTATGTGATGATATGATTATAACACCGAGTCCCCTAAAGGGCCGGGTACGGTATATGATGATATGATGATAACACTAAGTCCCCTAATGGGTCGGGTATGGTATGTGATGATATGATTATAACACCGAGACTCATACTGGGCCGGGTACGGTATGATATGTAATGATAGATAGGCATGCATATGAAAACATAATAATGTAATTGTAACATATGACACGACCCCGTATGCGATGACATGGTAACACCGAGTCCCCTAGCGGGCCGAGTACAGTATATGAAGATGGTGTACATGCCCTTATGTTATAAGATGCATGTATAGTGCCTTATTAACTGTTATACTTGTTCCCTGCATCCCTATTTCAGTTGTTCTCTCAGTTATGATGTGTTATGCTTTATATACTCAGTACATATATCGTACTGACCCCCCTTTTCTCGAGGGGCTGCGTTTCATTCCCGCAGGTACATATGTCCATTCTGGAGATCGGTCATCTTAGGAGTTCCTCTCAGCTATGTCGGAAGTACTTCACTGTTCTGGAGCCTAATTTTTGATACTGGTCACTTAATGTATATGTTTGTACATTCAGGGGTACGGCGGAGGCCCTGTCCCACCATATGTTGCTGTTACTATTCCTAGAGGCCTGTAGACATATGGATGTGGGATGTTTGTGAGTTCATTTCGATTGTGCCTATACAACATTTGTGAATATAGTTATGTTACAACAGCCTTGTCATCTTGCATGCCCTTATGTGCTATGAAACGAGTGGAAGAGGCCACACATGCACGAAAACGTTTTAACTCATTGGGGTTTTTGCGAGTAGTATCCCCTTGTTCATAGTTCAGTATGACTACAACTGATAGGTAGGTATACGGGGGTCCAGTTCGGACCCCAGTTGCGACCTACGGGGTTGGGTCGTGACAGAAGTGGTATCAGAGCAGTTCGTCCTCGGAGTGTCTACAGACCGTGTCTAGTAGAGGCTTGTTTATCGGTGTGTTGTGCACCACACCTATAAACAAGAGGCTGCAGGACATTTAGGATGTTTTCTTTCTTTTCTATCTTATATCGTGCGATAGAGCTATGTTGTTAGGATTATCTCTCATTAACATATCATTGTGTTTACAGTGATGGTTCTAAGGGAAGCAACGACTGCCTAGAAGGGCAAGTCTATAGCGGGGGAATCTAGTCAGACCCCGAGAGTTACCAGGGTTCGTGCCCAGTCTATGCCAGGGATTATGTTGTAATCGGCGAGCTCTACTATGCCGCCACCTCTAGAGGAACTCAGAACAGAAGCAACGGCAGATCCTGAAGCTCCAATGCCTGAGCCTCTAGCTCTACAGCCAGGACCAGAAGATAGGGCCATGAAAGATATAGTGCAATTATTGACTAGGATAGTGGCAGGGCAGGCTCGAAGGCATGGGTTAGGAGCAGATGATACAAATACACAAGATAGTTTAAGGGTCCGTGACTTCCTGGCCTGTAACCCTTCGGAGTTTCACTGGTCGAGACTTGTAGAGGATCAATAGGAGTTCATTCGACAGATGTAGCGTACATTGCAAATAACCAGGGCCTCGAAGACTGAGTCGATCGAATTGGCTTCATATCGGCTGCATGACGTAGCCGTTAATTGGTATGAGTCCTGGGAATTATCGAGGGGCGAAGGTGCTCCTCCAGTAGTCTGGGATGAGTTTGTAGAAGCCTTCTTTTGCCATTTTCTACCTCCAGAAATGAAACAAGCCAGAATTGATAGATTCTAACAGTTAAGACAGAATGGTAGAAGCATTAAAGACTATAGCCTCGAGTTTTACTCGTTGCTAAGGCATGCGCCCGCTATAGTAGCTGATATGGCTTATAGGGTGCATCGCTATGTGATGGGGTTAGACTATTATTTAATTGATAGCTGTGTGGCCATGGCTTCTCAGCCAGGCATGGATATCGCCGGGGTACAGGCGTACGCACAAGGGGTGGAAGATCGGCAAAGAGGATGATATCCCGAGAGAGATTTTGGCAGAGGCCAGCATAAGAGGACTAAATCAGCTGATTATTATGGTGGCTTTCGAGATGGGCAGCCTCAATAATATGGTAGATACCCTTCTCAGCCGGCCCAGAGTACACCCCTGCAGTTTCCAGGTAGTAGATTTGATAGCACAATGTATTCAAAAATTGGTCAGAGCTCTAGGGTTTTAGGCTCACAAACGAAAAGGGTCTGCGTCAATCAAGGCTATCTTTGCCCCAATGCTCTTATTGCGGTAGGTTTCATTTTGTGGAATATCATTTTGCCACCGATGCTTGTTTTTCTTGCGGCCGTCAGGGCCATAATATGAGGGAGTGCCCATCCAGGGTAGGCCAGAAAGCACAGTTTAGCCTACTGGGTCAGTTGCCGGTCCTTCTTCTTCTATGGCTATACGCCCTAAGGGGCGAGGTCTGCAGACACTAGCAGGTCGTGGTAGAGGTCGTGGCGGAGCTTCTAGATTCAGTGGCCCTTCAAATCGCATATATACCCTAGCTAGTAGACAAGGCCAGGAGGCGCCACCGAATGTGGTTACAGGTATATTATTAATTTTCTTTCGGAATATATATGCATTGATATTGGGAGCCCTGTGTGGCTGCGATATGATATGATATGAACATATATGTTGGTCCGGTGAGGCATTATTGGTATTTTCTGCATACAGGTGTTGAGATAGTAAGAAATACAGAGGAAACTCTGCCCAAATTTTCCTAGAAATAAAAGGAAAAGACAAGACCACTATTAAAGCAAAATTGATGAGATTTCGAGTAAAAATTAAAAGTGAGCATTAGGTACATGACAAAGATGAAAGCTCATGAGGCATAACGAAGTTAATATACGTGACTCCACCTTGATGATTAGTGAGATCCTGCAAGGAGAGGGTATGTTGATTTGCAGAACAATTGCTGCACTACGAGGTTATTAGAAGAATAAGTTGTATCCACGGGAATAAAGTTAGTATAATGACGAATCTTGAAACAGGAGTCATTAAAGTATAAGTACACTCGAGTGGGGAATTTGCACCAATTATGAGCTCTCGCTAATTACTGATTGGGATGAATGGAATGTGGCTTTGAATGCACTGCTACATTACGGATATTACTTGAGTATCAATCGTTAGATGAGATTTTATACGATATATTCCAAATACTAAAGCACCCTACAGTTGTGCTAGGGTTTTCTATAAAGGCAACCTAATGTATGGAAGATTTAACAGAACATATAGATATGGTGCAGCACGTTAAATATGTTGGAATGGAATCATTAGCGTGTGAATAGCTGAAAATAAATAGAAGATGACATGGGTACACCCTAAAAGGGGGGAAGTGGACAAGAGAAGTACAAGCATAAGAGAAAATCGACTAACGCTATCGTAGGTAAATGGGAACTCTTAAACTTCAAACAAGACCCCATAAGGGATGGACGCGATCATACCCGCACTAATACACCAGATTCCGTCAAAACTCTGAAGTTAAGCGTGCTTGGAAGAGAGTAGCATTGGGATGGGTGACCCCCTGGAAAGTGAGAAAGGGAATGAGACAAGTATGACAAAAAGAGATTATAAAGGTGTGTTAGTACAACGACATATATAGAACAGAGTAAGCCAAGAGCAGAAAAGATTATGACTGAAATACAATGCACCTCGTGAAAATGGCACAAGAATAGTTGTGCAGCTTACAAACATTGGCATACTAAGAGCGAGTTCAAAGGATTACTCGATAAAAGGAAGTCAGTAATAGCAATGTGATTTCCATATTTAGAATCTATTAAAGAAAAGTGTAAGATGGTTTGAGGCAAAACTATTAAGATATAATCGGTATTAAGGACAAAAGCCATAGTAGAGCCCTAACCTCAATCGAAGGAGGTAAGCCGCTAGTATAGCGACACTAAAGCATTTTCTAAATGGCTCTACATAACTACACATATTCGTGTAAGAATTACAGTATAACGTGTGGTAATAAAATTGGAAGGAAGATCTGAGTAAAGGAGGAAGATAGCATACCTAAGGTGTTAGAAGTTGAATTAAGAGGAGTTGTATAATGGCTTAAACGAAGAGGAGCATCAGAGGCTTGATAGCTTATTACGGGGGATGGAGATTCCGACTCGGAAATAGAAGGCGATTAATGTAGGTTATAGTGTAGGCTGACCTCGCACTCTACGGAAGTATAAGTTCATATGGGTTATGGTAGATAAGCTGACAAAATTAACCCATTTTCTTCCAATTAGGAAGGTATATTCAGCTAAGGGTTATACGAGATGACATAGCAAGAAAACAATAAGATTTCACGGGGTTCCCACATTTATTATCTCGGACGGGGAAGTTTAACGTATGGCTAATTGCTGTAGATCGTTCCGGTAAGGATTGGGAACACAGGTGAATCTTCCTACGACATTTCGCCCTTCGATTAATGGATAAGCCCAGAGGGGATCCAGTAAATTATTGATGAAGTAAAGCTTA
This sequence comes from Solanum dulcamara, assembly GCF_947179165.1. Taxonomy (NCBI): domain Eukaryota; kingdom Viridiplantae; phylum Streptophyta; class Magnoliopsida; order Solanales; family Solanaceae; genus Solanum; species Solanum dulcamara. Next base: position 51,612,176 of record NC_077237.1, on the reverse strand, counting down.
ATCCGGGACAAGCTATTAATTAGAAGCCTAGAGTCGGCAAGAAGGAGATAGATTGATCCTTCTCAGGTCATTTGTAGAATAGATAAAGGTGCCTATGAGTGGGACCTACCATCTGATTTGAAACAATACATTCGTTTTTCACAGACCAATGCTGCGCAAGAATATAAACGATGCTCCCAGAATATTTCCTGAGAAGAGGTCCACGTAATAGGGAGTTATCTTATGAGGGGAAACCCATTTCCATCTAGGATCAGCAGATTAAACGGGTTGTGAACTAAGGACATAGCTTCCGTCAAGGTACTATGGCAGAATAAGAATCATGAAGACATAACCTGGGAGGTTGAAGAAGACATGAAACACAGGTGTCCGTACCTATTCCTGATGTCTACAGATAACCCCCAGTCCTGGAACTCGTATATGAATTACTTGGATGAAAATGTATGTTATTCCAGTAGAAAGGAATCTCCCAACAATTTGTATGAAGTCTTAAGGGAAATGTTATTCAACATTCGGGGACGAATGCTATAAAGGGGGGAAGGATGTTACACCCCGCACTCTCGAGCTCGGAATGTCTTCTTAAGTTCCTTAGACACTATCATGTGAGCCGAATAGGCTACGACACTATCAAACGACTCTAAGGAAAGAAGATTGTGATACCTCGTGAGAAGGAAGGTTAGAAATGGAGTCATAAGAATCCGAAAGGAATTAGAGGCCAAGTAATGAGTCGTAGGACTCGATGTACCTACGTAAGCTACTAACTTGGAAGTCTTACATACTTAATCTATTGGAGTACGTACCAAGCTTGTGAAGCATGGATTACATATGCTCTTAAAGTGGGATGAGATTACGAACCCACGAGGAAGAAAAAAAACGATGCGGGGCAACCAATAAGAGGGTGATACGTTGCAGAACCTCAAGCAAGCAGGTGACCCACCTGCTTGGGGTCAATTAGGTGACCCACGTGCTTGGGGGAGGTGGGACCCACTGCCACGTGGCAGTCCTTCCTTTATCATGTAGATATGGTGGCCCAATAGGGGTTGGACACGTGTCACCTCTAGGGGATGACATGTGTCACACCCTAGGACCACCTATATATATATGTATATATGACTAATACTTCAGATTTTTCCCCAAAACTTCAGCCAAAGCAAATGAAAAATAAATCCTAGAGCTAAGGAGAAAAGAGTGACGGCTTTGGGAGAAAAAATAGGTAAGTCCTGCTTTCGCTCCGTAAATTAATTACTTAGCATATACTAAGATGATATGGAAGTATTATTAGTATAAAATTTGAAGTTTTGTGCAGCAAAAAACGGACAGCAAGCTGCCACGGCGTTACATCGCGCTAAAAAACGTTCTGAGGCACAATTTCGGCAAGTTAATGCCAATTTCGGGAAAGGTAAGTTCTTCCCCTCTAATTTGAAGTTTATGATGTTAAATTAGGGTGTATTAAACACTCTAGGGGCTTCTGGAAGTTTGGGAAAAGGTTTGAAAAGTTCGGCGTTCGAAATAAGCGAAATTGGAATCGCTATAGTTAATTGTAATCAAATAATGCATTGCGCTTGTGGTGTGTGTCTACTGGTCGGGTGGTGAGGTATTGTGGTGTTGGAATGTATGTTAATAAGTGCGTGGGGGGATTCTGGTTGCATCCACACGACCCTCCGCTGTGCAATTAAAGAATTCGCGAAAGAAAGATTAAAAACTTTAGTTTTGGTATCATAGCTTCGAGTGAATCGTTGGAGGTTTATATTGTGTAATGTATTGTTGCAGGGACTAAATGCATTCTAGAAGGGGTTTGTATGCTTCTGTTTGTGGCCATACGACCCCTCATTTCGTATAGTTAAAGATGTTACAAAATAAAGGCTAGATGCCCTATTGTGATATCGTATTTTTGAATAAGTCATTCCGAGTTTATGTTGTATATTGTTGGTGTGAATTGCTGTAGTTTGTTGTTATTGGTTGGATGTAGTTCTTAGGGACCTAATTGGAAATTTAGATAGGGTACATTATAGGGGAGGTGCTGCCCAATTTCCGTTGATGCCTTAACAAATAACAGAACTAGTCGGGGAAACGACTAAGGAAATAGATTCCATTAATACTAAGGTGTAACCTAGGGTGCTGGAAAGTTAAGAGGGGTTGATATTCATATTACTTTCATGTTGAATAGGTTCAAAGAACGGCGAGGCAAATAGGATAAGGAATAATTCAGACAAGGTATGTGAAGCTTTCTTTTGGCATGTTTTTGGCATAAGTATGTAAAGCCTATCTTATTTCTTCTTTTGGCATATTTTCAAGTTAAGTAATGAATGATATGAAATTGAGGGTAAATCTACTCATAAATGCCAAGCGTATTTCACGGTCCTCATTTACTTCTTGATGAAAGCACTCTTACAGTAATTGAACTAAGGCTTCTTAAGCCTTCCATACATTAGGAAGTGATGAGTATGTAAGGCTATCCCTCCCTTCTCTTGGCATATCCTTGATAGAAGTGCAATATGTATATCTGCATATGCAAGTGGGGATAATACCACTAATATATACCTCCTGATTCTTATCCACTGCTGAACACTAGGACGCCTACGATAGGTGAATTATTGTCTCTTAAACTTCTTTGGGATAGGAAGGGACAAATAGGTGAGGCCTACCCTTTCTTCCTTTTGACATGTCTTAAAGAAAATGATACATGATACGAGCTCTAGAGTAAGTCCATTCTTAAGCTCCAAATACTCTATACGTCTCATATTCACTCCTTGGCGGGAAAACTCTCATCGTAGTCGAGCTACCTTTCTTGAACCGTCTATATGTCGATTAATACTGGGACTTAGAGCTCCTATTCCTACGGACGCTGTGATGACAGATGTTTATGATTTCCTTAAGCCGGTTGGCATTGCCCTAAAATATGTCTATAATTCCTAAGACTTCACTTAATAAAGCCTTAGTGGCACTCAAAGGGCACCTGAGATGATTATTATCCTGATCCACGAACGATAGTTTAGTATGATTACCCTAGTGAGTCCCAGATAATGATCTACCTATATATGATGATATGATGATAACACCGAGTCCCCTAATAGTTCGGGTACGGTATGTGATGATATGATTATAACACCGAGTCCCCTAAAGGGCTGGGTACGGTATTTGATGATATGATGATAACACTGAGTCCCCTAATAGGCCGGGTACGGTATGTGATGATATGATTATAACACCGAGACTCATACTGGGCCGGGTATGGTATGATATGTAATGATAGATAGGCATGCATGTGAAAATATAATAATGTAATTGTAACATATGACACGACCCCGTATGCGATGACATGGTAACACCGAGCCCCCTAGCGGGCCGAGTACAGTATATGAAGATGGTGTACATGCCCTTATGTTATAAGATGCATGTATAGTGCCTTATTAACTGTTATACTTGTTCCCTGCATCCCTATTTTAGTTGTTCTCTCAGTTATTATGTGTTATGCTTTATATACTCAGTACATATATCTTACTGACCCCCCTTTTCTCGAGGGGCTGCGTTTCATTCCCGTAGGTACATATGTCCATTCTAGAGATCCGTCATCTTAGGAGTTCCTCTCAGCTATGTCGGAAGTACTTCACTGTTCTGGAGCCTAATTTTTGATACTGGTCACTTAATGTATATGTTTGTACATTCAGGGGTACGGCGGAGGCCCTGTCCCACCATATGTTGCTGTTACTATTCCTAGAGGCCTGTAGACATATGGATGTGGGATGTTTGTGAGTTCATTTCGATTGTGCCTATACAACATTTGTGAATATAGTTATGTTACAACAGCCTTGTCATCTTGCATGCCCTTATGTGCTATGAAACGAGTGGAAGAGGCCACACATGCACGAAAACGTTTTAACTCATTGGGGTTTTTGCGAGTAGTATCCCCTTGTTCATAGTTCAGTATGACTACAACTGATAGGTAGGTATACGGGGGTCCAGTTCGGACCCCAGTTGCGACCTACGGGGTTGGGTCGTGACATGAAGTTTCAATGGTCGAAATCTTTTGAGAAAAGTGGAAAGAGTGGAAAAATTGTCTCACTACCACTCTTATTTTGACCTTACCAGAATAGTCTGATGGTTTTTTTGTATATTATGATGCTTCAAGGTTAGGACTTGGTTTTGTTTTGATGCAACATGTAAAAGTGATAGCATATGCTTCTAGGCAACTTACGGTGCGTGAAAGAAACTATCCAACGCATGACTTGGAGCTAGAAGTGGTTGGGTTTACCTTGAAGATTTGGAGACACCATCTTTATGGTGTCCATGTGGGTGTGTTCACCGACCATAAGAGTTTACAATATGTGTTTAAGCAAAAAGAATTAAACCTTCGGCAAAGAAAATGGCTTGAATTGTTGAAGGGCTATGATATCAGTGTTTTTTATCATCTGGGTAAAGCTAATGTGGTTGTCGAAGCATTAAGTAGATTGTCCATGAATAGTGTTGGACATGTTAAAGAAGGAAACAAAGAATTGATCAAGGATGCTCGTAGATTGCCACGTTTAGGTATGTGTTTGGTTGATTATAGTGATGGAGGTGTTGTTGTGCATAATCATTTAAAATCATCCCTTGTAGTGGATATGAAGGCTAAGCAAGATCCTGATCCGATATTGGAAGGGTTGAAGAAGACGGTTGCCAAAATTGTCATTGAGGCTTTCTCCCAAGGGGGAGATGGTGTGCTTCTTTATCAAGGCCGTTTGTGTGTTCCTAATGTTGATGGGGTTAAGAGATTTGATATTTAATGAGGCCCATAGCTCATGATATTGCTAGTCCTCTTTTTATGTCATTCCTATGCTAGTTGAACACCATTCGAGGATAAATGTTTCCAATGGGGAGATATTGTAAGACCCCAAAAGTCGAAAAGTTGGATCTAAATAAAATCCCTTAAAATTTGGCATGTTCTCAAGTTGGCAAGTCACTCTATGACTCATAGTCCCTTCTATGACTCATAGGGATGAGTCGTAGAATAAATCTCAAGGGCGTGTCCAGGACTACCCTCAAGAGAAGTCCTACAACTCAACAAAATGAGTCATATTCATGTTGATGAGTCATAAAGATGGAGCGTACAAAACTTTAGAGGCTCAGTACTTATAGGTTTTCAAGACCTACAGGATGAATGGTTTTGATGAGTCGTAACAACAACTCATAAGAAAATTTCTGAGACCTTAAAACTTGTAGGTTTTTAGAACTACAAGATTATTCAATTGGATGACTCATAACCATGATGATGAGTCATAATCATGACTCGTAGACCCAACTTTGGTAATTCCCAAAATCCCAGAAATTCAGTACCCGCACGACTACTCAAGTCTATGAGTCGTAGACTTAAGGACAAGTCGCAGGGATGGATTCGTAGGTCCAGAATCCGAGTTTAATGAAGGGTAATCTATTCTTTTCCCAAAGTTCGGTTCAATGAACCTAGACTCAATTATTTCTAAGTTCAAGCCTATAACTACCCATCCATTCAAAATTCCCTCTATTCTAATTCATTCACCTAAATTCTCCTAAGGCAAGATCACAAATCGTCTCAAGTTCTTCTCCAAATCTCAAGCTAGGATTTCAAATTTCATCAAGGTTCTTCTTAAATTTTGAGTTGATTTCACCAAGGTATGTGGGGATTGAATCATGGGTTCTTTTCACTCAAGGAGTCCCAAGATTCCCTCAAAGTTTTTCTTAAAATTTCAATTGTCTATTAACCCTAATTTTGATGAATTGCATTGGGTTATTTCAATTTTATTTTTAAACATTATCATTGATTATTATAAGAATGTGTCTACATGCATTGAATTATTTTAAGTTAAATTATGAATGCCCATGAATAAAGTTACTTTCAAGTATGATTATGAGGTTCAATGATGATTTACATTAGTTTTGATTATGAGTTCTATGATTTCAAAAGAAAGCTTTTATAAATGAAGTAAAGATTATTATTTAATGATGAAAGTTATGATGATGATCAATTATGATCCAAAATAGTTATTATGATGTGATAAGTACAATTTTCACACATGCATGTTTAAGATGGTGATAAGGACAATTCTCACTATATTTGTGGATTCCTATGAATCACTAAAGTTAATGAGCTACTCTTATTATGTTTTATAAAGATGGATTGATAGGTAGTTACTATATTTCCCTATAATGTTTATGATCACGTTTTAATGAATTTCGTTGTGATATTGACTAAGATTCAAAAGGACTTCTAGGTGGGGTTCGGTTCGGTAACGTAGTTAGTTACCCAAGGGAATCCTAGTAGAAACCTAAAGTCCCAAACTCTGTTGCCCACATAGGTTGCCTTCGTGGCTTAGCTAGTGGATCCACATATAGCTATTGAGTTAAAGTTGTTTCTCATAGAATCTACTTTTGCAAGTAGCCTCTCTGTTATTATGATGTGATAAGTACAATTTTCACACATGCATGTTTAAGATGGTGATAAGGACAATTCTCACTATATTTGTGGATTCCTATGAATCACTAAAGTTAATGAGCTACTCTTATTATGTTTTATAAAGATGGATTGATAGGTAGTTACTATATTTCCCTATAATGTTTATGATCACGTTTTAATGAATTTCGTTGTGATATTGACTAAGATTCAAAAGGACTTCTAGGTGGGGTTCGGTTCGGTAACGTAGTTAGTTACCCAAGGGAATCCTAGTAGAAACCTAAAGTCCCAAACTCTGTTGCCCACATAGGTTGCCTTCGTGGCTTAGCTAGTGGATCCACATATAGCTATTGAGTTAAAGTTGTTTCTCATAGAATCTACTTTTGCAAGTAGCCTCTCTGTTATTATGATGTGATAAGTACAATTTTCACACATGCATGTTTAAGATGGTGATAAGGACAATTCTCACTATATTTGTGGATTCCTATGAATCACTAAAGTTAATGAGCTACTCTTATTATGTTTTATAAAGATGGATTGATAGGTAGTTACTATATTTCCCTATAATGTTTATGATCACGTTTTAATGAATTTCGTTGTGATATTGACTAAGATTCAAAAGGACTTCTAGGTGGGGTTCGGTTCGGTAACGTAGTTAGTTACCCAAGGGAATCCTAGTAGAAACCTAAAGTCCCAAACTCTGTTGCCCACATAGGTTGCCTTCGTGGCTTAGCTAGTGGATCCACATATAGCTATTGAGTTAAAGTTGTTTCTCATAGAATCTACTTTTGCAAGTAGCCTCTCTGTTATTATGATGTGATAAGTACAATTTTCACACATGCATGTTTAAGATGGTGATAAGGACAATTCTCACTATATTTGTGGATTCCTATGAATCACTAAAGTTAATGAGCTACTCTTATTATGTTTTATAAAGATGGATTGATAGGTAGTTACTATATTTCCCTATAATGTTTATGATCACGTTTTAATGAATTTCGTTGTGATATTGACTAAGATTCAAAAGGACTTCTAGGTGGGGTTCGGTTCGGTAACGTAGTTAGTTACCCAAGGGAATCCTAGTAGAAACCTAAAGTCCCAAACTCTGTTGCCCACATAGGTTGCCTTCGTGGCTTAGCTAGTGGATCCACATATAGCTATTGAGTTAAAGTTGTTTCTCATAGAATCTACTTTTGCAAGTAGCCTCTCTGTTATTATGATGTGATAAGTACAATTTTCACACATGCATGTTTAAGATGGTGATAAGGACAATTCTCACTATATTTGTGGATTCCTATGAATCACTAAAGTTAATGAGCTACTCTTATTATGTTTTATAAAGATGGATTGATAGGTAGTTACTATATTTCCCTATAATGTTTATGATCACGTTTTAATGAATTTCGTTGTGATATTGACTAAGATTCAAAAGGACTTCTAGGTGGGGTTCGGTTCGGTAACGTAGTTAGTTACCCAAGGGAATCCTAGTAGAAACCTAAAGTCCCAAACTCTGTTGCCCACATAGGTTGCCTTCGTGGCTTAGCTAGTGGATCCACATATAGCTATTGAGTTAAAGTTGTTTCTCATAGAATCTACTTTTGCAAGTAGCCTCTCTGTTATTATGATGTGATAAGTACAATTTTCACACATGCATGTTTAAGATGGTGATAAGGACAATTCTCACTATATTTGTGGATTCCTATGAATCACTAAAGTTAATGAGCTACTCTTATTATGTTTTATAAAGATGGATTGATAGGTAGTTACTATATTTCCCTATAATGTTTATGATCACGTTTTAATGAATTTCGTTGTGATATTGACTAAGATTCAAAAGGACTTCTAGGTGGGGTTCGGTTCGGTAACGTAGTTAGTTACCCAAGGGAATCCTAGTAGAAACCTAAAGTCCCAAACTCTGTTGCCCACATAGGTTGCCTTCGTGGCTTAGCTAGTGGATCCACATATAGCTATTGAGTTAAAGTTGTTTCTCATAGAATCTACTTTTGCAAGTAGCCTCTCTGTTATTATGATGTGATAAGTACAATTTTCACACATGCATGTTTAAGATGGTGATAAGGACAATTCTCACTATATTTGTGGATTCCTACGAATTACTAAAGTTAATGAGCTACTCTTATTATGTTTTATAAAGATGGATTGATAGGTAGTTACTATATTTCCCTATAATGTTTATGATCACGTTTTAATGAATTTCGTTGTGATATTGACTAAGATTCAAAAGGACTTCTAGGTGGGGTTCGGTTCGGTAACGTAGTTAGTTACCCAAGGGAATCCTAGTAGAAACCTAAAGTCCCAAACTCTGTTGCCCACATAGGTTGCCTTCGTGGCTTAGCTAGTGGATCCACATATAGCTATTGTGTTAAAGTTGTTTCTCATAGAATCTACTTTTGCAAGTAGCCTCTCTGTTATTATGATGTGATAAGTACAATTTTCACACATGCATGTTTAAGATGGTGATAAGGACAATTCTCACTATATTTGTGGATTCCTATGAATCACTAAAGTTAATGAGCTACTCTTATTATGTTTTATAAAGATGGATTGATAGGTAGTTACTATATTTCCCTATAATGTTTATGATCACGTTTTAATGAATTTCGTTGTGATATTGACTAAGATTCAAAAGGACTTCTAGGTGGGGTTCGGTTCGGTAACATAGTTAGTTACCCAAGGGAATCCTAGTAGAAACCTAAAGTCCCAAACTCTGTTGCCCACATAGGTTGCCTTCGTGGCTTAGCTAGTGGATCCACATATAGCTATTGAGTTAAAGTTGTTTCTCATAGAATCTACTTTTGCAAGTAGCCTCTCTGTTATTATGATGTGATAAGTACAATTTTCACACATGCATGTTTAAGATGGTGATAAGGACAATTCTCACTATATTTGTGGATTCCTATGAATCACTAAAGTTAATGAGCTACTCTTATTATGTTTTATAAAGATGGATTGATAGGTAGTTACTATATTTCCCTATAATGTTTATGATCACGTTTTAATGAATTTCGTTGTGATATTGACTAAGATTCAAAAGGACTTCTAGGTGGGGTTCGGTTCGGTAACGTAGTTAGTTACCCAAGGGAATCCTAGTAGAAACCTAAAGTCCCAAACTCTGTTGCCCACATAGGTTGCCTTCGTGGCTTAGCTAGTGGATCCACATATAGCTATTGAGTTAAAGTTGTTTCTCATAGAATCTACTTTTGCAAGTAGCCTCTCTGTTATTATGATGTGATAAGTACAATTTTCACACATGCATGTTTAAGATGGTGATAAGGACAATTCTCACTATATTTGTGGATTCCTATGAATCACTAAAGTTAATGAGCTACTCTTATTATGTTTTATAAAGATGGATTGATAGGTAGTTACTATATTTCCCTATAATGTTTATGATCACGTTTTAATGAATTTCGTTGTGATATTGACTAAGATTCAAAAGGACTTCTAGGTGGGGTTCGGTTCGGTAACGTAGTTAGTTACCCAAGGGAATCCTAGTAGAAACCTAAAGTCCCAAACTCTGTTGCCCACATAGGTTGCCTTCGTGGCTTAGCTAGTGGATCCACATATAGCTATTGAGTTAAAGTTGTTTCTCATAGAATCTACTTTTGCAAGTAGCCTCTCTGTTATTATGATGTGATAAGTACAATTTTCACACATGCATGTTTAAGATGGTGATAAGGACAATTCTCACTATATTTGTGGATTCCTATGAATCACTAAAGTTAATGAGCTACTCTTATTATGTTTTATAAAGATGGATTGATAGGTAGTTACTATATTTCCCTATAATGTTTATGATCACGTTTTAATGAATTTCGTTGTGATATTGACTAAGATTCAAAAGGACTTCTAGGTGGGGTTCGGTTCGGTAACGTAGTTAGTTACCCAAGGGAATCCTAGTAGAAACCTAAAGTCCCAAACTCTGTTGCCCACATAGGTTGCCTTCGTGGCTTAGCTAGTGGATCCACATATAGCTATTGAGTTAAAGTTGTTTCTCATAGAATCTACTTTTGCAAGTAGCCTCTCTGTTCTCGATGTGGGAGTTACATCAAATTTCATGTTATAGCTCGCATGGTATTAAGATATCGGTTAAAGGTCTTATCCCACACAAGTTGAATGTAAAGATATAAAATTTATTATGAAGTCTTACGATGCATATACCACAAGTTTTCCTATGTTTTCAAATGTTATTAAGCTTAATTCATGCACATTATGATTGGTCATGCATCTTACGCCATATTGTTCATGTCATATTACTTGTTCATGCATATCTCACATACTTAGTACCTTCTATGTACTAACACATATTTTATCTATATTTTCTCATAATGTCGGGATGGACTATACTCATGCTCCTTATATTCGTGGCTAGAGTTGCTTAGTTCTCAAAGAGTTGGTGAGTCCTCATGTCATCAAGGAAAGGAATTTCCTTTCATATTGCTACTTTAACATTCCCTTATAATTCGGGTGATCTAGGAGCTTGTCCTAAGCACCCATCTAGTTTAGAATAGAGGCATGTTTAGATGTTTTAAATTGATGAAAGTGCATTTTGGACAATTGTTTGTAGTTGTTTTCCTTGACTTCTATGTTGAGTTAATACTTCTACTTATCATGATTATGTTTCATTACCTTATGTAAGCGATGTATGCTAACATGGCTCAATTGGGATCCTTCAGGTTCTCAATTATCGTGTCATATTTAGGCCTTAGGCTTTGGTCGTGATAGGATGATGGCATAAGATAATTGTACCTGTGATCACATTGTTGATGCCTCTTCCTCTTGTCTTGTTGGAGCTACAAAGAAGTGGCCCTGGGTCCCTCTACCTTGCGTATCAACTCAACCACTTGTCTTGCCTCATGAGGGACCTACTTGTGCACTATGTGACCATCCTTGAGGTCTTGAACCTAGTCTCCACCTCTAGCAGGTGGTGCTGCTACTGGTGCGAGTCTATCTACCTATGGAGCTGGTGCAGCTGACCTACAAAGAGGGCTCTCTCTGGATCAATAAACTAGCTCCCCACAGTAATAAAACCCCTATGGATGTCTATTTGCAACTAGAGGCTGAACATCCAGGCCTGAAAAACTCATTTGAATACAACCTAGGCCCTAACTTAGACTAGAATTAGAACCACCCTAACAATATTGGTCACCCTCTGTAGCATGAAGCAAAGTCTTGAATAGGTGATTGGACGGACCATATTGGAACCTCTGGTCGTGCCTATCATATGAGTCTCTAGTCGTAAAATGGGACCCAATATGGCTATCATCCTATCTGGCTTACTTGTCGCTGCCCCCTTGGGCCTTGCAACAGAGCTATTCAAGTGTGTGGGCATGGTCCACCACATCCAAAAAGGAGCGGCCCGCTGAAACTAGGGACTAAGTTTCAATCCGTAGTTGAATTGTCAAACCTCGAACAAAGCACCGAACTCTCTCCTCTTTAGTACTTATTATCATAGTAGCATGAAGCATACTCTAACATGGTCATGTATCCCTGCTCCAACTGTGAGAACTAATCTTTGATTTGTTCTCTAAAGATGCTAGAGATTAACTGGGCAAAGAAGTCCTTAGAAAACTCTATCCATGACACCGCGGGAGACCCAGCTAGCGTGGTCTTTAACTATGAATGCCACCACTGCCTAGTAGGAATGTCTAGCTGATATGCGGTGAAGTCCTTGCCTCATGATTCCATCGTCAAGGTCAGAAGATGCACATGACAAGAAAGTACAAACTTGTGGGCATCCTCTCCCACATCCCTAGAAAACCTTGGCGGTGATAATCAAAGAAACACCCCGACCATCTTCTACTTGCATAATGGCATAACGCCCTCTAAATAATTCAATAGGGGAGGCGGCCAGTGGCGATGGAAGTCAACTACTGGTGTCGCTATTACAGGATTACCATTTCAAAGTTAAAAATAGAAATATGGGACCTGCTCTGGTAATTCCTAAATTGACTTCATGAAAAGGTCCTAAATACCTTTCTTAACTTTTGTTCCAAAATACAATGCAATTTGGGGATCGAAACAACTCAAACCAGCACATGCAAGAAAATTCTCAATTTAAGCTTAATGAGCAACAAAGACAATAGGTTGCATCATATATTACCTAAAACGAATCCTCCCCGCTAACTTTCTAACACTCCTATATGTTCTTCTAGTAAAAACCCATAATCTAGGTTTTGAATAACCAAATTCTTACAAGAATTGAGGGAGAAATTGCGTTATGAAAGTGGAGAAATGGCGAAGCTCATTCTTGGTCTTTAATTAAAAGACCTGGGAATTAGCTTTCGTGAATGATGTCATTAGGGCCCACAAATGCAAAGGTAACACGGATTGGCCTTTACGAATGTGGAGGGGCCTTCGAGAGCACAGAAGGCAATTGCCTTTCCTCTATGATTGTTAAAGTCAATTGCCTTGGCCTCCGCAAAAGTTGTAGGCACACCATGAACTTCAAAAGCAATCCCACAAGCCTCCGCAAAAGAGGCCGGGCTTTGGGAAATGTGGAGCTCTAGACTATTAGCTCCTGTGAACGTGGTCTTGAGGCCCGCAAATGCAAAACAAAAATGAGGCTTGCACCAGCAACTGCTGCAACCTTGAAGTTTGGCATTGTCCAAGTCTTCGATGTGGTGCTCGGGATTCATTTGGAATCCCAGGCATGCAAATAAGATATTCTACCACATAAAATTTCTCATTTCAAACTCAATGACACATTTTAAATTTCCATACGATCTTATTTTAATGAAAAGTGGGTCACACACTCAATCACCATTTTTAGTAAAATTCCGCAATGCCTCTCGGGATTAGAATGGAATCTTAAGGAATAAAATGAAAGATCATTCTATTCCAAACATGACATTCCAGATCTAATTACATTGAAATTTTTTTCATTAGAGCATGTTTTCTAAGAATGGTGACCGAAGTCAATCTTAGCACAAATTTCAAAGGCTAAAATGACAACTGGCCCCAAGTTCGCACTGAATGCTTTCTTACTTGTGTTAACCATGCTACTAGCCTAATTTTGTAGTTCCAGAGTTGATGGAACCTTTCAAATTCCATTTTGAGGTTGTTTACCTGATGTTAGGATCGAAATTATTTATGTTTTAAAAGCTACAAAATGGGAAAATAGGACTAAAACCCGAATAAAAGACCATGCAGCCAAATAGTCAGTGCAAGCAAGTCATAAATGACTTGGGGTCACTATATAAAAACTGTAAGCAATTAAATAAATGCATTAACTCAAAAATTACTGGAGGGTCATTACATCCAAATATTTAATATTGTTGTCAAACACAAGATCACAATTCCTATAAAACCATTTGTTTAAGAAATTGTACTTTTTGTAGTCATCAATCATTGTTCGATGGACTCATGTAAAAAAATTGCACAAGTTAGGAAGAATTACATCTCATCTCCACGAACACAAAATATACCTCTCATGAATTTTTTTAATCCTTTTGAGAGACATAGTCTTTCAAATGTGGCACCAAATGATACTTTTACTTTCAAAATTATTGTAATTGTATTTGAGATATTGGTTTTCTCGTCAATGCTCTATAGTGTAAACAAAATGATTTCCATGAAAATCACTCCTTATTGAATAATTCATTATGATGTAATTCTCGACTCCCCCCACTTCATCAAAATCATCATGATTTTCTACTTCGCAGTGGTACAACCTCTTTAAATATTATTGACGAAAATATCATAAACATTCGAGTGTAATGGGTTTGAACCTGCATTTCCCAATCAAACCCAGTGTAGGATGGTGAATGCGTCTTTCTTGAGTGAGCTTCTCCATGTAGTTCATTCTTGTATATGTATCGCAAGGTTATCTCAAATTTCTCAACAAACCACTTTAGAGAGCTTCGTCCATTAATATAGACATCAAAAAATAAATGCATTGACTCACATATTTTGGTGGACAACATGCCAACCCGGAGTAGTGCTTCAGAATACGGGAACTCAGTTTTGCCTTTTAAAATGTATATTATGGAACCACATGTTTCCTTCATGCTCATACTTTTGGATGAATGTAGCCATTTTTTCCTCGAATTCATTTATGGTGATTCTGTTAAAAAATATCGATTTGAGTACGAACTTGGTAGAATTATAATCCAACACACCCTTTCGCCTTGCTGGTAGCTTTGTCATGATGTGCCACATGCAATACCTATGGGTAGTGTCTTACAGCACCTCTCTAATTGTTGCCTTGATACTCTCACATTGGTCTTTGAGGATAGCTATTGGAGGTGCATTGCCCATTCCTGTGAGCTAAGTCAAGAACACTAACTTATATGTCTCAATATCCTCAGTTATGATCAGAGTACAACCCAAAAAATAGACTATTTATGCTGATTCACACCAGTGAATGAAGAAAATGGCACGCACAATTAATTTACAAGGTAGGTTATATCAAACCAAACAACATCACTAAACTCGCAATACACATACTTGTAATGTGTGTGAACTCATACTACATTGCAAAGTCTTGCACTATTATCCGTATCGATTACATAAAAAAAAAGTTATCATGCGTTGTATGCATATTGGAGAAGAACTTTTATATTGTTGCAGCATTGCTGGACAATGTCCTCATCCTCTGTTATTGAAGAATTTAGTTTTGACAGTCTTTGGAGTGCACCCCATTCTATCAGGACCTCCGGCTTCAACTTCCGAGATTCTTATGTTCTTCAAAAGTCTTATTCCTACAAGTCATGACATTCAAGTCATCTCTTTAATGTTCTTCTTATCTATATGTGGAAACTAAAAAATCATGATAAATAAGGTTTCATCGCTTATGAAAAAAGAGAGAGTACTTTGATATACTATATAAATAATTCTTTTTCATGTATTATTTTATTGCTTATAAAAAAAGGAAAGAGTGTTTTGATGTACTACATTTAAATATATTATTTTTTTAACCAAAAAAATCATCATTTTATTAATTTAATTGATTTTTCAAAGTGATATTATGTATCCTCTTAAATAAATTATGATTTATTTATGAATTTTCTAAATGATTTAATTGGTTTTGAAATAAATTGTATTCCCTAAACCTCAAGTTTGTTTCGATTTTACTTTCTACAAGAAATTTGTGACATTTATTATCACATTAAGTTTTAACCATATTTTTGATTTTTTTATTCCCATTTTAGATATGGCTGAACGAGGACATGCTCATATTCCTACAAGTATAGAGGAGTAAAACCAAATCATAGAAGATTGCGATGAAAAAGAATCAAATTTGAAAATGATTCAAATTCGGAGTCTGAAGTCATAAGAAATTACTCAAGGATACTGCAAAATCTGAACAGAGATAAAAGGGCTTGAGAAAAGTAAGGAAGAAGGATTTTTGAAGAGTTCAAAAATATTAAGATGGAATCGTTTGACCAATTACCATTTTTTCTTAATCTGTTTTGGATTTGGATTAATGAAATTTATGACTGTTATATCTATTTTGAGGATTGGGTTGGATTAGGTATTTTGTACAGTTCATTTTTAGATTATTAGAAGAATGAACTGGTAGATATCTATCATGATTTTGGTCCTAACGAACCATTATGGAGGTTCACATTGGCTCTTATAGCTAGGTATCCAGTGTGATCCCATTGGATTTGATATCTTATTATCTTTTTACATATTTTGTAATGAACATATTTGATTATATTTTATATGATATATTTGGTTTTATCCTATTTTGCATTATCGTATAATGTAAAATAATTAGACTTAAAACATCTTGTGTTTACAGTCTTTAAAATATTATAATACACATTAAGAAATTATTTTCTAATTTTGGTTAAATATTTAGATGCTTACGTGTTCTTTCAATTTTAAACTAACTATGAAAGCTTTATGATAATTGATTTACTTGAATATGTATGTTAGATGCATAATTGATAAACAAACTTGTGTGATTGTTTCATAATTACAAACATGGAAAAATGGAGGTGAAAAATTGAATGGTGATAATTACCACTTCTTCAGTCACAAAATATGGTATGTACTGGAAGAGCGCAGTTCTCTTGAAGATATTAATCATCTTTGAATTAACCAGAAGAGGGTAACACTATACAACATAGAAGAGACATCGAAGCTTATAAAGCTTAGAAAAAGGTTGATTCCACGATACGTGGAATAATAGTTAGTTCTGTTGTTGATGACCTCATACACGAATGTGAGGAATTTCCAAATTTTCATTCCATGTGGGCACATTTGAGAGAACATATGGGCTACAACTGTGATCTTCCTTCGAAAGTTGACTATCAAATTTTACACATACAAGAAACATCACGATCAAAATGTCAAATATGATAGTTCAACTCAAGAGTGTTGGTCATGTTCTCTCTGATGATCAAAAAGTACAAGTAGTGATTCGGTCTCTTCCCAATAATTGGGAACATTTGAAGGTTAACTTGACTCATAATGATTGTATCAAAACTTCTCTGATATTGCCCGCCACATTGAACTTAAAGATGAGGGACTTGGTACTGCTAAAGTTGATTCTAAGGACTTTGTGGCAGAATTAAGTGGTACAAAATATTTAGGCTTAAAGTGCAAGAAGAATTAGAAAAGAAATGGGAAGAAAAAAGAGACTGGAGAAGGACCCTCCAACAAAAGGAAAAATCAAAATTCCAAAAAGGGAAAATGGTTTTCCAAAAAAAAGGCTACAATTGCCAAGTTCTAGGGCATTTTGCTAGTGAATATACCAAGCCAAAAAAGGTAATATTTCTAAACACATCTCTAAGTGCTACATATGTTTTCAACCACTTATTTACTTACTTAATCTTATCTTATGTGGATTGTAGACTTAGATCCACCGACCACTTGAGACGTGATCGAGAAGCATTTATGGAGTTTTGCTGAGTTTCACCTAGATCAAGGTGGATTTATATAGGAAATAGTGATAGACTTGAAGTCAAAGGAATAGGCACTTTCAAAGTGGACTTGTGTGGTGGTCAATCTTTGATGTTGCATGATGTCTTATATGCTCTAAACATTCGGCAAAACTTAATATCTATGTCTGTTCTTTTAGATATTGGTTTTGATTATTTTTTACTCGCAATGGTGTTAGATTAACTTTAGATAATATTTTGTATGATTTTGGACTTCGTTATGATCATTTTATTGTTTTAGATTGTAATCCTTCACCTTATTACTATTACGTTGACCGTTATGTAATGACAAGTTATTTTATTAACAATGATATTGATGTTATTACATGGCAACCCAGATTAAGTCACGTAGGGAAAGATTGAATGAATAGGTTGACAAAGGACGGGCATTTAGGTTCTTTCTCTAAAATTAATATGCCAACTAGTGAAAATTATCTTACTAAAAAGATTGTATGTAAACCATTTAGGAAGTCTAGAAGAGCTGAATTTTCACTTCAATTAATCCATTATGATATTTGTGATCCAATGAATGTGAGAGAAAGGTCTTGTTCCACACACTTCATTACATTTATTGACGATTTCACGCTCTTTGGTTATGCCTATTTGATTTCTCATAAATGAGAAGCACTTGAGTTCTTTAAAAAAATATGAATGAAGTTGAAAATTAATTAAATTAAATTACAAAGGCTTTATGAACTGACGAAGGACGTTAATATTTATCAAAATAATTTGAAGAATTATGTACTGAAAGGGAATTATAAAATAGTTAACAACTCTTTATACACCTCAACAAAATGGTGTAGCTAAAGGAAGAAATAGAACATTGTTGGACATTATAAGATCAATGATGGTGCAGGCAAATTTGTCTATCTCTTTTTGGTGAGATGTATTGTTCACTACGGCTTATATCTTGAATAAAGTGCCTTATAAATCAATATCTTTCATTCCTTATGAACTTTGGACTGGTCATAATACAAACCTGAATGATCTACGATCTTGGGGATGTTCTGCATACATTAAAGATTTTTTTGCTGAGTTTGGTATACTAAATCCAAAAAAAAAGAAATGTATCTTTATAAGATACTCAGATGCTACAAAGGGTATGCGTTCATTGATGAATTGGAAGATGAAAGAATTACTAAAATTATATCACTAGATTTCAGATTTTAAGAAAATTATTTTTCCAAAAAGGGTTAAATAAATAAAGGTTAACCTCTCTAAAAATATTAAATTCAGAAGATCAGATAATGTCGTTGTACATACTTAATAGAAGATTGATCAAGAAATGGTTCCTGATCTAAGTGAGAGTTTTGAATCCCAAAATCCTATAGAGGAATGTGAAATTTAATTGCGTAAGAGTACAAGAAAAGGTGTACCTAAACAATCTTATTAGATTGAGAATTATGATTTCTTGAGGTCTCTCACATAATTGGATGAACATAATTATGTGACTGAGGCTTTAATGAGCCCTAAAAAGGATGAATGGTTTAAAGTGATGAAAGAATAATTAAAATTCATGAAAACCAACAAAGTTTGTGATCTAGTTGACCTTCCTCATGGATGTAGAGCTGTTGGGAATAAATGGATGATCAAAGTTAAATGCAAATTGGATGGGTCAATAGAAAGATACAAAGCACAATTGTTGGTGAAAGGTTTTACTCAAGAAGTTGGAATATATTATGAGGAAACTTTTTTACCAGTTGTGAAGTTTACCTTGATACGATTACTTTTGGTATTCTTGCACATTTCAATCTAGAATTACACCAAATGGATGTGAAGACCTCTTTTCTCAAAGGAGAACTAAACGAGGAAATCTACATGAAACAACCTGTTGGTTTCATTTTTAAAGGCCAAGAAAAGAAACTTTGTAAATTGAAAAGATCAATTTATGGCTTAAAGAAATCTTCAAGGCAGTGGTACCTGAGATTTAATAAGGAGGTAATTTAATTTAATTTCACCATGATCGATAAAGACCATTGCATCTATATGAAAAACTCCAATGAAATGTTTGTAATTCTTTCTCTTTATGTGGATGATATTTTACTAGCCAAAAATAATTTGGAGTATGTAAAAATTGTTACGTCATGGCTTTCAAAGTCATTTGACATGTAAGATATGGGTGAAACAGACAATATAGTGGATGTTAAAATTCAAAGAGATCGTTCCAAAAAAATTGAGTCTATCTTAAGAAATATATATAAAGAAAATTTTGGAACACCTTTGAATAAATAATTGCAAGTATATGGATACTCCAATAGCAAGAAGTAAAACATTTACCCTTGAAATTTATTCAAAGACTGAAAAGGAAAAGGATGATATGTATCGAGTTTCAGGTTCTAGTTTCGTCGGGAGTTTTATGTATGTTATGATGTGTAATCATCCTGTCATTTGTTATTTCGTAGGTCTAGTTAGCATGTACCAATCCAATCCTGGAGGAGATCACTAGAAAGTAGTAAAGAGAATATTTCGATACCTGAAGGGAACTATAGATCATTCACAATGCTATAGTGAATCTGATTTACTCCTGAGCGGTTGCACAGATGTTGATTGGGCCAGTGACCGAAATGATAGAAAGTTAACGTGACTGGAACGATAGTAAATTAACCTCTGGTTATGCTTTGTTACTTAATGGTGGTGCTATTTCATGGCAAAGTAAGAAATAAACTTGCAAAACTCTTTAAAACATGGAATCTGAATACGTAGCTTGTGCATATGCAGTACAAGAAGTTGTTTGGTTAACGAGATTCTTTGAATATTTGAATATTACAAAGACTTCTAAGGGTCCCATAACTTTATATTGCGATAGTTAGAAGGTTTCGCATTTACAAAGGATCCTAAGTATAACAGCAAAACCAAACACATTGACAACAAGTATAACTTTGTGAGATGTAGTAGCAATTGGAGAAATCAATTTAGAATAAGCTCATACTCGTGAAATGATAGTTGATCCTTTTACAAAGGAAATATCTAGATACTTGTTTGAGAAACATTTTAAGGCTCTAGGTTTGCATAGGATATGATGATATTTATGTATTGTAAAACAACTTAGTTGTTATAATATTCTCATCAATATAAGACTATTGAATCTATATTCACATCTCATAGGCATGTGATAATATTTTAGAAATAAAGTGTGCCAAACAAGTTAAGAGATTGTCTCTCTCACATGAGAAATCACATTTTACCTCAAAGAATGTGCATAAATGATTTCAACTATCATGTTATGACTTTTTTTATAAGCCAGGATGAATTCCCTCAAAGAAGGTAATTTTGAGGATCATTAAAGAGAGAAACTTAGGGTAAACATCTAGAGGTGTTTAGACCAAGGTCTGTATGATGTTAGAAAATCAAAATAATGAGACACATGCACCAATATAAGGAGAAAACATCATAGCACGTATTTCATACATCTATTAAGCAATCAATGGGTTGATAAAAGAATGATTCCCTGGATCTTCACAGTATGAGACCCTGAAAGGTTGAATTAACTTTTCATTAGACTATCCTATGACCTTTTTCTGTTTCTTGAAGTTTCGATTGGTGTTGCTACTTTAGCATGTTACTAATAGCCATGAGTACTATGCAATGCATGCCTAGAAATGTAGTTGATTTGGAGAAGATAATTTTAAGTAGAAAGGGAAGATGACTTAAATGAATAATTTAACTTCTATACACAAGCCAGATATTACACTTGAGTGTCATTATGTATATAAAGCTAAACATGAACTCGAGCCCACCTCTTTATGTAATAACCCTCCAGGTCATTTTCATCCTTCTATGATCTTTTTAGTGTTTAGAGATTTTCTATAGCGACCCCAAGCTATTTATTATTTATTGGAACTGAAAGTTCAGTTTCCTAATTGTTTGTTTGGGTTTTATGCCCGTATCCCTATTTTAGAGCTCTTGAGTTTAAATGGTTGACTTTAGTCAAAACTATATAGAAATGACCTCAGAACAAAATTCTGATAGTTCCATCAACTTTGGAATGGAAAAATTAGGCTTATAGCATGGTCAAAATAAGTATCAAGGAATTCGGTGCGAGTTTGAGGCTATTTGGCACTTTAGACTTAAAATTTGGCCTAAGATTGAGTTTGGTCAACATTCTTGGGAAACGCGGTTAAATTTACATTCCATCAGTGCGGTTAGCTCCAGAATGTCGAGTTTGGTCTAGAATGAACTTTCGTTCGTGCCCCAAGGCGTCCAGTCTCATTATGAGCCCTTTAGTCGATTTTGCATTAATTTAGTGCTTGGGTGTGGGACCCACCTTTTATCCAAATGAACTTGGATGGAAATTTTGTCAACGTCGTTGATTTTGGAGAGTCAAATTTAGTGGGGTAGCATAGCTCATTTGCGCACATAGGATTTTAAACGAATCCCGAGCACCCCGTCGGAGAGTTTGGACTTTGCCAAAATCTAATGTTTTAGCAAATCTGGTGCAGGGCCATTTTTCCCTTGGTGTTTGCGCAGCTGGGGCCGCATTTGCGGATGCTAGAGGCTCTGTTTTCTACATTCGCGACATGGTTCCACATTTGCGGAGGCCTAAGGCATTAGCCTCTATATTTTCGTGGCATTTGCCGCATTCGCGGAGCTTTAAGAGGTCAGCCTTCGAGCTCGCAAAACTTTTTCTCCACTTTTGCAGAGAGCAACTCACTGGTCTTATAATTAAGACTAGTGGCACAATAGCCCAACCCTTATTTTTCATTCTTTAATTTTAGGAGTGGGCGAGCTCTGATTTAGGCGATTCCAGGTGCATTGGGTTCGTATTGATCGTA
Organism: Solanum dulcamara; assembly: GCF_947179165.1. Lineage (NCBI taxonomy): Eukaryota > Viridiplantae > Streptophyta > Magnoliopsida > Solanales > Solanaceae > Solanum > Solanum dulcamara. The sequence continues at coordinate 51,590,091 of NC_077237.1, read as the reverse complement.
GCTATGCATTGGTGTGTTTAACTAGAGTGTGAAAGGCGACGTTTTAAGGTAAATTCCACCCCAAATGGGCTACCCTAGATTAGATTAAAGCTTTGATAGTGATTTTAATTGTTGGGCTGATTTTTGTTATTTTGAGCATGATTTTTGCCCCATTTTTGATATGCATTTTCAACCTTTCTACGGAGTCATTTTTGGGATTTCCATCATAGGTCCCACAATCTAATTTTTTACCTAATTTTGGGTCTGTCTCCAAAAATATAATTTTAGTGTCAAAGCTTTCGTATTGACAGCGAGATCAACATCTTGATAGCGTGGAGGCATTTGGAATTGTTTTGGGAGCAAAAAGCTACCAAAAAGTGGATTTAGAGCATGCATGTTCGACGTTGAGGTACGCTACAATCTCTTTTCTTTTGATTGAGCTTTATAAGGTATTGTATAGTATAATTTGCTAGTGGTTTTAATTGTATGTGATGGGTTAGGCTTGATTCCTAGATTTTTAGTTCTTTGTCCTAGTGTGAGCCTTAGGCTAAGATGACCTTATGAGACTTCTAGGATAGTTGGTAAGATTGTTGATCGTGCCTTAGTTTTGGCCTTGATTAGCCTATTTTACGTGGCTTGTTCGATGTTGATGGTGGTTGGCAAATTTGTGCCTTAGAATTGATTTTGGGGAATGAACCTTAGTTAATGTAGCCGTTGTTGGCGGGAGTTTCTAAGACTTAGTATCCTTCACTATTGGAGCACCTACTTTGAAGCCTTGGTGTAGTGATTTCCATCCAACTAGGCTTGTTAATTACTATTGGATCCCATTTTTTGATTTAGAGTTAGAGTCCCCTACACTTTCATTTTGCCATTTGGCGGGGCTAGATGTATTTGTATTCTTGGGGTTGTAACCCCAGTTTGATCTAGAGGTATTGATTGACTAGCTCAGAATGTGTTTCCTCATATCATATTCCTTGTTACCTAGTTAGGGTTGAGTTCCCTTTTCGGCCTTGTGGTTGAGTTAGAGGAATAGATTTGATCTTTAGGCCTTGGTTAGAGGTCGGTTGCATGTGCTAGTCCTCTTTCTATGCTCTAGAGGGTAAGGTGCTTGTGGCATCATTATTGTATGTGGTTGTGCGTGTTGGTGCTGGTGATTGTATCCATTGCATTGGATCCTTGTTTTCTCATGAATTTAGTCGACCACGGTGTATGTATTAATTCTTGGCATTTACTTGAGAAATCTTGGTTGTAACCCAAACTATTTTATACTAATTTTCAAATAGGGGTCATACTACCTACATTACAACTATTTTCAATGGACTGAAGGCATCTAGGATGCGCTCATTTTATGATTTTACTTTGGTCGAAGAGAATTCTCGACCCTTTTTACACTGATTTGACTATTTATCTCCAATCACCATGATAGAGAAGATAGTTGATGATCGAACTTACAAATTGATACATATCGACATTGATTTAAGACCTAGATCTGGACCAAGCATGTATATAGGGGCGTTCTCGACCCCCCCCCCATGGCGATCCAGAAAAGCGCATAGGTCTTACTTCTTGACCTAGACTGGAAGTAGGTGTATATATCTTGGTATGAGGCATATGGCATAGATGGTACTACTAGTTTTATTGCACGACTCTCATTTGTATATGCATCGCCTATCTCTAGCATAGTTGTTTGTAAATGTCGGTAGCATGAAATGTCGTACAGGTTTACCTGTTTGTGAGTGAACCTCCAAGATACACAAGGCCTCGGGAGGCATTGTCTTACTATTTGCAAATTTGAGGCAGTATAAAGGGTGATCTCTTGTTTGAAGGTAATTACTTCCCTTGTTTTTATTTGTCTAACCTTTTTGTTTAGGAGTTTAGTTTATGCGGTCCTTTGGACCTTTATGTGATATTTTCGTTTACTTACGTTAGTAGGTTGTCACTTAGTTGTCCCCCTTTATAATGTGTTGTCGTGTTTAGGTCTTGGGCTGGCACCAACAGGTACGTCCTTGGTTTCCCTATTTCTTTCCTATCTTCTCTCTTCCTTGTATCAGATGCTTCTTATTGAAGGCTTCCGTATTATTCTTGTTAGTTACTTGTAATATATACTCCTTATATACATGTTCTTTATACTTGATTTATCTTTGAAGCTCAGTCGGCCAATGCCAACTGAGTTCCACTTGTTGGTACTCATACTACACTTATGCACCCTGTAGATCATTATACGGGTTTTCACTACTGATTTGGACATTGTACGGAGCAACTCTTGGATTTTGGAGACTTGGGTGAGCTGTTAGCATTTAAAGTTACCTATCTCCTTCTATGTTGGACTTGGACGAGTCTTTATTTTGTATTCGGAGACAATATGTATTACTATTACTATTATGGTGTATGTATTAATCTTGTACTTCCTTATTTAGTTTAGTAGTTTGACTATCGACTGATACCGGGTCTTGGGGTTATCTTGTTGATTTGTTCTCATTCTTCATTTCTTATTATTATTCTTATTATTATTCTTATTATTTTTACTATTATTCTTCTTATTATTATTATTATTATTATTATTATTATTGTTATTATTATTATTATTGTTATTATTATTATTATTGTTATTATTATTATTATTATTATTATTATTATTATTATTGTTATTATTATTATTATTGTTATTATTATTATTATTGTTATTATTATTATTATTATTATTATTATTATTGTTGTTATTATTGTTATTATTATTATTATTATTATTATTATTATTGTTATTATTATTATTTTTATTATTGTTATTATTATTATTATTGTTATTATTATTATTATTTTTATTGTTATTATTATTATTATTATTATTATTATTATTGTTGTTGTTGTTATAATTGTTATTATTATTATTGTTATTGTTATTGTTATTATTATTATTTTTATTATTATTATTATTATTATTATTATTATATTATACATCTAATCAAACTATATTAGTTGAAACTAATTTTACTAAATCTAAAGTCACTACTAGAAGACCTATTTGATGGAAAGAAATTAATTTCCCAACCACATGGACTTTAGAATCAGTTATAGCACCTAATCAAGTTACCAATAACTTGACCAACAATGAATATTCTCATATAACTCAAAATCCAGATGAAAAAATATGCATTTAGTTTTCTGATAATAAAACTCCTATGTATAACCGACGATCATTTTCCGGCTATAGATCTTTGCTTGAGATTCAACATATTTCTCCTATTTCTTCTGAAACTCCTGTATATGGTCCAGCTCGTAATAGAGCTTTATCTTTGCATACTCTAAGTGACACTTTGAGTGAAAAACAGGTTGAAAAAATAAAAATTAATCCTGTCACTAATATAGTACAGGCCATTGATAAATTATCTGATTTAGATCCAACTGCATCAAAAGTATTGAAAGAAATAAACTCTGAATAATGATGACACACCAAATAGAATTTAGTCCAGGATCCCTGGCACGTCAACATATTCAGAAAGAATTTCATCAAAGTAAATGGAACAAGTTTAAAACTTGGTTTTTTGAGACTTATAGTCAAGATGATTTACATAATATTTCCCTAGAATTCTATGAATTTTGTGCACTACATAATAAAATTATGTATTTTGTCCCATGGTTTATAACCACCTATTTACCATTATATGTCAAAGTTCTCGAACAACGAACTTTTAAGGATAGCACTGGTAATATTATTAAGGCTATCTATCCACCTCAAAATCCTTTTATCTTGCCCAATAATACAAGTCTCACCTTTTCAGCTTTTCAAAACTTTATTGAAAATGATGTCGCAAAAATTAGCATAAAAGAAATTAATAATTTGATTGCTCAAAATAATTATTTGAGTCTTTATGTTAAGGTCATTGGTGAACACATTAGTTCTGTTGATGCTAAACTTGAGCAATTAATCTTTCTAGTAAAAATATTAAATAGAAACCAACCTTCTGATATAGCCTCTACATCGGAAAACAAGGTCATTTTTCAGACTCCTACTCATATTCAGCGTCCTATAGCGGTAAAGGATTTCAAATCTAAGTCATTAACCGATTTAGAAGAACTTCTTGAAAAGAAATTAGCAAACTTACATGATAAACCTATTGGCATAATAGCCAACCCTACAATTGAGGATGATATTTCTGAACTTAAGCCATTAAATCCAAAGGTAATAAAATGAATTCTAATTTCAAATCCGGTAGCAGATATGCTACTAAACCTTTTATGCTAACCTATTATTATCCTCGCCCTACTCCTCAAGATGTTCTCATAGAGTAAAGAAATTGGATCCAAAACAACATATCTTATAGTGGTGATCAAATTATGAATGGAATGTTGACGGCTTAACTGATAGACAGGTCTCCATTCTTTTACATCGAATGCTAATGTACGCCACCATTTGTAAATCTACAAACCACAATAATGACCATACCACTTGTAAAATGATAGTGGCAGGATTTACAGGCCAATTAAGAGGCTGGTGGGATAATTTTTTAACAAATGAAGCTCATACAGCTATCACTTCTTCAATAAAAAGGAAAGTAACAATAGAGGCTGTCGTCTCTGAAGAAGGAACATCTCAAAGACTAGTCGAATATGTTAGACAAGATGTTGTTTATACTTTAGTTCTAACCATATTAGAACACTTTAATGGTAGATTTACCAACCAAAATGAAACTCTTATAACACTTCTAAATTGTAACGACCCATTATGTCATTTTGAGAAATAGAGCTTTTTATTTCATAAAAGACGCATTCCGTATATTTTTATGATTATTTTAGACTATTCGATAACCATATTTATTTAGTTGAGGGGTAAATTTAAATAACTAATTTAATTAGTGGGCTAAGTTGGTATTTTACTTAACATTCTATACCAATTATTAAAGGAAAATGATAGGGTTTATTAATTTTGATTCAGAAAAGAAAAAGAAGAAAAAAAGAAAAAAAAATTATATATATAAAATCTAATGGCATTAAGCCATCAGATGTAACGAGAAAATGAGAAAACGCAGAAACTAGAAGAAGAAAAAAATACGGAGGAAGAAAGAAAAAAAAAGGGGAAAAGAAAAATAAAGGAGAAGAGAAAAATAGAAATTTTCATTCCAAAGCGTCAAGATAATTATTCTCATCCTTTTCATTAAATGTTTATGTGATTATGAACATAATTTTAGGGTATATTGGTGGAGAAATAATGCTAAAATAAGGAAATATGACCCTAGGGTTCTTCACAAAAAATCTTAATTTGGAGGTCGAATAACGATCCGTTTTAGCTGAAATTTGACATGTGAATTTATTTTATCATGAGTGAAAATAATCGGAAATAAAATTTTAGATTTGACTTCAATGACTCGGGATGACTTTTTGACCCAATTTTTTATCCGAAAATAAATATAGCTATATGGGTGTCATTGGATTCGTATTCTTATGAAGATTATGTATTTGAACAGTTTTTGATCATTTGAAAGCGTTATGAAAGGCTCAAGTTTTAAAGTGATTATTTAATTTAATTGAGGTTTAACCCTAGTTTTGAAATTCAGAAAATATGGGAGTTGACATGTTAAGTGGCATCAAGATTAGGAACGTGTTTATAGAATTGGGTGAGTTATTGGGGCTAGGTTAAACATATATATAATATTGGTGTTTACGGATTAGTTTACTTATAAATATTATATATTTGATAGATTGAGATTGGTCCGAGGCATTGAAGAAGGGGAAAGACATTGTTGATTAGCTTGCTTTACTTCGGTTCTTCGGTTGAGGTAGGCTATGGTTTTTATTCTATATCATAGATAGACTCTTAATAGTGATTGATAGTCATTGAGTAATGCGTGAAGTTTACTATGCATTTAATTATTGTGGTTTGGATGATTGATATGTTGTTGTGATTGGTCTGAAATTCTGAGGCCATGAAATCCATAATCTTGAACTTGCCCTATCAAAGATGGTGCCTTGAATAAAGAAGGCTTGATGAAATATTGTTAATGAAGTGGAATGTAATCATGAAAAATGATAAATTAATTATATTTGGATTGGGTGTCACGTTCCGACACGGTATATTTGGATCGGGTGTCACATTCCGACACGGTATATTTGGATCGGGTGTCACGTTCTGACATGGTATATTTGGATCGAGTGTCACATTCTGGCACAGTAATATTAAAGAAAAATAAATTAAAATGACTTAATACTACTCAATATCCAATAACTCATTTTCCAAAAGAATGTGATATGGAGGCTTGAGTCCTCATGTGTGATCTTAATATTGTTGATTGGTTATGAAATTGTTCATTGTGTTGTCAATTGATCTTGATCCTGCTATTTGCAACCTGTTAAGTGCTACGGTTGATTTCCCGCTATTACTTATTGCATATTGATTCCTATTTTGAGTCGGCCGATGATACCTACTCAGTACATGTTGTCTTGTAATGACCCCTACTTGTATCTTTTCTTGTTTTATTTTGTGGAGTGCAGCGAGTGTTCCACCAACTTCGACTCGACCACAGCTCTAGTCAGTCTCCAGTTCATAAGATTTCAGGGTGAGTTATCCTTTTAGCTGGCGATGGAATGTCTTGTCATGACATGGTGTCCTTAGTTTTCGGATACGTTATGTTATTTATTTATTTGGTGTTTGATAATTTGAGACTTAGTTTTAGAATTTAGATATCCTTCATGTGATGACTTTCAGATTTTGGGGAAAACGTATTTATTTAAGCTTCCACATTATTGTTATTAGTTGGGGTTTGTATCGTTGGTTCTCCCACCTAGTCGGTTAAGTGTGGGTGCCACTCATAGCCCATTTTGGATCGTGACAAACTTGGTATCAGAGCTTTAGGTTTGGTGATCTCATCACACAAGGACAGGTCTAGTAGAGTCTTGCGAAACAGTATGGGGATGCCTTTACTTTTCTTTTAGAGGCTACGAGACTTTAGAAAAACTCTATTCCTTCTTTTTTTCGTGCTATTACTTGAATCCAATTGGTATGTAGGTGATACAAATTGGTATCTGACCTTCTTCACTCTATTTTCGCAAATGTTCAGAACTAAAACAATAGCATCGCCTGGGCCAGCCATTAGGGTTGTAGCTAGAGAGGGTTAGTGATGAGAGATCATGGTAGAGGTCGCAGGAGAAAGCCCACTAGGGGCAGAGATCAGGCAGCTAGGAAACGTCTTCTGAATTCTTTATAGAAATGTATATCCCCTGGACCTAGAGGGACAAAAGGGGAGATGAGTTCCAAAATATAGAGCAAGAAAAGATATTCATTGTAGCCTGTAAGACCAGGTTTCGTGCCTTATCCAAATATGCAACTTTGCTTCAGTCCAGAAGAGTGGATTTTGCCACTTTGTGAAAGGATTGTGGTCAGAATCTCTACTGCAGTTTCATAGATTGAGTGTATATCAAAGAGGGTCAGGATATGACTACTATAATGATATCGATGCTTACTTGGTTAGATTATGGATTGTGTTACTTCTGCTAGCGACCTGACCTACGAAAAAATATATATCGCTTGGGATAAAGACAAAATAGGTCGAATTTGGTAATGTTTTGTAGTTATTCAATAGGTAGGAAGGTGCGGGTCATTTGGGTTACGGTCTTCTCGATAGGTATAATGTGTTCTAGGGGTATATATTAGATACGATTAATGCATTTAGGTTGTTGAGTATATTTCAAATATTCTAAATAAGGATCGGTGACTTTATTGTAAGCTCTAAGAGAGTGGATCGATATAGGAATGACAGAATTATGGGTATAGGAAGACCTAACAAGTAAACTTGGGTAAAGGCAATCGAAGATTTTAGTAAGAACATGCATATAAAATTGGGTTAGACCTTTGGAAGTGGTTGATTTTACGATAGAGGTGGAGGGGGTGAAGCCAGAAAGCTTCACTACAGAGCCCATTGTTATGCTTTCCCCGAGACGTTAGAGGTAGAGACATTCGATGCTGTTATCACAGGTACTCTTCTGGTCTGCGATTGCTTGGCTTTCGTATTGTTTGATCCTGGATCCACATTTTCTTATGTATCTTCCGCATTGTTGATGGACTCAATTTACATTATGACTTACTTAACATGCCTATTCATATTTCTATTACTGTTGGTAAGTCTGTGCTAGTTGAGAAAGTGTATAGGTCTTGCCTTGTGACTTTTGTGGGGAGCAGAACTTATGTAGATTTGATTATTCTTGAGATGATTGACTTTGATGTAATCTTGGGTATGACTTGGATCTCTCTAAATTTTGCTATCTTAGATTGCAATACTAAGACTGTGACATTAGTCAAGCCTAGGATAGATCAATTGATATAGGATGGTGACTATCTTCCCTCTCCAGTTCGGATTATCTCTTTTCTTCGTGCTAAGAGGTTGGTAAGTAAGGATTGTTTAACCTTTCTAGCACATCTCAGGGATGATAGTTCTGAAGTGCCATCGATTGAGTTTATTTCTATAGTGCGTAAGTTTATGGATATTTTCCCCGCAGACTTACCTGGTATGTTATCTGATAGGGACATAGATTTTTGTATCGACCTGGCGCTCGGCACTCGCCCTATTTCCATTCCACCTTATAGAATGGCCCCGGCTGAGTTGAGGGAGTCGAAGGCCCAACTTCATGAGTTGTTGGGTAAAGGTTTTATTAGACTGAGTGTCTCTCCTTGGGGTGCTGTAGTTTTATTTGTAAAGAAGAAGGATAGTAGCCTTCGTATGTGCATAGATTACATGCAGCTAAATAAGGTGACTATTAAAAATAGGTATCCCCTTCCTCGCATTGATAACTTATTCGATCAGTTGGAGGGTGCTTATGTTTTCTCAAAAATTGATTTGAGGTTTGGTTACCATCAGCTGAAAATACGGGCAGCAGATGTACCGAAAACTGCATTTCGAACCAGGTATGGACACTATGAATTCTTGATAATGTCTTTGACCTTACAAATGCACCTGCTGCTTTCATGAGTCTGATGAATGGAATCTTTAAGCCATATTTAGATCTCTTTGTTATTGTTTTTATTAATGATATATTGATCTACTCAAAGAGCAGAAAAGAACATGAAGAGCATCCGAGGATTGTTTTGGGATTGTTAAGGGAGAAAAGGCTATATGCCAAATTCTCCAAGTGCGAGTTTTGTCTTGATTCAGTGTCTTTCTTAGGGCACGTGGTTTTTAAGGAGGGAGTAATGGTGGATCTCCAGAAGATTGAAGTAGTGAAGAGTTGGGCAAGACCCACTAATGTCTCAGAGGTAAGGAGCTTTATTGGTTTGGCTAGCTACTATCGCCGGTTCGTCAAGGGATTTGATTCCATTGCTTCCCAGCTAACCAATTTGACCAAGAAGAAAGTTCCATTTATGTGGTCGGCTGAGTGTGAAGAGAGCTTTCTAAAACTCAAGACCTTATTGACTACTGCACCGATTCTTGCCCTGCCAGTAGAAGGTAAGAATTTCATTATTTATTGTGATGCATCATATTCTGGTTTAGGTGCAGTGCTAATGCAGGAGAAGAATGTAATTTCCTATGCTTCAAGTCAATTGAAGGTGCATGAATGTAATTACCCTACTCATGATTTAGAGTTGGTTGCGGTTGTATTTGCATTAAAGCAGTGGAGACATTATCTATATGAGGTAAAATATGAAGTGTATACAGATCATCGCAATTTACAATATGTGTTCACTCAGAGAGACTTGAATTTGGGGCAGAGGAGGTGGATGGAATTGTTAAAGGACTATGATATCACTATTCTTTATCACCCGGGAAAAGCTAATATAGTGGCCGATGCCTTGAGCAGAAAAGCAGGAAGCATGGGAAGTTTAGCTTATTTGCAGGTTTGCAGACGTCCATTGGCTAGAGAAGTTCAAGCTCTGGCTAATGACTTTATGAGGCTGGAGGAAACTGAAAAGGGAGGATTCTTAGCCTGTATGGAGGCAAGATCTTCTTTCCTTAACAAGATTAAAGAAAAACAGTTTGATGATGAGAAGCTGAGCCGGATTTGTGATATGGTCTTGCAGGGTGAGGCCAAAGAGGTTGTGATCAATGAGGAAGGAGTCTTGAGGATTAAGGGGCGAGTATGTGTGCCCCACATTAATAATTTGATTCAGACTATTCTTGTAGAGGCTCACAGTTTGAGGTACTCTATACATCCTGGTGCAACCAAGATGTATCGCGATCTAAGACATTATTATTGGTGGAGCAGAATGAAGCGTGACATTGTTGATTTTTTTTCCCATTGCCCTAATTGTCAGCAGGTAAAATATGAGCACCAAAGGCCTGGAGGGACACTTCAAAGAATGCCCATTCTTGAATGGAAGTGGAAAAGGATTGCAATGGATTTTGTGGTCGGCCTTCCAAAGATATTGGGTAAGTTTGATTCGATATGGGTGATTGTTGATAGGTTAACTAAGTCTGCTCATTTCATTCCAGTCAAGGTGACTTATGATGCTGAGAAGTTAGCCAAACTCTATATCCGCGAGATTGTTTGATTACATAGAGTTCCAGTTTCTATCATATCAGATAGAGGTACGCAATTTACTTCTAACTTTTGGAGGACCTTGCATACTGAGTTAGGTACTAGATTGGATCTTAGCACTGCATTTCACCCTCAAACCGATGGGAAGTCTGAGAGGACAATTCAAGTTCTGGAGGATATGCTTCATGCGTGCGTAATAGATTTTGGTGGTCATTGGGATCAGTTCCTAGCCTTGGCAGAGTTTTCATATAATAATAGTTATCACTCGAGTATTGATATGACTCCATTTGAGGCATTGTATAAGAGGATACGTAGGTCTCCTATTGGTTGGTTTGATGCGTTTGAGGTAAGACCTTGGGGAACTGATATTTTGAGGGAATCATTAGAGAGGGTGAAATTCATTCAGGAGAAGCTTCTAGCCGTTCAGAGTAGGCAGAAGGAGTATGCAGACTGAAAGGTCAGGGACATGGAGTTTATAGAGACCCATAAAGGGTGTGGTGAGATTCGGTAAGCGAGGTAAGCTCAATCCGAGGTATATTGGGCCATTTAAAGTTCTTAAGCGTGTTGGAGAGGTGGCCTATGAATTGGCTTTACCTCCGGGTTTGTTTGAAAACACCCAGTGCTTTATGTGTATATGCTAAAGAAATATCATAATGATGACAACTATATTATTCTCTAGAATTCAGTCTTGCTTGATGAGAAATTGTCTTACGAGGAGGAGCCTGTAGCTATTCTTGATAGGGAGGTCCGTAAGTTGAGGTCAAGGGAGATTGCGTCTGTGAAAGTTCAATAAAAGAATCGTCCGGTTGAGGAGTCAACTTGGGAGACTGAGGCAGATATGCGTGGAAGATATTCACATATGTTCGCCGAGTCAGGTACCCTTTTCAATCCTCGCTCTTCTTTTGACCATTCGGGGACGAATGGTGGGTAAATTGGTATCTATTGTAACCGACCCATTATGTCGTTTTGAGAAATAGAGCTTTTTATTTCACAAAAGACGCATTCCGTATATTTTTATGATTATTTTAGACTATTCGATAACCATATTTATTTAGTTGAGGGGTAAATTTAAATAACTAATTTAATTAGTGGGCTAAGTTGGTATTTTACTTAACATTCTATACCAATTATTAAAGGAAAAGGATAGGGTTTATTAATTTTGATTCAGAAAAGAAAAAGAAGAAAAAAAGAAAAAAAAATTATATATATAAAATCTAATGGCATTAAGCCATCAGATGTAACGAGAAAATGAGAAAACGCAGAAACTAGAAGAAGAAAAAAATACGGAGGAAGAAAGAAAAAAAAGGGGAAAAGAAAAATAAAGGAGAAGAGAAAAATAGAAATTTTCATTCCAAAGCGTCAAGCTAATTATTCTCATCCTTTTCATTAAATGTTTATGTGATTATGAACATAATTTTAGGGTATATTGGTGGAGAAATAATGCTAAAATAAGGAAATATGACCCTAGGGTTCTTCACAAAAAATCTTAATTTGGAGGTCGAATAACGATCCATTTTAGCTGAAATTTGACATGTGAATTTATTTTATCATGAGTGAACATAATCGGAAATAAAATTTTAGATTTGACTTCAATGACTCGGGATGACTTTTTGACCTAATTTTTTATCCGAAAATAAATATAGCTATATGGGTGTCATTGGATTCGTATTCTTATGAAAATTATGTATTTGAACAGATTTTGATCATTCGAAAGCGTTATGAAAGGCTCAAGTTTTAAAGTGATTATTTAATTTAATTGAGGTTTAACCCTAGTTTTGAAATTCAGAAAATATGGGAGTTGACATGTTAAGTGGCATCAAGATTAGGAATGTGTTTATAGAATTGGGTGAGTTATTGGGGCTAGGTTAAACATATATATAATATTGGTGTTTACGGATTAGTTTACTTATAAATATTATATATTTGATAGATTGAGATTGGTCCGAGGCATTGAAGAAGGGGAAAGACATTATTGATTAGCTTGCTTTACTTCGGTTCTTCGGTTGAGGTAGGCTATGGTTTTTATTCTATATCATAGATAGACTCTTAATAGTGATTGATAGTCATTGAGTAATGCGTGAAGTTTACTATGCATTTAATTATTGTGGTTTGGATGATTGATATGTTGTTGTGATTGGTCTGAAATTCTGAGGCCATGAAATCCATAATCTTGAACTTGCCCTATCAAAAATGGTGCCTTGAATAAAGAAGGCTTGATGAAATATTGTTAATGAAGTGGAATGTAATCATGAAGAATGATAAATTAATTATATTTGGATTGGGTGTCACGTTCCGACATGGTATATTTGGATCGGGTGTCACATTCCGACACGGTATATTTGGATCGGGTGTCACGTTCCGACATGGTATATTTGGATCGAGTATCACATTCTGACCCCTACTTGTATCTTTTCTTGTTTTATTTTGTGGGGTGCAGCGAGTGTTCCACCGACTTCGACTCGACCTCAGCTCTAGTCAGTCTCCAGTTCATAAGATTTCAGGGTGAGTTATCCTTCTAGCTGGTGATGGAATATCTTGTCATGACATGGTGTCCTTAGTTTTCGGATACGTTATGTTATTTATTTATTTGGTGTTTGATAATTTGAGACTTAGTTTTAGAATTTTGATGTCCTTCATATGATGACTTTCAGATTTTGGGGAAAACGTATTTATTTGAGCTTCACGTTATTGTTATTAGTTGGGGTTTGTATCGTTGGTTCTCCCACCTAGTCGGTTAAGTGTGGGTGCCACTAATGGCCCATTTTGGGTCGTGACATAAATGGACTTCATTGAAGAAATTTAGGTGAATTTAGGTGGTATAAAGACACCTTTTTAAGTCGAGTAATGGACTTAGCCGAAAGTAATAATATTCATTGGAAGACTAAGTTCATAGACGGCCTTCCTCCCTTATTTGTAGAAAGAGTTCGAAAAACTCTACGAGGAACTCACTCTGCTATTCCTTATGATGTCTTCACTTATGGCCAGTTAATTGGCACTTGCACTCAAGAAGGATAAAATCTATGCAATGAGCTTAAACTAGCTCAGCAATTAAAGACAAAAAGCAAAACAGAAAAGTCTCAATTATGAGATTTTTGTACTCAATTTGCTGTTGCAGGCCCTTCTCATAAATCGGATAAAAAATCGAAAAGAGATCATCGTTCTAGGGAAGATAGACCCTATAAATATCGCCGGAGTAAGGAAAAACGTGAGGCAAGAAGAACTCACCATAAATCTACTAGATTTACAAAAAATTATTCTAAGAAAGATATTAGCGAAGTAAAATGCTATGAGTGTGGTCAATATGGGCATATTGCTCCAAATTGTAAATTACAAAAACTAAAAAGCTTAAATCTTGATGAAGATATTCATGATAAAGTTTATGGTTTATTATACACTTCGGGTTCAGAATCCGATTATTCCTTTGAGACCGAATCAAGTATTGAAGAATCTGAAAGTAAAATTGCTCTTATTGATTTTTCTGATAATGAGAATGAAGTTCCTCCTAGATATGGTATTAATTGCACAGGTAATAATTGTTCTTGCAAAACGGATGAGTTTTATAAACTACAGTCTCAATTTCAAGATTTGAATATGTATACTATCACTTTCGATAATGTAATTGAACTTCTGAAAGAAATTTCTGATGAAGAAACTAGGAGAAAAATCATTAATATGGCTTCGACAGCCAACTCCCAGTCTAATAAAACTAAAACAAAAAATGATATTGATTCAAAATAATACTCTTTAACAGAAGTTTTGGCTCGTCTTGATACAAAGACGAATAGTACTATAAGAGATACTTCATTAGATGATTTAAAATATGAAGTTGAAAAACTTAAACAAGAGATTAAATCTCTCAAACAAAGTCAAATTAGTCTTAATCATCGGATTTCTCAATTAGAAAACCTTGAGCAACAAGAATCACCATCTCCTACTGATAAAGGAAAAGGTATTGTAGATGAAAAAGAAAAAAATGAAAAAATTATAGAAACTCCTAAAGATAATTCATTCTTAGGAATGTTACAGATTATAACCGCGCATAGATGGTATATTAAATGTACCATTTTAATTAACAATGAGTTTACTATTACTAACACAGCTATGATTGACAGCGGAGCAGATGTTAGTTGCATTCAAGAAGGCTTAATCCCTTCTAGATATTTTGAAAAAACAACACATGCAGTTAAATCTGCATCTGGTCATGCTTTAAATATAAAGTATAAACTGTCTAATACATATATTTGTCAGAATAAAGTCTGTATTCCTCATTTTTTCTTATTAGTAAAAAATCAAATGCACCCTCCAATTATTTTTGGAACTCCTTTTATTAATACTATATATTCTTTTTTAAAAATAAATTCTAAAGGATTCACTGCTAGCTATAATAATAAGGATATTTCCTTTACCTTTATAACTGAACCAGTAACTCGAAACATTAATGCATTAATTGAAATGAAACAAAAGAATGTTAATTCTTTACAACTAGAAATTTATAGTTTAAATATTCTAGATACATTGATTCTATATCTCGTTTATTTAATAAAAATATAGTTTGCTCATCAGAATTAAGAGCTAAAGATTGTTCAGTTGTTTTTATTAACTGTTTAGTAGAAAATTTATCAAACCATCCATAGTCATATATGGTTTTAGTATCAATCTTTGGAATAGTCCATTTGTTTAATAAATCAAGATTTTGAGGTATATCTACCTCTTCTAATCTAACAAGTATAATAACAATAATAATAACAATAGCAACAACAACAACAACAACAACAACAACAACAATAATAATAATAATAATAATAATAATAATAATAACAATAATAATAATAATAATAATAATAATAATAACAACAACAACAATAACAATAATAATAACAATAATAATAACAATAATAATAACAATAATAATAACAACAATAATAACAACAATTATAACAATAATAATAACAATAATAATAACAATAATAATAACAATAACAATAACAATAATAATAACAACAATAATAGCAACAACAACAACAACAATAATAATAATAATAACAATAATAATAACAATAATAACAATAATAACAATAATAATAACAACAACAACAACAACAATAATAATAATAATAATAATAATAATAATAACAACAATAATAATAATAACAACAATAATAACAACAACAACAACAACAACAATAATAATAATAATAATAATAACAATAATAACAATAATAATAACAACAATAATAACAACAATAATAACAACAACAACAACAACAACAATAATAATAATAATAATAATAACAATAATAATAACAACAATAATAACAACAACAACAACAACAATAATAATAATAATAATAATAATAATAATAATAATAATAATAATAATAATAATAATAATAATACCTAAATGTCTACAACGAAGTCCATTTAGAAGTGTTCTAAGAGTTTGCTCTATTACGAGCTGGACCATATACAGGAGTTTATACCATCACAACCAGGATCTAAAAGACTGGCGGTAGTCCGCGGTCATTCAGATCTTGCTTGAAACTATATCCTCAATCTTGAAGTTAGCAAGATCAAAATTAAAATAGAAGAAAATTTTATTTAGTTCATGGCTGTATGGAGCTTTTACCTGAGCAAAGGGTCTGTCAGATATTCCGATACATACTATTATTAACTTGGCAATTAGCAGTTCTAACAGTGTGAAAATATGCCCCTTTTTTCTTTTAACGGGGACGTACACCACCACTGCTTGCTAGGTTGAGTTAACATAGTAGTGTCGAAATGGATTGTACCACCATCTCAGAACCAAATCATGGAACTATGATAAATTCTTCTTATAAGTTGATTGAGTCTAAGTCTTTCATATTACATATCTCATATAACTTTAGATATCTGGCATAGATATGAAGGTTCTTAGCCGGACATAGTCACGACTATGAGTAAAAGAAGACAATAATTAAAGTAGAAAATAAAGAACTTACCTTGCCTCGAAGGCTATTCCAAACTGCAAATTTTTATTAATATCTTACAATAGATTATGCTTACAAGAGAGAAGGGAGAGAGGATAGTAGTAGAGAGAGAAGGGGAGTAAACAAACTCTACCTAAGAAGTAAAATGAAATGCCCTTTATATAGGAGGGCTAAGGAGACACACAAAAAGAAAAGTAGTCTTCATATGGGTCCCTAAATAGTACAAGTGGGTCCCTTATGTAGGTTTCTAAAACAGTATATTTACTGTGTACGTACAGTATTTCTACTGGGGTCACAAATATAATTTGTATCCATTTGAAATTGGTGGGGATATATCCTCGCATGGCCCGCCATCTTTTCAATCTTTTGATAGTCTTTAATGGCCGTCTCATTCTGCTTTTCCTTTTCCTTTTACAGTTGTACGAAGGAATTCTTCCTTATCTTGTAGAGATTCAAGAAATTCTTCTACCTTCTCCAGTTCACTTTCTGACAGTATAGGTCGAGGCCCATCAGACTGAGCATCAGCGATATCATCGCTTGCATCACTTTTCATGGAAGTGTCTGATTTATCATATTGTGTTAGGGTCTGAAGTAAATTTCTTTTGACTTCTTCTAAATAATCATTGATTAGTTCAGTTTTATCGCCTTGCTGAACTGAAATTCTTCGAGCAATATATTTGACTGAATTGTCAGCCATCAAGTTCTTTTGAGGATGCTCAGTATATTCTTGGAGTTTTGCTTTAATAGTATCAATGGGTTTTTGACCATAAGGTTGTTTAGTTTAGGGATCATTTCTTGTTAATTTATCCCAGAAATTATTATAATACACACGATAAAGACATGGTATTTTTTCGTCTAGGGTATATCTAAATTCTACAGGATCAAACCTATGGGACTTAAGGAATGATATAAAAAAAAGAGAGGGAAAATATTCATATTAAATAAATATGAAGTAGAAGAACCCATTCGGGGGGAGGCGGGACACTGCGAGGTGGGTAGTTTATCTGGGGCGGATGCCTCCTAAAGAGTAACGGAGGTGTGCGAAGGTAGGCTCAAGCTTTCCGCATTCAGTTCTAGCTATTTCTGCACGAGGTCGCAAAGAGTTTTGGAACCCAGTGAATTCTTGAATGAGGCCAGGGATGAATCGAAAAAGAAATCTTTATTGGTTCTACCTCCTATTTTTTATGAAGAGAATGAATCTTTTTCTCGAAGGATCAGAAAAAAATGGGTCCGGACCACTTCTGGAAGCCATTTATGGATCCATGGTATAGAAAACTCAATAAAGAAATACATATGATCGATTTTATCGAGATTGCTTACATGATCAGCTAAGTATAATTCTGTTAAAAATGGAGAAATTTTTGTCCATTCTTTATAGAAGTTAAGATAGATATGTGGTAAAATCTTTACCTTGGGACCTTGGAATGTCCACCATCTTATGAACCAATTTGGAATTGGTCCTTCAAAAATCTTTGAACAAACCTTTATGAACCAGGTGTGTTTATGTTTATCATTGTTGTAATAGAAAACTTTGTGAAAAGCTTGGATATAATCCCAATAAGTAAGATTGATGTTCATGTTATTAACACAAACCTGTCGTTCGTTCATTGTGGAGATTCACCACTCTTCAACAGATATAATCTGTCTGATAATGACTTTTGAGAAGTTATAAACGTTCTCTTCTGTGGTAAAATATTGGAAGTCAGCACTTCCTGTTTTGATCAAAATTGTTTCATAATATGTTCGAGTTTTGTATGACTCTCCTGGAAAATATAATCCCCGTACTAAGTATCGCTGAAAAATCTTCCAGGGTTTATCTTGCCTCTAAATATCAGAATTTTCTAAAAGAAATATTATTTCTTTTGTGGGTACTTCTTCATAATTCTTGTTATCATCGATGTCTTTTTTTATTGTAGCAAAAGTATCTTTTTGCTTTTTTGACTCCAAGTATGCTTTCAGTTGTCCATATAATGGAATTTCTTCTAGAATATCTTCCAGATTGATTGAAGAAATATCTTCCTTTTGAGTTGATGAAGAGGTTTCACCGACTTTAGAGTTTATCAAACTCTTGTTACCCATTCTTAGAATAGGAAAATTGCTAGATGATGATGATGAGCCATATGATGGCCTTTGTGTAGGGGCCGATCTTCCCCTGCCTCTACCTCTAGTGGTATTTTTACTTCTGATTATAGACCACAGTGGATCTGCCATATCTGCAAATATAAACTATTAATGATATTCAAAGAAATCATCTGTATCAAGATAGTAGGGACATTCATCGTCCTCATAGGAATGAATAGAGAAATGAAATGATTCGATTTCTTCTTTAATAATATTTTCTATGATTTTATCCATAATCTTGGTCTGAATATCTTCTCCTAAAGGGATAGCCTTTAAGATTGTTATAAGGGTTTTGTCTTCAAAGAAAGCTGCGAAGTAATGCATGATTAATTTGTCAAGTATTCTCTAGATAAAAAATCTGGTAAGGAATTATCAATTTCCTTTTTATACTGAATATCAAAGTCGAATGGGGCTAACTGAGCCTGCCACCTAGCAAATATTAATTTTGAAGCATCATGCTTAAAATCTTTATCAAACATGTATTTTACCGATTGGGCGTCTGTTTTAATCAAGAATCTTTGATTATATAAATCATTCTGAAATTTTAAAATACATTTAACTATACATAACATTTCATGGGCCACTGTTGCATATTAGCATTGGGCCTGGGTCCATTTGCCTGAATGGAATCTTATAAGATATTCATGCTTATCGTTGGGATTTACTTGTTTAAGTATCCCTCCATAACCAACATTAGAAACATCCGTTTCAATAATTTTTGGCCAAGTAGGGTTAGCCAGTGTTAAACAAGGTAAGGATTTAACCCGTTGTTTAACTGATTTAACAAGTTCTGTTAGACTATCAATCCAAGAGAGTTTATGATTCTTTTTTAATCTTTCATATAAAGGTGATAAATCTCTAGATAGATTTTTGTAAAAGGGAGAGATATAATTTAAACTTCCCAAAAATCTTTGAAGCATAGTTCTATTTGTGATTATATCGGGAAATTTTAAAGCAAAATCAATTGACCATTGAATAGGAGTGATTTTTCCTTGACAAATATTATGTCCAAGAAATCTAACTTCTGTTTGAAATAGACTCA